>NC_142513.1:17195000-17820000 GCF_057876585.1 Rhinolophus sinicus
GTCCTCATTGCTCCTTTCAGAATATGGCTATTCAATTATTATTTTGGAATTATAATAAATTGAAGATGACTGTACTTCAGTACTCATCAAAGAAATTATAAGCCCCAAAAGTTTAATAAAAAATACCTAGTTGGGTTGAACATTTCTCCTGAGAGATCTTAAAAATGCAAATGACAGTAAAGAGAGTTCTCAAGTTACAAAACCCTTCCAATCAAATATAAGTACAAAGACATTTAAACATATACTCACTTGTGGAATCTGCGTGCTTTTCCCGCATCCCGTTTCTCCAACAATCACCACTGTCTGATAGTTTTCTATCAAGTATAATATATGATTCCTTAGCTGAAAAAAATATAACCATATATTGTAAATAGCCACACATTTTCTCAAAAGACCTAAACAAACATATCTAAACATTATGAAATGAGCTGTTTACCAAAGGAAAGTAAATTTTAAAAAGAACTATAAAAATGTAATTCCAAGCCCCAGGTACCGTTGGTATCAGTATAAGCTGATACAATTGCAGTTGAGTATAATAGCTTATCAAAATATATAATGCACATGCCCTTTGATTCAAGATTTTCACTTATAAGATGTTATATTACAGACATACATGTGAACAAAGATATGTAACAAGCATACTCATTGAAGTACCGTTAAAAATGGCCAAAAATTCAAACAGCCTAAATGTTCATCAAGACAGGATTGGTTAAATCAGTTACGAGCATTCCAATAATGGAATAACATGCAGTTGTTAAAAAGAACAAATGTCTATTTGTACTGCTGTGAAATGGTCACGAAGATCTGTTAAGGGACGAAAGCAGGGTGCAAAACAGTGTGAATAATGCACTAGTAATTGTGTTTTTAAAGAAAGGGTAAATACAATAGGCTTGTCTATGTATAAGCCGTCTTTGGGAAAAACAAAACAAGAAACTGAGAACAACCTTATATTGTCTCCAGGGAGGGGAACAGGGTGGCTGGGGAGCAGCCGGGTGAAGAACTTTGAATTTTGTACAACATGCATGTATTACCTACTTCAATTTGTTTCATTGATTAACTCGTAAAATATTTTCCAAAAAAATATTTTACAAAAAAAATATGCTTTCCCCTCTACCTCTAAATCCAAGTTCACAATAAAGCACTCATATGTTACATCGAATATTGCAGCTTTTTTAAAGGAATATTGAGCGTTCCTTTACCCATTCAGTGTGAGCAGCAAACACTGGTTTGGATACAGAAAAGTCACAGATAATTCCCACATCCTATCTACTTAGCTTCAAAATGCACTTGTGTACCCACATCTGATTAGAGACACACCTCTAGAAAGTCATAAAGGCAGTCCATAAATACCTGGTTTGGAATGAAGTAAAAAAACTGCCTAATCCTCCCACTCCGATCACTGCTCAGCTCATCTGATTCCAAACCAGCAATGTGTTTGGTGCAGACTAGAGCCAGGCTGCTGCCTAACGGACTAAATGAGACATTGGCTGTGTTGGGTTTTTTAATTTGGCATTGTTTGGGGTCTAAATCTGTACTTCTCAAATCTTAGTGTGAAAGTCTCTTATATTTGTTTAAAAATGAAGATTCCCAGTCCTACCCTCAGGGTTTCTGATTCAGTAGGGCTAGGGTGGGGCCCAGGAATTTGCATTTCTACAAGCACCCAAAGGAGATTTGGCTGCAGAGGGCCTAATGAATAAATAGTCTAGATGCTTTTTTGTCAGTTGCTTACACTTTGTGCTTTCTACTTCTTGGGTAAGGAAAGGGAAAAAGTTTGAGTTCTTTGCAGGTATTTTGTAAATGGTAGATCCATCCACTGGATGGGTGGGATGGATGGATGGATGGATGGACGGACGGACGGACAGACGAGTGGGTAGATTCAAGGAAAACTTGACAGACAAGTTGAGTACAAATAGCTAGACAAGGAATTCCAAGAAAGGGAAATAACATAAGCAAAGAACAAAGTTGGAAATAAGCAAACTATATAAATTCTATTAAAGAGGTGCTATAAAAAGCCCACGAAAAACTCCAGGTGTGGCCTGGAAATGAGTGACGAGAGGTGTAATTAGGGCTGCGTTGTGAAAGGCCTTGAATGCAGAGCGAGAATCTGGACTTTAGCTGAGAAGCAGCATCTGCTGTAAGGGTTTTGAGGAAACTGGGCAGCAGCATACGAGGTTGATCTGAGTATGAAGAAACTGAAGGCAATAATTCATACTTCTTGTGTTAAATACGAAGCATTGCAAGTGGGGAAAGTCCAGTGTATGATACTGGAGAGAGAGATGACAAAACGATTTCCAGTTTGGAGACTGGGAAAATGACAGTACCACTGACAGGCAGAGGCAGGGAAATCAAGGAGAACTGGTGAGGAGAACAAGATTGAGTTTCAAAGAGGCTGAGTTTGAGGCAGTAAAAGGACAACCTTGCATAGCAGTGCCCAGGGCCCAGGGCCCAGCCTACAAAGGCAGTCAAGGGGAAAGCCAACTTGTAATGGCACTGGGAAAAGGGGTGAGCTTTAGGTTTACTGATGCTTTAGTTTCAACTTGTTTTTAAAGCTACTTTAACTTTTAGTTTTAACAGGAGAAGGGGTGGTGAATGGGTAACTTCTTATTCTTTTTTTTTTTTTTTTTTAATATTTTATTGGGGAAGGGGAACAGGACTTTATTGGAGAACAGTGTGCACTTTCAGGACTTTTTCTCCAAGTCAAGTTGTTGTCCTTTCAATCTTAGTTGTGGAGGGTTCTGTTCAGCTTCAAGTTGTTGTTCTTTCAGTTGTGGAGGGCGCAGCTCAGCTCCAGGTCCAGTTGCTGTTGCTAGTTGCAGGGGGCACAGCCCACCATCCCTTACAGGAGTCGAACTGGCAACCTTGTGGTTGAGAGGACAGGCTCCAACCAACTGAACCATCCGGGAGCTCAGTGGCAGCTCAGCTCAAGGTTCCATGTTCAATTTTAGTTGTAGGGGGCGAAGCCCACCATCCCTTGCGGGACTCGAGGAATTGAACTGGCAACCTTGTGGTTGAGAGCCCACTGGCCCATGTGGGCATCGAACCGGCAGCCTTCGGAGTTAGGAGCACGGAGCTCTAACCGCCTGAGCCACTGGGCCGGCCAACTTCTTATTCTTTTCGTCTTCTAGATTTATCTTTAACATCTTATGAGATCTTAAATATGCTTAACCTTCGCTTTGCTTTTTATCAGTAACTTATACCCTTCTTCTTACCATCTTAATTTCATCAGTGTATGTTAACTTCCTGCTTACTTTTTCCATTTGTTGTTTCACTTATTATATTTTATAAGTACAGCTGGAAGATAAGGATCAGTCAGGAAAAGACCAAAATTAAACACATGGTAAACAATAATTATCCTTGTGTTTGAACGTTTACTACATGTTGGGATCTTACTAAAATGCTCTACGTGGATTACCTCATCTGGTCCTCAACAATCCAACGAGGGAGGTACTATTAGCCCCATATTATAAATAGGAAAACAGAAGCTCAGATGGTGAAGCCAGGTCACACAGCACACAAATGACGAAGCTTAGGTTTGAACCCTGAACTCCAAACACTTCATCACAACTCCAATTATGTCCCACAACAGTGAACCTATCATCTTATCTCCTGAGGGTCAAACTGGTTTGCATTCACACATAATGGATGAGGTTAATCACCTGAGACAGAAACCCAGAAGCTGGCGGTGCACGAGTCACTGAAATGTTTGGGGCCACATAAAACTCTAATCAAGGTGGGATGGCTAAATTAAGAAGGATTCCATTTTATATCCACTTGGAGAAAGAATATGTTCATAGAAGAGGGATTATTAGCACAACCCAGACAAAGGGGCTCCTTAAATACAAGAACTTAGAAGAGAGTAACATGCTAGTGGCTCCACCTACTTGGGTCATTCCAGAGGCATCACCCTTCATCAGAGGTTATACGTGTATGAAATAAATATTCTTCAGCTACCTGTAAATCACCTCTGGCTCTGGGCCCACTTCCTCATTACAATTTGGCTTCCCATGTGGACTTGGCAACAGGGAGAACGTGTGTCCAAGGACTGGGTCCATCTGTACTAGAAAACTACGGCTCACTGTAAACAAGCATATTCCGAATTCTAGTTTACACTTCGGTCTCTTGTGAGATGCCAAGAGATGCATCCATTTCATGAGGGTAATGGAATTAAGTGTCTGGATATGCACATGGTACATAATAAGCACACCAAAATCACGTCACTATCTCGCTGGGAGTTAACCTCCCAAACAGAAACCACCTCCTATTCCCAGTTAATCTTGTTCAGAGAAATATGCCTTTAAAAAGAAAGCGAAACTTAGCCGTATGTTGGTAATTTGTTGAAGCTGGATGCATAGAAATTCACTGTGCTCTTTTCTCTACTTTTCTTTATGTCTGAACTTGTCCATAATTGAAAGCAAAGGGGGGGAGGGGGAAGAATGTTATTCTACTTCTTTCAGTTTTCAATAATAAGATCTAACTGAAAAAAATCTTAAGGACTCTGGGGGGCCGGTTAGCTCAGTTGGTTAGAGGGTGGTGCTAGTAACACCAAGGTTGCGGGTTCGATCCCCACATGGGCCAGTGTGAGCTGTGCCCTCCTTAAAAAAAAAAAAAAAATCATGATCTCACAGAAGGAGCATGTTTCTAGTGTTTCCTGATGGTCCAATACAACAGACTACTATTAAAAAAAAAATCTGAAGGGCTTTGAAGATTTCTGTTAACTAACACGTATATTTTGAAAAGTTAATCCCTTCAGATAAGGTCATCTCTGAGCTCTTTGTGTTCTAAAGAACCACTAAGAGTAAGAGGACGCTATTCGCTTCAGTGCCAAGTATAAAGCTATGGCAGACTGCTTCAGGCCGAGAGACTGAACATGCTTTTTCAATGTACCTTGAACACTGGCAGCTTCTGTCTCTGCTGCTCTATAGAAAGGGCAGCATAAGGATTGTAAACAACGGTTGTTGCAGAGTTTTCAGCTAGACTTTGTCTCTCTTCAGAGATGCTGACGCCTGGTCCCTCTGTACCTGTAACAGAAAAAAACTTTTTCAGATTCTCTTACACAATGAACAGAAAAAATGCACATTAGTTACAAATTCAAAGATGAAGATACAGAACAGAAGCAACGCATCTGATCTCCAACTACTAAGAGATACTAAGTTTTAACTTCAGGAAAGCATCTAGAAAAGTATCTATGAGAATACAAAAATCGTCTCTAAAAGCATCACTCCAGTGTCAGGAACAAAGGAGATGCCAGTCCCACTGGGCTCCAAATTGGCCACACACAACTGTACTTTACAGAGGACAATGTTTTTAGTTCTGGCCTCCATGTCGTTATTATCGCTGAACACTTCATCAAAGTGACAGAAACCCAGTGGGAATTAGCTGGGGCAAAGGATGACTCCTATTACTCATGGCAGGAAGGTTCCGAGACAACTGGAACCAGGGACTCAAACGCTGCCTGGCTTTCTCCTTCTCTCATCTCTATGCCTCTCGACATAGTTGCTTTCGGTCCCCTAGGCTGGCTTCTCTACAGGAGCTGGAATCAAGGCTGCCGACAATGCCAGAGCTCAGGCTCACAAGTCCCCCACCAGTCATTCATTCACGCACGCACCAGGGACGGAAGTGCAAGAGCTACAGCATGAACACTGCAGACGCAGGCCCTACCCTCGTGCAGCTTGCTTGCTTCTTCTAGTCTTCCTCCCCACAGAAGGTAACTTGGTGCATGAAGCGGCAGTAAGTGCTATGGGGAAAATTAAAGACCCAGTCAGGGCGACAGGGAGTCCCAGGTGTGTACTGTCTTTTTGGGGGGCGGGGGAGGCTCTTTCCCTCCCAGCTTAGGTCCAATGCCCAGCCAGATCCAATCAACCATGGCCATTGGAGTGGGATGTAATAAACGGCAGCCCCCACTTGGACCACCGAATTGGAACAATTGGATAGGCAGTGCTGTTCCAAGAAACCACTGTGCTGAGCAGACGAAACCACAGATACACAACAGCTTCCTGGTAAGAACAATGACAACCTGGGGCTCAGAATGGTGAAGAACAGGGAAGCTTTGTCCCATCACGAAAAACTATGCAAGGTACCGTGGATTTTTAGCCTGGAAAGGAAAATGCTTTAGGAGGAGCACGGGTTCAATGTTTATAATCAGGTTTCGTAATTTTCCACGCTGCTTAGTTTGTGTCGCTCTAGGACAAAAGAGTAATAAGTAAATAGCACAGGGTTCAGAATTCAACTCAATATAAGGAAGACATTCCTAAAAGTTAGAGCTGTTGAGCGTGAGGGTATGGTACTTTGTGAATCAATAATAACCCTCCTAGAAGTTCAAACATATGCGGCACAGCCTTCTGTTGGGGGTGCTACAGGGAATTACGCAAAATTATCACCTCACAGGTCTTCTGAACTCAGAATCTGTAATGCTATAAGAAAGTACAGGGACTCTGTGACAAGAATATTTAGCCCAGTGACTGACATTTACATTTTGGGGTGGGAGGGTGGGGGAGAGGGCGGGTCCCAGATCCCCTCAATAATCTAAGGAAGGCTATGAACACCCACTCCTGAAAAATACACCAGAAGGTAATTTATCACAACACAAAATGCTGGAGGTCCACAAACCCCCTTAGTGCTACATTTAGAATCACTGCCGTAGATCTCTGATCCCTCCTCCACTTATTTTTACGAACGTAGCTGTCTTCCAGAAATCAGGTAAGTGGGACCCTGCTTGTTGGGGAAGGTCATCGAGAAGATAAGGCTGCCAGTCTGATCCACAAGCTGGACCCAGGCAATCAGAGGCTCCTCACCCACCTCCCTGTGTTCCGGAATGTGAATTCCACTCGCCTTCCCCAGTCTAGAAGCAGCCCAAGGACATGGCCATGTAATGATGAGATTATTTGGACTGTGTGCATGACTAAACCCAGGTAAGGCCCCCCTTGTATGTTAAGACCTCTGTATAAAGTTTTAAGATTTGGAGGGTGGGTGCAGCAATCTATGTCTTGTGGCTGCCCAAGACAGGCCTCCTATGTAAAGTCCCTTGCTTATTAACCTGCCACCCACCAATCTGAAGTGCCTGCCTTTTCCTTTGGTCTCTCCCTGCCCTCTGCTACCCTGTTTCCCCCAGAATAAGACCCAGCCAGACAATCAGCTCTAATGAGTCTTTTGGAGCAAAAATTAATATAAGACCCGGTGTATTATGTTGTGTTATATTATATTATATTATATTATATTATTTAAGACCCGGTCTCATATTATAGTAAAATAAGACCGGGTCTTATATTCATTTTTGCTCCAAAAGACACGTTACAGCTGATGGTCGGCTAGGTCTTCTTTTCGGGGAAACACGGTATCAATCCGTGTACGCGCAGTCCAGTTAACTACAGTCCTCATCCCACTCTATTACTACCACCCGGCAGATCCATTTAGTTAGCTTGCCTGCAAGGCCCCTGAGCTTGTGACTCCCAGCCTACAGGCTACGTTGGTGATTCCAACACCTAGCCTTATATCCAGCCTCAACCATTTCCCTGATCGTCACCATGTATTTCCCACAACCCATCTTCACACCTTGAACTTCAGTTTCCTTATCTGTAAAATGAGTGACACCGCCATCACAGCGATATTGTGATAGTTTAATTAAAATGATCGAAGTAAGTGACCAGCACAAAGTAAGAGCCCACTAAGTGTGGACTAAAACCCATTCTCACCTCAGTTAATGACAGATAGTTTACCTATTAGACCAGTGGTTCCCAAACTTTGATGCTGGAATTAGCTGGGGAATCTTTAAAAAAGACTGATGCCCAGTGCCTAGCCCTTCAGATTCCTGATTTATTGTCATGAGGTGTGACAGCAGCAGGATTTTCAAAAGCTTCCCAAGTGATTCAACTACACAGCAAAATTTGAGAACCACTTACCTAGACAGCCACCCAATCCAGAAATCTGAGTCAGAACTTCACCTTCTCCTATATCTGCCTCTAAAATGTCTCTCCAATAAGGTCCCTCCTCTCCGCTCCAAGGCCAAAATTAAGGCTTCCAATATCCCTCCTCAATGTTAGTAGGACCTTCTCCTACAAGTGTCCCTGACTCTAATTTCCTCCCCCAACCATTCTGCACAGCACTGCCAGAGTTATCTTTCTAAAATAAACCTGATCATGTCATCATCCCCTGCTTAAAAACAGTGAAGTCCAAATGCTTTGGCCCCTACAACATCCGAAAATATACCTTACCACTTAACACCATCACGCAACTCAATTATTTTGGGTGTTTTTGGACATTCTTGAGGTGTGCATCCCACTTTGCTTTTGTTCATGCTGTATCCTTTGCCTAGAGCTCCATTCACCTACCTCTCAATGGAACAAAACCTTATCTGTGCTTCAGTGTCCATCTCAAAAATATCACTGTCTTTATGGAGTATTTCAAAATACTTTATGGAGTATTTCTAATACATTCCATCTGTCCCTCTCCTCTATACTTCCATATAATTATAATAGTTAATATGTGTCTAGTGCTAACAGCTTTACATGTATTCTCATTTAATCCTCAAAACAATCCTTTGGGTAGGCGTTATGCCCAATTTACAGATGCGATAATTGAGACTTTGAGCACTTAAGTGACTCTGCCAAGTCACCAAGTTAGTAAGTGGTAGTCAAGGATGGGCTCTACTGTCTGACTCTAGAGCCCATCTTCCTTACCACCACCTTTTTCTGCCTCATTTTATAATCTCTTCTAAAGGGTATCCAACGTCATAGAATAATTGAGAGAGACAGAGAGCAAAGCACAGCCCTAGTCATCTACATCTGTCTCCCAACAACATGGTTAGGTGTTCAACAAGTATATCCTCAATGAATGAACTAAATAATGGAATAAAACTCTTAGAGTAATCCCATGTTCTTTAACCGAAATAATTCATTCAGGCCTTTATTATACTTAACACTTTGACCTGTTATTAAACACCTGACTAAATACAATAGTGGGTATCTCATTATCTAATGGGATCTTAGTTTTGGCTGCAAATAAAAGTCAGGATGGATAATTGGCTGATAACTTGAAATGCTGAATCATAAAAATATTGTTAAATGACAAACTACGGATTTAAAAAAAAATAACACATCCCTTGTTTGGGTTTATCTCCCACGTCACATATATGCATGGTCAGAATTTCAGAGACGCACTCTAAAAAAATTTTTTAAGCTTTCCTTGTATTGCCTTCTCTGTCTCACTTCATTTTTGCTCCAATATACTTGGCACATCCAGACCTGCAGAGGTGTAAAGGGGGAGTGAGGGGACAAGCAAGTGGTGGGGAGAAAAAAACTTTTGTTTTTCACAAGGAATTGATGGGAGGAGAGAAGTAATGCATCTAGCTGGGTCTCAACGTGTACACATTCAATAGAATCGTGATTGAGAAAATTAAAACCAAACAGGCAAGGCATTTTGAGACTGAGAATCCTGTTAGCCTGCAAGACTGAAAGCGCGTGACAGCCAATGTGAAGGTGTTCATTTTCTGGCAGGCACTCGTAGTAGAAAAGAAAGACCCTAAAACAAAAGAAAACTTTCCCTTTCTATGAGCACTTACTCTACGTCAGACAATGCGTCACGCTCGTTATTCAAGCCTCCAGAATGTTATTACTCTGCCCGAAAAGCACTGTTACTATGTGGTGAGCGGAAAATTCGAACCCAGGCATTCTGATTCCTTAGCTTGAGCTCCTGAACCCTGAGCAACACTGCCAGTCGGGTTCCACTGTAGCCCCAGGGCAGTAACAGGACACGCGTGGGCGCTTTAGCGTTTCCCCATCTCACGGGTTGGGCAACACAGGCATCAGGAGTGAGAAAAAACGCGGCCCGGGACCGGGGAGGCTGAGAGACTCAAACAAGGTCACACAGAGAATCTCCACCTAGGTTGGGAGCGGATCCCCGAACCTCTCGGGACCACAGTGGGCGCCTGAGCCGCAGAGCCGACCAGCAGCACCTTGGCGACGGTAGCTAGCCCGCCGAGGTCAGGCCTGCGTGCAGGTACGTAGGACTCAGGACACCGGCCGCTGGGCCATGACCAAAGGCAGGCCGCTGCATCTGCCCAGCGTTCCGCCAAGGGCCTTACCTGGTCGCCAGAACTTCACTGGTCCCAAGGGCGCAGCCATGCTGGGGTGAAAGGTCACGAGGAAAGCTCCACCCCTCCGTCGCAAGCAAGGCCCTGGAGGGGTAGGGGGTGTGGCTCACGAGGAGCCTAAGCCGGCGCTTCACGCGGTTTTATGGCCACGCCCCCCGTGGCCACCGCCCCCTCTACTCCACGTGACCCACGGTCGTCTTCCGAGAGCGTTCCGGCCCCGCCTCCAGGCCCACGTGACCCACACCGGCGAAAAGGGCGCGTTACTCCGCTCTCTTTGGCCTGGCGGATCGCGGTTCTTAGTGGCCTTCTTAGTGGCCTTCCTATGAGCGTGGCGTGGCCTGGATGGCGGCCGCACACCTCTGGAAGGGCGAGCTTTGGGAAAGGACTGCTGACACGCGATGGGCATGGAGGCAATATATTCCAATTAACTGCTAAATACTGATTATGTTACAAGCTATGTCAACTTTACTATTTCTCTTTCACTCTGCATATTTTCAAATGGAAGGACAATAATAGTATCCTGTGAGTTTGCTGATGCAGTAAATACTTACTGGGTGCCCAGATACTGCATTTCAGCCCCTTCATGAAACTTCTGTCTAAGGAGGCAACAGTTATAAATGCTCGATAAACAGTAGTATTTATTATCAGTAAACAAAACAATGGGAAAGGGTATGGAAGTCTTCAGGACCCTGAAAAACGGGGGTGGGGGGGGAGATTGGGGGTGATGGGTTGCAATAGAGACTTAGAAATGGGTAGATCAGTTAGGCTAAGAAATCCAGTGTTTCCTCCAATTTGCTCATATGATTCAAATGCTTATTTAAAATACAGGTACTAGGCCCCCATCCAATCTTGAGTCAGAATCTCCAGGGCCATGGCCAGGGAACCTGCATTTTAAGAAGCCCCTGCAATGATTCTTCTGGTCAACCAGCTTGAAAAAGTTTCCACTAATCCAAAGGAAAGCTAATGAGGATTAATAAGCTAAAATAGAGGAACTATTTTATGGGTAGGCAACTAATTGGAAGGAAGTGAGAGGCTTCAGAATCTGCATTTTTAGAGCTGTGAAGAAAATTCTGCGTTCTTTGAAAGAAATGACATATCATGTTTCCCCTAAAATAAGACCTAGCCCGGACAATCAGCTCTAATCGTCTTTTGGAGCAAAAATCAATATGAGACCTGGTATTAATATTATATTATATTAAGACCCGGTCTTATAGTAAGATAATACCGGGTCCTATATTAATTTTTGCTCTAAAAGACGCATTAGAGCTGATTGTCTGGCTAGGTCTTATTTTCGGGGGAAACACAGTAGTCGTGGAAAGGTCATTTTCCTAGCTGTCATCTAATATTTTTAAAGGCTGTATTAAATGAGATAACATGTAAAGCACCTAACAGTGTAAGACATAGCAGGCATTCAATCAATATTAACTCTCCTTAACGCAAATAGAGCAAACCCACCAGGGGGGGAAAACATCTGAATTCACATGTATGCATTCATTTTCCAAATATCTTCTTTGGTTTATTTCCATAATAATGAAAATAATGTTCAATACATGATAATCCCTCTGCCTAGAATTTTCCATCCATCCTTTAAAATATCTTCATAAGGGTCAACTCTAAGAATTCTCTTAACTTACAGTCTGGTTTAAGCATTCCCCCTCTCGAGGCTCAGAACCTGTGTGCTCACGGTTGTGACAACACTTACTTAGCTAACTATAGTTAATCTGCCTCTACTATTACGCTGGAAGCTCCTTGAGGACAAGGAACATGTCACACTCAGATTCTTAGCCCATTAACAGTGCTGCCTACTGAGAAATGGACGAGGTTGGACAATTAAGTTCCCGAACACATTGCAACGATGTTGCTTTGATATCTGAGGGATTATTCATTATGACTTTGTACCAACTGGACAGTTAACCAAGTTTACTATTTGGAAATGCTGAAAAGGCTGCGTAAAAATGTTGGACGACCTGAACTTTTCACCAACAATTCATGGCTGTTGCATCACGACAATGCACCAGCTCACATGGCACTGTCTGTGAGGGAGGGAGTTTTGAGCCAGTCAACAAATAAGTGTATTGGAACACCCTCCCTACTCACCTGATCTGGCCCCCAATGACTTCTTTCTTTACCCAAACATAAAGGAAGATATCTTGATGACACTCAGAACATCAAGGGTAATACAATGACAGCTCTGATGGCCATTCCAGAAAAAGAGTTCCAAAATTGCTTTGAAGGGCAGACTGGGCACTGCCATCAGTACATAGCTTCCCAAGGGGAAGTACTTCAAAGGTGACCATAGTGATATTCAGCAATGAGGTATGGAGCACTTTTTCTAGGATGAGTTTGAGAACTTGTCGGACCTCGTATATGTGAACACCATGCTTTATACTTCAGTTCTTCATAACATTGATCCTTGGTTTATTTTTGTCTTATTTTCAGTAAAGGCCCAAATATAGAAAACAGGGGTTATACATGAATACAAGGGAAAATTAAATAAGTGCCACTTTTTATTTCTGTTTTATGAATGATTCATGACTTATATTAAGAACGCTTCCTATTTACAAAGGGACAGTAGATTAAAGTCGGAGTAGACGTTAATCAACATCTAGTCTAAATACTCTGTTTTATAGAAGAAAAAAAAACAACTGAGGCCCACGGAGTTTAAAAGGATTGGTCAGAATCAATGAACTAATTTTGCATCAGAACTAAAAACTAGAACTCAAGCATTCCAATTCCCAGGCCACTGTTTTTTCCACCACACAGACCATTTAAAACCATTCAAGCTTAGCTCTCCTAGATGAGAATTAGTTTATCTGTCCCAGAAAGTTCTCAAAGCCCAACGGTAACCTAGTGGGTTGTTTTGCTTCTTACACAGACGTCTACTGGAGAAAAGGCCTAGGCAACAGCCTAAAGGTTGATGGTGTGGTTTTACTGTCACAACCCAGGAATGGTCTAAGTAGACTATCTTATCCTTCCTAATTAACTATTTTCAGAAAGAATGGTCTAAAATAACAACTCCAAAATGAAAACCATTATTTCTTGGGATGGCATCCAGAATTTATTTAGTTCAATGCCAATTCATTTTGTTTGATCATTTTGTCACATAGAGGTACATTTTGCAACTTCTGAATAACAGGTTTTCCAAAATGATACTCCTCAAAATCGTTTCATGGGTGCACTATACCGTGTTTCCCCAAAAATAAGACCTAACTGGAAAATAAGCCCTAGCATGATTTTTCAGGATGACATCCCATGAACATGAGCTCTAATGCATCTTTTGGAGCAAAAATGAATATAAGACCCCGTCTTATTTCCAGGGAAACAGTAGAAATTTGTCTGTGCCTATAGTGTTTAAGGGTTACTTTCTGCCCTGAAATATTTCCAGTTCCACTATCTTAGCCATATTTAGGAAGCATAGGATTTCGGAGTTTTCATCTCTGTACCAGTTAAAGCTTTTACATAACAAGTGATAGAAAACTCATTCTCACTGAAGCAAAAGTGGCTCATAACGTCCAAGTGTAGTTCTGATGAGACACGGCTACATCAGGACACATAACATAATCAGGGCTCATTTCTGATCATATTGTTCTGCCTGCTACTGACCTGGGTGTCACGTGGTACCTAAATGGCCATGTCAATTCAACCAAACATCCTCTCAGCATCAAGCCTCTTTCCCCAAACTGGTGGTAAAAGTATCTGGCTATGTATCCGTTCAAGGGGCGACCAATATGATGTACACACACTCCACCCCAAACCAGGTGAGGTCACCTACACCAAAACCACACGGACCAAGTTGGGAACAGCATGATTCCTCAGAGGGAAATCTGAGGATGACTATCAGACGGCAACTGAATAAACGAAGCAAAAATAACAGATATCAATTACACTACCCCTGTAGTCACGTACTAAAAATCTTGGCTTCCTAAGAAAAATCCTAGCTGCCCTTAGGGTCTACTCCACCAAGCCAGATCAGAGAGCTCTCTCCCAGCCTGAAAAGTTTGTCCTTTGCAGAATTGCTTTTATTGAACTGTCCTGTTATAGGATTGTCCACTGAGTCAAAGGTGCAGAAGCCCTCTGCAACTTGTAACATATGTAAACCTGGATGGTTTGTTGGCTCGTACACAAAGGATCGAGTTCACACATGTATTAGCATAAGCAAAAGTGTTTACTTAGCTCCAAGGATTTGGGTACAGAGGTGTGGAGAGATCCACTAGGAAGGAGACTCAGCTACCAGGGGCGTCTGTCACGTTGGCCTGAAGAACACACACGGCTGTGAAACTGGACAAGTTGGGGGGCCGGGGCGGGGGAGCCTCCTGAGGTTGACCAGGGGCTTTCTAGACAGAATGACTGCATACTTCAACTGGGACACTTCTGAGAACGAAAGAGGGTGTTCATGGGCATAAGCTGGAACTCTGCCAGGCAAACTGGGGCATATTTCTAGGTGGCACCAGGGAACCTAGCGTAACACATTCAACGTCAGGTACACATTCCAGGCTCACACAGGACATAGGTTTGGACAACTGTCCTTAAGGAGTTCAGCGTTTGGGCACACCCAGCATATCTGTCATTGTGTTATCAGAAGGCTTAACAGTATCATTTTTATAAGAGGATCCTTGTGAGAAATTCTTACCTGATCTTAGTACCGAGGATTGTTCTTCCTAGACTTGGATTTACTTTAATCTTAAGAGACATTCTGAATGGTGGGTCTGAGCAGGTTTCTCTTTCTGCCTTGGCTACTGAGAAGCTTTAATGTGCGGCCTGACCCAAAGTAACAGTATTAGTCCCTGTGACATGCGCTTGTAGCCTTATTCCCAGTTCCATGTTGTAGCCTCCCACCCTTGGGTTTCTTTCATGTAACTTTTCATTTACATGATCTTGTACCTTAGGTTTTCCTGTTAGTCACTTGGAGTCCCATGTAAAACATAGATACTCTCAGCCCAACTGCCTACATATATGGGGAGGCCATTTCTTCAATTGACTCCTTAAGTTTTTTAAAACAATGTTGACCCTGCCATCTGATTCGGTTGACCTTGAAATTGCATGGATCTCTAATTCAAACAAATCATCAGGGAGGAAAAAACAAAAAATGAACCAACTGAACTTAAATATTATTTATTTGATCATCTTGAGACATTTTTATCAACGTTGTTTAGGTGCGACCAGGGTAGTGTGGTTATGTTGAAAAGTGAGCTTTTATCTTTTAGATATATACTGAAATATTTCCAGCCTCTTCTGTAATGACCAAGTCTGACATTAGACAGATAAGGAAATATAATTCTCTTCTAGGGAGTGGCAACAAATATTTTTGAACCAAATAGTCGGCCACACCCACCCTCGCCCTCCCCCGGGAGTGGGGCCAATCAACATTTTAAACAAGGACCCAGCTGACTCTGCTGCAGGTGGTTCTCAGATGTCACCTTGAGAAACTCTGCCCTATAGTGATACTCTCCAGGGGAGTGGCAGAAAAGCTTTGCTTATTCTGAAAGACTGCGTCATTTTCTTAGGATTCCACACACCTCTTGTTCTCGTTTCTCATCACGAACAACACTCGCAGAGAATACTGAGTCCTGCTCCAGGAACAGAGGACTCTGTGGTCAGGTAAGCTTGTGACAGGCCATCTACCTGCCCTCCTCTGAGAAAACCAATGTGATCATGACCTCATTCAAGTCTGCGTAGTCCTGCGGTAAAGAATCCTATTTAAATGTACTTGATCCATCGTTTCCCAAACCAAACACAGAATCGTTTTTATGAATGCCTATGAATAGTTCCATAGAACAGTGAGTTGAAATTCCACATGTACCTGTATTGGTTCATGAGGTTAAAATTTATGATTTCAATTCCCCATTGCATTTACTGCCATTTCTCAAGGTACATGCCTCCATACTCCCTGTAAAGAAACAGTCGTATAGCAGGGGACTGGACTTAGAATCCGAAAACCTGTGTGTAAATGCTTGTGTCACCATTTACCAGCCGTGTGACCTCGAATATGCTACTTCACCTGAGCTTCAGTTTCTTCACCTGAAAATTGGGAATCACAGCGTTCAAACCACTACCGGTTGTGAGGGTCAAAGATAACCCAGAGGAAATTATCCAGATCTGTAAATGGTTTTAAATCACGTATTTCTTCAAGGCGTAGGCCAGAGTTGTTCACAACCGGATGTGAACCAGTTGTTGGGGCGGCCTCACAGCCCAGATTATAATACTAACCCCGCAAATAACCTGCTGACCGCAAGGGAGTCCTGATGCATGCGTTAAAACCCGCAGGGATGCTCATGTGTCTACGTGACAGACAACACCCTCCCCTATTACAGACCTCTTTTGCTCCAGCCAGATCAGAGGGAGGAAGCCATCATTGAACTGTCTTCCTTTTGTCTGTCCATGCAGATGAGACTAGACAAAAACAGGATTCCACAGCCATACCAACCCTGATGAGCAGGGTGTAGACGCCAGTTGCAGTGCCTGCCAATGGACCAGGAATGTGGGATAATTGTCAGTGTCCTCTTTGCCCCTGCTCCAGGATATTAGATTGCTAAATCATTGTCAATACACCCATCTGATGAAATTAGGCCCATGGGGTCAACCAGAGTTAATATCAGGGATAAATCCAGGAAAGCACACGAAGGCCTTCTCTGGCAGAGAAGCAGGGAACCAAGGTCCTTGTCTAAATAGCTCAGGCTTATTCTTTGAAAAAAGGCAAGCTAGAGGTGCAAGTTTCCTCATTCAAACCATAGAGAGAGTAACACCAATATTCATACTGCCGATGAAGGGATTACGCTGACACTTCCTTTGTCTTCTAACTTTTAAGGGAATATTTTTCTTTTACAATTTGGATCATCTCCTTCTTCTCCACCCAACACTACTTTAAAAAATTGCATAAACAGCTATTAGGTGCATTACTTGTAACACACTCCTAGAGTTAACGAAAAATGCCAGAAAACAAAACAAAAAGGGACTCGAGCAATCACCAAATAAAAGTTGTTTATGCTAAGAACACGGATACCCTAAAGAAGAGACGGACAATTAAGAAACAGTTTATTCGATCATAAAAACTAGTGATTTAAACCTCTAACACAGAAGAGCACACAAATAAAAGTTGTTTATGCTAAGAACACGGATACCCTAAAGAGACAGACAATTAAGACAGTTTATTCGATCATAAAAACTAGTGATTTAAACCTCTAACACAGAAGCACACACAAATCTAGAAAAATGCAAAACATATTTTATCTCTTACCTGAATTAACCTGAGAACCCCTAAGCATTCTCTTTAAGAGATATCAATATTAAACTTGTGCAAAGAAACTGTACCCATAGTGTTTAAACCATAAAACCAGTACCTGGTTTGTACATGACACAAATAAAATAAAAGCACGTAAAATAATATGCAGTTTACAGAATTCGAAGAAAATCAGGGTGACTAAAAGTCAGGTGAAAGGAAACAATAGGGACAGGAGCCCTTCTGTAAAGCAGGCCGATCTGGTGACGTCTCCTACGAGGCTGGATGAACCCCGGCGGCTCTGGACCCTGAGCCGTCACTGATAGGAGGGGTAAAGTGTGATATCTCTGATAGTCAGCATACTAACAGGGGCTCTGGTGGCATTTCCAGAATTAAATCCGAGATAGTTTTCAGTAAGAAATGTTCTCCTTGAAAGCATGGCCAGCATATGGTTGAGCCGGGACCTGATACCAGACACGTGACACTGCCGCTCTTTATTCAAGTTTCTGAGTGAGTCAAAGTGGGGAGTGCCCCAGTACTTGGGGTGTCCCGGGAGGACGAAGTCAGTGACTCTGATGGAAGTCAGGGAGCCGATGGAGCTTGCCACGGAGCCTTGAGAAGACAGAGAGGAGGAAGACTTCAAACTGGAAGATCTCGACACAGACATCCTTGACACTGGCGAGCCTGCTTTAGACTGGGTTCCCTGGGAGAAGAGAACATTTTCATCCCGGTCAGTCTGGGTGGTGGCCGACATGGACTGAAGCACGGTTTGGGAACTTGCTGCCCTGGTGGCGACTGCGGTTTGGGTCCCAGCGCTGGCTGTGGCGGTCCTGGTTTGTGTTCCCGAGTCACTCATGCTCACTGCTCGCATCTCCTCTCCTGGCTCTGTCTGAGTGGCGACATCGGTCATCTTTCCATCCTCTGGTTTGTCCCTACAGCTGTGGAAGTAGTCTTCTTCATTGAAGGTGGAGGATTCTGCCCTGCCCTTAGCGGGCGCCCCACACTCCAGCTCAGCCTTTTTGGGGGTGCTTGAAAGCCTGGCGAGCCGCAGCCGCAGCAGATTGCCCAACGTGAGCTCCTTGGACAGTGGCTTCCGGTCAACTAGATGGTCAAACTTGCCGCTGACCGGGAAGCCGGACAGGAGTTTGGAGCTGATGGGCTTTGATTGTGCATATAGGATTCGGAACTCCAGATCGAAGTGTTCAACCACTTGGCCGGACAGAATGACCAAGTTACTGCTATTTAATTTGCCATCTGTCCATGTAAAACTTAAGGATTAAAAACAAACAGAAGCTGGTAAGAATAAGAAAGTTTAGTTCACTTATTGTCAATCTGAGTAAAAAAGCCCAGATAGCCCGCTACATAAGAGTCACAACTTTGATGACAGCATACCTACCATATAGTGCGCATTCAACCAGCCTAAACACAGGTATATAACATATATATATATGTTAAGGTAGAAAGGCCAACTGTTTAACCAACACGCTAAAACCTACCCGTCCCCAGCCTCAAAGTATTTGAAAACTAGAAAGGGCTTCTAACATATTTAGGCCAGTGTCCTCATTTGCTAAGTGAGGAAACCAGGTAGTGGTTTCTCACCGGGAAGCTGGTGGTAGACCCTAGACTGGGCTCAGTCCTTAAGACTTGCTAGTGCAATGCTCCTGCTCCCTCCTCCAGTGCTGCCATTTTCACAAAACGGACAGTATTGTTATTGCCATGACGACACTGTTGCTGGAAGCATATTTAAAGCTGATTAGCGGTCATGCACCTCTGCCTGTCCAGCATCCTTTCTCCTTCCTCTAGTGACAGAAGCCACACGCACTCTAGCCCTAAAAGCTTTCATTTATGCGCCCTATCCAATCACAAGAGGGGTGGGCATGTGACCAGGCTGGCCAGACTACCCTACCCCTTGGGTACAGAGTGGGCACAGGACACAGCTAGGGCCAAGTAATTTTTCAAGAACTGATACCAGTGCTGAAAGAAGACAAGTCTCTCTCTTTGGGAGATACTAATTCAAGGTCATATAAGAAAGCCTGCATCTTTGCCTTCAAATGGAGAGTGTGACTGAGAATAAAGACGAACTAGAGAAAAGCAGGACCAGGAGACAGCGTTCTGGTAAATGTATCGCCTCGAGGTCAAGAAGAGCTAAAAACCTTCCTACACTTGGCAAGTCGCGCGAGTCAATAAATTCCACTTTGCACAAAGTAGTTTGAGTTCACTTTCTGCATTTGCAATCGCCCCTTTGATAGAAAAGAACGAAGATTCTTTTGAAAACCCTCAATGAGATCATGTAAACAAGACACCTGTCCAACACCAGGATTATAAGTGTCCTCAACACATGGAAGCTAACCTCATCCTCAATGACAGCGTATTTTATTTATAGAAGGCCGTTCTTATATTTTTATATTTTAGAATAGCCAAAAACCATTTGGAGCTAAGTTTGGCTAATATAGACAAATCCTACTTTGGGTGAAAATCTAGTTTCCTCCTGTTAGTTAAAAACTTCTTATGAAAGGAAGTCTCAAGGAAGAGTTTGGATTTTGTTCCGGGCAGTGACGGTACTGTTTGAGAAGAAAGGCCTCAAGAGGTTCTTGATCTTAGCGCCTCAGCACCCACAAATCTTTGCATGTCCACCTTTACTCAGGGCTGACACAGTTATCACTCAGGAATGTGCGTTTCTTCAGAAGTGAGTTTTTGTTTTTCAACTCTAGACACACCCCTTCAGACCACCTAAGGCAGAGGTGGCAAAACACACTACCATTGAAGCCGCAGGAGAAAAAAATGGTACGTTTTAATTTCTAAAGATTAGTGTTAACCACTCATTATCTCCACCCTCCATTCAACTTCCCTGAACTCTGCCTAAGACATTATTGCCAAAGGGAGACTTCAAAGGTGGGGCCAGAGCTTGGATCAGTACTTTCTAGGCTAAAGCACTAGATTACAGGCTTGAAGCAAGCAAGGTGAAGGATTTACGTGTAAGCTGAAGCCTTCAGCTCTGCCCTCCACACTGATGCCCATGCCTACGGCTGCCCTTATCTTCCAGTGAGCGGGAAGTGGGGGTGAGGGGGTGTCAAAGTCCCCAAGGGACAGGACTCACTCTTAACCCCAATTCATCTACTGCAGGCCTGGCTGAGGCTTGAATGTAGGACTCGCTCACCATGAGGTCTCCAGGCAAGTGTCAAGCCCTGCACTTTAGTTTTGTGGACCACGGGGCAGGGGAGGCGACCTCCACCCCAACTACCTCCTAGAGAGATGTTCGCGTATCAGAATGCTTGCCCATAAAGCCTTGCGTTGCAGAGAAAACAAAGCTTTTGCCTTCATGTAGCATGCTCCTTCTAAAAAAGATAGATTAATAGGCACGGACGGGTGAAAAGCTTACCTGTAGGAGCCTGTGGCCACACGAATACCATCAATCAGTGTGAACTTTTCATGAACCTTCCCAACAATTTTAGTTCCCGACCTCGCATAGTAGATGTTTCCTGTAATAGTCCGAACTGTCATCAGCTGTTGGTGAGAGATCAGGCAGAAAAATAAATGAATAATCCAGTGAGCAAATGATTCAAGATTGGAGGGCTCAGTTTAGTTCCCAAACAGACAAACACACTGGCCGGTGAGGGGCTCCCAGCACACTAGCCAGATGATTCTCGGGCCTCAGGAAACGCTGCTTCGCATGTAGTCCATCTTCTCACATGCCCTTTTCTTACATTTATTTTTTTCCCCCATTTAGATATTTTAATATGTACATTTTTCTATTTTTAAAAATGTATTCATTTTTTTCAGTTACAGTTGACATTCAGTATTATTTTATATTAGTTTCAGATATACAGCATAGTGGTTAGACATTTATATAATTTATGCAGTGATCTCCTGGTTTGGTCTAGTACATCTTATATTTCTTCTTGATCCCTTTAGTTCATGTACTCTAACAGGAGCCCCACTTTTTGGGAATACTACACAGTGGAATCCAAGAAATGATTTTGAAACAAAATGGGGGGGATTAAATCATCAAAGGAAACACGCTAGTGATAAAGAGCATCTTAACAAAGGCTTAAAGAAGCTAAGCTGGTATTTCTCCTGTTCAGCCCATCTTCACTTATCCCCACACCATAGTGAGTAGAGAGAACAAGAACATAGAACAAGCCTTCTCTAACACAGGCCTTGAGGCAGAAAACACATTACACGTGGTTACATGTGGCTTAATCAGCAATGTCACATCTCCTACAAGTATGTATTTACCAAAGAGGTACACTGGTAGCACACTGGAACTATATACTGCATGTGTATGCATAATTGTCTTTGTAAAATGACACATGTTAATGTATATACAATGGTATGCAAAATACTAAGACGAACTGCATTCTTGGAGCAGATCGGTAGCTAAATATCTTTAGAAATCTTACACATTCGAATTAAATGTTTAAGATTCTTGTTTGACTCTCTCATTCATTCCACAAAGCCCCCACTATGAGCCAAGCCTTGAGACAACAGAGCTATAAAGCATGCTTCTTGCTATAAGGCACGCTCTTGCCCTTCGAGGACTGAAATAGGAGAGAGAAAAGTAATGAATGATTAAAAACTACAGCAAGACAAACATCATCCAGAGAAATGAAAATCTATATCCACACAAAAATCTGTAACAAATACTCACAGCATCTTTATTCATAATAGGAAAGACTGGAAACTATCTTAATGTCCTTCAATGGGTGAATGGTTAAACTATTGTACAATCACCATATGATACTACTCAGCAATAAAAGGGAACAAAACATTGATACACACAACTTGAACAGATCTCGAGGGCATTATGTCAAGGGGAGAAAAGCCAGTCTCAAAAGGTCACATACTACATGGTTCCATTTATATAACTTCTCTATATGACAGAATCATAGAGATGGGGAACAAATTAGCGGTTGTCAAGGTTAAAGATGGTGGGGGAGGGCACGGAGAGGGGAGTGGATGTGACTATAAAGATGTAACCTGGGGAGATGTTAGTGGTGATGGAATAGTTCTGTGTCTTGATGGCGGTGCTGGTTACACACACGTACACATGTTGGCAGGGGAGGGATTCCTATAGGAGGGGATGACTCCTAAGCAGAGCTTCAAAGCGCTAACATATAACAAGCATAAAAAATATCACTGTGGGCGGATTTCGGCGTGATTTTGTGCATCTTTCCCTTTGGCACTTACCTGAATGTTGTGCAGGCCTCTGTGACTGTGGCCAAAGCACTCTGGAGGCCTGCACACGAATGTGTGACTAAGTTCCTAGCGACAAGACACCAACACAGAGCCAAGGCCTGGGGGAGGAAGTCAGCCCCCACTCGTGAGGGCACCTATTCCCCAGCACAGACAAATCCTGGTGAGAGACGCAACCAGGACTGGTGCTTCCCTAGGAAGGACATGACAAAAATCGGTGAGGCCAGAAGTATGGACCTCTTTCAAGCCCTCCTCCAGAGGACCTGGACACCCATGCAGGCAGCAACCAGCGGTGGGCAACTGAGTCGGCAAACAGTGCTCCTAGATTGCCGCCCAGTAGATGAATCAGAGCCAATCACTTGATGAAAGTGGTGGTCAGAACTATTCTGGGATTTTCCTGCTGCTAACACACCGCCTTAATTACAGAAAGAGTGCCTTGAAATTAAACACTAACACCTTCAATTTCTTCAGCTCGCTCTATGTGCGTAGGCACAGACTGAACATTGGGCTAGAAGACAATGTGCTTTTCCATACTTGACTTGCATTTTCCTCGGGCCCACCTGATCTCACGTTTCACTTGACTGTTAGGCCACATGACTGGCTCGTTTCATCGGGTCGCCAAGCTCCAATCCTACTCCCATCATGATTTGCTTCGTAGCACTAGTGACAAGTTAGAAACTATCAAATTAAACCCAATACTGTTTCCTCATTAGGGAAAACAACAAACAAGAACTCTGTGGGAGAAGTTAAATAGCCAAAATTTTGCAAGCAAACCACACTGCTTAATAGCAAGGTGGTGAGTATGTGCACTAACCTACAGGACCAAAGCCCCAATTCTTCATTCATGGGGCTGACTGCTTTAGTGCCAGTCCCTAGAACAGTGCATGGCTCATAGCAGGTGCTCACAAGTGGATGAATAAAATTCTGAAGCTCACAGGTTAAGTTGCTTAATTAAAAAAAACAAAAACAGAATGGTGTAATACATATGACTGCTTTTCTTGCCACTCTCCACTAAAGAGACCGGGCTAGCTAAGTTGTATAACCTTACACTTAAATACGTAAGTTCAAATTGCTTTCATGCTCAGAGCAAAGGACATAAAAAGAATCTAATTTTATAATAATGAGAAATGAGAAGCAGCATGTGACAGTGATGGCAGACGGGGAGTCAAACGCCAATCCCACTATTGTCTAGTTGTAGACACTGGGCTCTCTGTCACCTCTTCATGATCTAAAACCCACGTGAAACGCCACTTACCCGAGAGGGCTGCTGTGAGGATTACGTTGCGTAACATTTGCCACGACCCTAGGTCAATGCCAAGAAAAGAACAGGAACTCCATAAATGGTGGTCGTTACCATTAAAATTGGAGTCTACCAGCTTACAGTCAAAAGCAGCAGCGTTCAGGGCAGCCTCTGGCTGTCAACAGGTGGCAGCGAGACTACAGGGGAGGCTGAGGTTTGAATCCTGACTCTCGGTTCTCTTCTGTGAGATTTCAGGCAAATCACTTTGCTCACGGCCTCAGTTCCCTCTCTCGTAATAGGGCTCCCACTACCAGCTACCATGTAGATAGGTCCCATTTCTGATCGTGTGAAACCAGAAGAGGTGCAATACAAACCTTTTCCTGTTCAGGATGAACTTTCAGATCCACACACATATCCAAGAACTGAGAGAGCAGAGCCTGGTCCAGAAGGATGTACACAGCAACTCTCTTTTTCCGGCATATTTCCTGCAGGTCTCTGAAGATGTCAATGTCTGTGAAAACATCCATCACCACCGCAATCACCTGCGGGGCGAGGGTGAGGCAGAGGAAGAGCAAGCCGTCAGCTTCCGATACCACCACCTGACAGCGCCTCGCCCGGACTCTGGGCCCCATCTCCGAACTGGCAAAGGAGCCCCATTCTATGATAGCCTTCCTTCCTCTACAGTATCGGTTTCCCCCTCATCGGGGACTCTTCTCCGTATCTGAAGACACCAGCCCACTATATCCTACAAATCTGGACTTGGCCCGGCTAACCCTCCCAACTGCCTCCCAGCCACAATCCTCAACACTGGCAAATTTCTCAGAAACAGATTAATCCACTGCTTGTCCTCCTGTGAACCTGTTCCATTCATCTTCTCTTCCTTTACTAAAACCCGTCTTACAGGTTCGGCTCAGACCAGCAAGCTGTCTCGGCTGTGGCTAACACACTGCCATCCGGGGCATGTTGCTTCCCTGCTGGCTTCAGTTTTCCATGTTGGTGAAACATAAAACCTTAGATTCCCTCTGAGGCCCCTTCTGGGAGTGACATTCTCCAATCAAATAATGACTTTGATTACTGTCTGATTTTGGTTTAGAATCTAAGTTTTTGTTACAATCGACAGGGCTTGTCCACCACCAACTCAGGGCTGGAAAGCAATCAACCAGGCAGGCAGATTCTCCCATGTCGACCTTGCTAATGCGGGTACCACAGCTTCACAATCATCTCCTGCTAGTCAAGATCCAACTAAATGGCTTCCATAGCACCAGCCTCCGTCTATGCGAGGTGGTCTTTATAATTCTTTGGTGCCAAGTGCAAGTCAACAAGAGCATGGACATATGTCCTAAGGATTCTGACCTGAAACTTGCTCAGTCCTTTCTTCTCCCCCAAAACACGGCTCTATTCCTGCCTCCTACTATGTTTACCACACTTGGCATTAGACTACAGCGAAGAGCTGCCTCAGCTCTTTGGGAAGATTATGGCTGTTTCAAATGTGTTTCCTTAACTGCGAAATAGGTTTGTAGTGAGAACTAAATGACTATGTTACATAAAGTATAAGGCACGACAGATCCCTTAAGTACCTGTTCGTTGATTCACTTTACCAGCCCAGAATTTGAGCCATCCAGACAGCTCAGTACAGGGAGACATCTGCCAGCCCCCAGCTTTCCTCGCTAAGGAGGCTGCTCCAGCTGCAAAGCGTCGAATCACACCCTTTGCAGGTTTAAACCCTGGCCCTCAGCTAACTCCTGGCAGGGCCGTGCGGGTGTCAAATATCCAGCCTTAGAAACAAGTCTCGGCAAACCAAGTCAGAGCTGGGGGTGTTCACTACGGAAACTGCTCCCTGAAGCCAAGGTTTGGAGCCCTTTTACAGCTTGGAGCTGCAAGGGTTTCTCCCTCCTCCTAACCTCAACAGAAATAAATGAGTCTCTTAGAATCACGTGAACTTCTTTTGAACATTAATTTATTTACAGGTCTCCCATCTACGGGAGCAGAGGCATCTGAACAGGACTGATTCAATCTCTGTGGTTCCAGAGGACTCAGGGAGTACCTGACAGTCACTACCCCTTATGTATGGGGGTTAAAGAAGAAATGCAGACAAAGAGGCAGTTCTGCTGTCTTTCTGCGACACCACAGAGTCTTGTCTACCAGGAGAAGGGACCTGGAAATGCCAGCTCCTGGGAAGTCATTGCTGAGGGAGTCTGGGAAAACCAATTTATCTCTGGCTGCCTCTCCCCTTTCCTCCGCTCCCTAATCTTGATGAAGCCCCAGCTGTGAGCTATTCTTGGTAAAGGGGACAGCAAAATCCATCCGTGATTTAAAAAATAAAGTGTTCTTTGCGAATCGGTAGCATCCTCAGAATTCTGTTTTTATCCTCCAATGGGTTTTTATATGTACTAGTGTGAGTTCTATCTAGCCAATTGATTCAGGTCATATAACACAGTGGCTAGAAGGCAGAAAAGCCTGGGCACACAGATCCCAGCTCTGCGGCTTTCTAGCTGTGTGACCCAGGACAAACTGCTTAATGTCTCTGAGCCTCAGTTTTCTGCTCTGGAAGATATGGCTAATAATAGCATCTACGTCAAAGGGCTGTTGTGAGAATTAAATGTGACAGAGCATGGAAAGGGCTCAGGCCTGAAACTGGTGTTTAGTTATGCAGCTATCACCTCTCCAGAGTCTACTGTGGGCTGAAGCCTGTCCTAGGCAGAAAGGTGGCTGCAAAGAATTTACCCTAAACCCGACTTACCTGCAAAGAGGATATAGGATGCAGGGAAACAAAACGATACCTACTGTAGGAGGCAATTAAATAAGGGGACACTATTGGGGGGGGGGGGTAAAATGGTGGACACACTTCAGGCACTCACTGTTTACCAAAGAAGAGCAGAGGAGGATTCCTGGAGGAGATGGCATTTGAGCTGAATGACAAATAAGGACAAGATTTGGACAGGGGAGAGGTGAAGGGGAAGCATTCTGGCAGGAAGCCATGTGATGACAGAGGGAGAGGTAGGAAGTGATGGGGGATGTGCCAGTTTGGCTGGAACGAGCAGTATGTACTGCAGGGAGCAGCAGGACATGACTGAGACCGAGATGAATGAGCAAGAGCACAGGAGGCCTTGGATGCCACTCAAGGAATCAGTATCACACAGGCAGTGGGGGAAAGAGGCGTAAGAGTATCATGAGAGCCAAGTGATGACCCTGGTGGGACAGAAGCAGCTGACGCTGGAGGAGAGGTAGGGGCAGGCTGGTGGTCTGACCCCCACCTCCTAGATACAGGGCCACGTACCCAAGTGCCCGCAACACGGCAGGTACTTAGACACTTTGTAGGTTCAGCAAATGTTTAGGAAGATCAAAGACTGAAAGAAA
This sequence comes from Rhinolophus sinicus, assembly GCF_057876585.1. Lineage (NCBI taxonomy): Eukaryota > Metazoa > Chordata > Mammalia > Chiroptera > Rhinolophidae > Rhinolophus > Rhinolophus sinicus. The sequence goes on from NC_142513.1 coordinate 17,222,091, forward strand.
AAAAATCAATGCTAGAGCTTTCGATGATGGAAGCAATGAGGGAAAGGGGCCAGGGGAGAGCCAAGCAATGGACTGCATGGGCTGCCGGAGGGCAGAAGGAGGGAAGAAGGGTGAGAAGAGGAGAGTCAGGTCCACACAAACAGAAAACAGAGAGAAACAAGCTGGAGGGAGAGGCTTCAAGCTTGAGAGAAGCTTGAGGCGGCAGCAAAACCTTCAGAAGGGTCTGCATGCACGGGTGTAAGAAGGAGCGCTGCGCTCACAAGACAAAGCCAGCGGGCCACACAGGTACCTGCTTGCCGCTCTCATTCGCCACTAGTGTTTCAAATATTCAGTGAGCCCACCACAAGCGACGCGTGGTGTTGGGCACTGAGGACCTAGAGCCAATCCCTGTCTGCAAGCCACCTAATGAGGAGACAGGAGAAGACCCAGGGGTCACAGTGTGATGGGGCTGATGGATGGCACCCAGGGTGCCACTGGAGCAAAGACCAAGGAAGCCAGTCCACCTGGCCTGGTCAGAGGTCCGGAGAACCGCTGGAGGCAGGGACCTGGGAACAGAGCCCATAACGTAAATCACATGCCCAACTGAATCTAGATTCGCCCCTCATTAAACAACTGTACAAACACCAGCTTTGTCAGGTAGTGAGTAAGCATCTAAGTTGCTATTGGTTTCATTGGTTTTCAAGCCTCAGCCTTTCCAATGGGTACTGAAAATAACTGGATTTGAACGCTGGTCCCTAACACCCACAGGGTTTTTGGAGGGTGGATGGAGGTGTTTCTTCCCCTAGACCCAACACCCCCTCCTCTCTTACGAGAGCAGGACTCTTAAGCCGTCCGTAGTTGGAACAGCTCGACCCGTGGAAGCATCAGCAGGAAGCCCTGCCTTCCTTCAAGACCCTCTCTCTGCTCCTCTAAACTCTCCCTCCTTAGCCCCACCAGGCCTCAGGCAGCCAAGCCCTGCAGCGCTGAACCAGACCTGTGGCTTCTCAGATCTCTGAGGGGACGGTCTCTTCAGCGAGCTGAGAAATGAGCCGGCCGTATTCACTAGCCGGCCGAGTGCCTGCTTTCCAAGGCCAGACACGTGTCCCAGGTGTGGGGTGCTCACGCTGCAGGACCTAGAACTACACGAGCACTTGCAGGATGGCATAGAAACCAGTCACTGCTCCCTCGCTGAGGACGAACGCAGGCACAGACACAGGAGAGGCATCAGGGAGGGGGGCGTCCCATGGCCATCAAGTGCCCACCCGCACACTCTGGGCCCTGCCCTGTCCCAGCCCAAGCTGCAGAGCCCACCCACTTTCCTAGAGCTAGAAAGCTCTGTAAGTGGTGACTTTAGAGAGACCAGTCCAGGGTCAACACCCATCTGCACCTCAGTGCAAATCCCTCATGACGCCTGTTACCCTGCTCTCTTCCTGCACGTCTCCAGCCCCATCTGGAGCAGCCACACCTGTGCCAAGTCCCACGTCATCATCGCACAACCGCAAGCCTCACCCCCCTTGCCAACTATCCCTTACAGATTTATACTCAGTGGCCCATGTGGTTGCAGAGTATTCAACCACAATTGGGGAGGGCACAAACCTTGTGTACACGACTGTTCATGTAGAACTGGACTCTTTTCTACATGTCTGGAGATTTCAAAACCCCATTCACTGTTATCCCCAATGTACAGGTGAGAAGACTAAAGCTGGGAGAGTTATGTAACTCGCTCCACGTGACACACTTAAGCAAGTGCAGGAGCTGGAATTTCCACTCAGGTCTGTGGGACTCCCAAGCTATGGTTGGAAAGTCTTCAACTAAATTATTCCAAACAAGTCTAATAATGTTTGGTCTTCAAAAGACGGAGAGCTTGGACTAAATTGAGAAAGGACCAGTCGAGTATTTCATCAAGTCCATGGACTCAAGCCCACTCCAGAGAAGACTACTGATAACACGCGATGATTCAGAGCGAACCTTAAGGAAACGTGGCACTCCCAGGACACTGGGCACCTTTCCTGGGCAGGGGGTACTGCGGCCTCACTCACGATCAGGACACCTTGGGAAGCAAAGACGTTATGTGAACAGGCGGGAGAATTAAACTTGGACACGGGTCCTGGATCTTCCATTCCAAGCACCGCGTACCTTCTAGCGAGTTACTGAAGCTGTGTTAGCTTCTCTAATATGCAAACAAAGCACCTATCTTGTAGTGTTTGGGGATTCAGTCAACGAGAGAATCCACATACACACGTGACAGTTCCTGGCATACAGAAAGCCCTCAGGTGGCAGCTCGTCATAGTCTTCGTCCCAGTTCTGCCACCTTCCCTGGACAAGCCCTTTCACCTGTGTTCAGTGTCCTCAAACAGCCCCTTCCAGCTCTGAAGTCTGATTCACGCACCCTCAGTGGGCGGGCCAGGCACATGAGCAGCCGCAAGGGGCCCCTCAGTCAGTCATTCCAGTTCTTCCTCTGCATGAAGCCGGATGACCGTGTCAATCACCCCTTCCGGCTGCACCTCAGTTTCCCTCCCTTCCCATCCATAGTCATAAAGCAAGGACACGTGTGCAACATGCCTGGAATTCTACCAAAGGTCTGATCACATTCAAAGATGTGTCAGCCCATCCAGTGGTCAACACGGCCTGTCCACTGAATTCCTTACACTGACCACATGACACCCAAACTCGATTTCCTTCAATCCCCCCGGGCTCTTGCCGTTTCTGGAGACCTTCTTGCCAAAAAAGCAAAAGATATATCTTCTCCCAGTTTATTATGTCTTTGAATAGATCAGAAATCCTCTCCTTGGAATTTCTTTAAAAATCTTTAAATAACTATCTTGATAACACCGGCAGGGTGTGAAAAAAAAAAAAAAAAAGGAAATTTCCACAGCAAAACCTAAATTTGTGCATGTTCTCTGTAGATTTCATAGGCTGCTATTATAAAACCAACAATGTAAGTATCAGGTTAAAGTGCTGGTGGAGCCTCCATCTGCAGAGGGTGGCACGCAGGGTGCCTCCCCAGGAAGGCAGGGGACAAAGGAGCCAGTGTTTCACTGGCCTGTAGAGGGACTGACCACGTACGGCTGCATTTCCTCTGTGCTGCTCCAGCATGAAGGACACAAGTGGGCGGAGCTTTTAGAAAGGGAGGGAAACACATCAAGAGGTGTTTTTCTAGGGGAAAGACTTACCATTCTATCATGGAGTTATTTTTATTTTATAATTATGTAAAACATTTGCCTGGTTCCAAAATCTAATCTACAAAGCAAGGTATATTCAGAGAGACCTAGATTCCATCCTCGTACCTTCCTTTTGCTTCTTTCCCTTCCGTCCTCCCCATAAAGATAATAATTTCAATTCGTTTTTGGTTTATTCTTCCATTTTTTAAAATATAAATAGGTACGTGTACGTACGTATAAACATACTTGTTAAATATAAGCAATTGCGTATTATGTTTATACATATGTATGGATATGTGTTTATAGCCTCACTGTACATAAAAGGTAGCATATGACACACATTGTTCTAGATGACGCTGTCCAACAGAGCCTCTGAGATGACAGAAATGCTCTGCATCTGTGCTGTCCAATGACAGCCACTAGCCACAGTGGCCATTAAATACTTGTAATACGGCTACTGTAACAGAGGAATGGAATTTTCTATGTATTTCATTTTAATTCATATCCATCTAAATGACGGCATGTGGCTAATGGCGACCGCACTGGTCAGTGCAGCTCTAGACACTTCATAACAGAAAACAGAGCTGGTTAGTCCTGATTCCTTTTTAGAGCCGCAGGGTACTCCATTGTGTAGAAGGGGCAGCTTACTCGCCAATGCTCTGCTGAAGGCTGTTTGGGCTCTTCCAGTCTTTTGCTATAATTAGTGCTTCAAGAAAAAACCTATTGCCTATGTGTATTCATATTTTGCCACCAAATCCCTGTCCAGAGGTTCTGTCATTTGCATCAGGATTTTTTAAAAGCCAGTAGATACCTATTACTTCTTTTTCCCCACATAACTTATCCTATCTCCATAAAGGGATCAGAAAATAGTCCCACAGCGTCTCTACTGTCTCATGGATGCTGGTTGAAAAAAAGAAAAGAAACGAAATGGCAGACAGAAAATAGCCCGGTGGTTGCCAAAGGCTGGAAGGAGGATGGAATAGGGAGTTACTGTTCATTAGGTACGGAGTTTCCATTTGGGAAGATGACCGAGCTATGGACGTGGGTGGTGGTTGCACAGCAATGCTGATGGACTTAACGTGCACTTCAAAGTGGTCAATTTTGTTATGCATATTTTACCACAATTAAAAAGACGAAATGAAATGGCTAAATATTCCGAAACCCTTAACCTGACACATCAAATCAAAAGGAGGCGATATAAAGCAGCCAGACTTAGTCTGATCAGTCACACCTTAAAATGATTCATCAGTGAGCCCTTCTAGGCCAGTGACTCTCAATCGGGCAATTTTGCCCCCAAGAGGACATTTGGCAATGTCCGGTGACATTTTTCTAACATTTTGCTTAAAATGTTGATAACATAAACTTGCCATCTTAATGACTTCTAAGTGGACAAGTTGGTGGTATTAATTACATTCACAATGTTGTGTCCCCATCACCACTACACGTATCCACGACTTTGTCACCACCCCAAACAGAAACTCTGTAACCATTAAGCAATGGCTCCCCATTCCCCACTCAGGAGACATTTCGGAACATCATGACTATTTTGAGGGATGAGGTGCTGCTGGCCTCTAGTGGGTGGTCAGGGATGCTGGTCAGCACGCTACAATTCACAGGACAGACCCTCAGGACGAAGAATCCTCTGGCCCAAAATGGCAACAGTGGCGAGGTTGAGAACCTCGCCCTGGGTTGATACAAGCATCTGGCACAGGAGCTGATCACACTGCCCAGGTTCTATCAGGACTCAGAAGAGAGGTGAGAAGCATCAGGAAGGCCTTAGGTCAGATACACCCACATGCACACCAGCGGCCTCCGACAGATTCCTCAGCTGCCATTCTGCCCGGCAGGACTCTCGCTCAACACAAAGATGGCTTCTACTAACGCTCAGGTTGTCGAAAGGATGCCCAAGGGTGAGGTCACAGCAAAAGGACCTCCTTGGAACAAAAGCACATAGGGTATAGGCAGCTGGTGAGAACGATGGCTCTGAGGAGTGTGGACCCTCCTGGTAAGATGAGCTTTGCCCATGAGCTCCCATGCAGAAACCAGGAGCGGCCCCACAGCTGGAGCAGAAGCACATGGCCAAATGAGGGCACGCGGCACTGCCAGCAAGGTCTCTACTTCGACCTGATTTGTAGGGGCCAGAGCCCAGGCAAACACTGATTCACATGGCAACAGAGACAAAGAACCGAGTGATTCATCAACAAATACAGTAGTACAGGACAGATTCTAGAGTGGGTGTGTAAGGGGAAAAATCTTGTACGAGTATAGTTCAAATTTACCCTAAAAATTTGTTAGGAAGCAAATACTTCGGCTCTCAAAAAGTCCAAAGCAGTATTTCCTGCAGCTTTGGGGCAGTGCAGCTGAGCACGAGGTCAGCAGTCAGCTTGTACGCAGAAGCCATGCTGTACATAAATTGTTTTTTCAAAACATCGTACCTCCCTCAGTGTGGCAGAATGCCCACTTTGCAAGATGCACAGAACTGAGCCAGCGGAGGAACTGGCGGGTTCACAGCCACCGTCACACCTACTCTGGGACAGTACTTGCTGCATGAAAATCAGGCAGAATTACCTTCTACCTCTCCGCATCCTACCCTCCCCAAGACACGTAGCTGACGGATCCAAGGCGCATAGGGTGAGTTTCCACAGTATTTCCTGAGCACCACCTGTGCCAGTCGCCTTGCAGGCCCAAATGGCTCAAACAGCAGCCTGAGCCCTGGGTGCTGCTCTCCCAGAACCGTCCCTTCAGGCTACAAAGTCAGGATTAGACACCTCCATTTACCGAGTGACCCTGACCTTGCCTGTGCCTGTACCCTGACCACTCCAGTCTTCTTGAAAAGAGTGGATTCAATACTGTCATTTTTCTGTTCATAGGATATGTCATGTGGAAACTAAAAGTCATACAAATTTTAAGACACCGTGAAAACTCTTCAGCCTGTTGAAAACCACCAAAGCACCAATCCTTCTTCCCAGCAAAGAGGCCACGTGCAGCAGTGACTAAGAGCGCAGGCTCAGGAGCCAAGCAGACTCTGTCCCACCCTAACTGCATGGTCTGGGACAAGTTACTTAAACTCTCTGTGCCTGGACTCTTTTTTTTAAGGAGGGCGCAGCTCACAGTGGCCCACGCAGGGACAGAACTGGCAACCCTTGGTGTGATTAGCACTGCGCTCTAACCAACTGAGCTACACGGCCACCCCTGTGCCTGGTCTCTTAACTGTGGCCTCCTCCTAGGGTTAGGAGGGTTAAGTGAGAGAATCCAGGGAAGGGACTTAGCACAGAAACTGACCCACTGCAAGTGCTCAATCACACCATCAGTGCTTTTGCCATTGCAACAGATACCGGATGGCTTCTCATCTCATCCTAAAACAGCCTGAGACCTGCATTTTCACAGCCCTCGCTGCACAGGTGCTAGATATAAAGGATATGGCCAGAGTGACCCAGCCCCTCCTGTGTACATAACACACACCTCTACTCAGAGCAGCAGCACTGGACCAGCCACCAGATTAGCTATTACCTGTCTCCTCCATAAGCCTCTGTCCACCTGAGGACAAAAATGGCTCCTTAGCTCCACGTGGCACAAGGCAGAAAATGGTGGCTAACAGACGCTGTGCCTCAGTTTGAGTCCTGGCTCCGTCATTCCCTAGCTGTGTGACCTCGGGCAACTAAACTTCTCTATGCCTCAATTCCATCACCTGCAAAATGGAGATAATAATCAGGTTATGTTCTTTTAAATAAAAGAGGTGGTCCCTGAGACCTCACATGTAGCAAGTCTCAAATCCAACTCATCTCCCCATCCCGACCTTCAGCGTTATTTTCCTTCTATGTTCTAATTTAGTAACATCGCTGCCCACCCAAGCTAAAAAATCTCAAACCTCTTCAACTCTTCTTATACCTTCTTCTCCTTGGCTTTGCCTGCTCCCCTGCCCTCTCCCTCACTGACCTTCCAGACCATGTAATGACCAAGTCCTGTCAATTCTACCTAAAATTCTTTCCCTGCCCCCACCCCCCTGCCCCAATACTGCCTTAGCACTCTCTTCTCTGTGGACCCCTCCTTATACCCACCCTGGACACCAGTCTCACCCCTATGTAACCCACCCTCCTTCATGGTCCCACCAGAATTACTGCTCCTCCCCTCCCTCTAAACCTTCAATGGCTCTCCACTGCTCCTTCAAGTACAGTGGTACCTCGGTTTTCGAACGTCTCCATTGACAAACATTTCGGTTTACGAATGCCACAAATTTTATGGATCTATGGTATCATTAGATAGTAAAATTCATGCTAAATTTGCAGTTTTAGGGGTTGACTTTAAAAGGTCTGGAACGGATTAATTCACTTTACATTACTTTCTATGGGGAAATCATGCCTCGGTTTTCGAACGTTTCAGAACTCGAACCGTCTTCCGGAACGGATTATGTTCAAAAACTGAGGTACCACTCTAATGTGCAAAGCTCTGGACAATCTGGCCCGTTTCCCCTTCAGCCTCCTCTCCCACCACTAACCCTCATGTATTCTCTGTTCTATCTGTGAGGAACTCGGCTGCCCCCCAAACAAGCCAGGTCCTTTCACACTTCTGGGCCTGCCCCTATCCTCTGGCCTGGCAAGCCCCACCCATCCTCCTGGACCCAGCTCCAAGGTCACCACCACACTCCAGGCTTTCTTTCTTCAGCCCCTCCCCCACTACCTGTAGCAACCTCCTCACTGCTTCCCAGCAGCAGTCAACTCTCAAGAGCAGGTAAGGATCATGTCCTTCACCTGTGGCCCCAGCGCCTCACACAGTGCCAGTTACATACTAGGCACTGAATAAGCAACTAATTAGCTACATAGCAGAGACACTGTAAAACACTCATCAGATTTAAAGGTATGTACCACGTTTATCAGTAAAAATCACCCAGGATCCAAATACAGAAATCTCAAAGCTATGAGGGTGTGGCTGGACTAGGGAACGGAGCAGGAGGTTCTACCCAGCAGTGTCAGGATTACACAATGCCCCCAGGACAAAGGACAGCCTTAGCACCAGCCTAGAGCCCCTTCTAAGGCCAACACATGAGTTTATGTACAAACAGCTTTCCCTCTGGCGTGAGCTCCAGTGCCCCTTCACTACCTTGCCTATTTCCGTCTTTTTAATCTTCCTACTGAACCCATATACATGTGCTGCATCAAAAGGACCCTCAGCACACCCAAAGCACTGCAGGACTGATAACTGGCCTAGGTGGAGCACTCACCTACTCCTCCAAAGGCAAGGCACTAGCCTATTGTATCCCCTACTTGCTACAACCCCACCATCAGGCCAAGAACAGCCAGCATCAGGAACCCTGGGGAGATGTGGGGCTTGTTCTTGGACTTGGCTACTTCAGCTGGACTTGATGCACAGATATCATAACGCAGGCACACTCAGGTACCATTCCTAGCAAGTCTGACCATGGCCTGAGGCTTTACCTGCCATGTCCCTGGCACAGGCACTGCCAGTCAGCAAGCAAGGTGGCAGCTGACCATGGCTCCGGACTAAGGTGCCTACCTCCGTAGTTTCTTTTTATCTGCCCCACCCATGTGCTGCATTCTTCCTCGCTGATCCCCAGGTCCCCAGCACCCTTCTGCAGTTGCATCCTGGCTGGCAGGGAGACAAGACTTCCCAATGCACCCCAATACCATGTCACACTAAGAGTCAGGCAACTACCAACACCCACTGTGAATAGAGACCACCTAAATGCAGGGGTATGGGCATTTTAGCAGGCCGCTGCTAATTGGAGCATCCCCCAGCCAAAGGGGAAGCCACCCCCTTGCCCCACCCATTCACAGGAGCATCTTTCCGACCAGACTGGCAGAAGGGAAGGGGACAGAGCTCTCACTTTGCCACTCTGGTACGCATTTGCTTTCTACAACATAAGACACGTGGAGGTGACTAGCAATAATAGATTCCTAATGCCCCAGAGTTGTCTCTGGGGACAATCTTTCAGGAACTTTCCCTTAGGTAATGAGCTTCTTAGGCAATGCAGCTCCTAAGTCCCTGAAATTGGGATCTGGTGCTGGCTGACAGCCAGGAAAGTTGGCACTCTGCTTTGGTTTAACTGAAATTTAGAACTAGAAGTATTTCTGGTCCCCTCTCCCCGGGGATGTTTATGTTAGGAGATGGAATTCGGGCAAAATTGGCATTCTTGGCGACCGAGACTTCTCCCGCTCTCCCCTACCATAAGGAGTGGTTGGGGGATCAGAGATCCGAGCGGTAACATGCAGGATGGGGCGAGTCGGGGACCCCGGAGCCATAGGCTCGCGCTCCCATGAGGCCTCAGTATCCCGTTTTTGAAGAGGGTCTTCTGTCCGACCGGGGACCGAGGCGCCCCGAGGGGCCGGGGCCGGGCCGCTCACCTCTCGCGCGGAGCGGAGTTGCTGGCGCAGCGCGTCCTTGCAGCCATAGGGGCCGCTGGCGCCCGCGCCGCGGGGCTGGAAGTGAGCCTCGACGCGCGTGGCGCCGCGGTAGGCGCCCTGGTAGAAGGCCGGCCAGCCGAGCTCCAGCATCGGCGGCTCCAGGTCCGACTGTTCGGGGAAGTAGGTGCCGGACGAGCAGTCGTGCGACGAGGCGAAGGAGTCCTCAGTTCCCGCCGCCGCGCCCTCCTCGCTGGGACGCTCAGCCGTGAGCAGAATGGAGCGCACCTCGTCGGGGTTGAGGAAACTACCCAGGCGCTCTCGGCGTAGGAAGGCCGCGAAGGCATCGGGGCCGCCCGCCACCAGCTCCTCGAGCGCCAGGCGCTGCGCCTCGCTATACAGCTCGGCGAGGTTGGGCGGCCCGCACGGCGACAGGCAGGCGGCGGGAAGATCGTCCAAGCCCTCGGAGAGCAGAGCCATGACCGTAGTCGGACCCAACGAGGCTCGGGCAAGTGCAGACCAGCAGGCCGCTTTATAGGCACCTTTGAATCAAACTGGCCCGCGCCATTGGCCGCCTCGCCCCGCCCTGGCTCTCCCATTGGCTGCCTCCCCATAACGGCGGAGGCCGGCCGCAGCGCACGCCCCTACGGCCCGCCCCTTGTCGTGCATTGGCTGCCCTGCGGCCTGACCCTCCGCATTGGCTGCCGACTGCAGTCAACCTCCAGCTCTGGTTAGGGGTGGCTTCACGGAATTTAAATTTGGTGACACGGTGCCTGAATCGACGAAGCGCCGAGCTCCTTACGGTCTGCAAGAGAGGGGATGGGCCTGAGTGGCCGCGCGGCCCCGGGCAGTGGCGCCGGCAGCAGAGTCCGATCTGAAGCCTGAGAGTCCAGCCCCCGCCATCCTAGAGCGCCCCCTGCCGGTCTGCCCTACGTCGCGGCCCTACAAGGCCCGGGGCGGTCAGACCTAGGCACCAGGAGGGGAGGCTGGCGCCTGCTCCGGAACACACTGCTGCTCCTGGGCTCTCAGAACTTGGGTGTGATGAGCCATGTTGCCTTTATCCCCTGCATTTAATCATTCATTCATTCATCCAAAAATACCGGTCCATCACAATAGCCGCTCCTCTGATTACACCCTCAGGTAGCTTTGTCCCCTTCATCGTTTTTTGCTTGACAAAACTCAAGTCCTGTTAAAACCCACTCTCCACCTACTTTCCACCTGCACGCAGGCAGCCATACTCGTGCAGTGCTGGAGAAAAGAAAGCACAACCAGGCTGACTGATGTGCCTTAAGTTTATGATCTTAGATGGGCCCTTAACGTTTCCTGCTAGCCTGTATTTCCCTCATTCACCCTTTCCACTCTCTTAAGAATTTCCGTCCTATTTCACTGAGAAACTAAAAGCAGTCAGAGAGAACTTCCACATGTACCTACATGCATCCCCATCTCTGCCTCCATACTGGGCCTTCTGTTACTATCCATTAACTGTCGCTTCCATCTAGGCTCCAGCTACCAGCCCTTCTAGTACTAACCTCTATCTCTCCAGTAATTCTCTCCTCTCTCCTGGATCATCCATTTCCCTTCTTTACTGGTTCATTCCTATCAGCATTTGAACATGCTGAAATAGTTTTCATGTTAAAACAACCCTCTCTTGACCCTATATTCCTTTAGAGTTGCGTCCCCGTTTTTCTGCTCACTTTGATAACATAAAACCACAAATGAGTTTTCTAAACATGCTCTGTCCAGTTTTCCTCCCATTCGCTCTTGAACCCTGTCCAATCAAGCATATGCCTCCTCTGCTCTACCAAAACCTCTTGTTAAGGTCATCATCAGCTCCACAGTGCTAAACCCTAGAGTCAATTTTCAGGCCTCATTTTGTGTAAATGAGAAAGCATTATGTACAACTGTAAAGTGCTTCTTAAATGTGAGAGGTTACCATTATGATTTAGAAGCCAATGAACTTTAAAAATAAGTGAATGGTTGCTGCTGCAAAAATACCTCTGTTCTTCCCATCCTCTTCCAATCCCCAGCCTGTTTGTAAAGTTTTACAAGCCCAAGTGTGAGGCTTTCCATGTGTCCCTGCTCTGGCATCCACTGTCCAGAAGGGTCCAAAAAAGCACTCTTTCCATCCTCTTCCAAGATACCAACAAACGTCTGCAAATGACAGACAAGGACCATGGCCTGGGGCTGTACAACCACATAGTTTGCCTCTGTTGCCTGAGGGGAAAAGTGGGAACAACCAGGGTCCCACCTACTGTGTTGCAATAATGTGAAGTAGTATATAGTATTTTACCTCCTCACTGTAAGCTACATAGGAGAAGGACTGGGGCAGGTGGCGGAGAAGAGGATAGGACAGGTCAGTGCACTCTGAGAACAGAACAGAAGAGGGGCAGCCTGTTACATGTAAATATGTCATTAGACAAACCTTTGAAAGTATAAAAGTATGAACACACACACACACACACACACACACACACACACACACACACACAGAGGGTGCCAAAAAAAGTATATACATTTTAAGAAAGGAAAACTGTATTAAAATTGTAACACTCAATATATACCGATAACAAAAGATGAATACAAGTCACGTTTGACTTCTGCAATTATAAGAGGTGCTCAAAGTGGTTACCATCAGCGGCCAGGCACTTCTGATTATGGCGAACTACTGCTTGAGCAACGTTGACCAAAGTGTCCACTTGTATACATTTTTTGGCACCCCCGGCATATATATATATATATATATATATATATATATATATATATATATATATATATATACATACATATATACATACACATATGCACATACATATACATATATACACATTAACATGGAGTCCTATAGTATCATATATATGTACATATGGGACTCCCAAAGGAAATATTGACAGAGTGAAAGTTCATTCCCAACCATCCACCTTTTCTTGAATTCACCAAATTTCACCATCTCCCAGTCTAGAAAGACATCTGCTAGCTGCTCCATGTCTGAGACTTCAGAGATCCTTCTGTTTCAGGGGCTTCATAGGAGAGCCTTCTGTGGTGGGGGGGGCAGGGATCCCCCATCTTCTACCCCAGGTATCATCACCTCTTTGTGAATTCAAGTCAGCACAGTTCAAGGGAGTTCACAGCAATGACCACAGCCACACTAGCCCGTGTTATTAAAAGGAATTTAATAATCTTAATTAAAAACTCTTAACAGCGAATTCCGTCACAGGCCTTGGCAGCTGGAAGCAACTTCAGGGGCGTGCCCCTTTGGGATGTGGTTGGGCCACAGTCTACCTGGTGAGGCGCTACCTGGAAGTTACTTCAATACAATATCAAAGATCCGCAAAGATTTTTTTTAAAAAAAAGTTTTAAATATATTAGACTCTCTTGATTGCCATTTTTACACAAAGCTGCTGATACAGTATACAGAGTTTTAACTTTTTTTCACATAAAATACATTTTTCTTAAGTATTCTCTGTACATCAGTGGCTTCTGGTCTGGTGAATTATTGCGGAGGGCTGGGGGTCTGCAGACTTGTCCTGGGTGTGCAGAGCCAGGCCCCGCACTGCGGCACTTACATGCCCATGGGAAGCAGGCCCTCTGGCCAGCTGGCCAGCGAGAGACTCCTGTTGAGGACAGGGCTATAGCTTGCGGCAAAGAGGGTCACTTCTGTGGGGTTATCCACGGACCACAGGACCCTTTGCTCTTATGTGCCCTGGGGAAGGGGAGGCTGTCCCCAGGCTACGATAGCAAGAGTTAAATATAGTCCTGCTGAGCATCTGGTAAGAAGCGCCTTCTGGAAAGTACCCAGTGCCCTGCTCTGGGAAGGCAGGTGGGAGAGAGAGCCCAAGACCCAAAGGTACCTGACCGATAACCCAAATGGTCTCGTGTTATTACAAAGCCAGCAAACTGTGGTGGGGTAGGATGGGGCCACACCCGTGTTAACTTTCTAAGCCCGTTTACACGGATCAAACAGTGCAGTTTCATCAATTGCCAGCTTTCTCCTAGCTCCTTCATCCACACCTGCCTGCCAGGAAGAGAGGCAGCATCACGAGGAAAGGCTTTGATGTTAAAGGAAAGCTCCTTCCCCTCCTATTAGCCTTTGGTGGGGCAGGAAGATACATAAGAAATGAGCAAGAGACAATGAGTTTAAGAACCTGAGATGTATAGGGCAGTAAATTCCAGACTCTGTATTCTTCTAGACACTGACCTCAAACTGCGGTTACACAGTGCCCCAAAGAGGCTGGACTGAAGGCAGCTATCCCTGAGAGTTCCAGAGGGACTTGGGATGGTGTCTGCCTGGAACCCAAGATCCAGCATCTGCGTTTAGTGGCAAATGTCATCCAGGAGTGGCCATGACAGCTGTTTCCTGGCTTAAGGGATTCATACTCTAGGGAGTCTAGGAGCTGAAAAGCAAAGGGATGCTGGATCGGGATGCAGTCACTCTGTCTCAGGTGAATTGAATGGCTGCTGCTGACACCTATGGTTCTCAAGGGATGAACATTGTAACGGACAGTCTCCTTACTCTATCTTGTTCCTCCTTTTTTCCCAGACCCTAATATAGTGCCTGGTATGTCACAGCTACTTAATAAACTACATGAATGGATAAATGGATGACCTTAGCCCCAGCTCTTCCTTCAACACCTAAGAGACCTACAGGAAAAGTACCCCAGGTACTTGAAGCCCTAATAGGGAATAGTTTGTCCCTTACTGACAATGTGAGCTAGTGCCCAAGAGTCTGTAATTGGCTCCTATCGGGGAGCTGGGCTTCCCAGCCTTCTGGGTGGCAGAGGAATGACCCAAGAGGCAGGAAGCAAGGGGGAAAGGGGGAATGGCCAGAAGGGCTCAAAGTGGGCAATAAATGCTTCCTGTCTCTGGCTCCTGAGCTAACAGATCCAAAACCCTGCACAGCTCTTTCCTGAGGAGTGTGCACTCCCCAGTTTGCAGCTCAAGTCAGCTCAAGAGGAACTTCAGTGTTAGTCTGATCTAAACACTATTTTAAAGCCAAAGGTATGTGTGTTTTAGATCATCCCTGCCCTGCTCCAGCCACAGGCTGAGATGATGGCGAGCTCGCCCCAGACCTGAGGGACGTGGGAGGCATCATACACAACTGTCTGCAGACTCCTGACCGGCCCCTCCACCCTAGACTGGATCTGGCGTGGAGCTGGGGTATGGGGGGCCTGGTGCTAAGACCCTTCCTGCATCCAGGAGCCACTAGGGGCACAGTAACTTCCCCCGTGCCCCATGTTCTCCAGGCCAGCTGCCCTAGTCTTGGTAAAGCATCAGCCAGGCCTTCAGGGACCCAGCTCTCTCTCTCTGGGTTAGGGGGGCAATGGGGGTGACAAACAGCAGACCCATCACCAGGGTTGTGGTACAAGGGGGGCTTCTCCAGCCCCAGCCCCTTGGCCCAAGTGCCGCTTAGGGAGAATTTTTCATAGGCTCAGAAAGAAGAGGGTGAAAGGGAACCCAGATTGGTCTCCCAAATCAGACTCTGGATCTAGGGGGCTCCTTCAGAGCTCTAAGGAGGTAGTTTTAGGACAAATTAAAGGCGCACAGAGCAGGAAACGAACCTGCTCATTAGTTACACCAATAGGTTTTAGCTGAGCCTATGGACAGTGCCCAACTCATAGGCAATGATTTCACAGGGGCTCATGAAAGAATGCAGTGGTGAGGTGGTGGACAGCCTGCCCATGTGGTCCAACCTCCCCAGCATCAGAGAGATTGGGGCTATGAAATTGTAGGGCTGGGGCGAGACCCCCCTCCAGCCCCAGCACCGCTCTCTTGAATGCAGTGCAGGATGGTGGCCAGGGGCACCTTGGAGTTGCAGCCCTGGGGCATCACCACTCTGGCAGGAGCAGGCTGGGAACCCCTGAGCCAGGCAGGAACTCACAAGGGCCAACTGGCAAACTTATCTCACTGAACACTCCAGAAAAGGCAAAGCTGGGCCTCGGGTCCTGAGCATTCACTCGGGGAGGAGAGGGCGGCAGCAGCCCCTCGCCGCTCACTCTGATGACTCCGTCTGAGGAGGGCTGACTGAGATACGCTAGACTGAAACTGAACATTCACAAAGATGAGCCAGGATACTGGGCTCTGCCATGGTTCCCAGAGATGTTTGCAGAAATGACCAACATGAACTTGCCCCTCTTCTTAGAAAAGCCCTACAAACCAAAGCTGTTCACTTAGCTCATTTCCTAATACCAGTCAGTAAAACCTAGTGACCACAATACTATCCACGAAAGCAGCCAAATTTAGTTACCTCTCGCCTAGAGTTTTACAGCCTAAAAGAATTCTTGTATCAAATGCACTTTTGGAAACACTAACTTTGTTCCCTACCCCCGTCCATGTTTTGATGCTTCCATCCAAGAGCAAAATGGGATTTGAATTCTTCCAGGAATGGAATAGCCTGGTTTTTCCGCCTTGACCCTGGTGGCCACACAGCTGGTTCCTGATGGACACGGCCGTGAGGAGCAGCCTATGTCCATTTCATTGACCCATGTGGGTTCATGGCTCCCTCTGAACAGAGAGGACTTCCTGTTCCTGCCACATGTGGATGGTGGCCCAGGCCCTAGTAGGACTCTGGGCGGGACTCTGGGTGTCAGCTTAGCAGGCCTCCTCCCCTGCTAAAGCCACATTGGCAGTGGTGATAAAAACTGAGTTTTAACTGCAATCCTTTTAGGAGTAGCCCACAAATTCTCAGTCCTACCTGCTTCCCATGAGCCCAGCTGTCATCCCTACAAATGTTGATTGAGTGTGGGTGTGTGCATACCTGTGTGTGTGTGTGTGTGTGCGCGCGCGCACGCGCGCCCGTGTGTGCGCCTGTGTGTGTGGGTGTGCCCGCTGGTATGGGACTTGCGAGTCCTGGTCCAGAGAAGCCTTTACCACCAACAGAACTGGAATCCCAGTCCTCCCTCCCAAAATCTGACA
Source organism: Rhinolophus sinicus (assembly GCF_057876585.1). NCBI lineage: Eukaryota > Metazoa > Chordata > Mammalia > Chiroptera > Rhinolophidae > Rhinolophus > Rhinolophus sinicus. The sequence continues at coordinate 17,238,496 of NC_142513.1, forward strand.
GCAGGGTGAGTCGAGAAGCCACTACAGGCCTTGTTTCTGATGGCAGACGATGCAGCAGGAAGCAGAACTGAGGGAAGTGGTGACGCTATGGGCAGCTGGCTGAGAGGTGGGGTCGGCGTTCCTCTGGAAAGCGGATCCCACCTCCCCCCCAGCTGCCCTCTGAAGCCTCCCCAGCCAGGGATGCTGGGCTGGCCTGGATTCCAAGGACCCGTCCCCAAAGCTTCTCTCTCCTCCATCACATGGAGACTACGAGATGCGGCAGCAGCCATGGACTTTCTCCTCCATCTCCTCCATGGGGGCCTTGAACTTCAAGAGTGGGGGATCTCCGCTGGTGACCGTGTAATACACTGAGGTCCCACTGCTGCTGTATGGTGAAGTTCTGCCTCCAATCAGGGGGGCCTTGCCTTCACTGCTGCTCTCGCCCGTCCTGGCCATGGCGCCGCCCAGGTGGGTGCTCAGGAAGGGGTGGCTGAGCAGCTTGGCTGCAGCCCGCTGCCGCTTCAGCTCCAGAAGCGTCTGGGGGCTCTGTTCCTTGTAGCCACTCCAGGGTGGGGTGGCATCGGCCATGCCAGAGCTGCCGTAGACCATGTTGTAGTCAGGCATCTCATGCACTTTCCAGACATCCCCATTGGACAGTGCGTACTGGTAGGCGCTGACCGGGGCCCGGAGGCCGTTCTCAATAGGCCCGTCCATTTCACTCCGTGGGATCTTGGTGGGAAACTCAGAGAGCAGCACGGGCTTCTCCAGCCGGGGGTTCTGAGGGTGAAAGGAGAACATTACCAGCTGGCTGGAGCATCTGAACCCACTCCCCACTTGCACCTCTGCTGAGGGAATTATTGCCTGGACCTGTCCTCCATCCACTGTCCCTACCTGGGTAATAGGACCTCCATTTTGGTTTCAGGAACTCACCAATGCATGTGTTTTGGTAGAGCTGACCAACCCCCTTCTTTGCTCCAGGGGCTAGGCCATGAGCCCAGGCCTGGACAGTCAACATATTCACTACAGGAATTGCTTCGGCTATGGGTTCTTGACTGAAATTGGTTTGATGAAACTCAACCCTGGGACTTTGGCTAGAATGCTTAGGAAAGAGAAGTTCTGTTTCTGTAGGAATTGTGTGCGGTAAGAACGATATAAGCTGGGGGCTGGGGAGACACCATGTCAGGGTCTTCCTGACAGTGAAGGTGACACGAAGGAAGACAGAGTTGATAGATAGATAGATAGATAGATAGATAGATAGATAGATAGATAGATAGATAGATAGATAGATAGATGATAGATGATGATAGATAGATAGATAGATAGATAGATAGATAGATAGATAGATAGATAGATAGATGATAGGTAGATAGATGATAGATAGATAGATAGATAGATAGATAGATAGATAGATAGATAGATAGATACTGCATTCCTGATGATGTATTTTGAGCCCTTGGGCCCAGACTTTGCAGTGACATGAGCCAACAAACTCCTTTTTTGTGTAAGTCGATTTCGGTTGGGTTTCTGGTCACTTGCAATCAATCACTCTTCTCTATTCCCAGCATATCTCTACTCCAAATGGCAGATTCTTACCCAGAGGCCCATTATACCCAGAAATTCCTGGATAACAAGAGCTTTAAAAGTAGCTGCTGCCTAGAAACTATAAATGAAAACATGGATACATTTGACAAAAACAAAAATGTAAAGCCTAGCAAAAATCACCGTAAACGAAGTCAAAAGACTCATGGCAAAACTAGAAAACTATCTACATCATATATGATAGAAAAGGGACCGATTTATCAAATAAATAAAGAGCTCTTAAAAGTCTATTTTTAAAAATGGACTACCCAACAGAAAAAAATTAACAAAGGACACCAATATACAGCTCATAGCAAAACATAGCCTGTAAACGTAGGAAAAAATACTCAACCTCGCTAATAATTAATGACATAAAAATTAAAACAACACATTTTTTACCTATCACACTGAAAAACATTTTTAAAGTTTGCTCTTAGTGTTGGCAAGGGTTGAAAAATAGCTAGGCATGTAAACTGCCACAATCTCTTTGAAGGACAATATCACACCATCAAAATTTTTTGTTCGTTTGTTTTTTTAAAGGAGAATGCATACTTTGCACCAGCAAGCCCATGTCTAGGACTTTGTTTCACAGATATATTCCCCCAGAAGATCACAGCCTGGAAGTCATCATTCGGCAGGTGGGAAATTATGGCAAGTCCTTGTACTGGAATATTCCACAGCTGGTAAAAATAATGAAGGCAATCTCCATGTGCTGACTTGGGATTCCAAGAATCCCCCTTTTTTGGAAAGCTCTCCAAGAAATAGATAAATCACAAAGAAAGATAAATAAAGCATAGCTGGGAGGCATCTGAAATGTGACTTGATTTCAATCTACAACTCTGTTCCCCCAACCCCCAACCTTGAGGACGAGACAGAGCAAAGTGTCAGGATTCCCTTCCATAGGTACCTCACTCCTGCTGTTGAGAGAAGCCCACACGTGACCTCCCTGTTCACACAAGGGAACAGTCCCATGGTTATGTGTGGGCACACTGGGTAGCTCATCATTTTGCATACTGCCAAAGCAATACTCTAGAAATGTTTTCAGCTGCTCATTGAGTGACGGAAGAACCAACAAGGCTGACCACTGCAGGTACAGTCAGCCTCTCCCTTCTCGTCCCCAGCAATGCTGCTCAGGCCCCAAACTTGCTTGCCCCACTCAGCAGGCAGCAGCCATGCATGGACCTGAGGGCCTCGGTACTGAGTCAAACGGGGTCTCCACAACATTTATTTCTCCCCCACTTCTCTGAATGGGACCGTATGTGCAGGTAGGGATGTGCAAATGTCATTCGGTAAATTAAAATGAGGTCAGACTGGATCAGAGTAGGCACTCATCCAATGACTGGTGTATTTCTCACCAGAGAAAACAGAGACACAGACATACACAGGAGGGGGAGGCCATGTGAAAACAGGCAGAGATTGGAGGCATCCTAGCAAGAACCAAGGAACGCCTGAGCCACCAGTTGGGAGAGAGGCATGGAGCAGATTCCCCGGGAGGAACCAATCCTGTTGACACCTTGCTTTTTAGACTTCTGGCCTCCAGGACTGCGAGAAAATTAATTTCTGTTGTTTTCAGCCTCCACTTGGCAGTAGTAATGTATTACAGCAGTGTCAGGAAACCAGTACGGCTTCCTCCTCGGGAAGCAGTTTCACGCCCGGGACCATTAGCTACTCCTGGGGCAGGCTTCTGGGAGGTGCGACCAGCACCCTACTCAGTTGTCCAAAAAATTTCTCCCAATCAGATGTGTTCTGGTAAACACAGTTCTCAACATTTTGTTACACTTCCCCCCCCAGGAATCTTACTGTCCTCCGTTCCCGGCACGGCTGCCCTATGGAACCTCTCTCCTGGAAAGCCCAGAATGAGATCCGCTGGAACACAAGCAGGCATATGGCTGTCACGCACTCCCTGTCGAGTATGAGACTCTGCTATGAGCCAACGCTCCCAGCTCTGGCTGAGACAGACCCTAGGCTCGCCTCGTTAACCACGGTAGCTGCCACCATCAGATGCGATCCAGAGGGTTTAAGGGCCCTGCCCAGCTAACCTCCTGAAGGCTCTCAGATGAGGAGAGAGGAGCAGGCAGGGGCCCTGTCTTCCTCCCACGGCAGTGGCTCACACTGGGGCCTGAGGCACTCACTGGGTCCTTGTTCTCCTGGTCTGTCCTGGTCTCCCTGATGTCCCCATTGTAGGTCGAGGTCCGCTGATCCTCGGCCGCACTCCGCTGCTGCCACAGGATGGCCTCTCCCTCATACTCCTTCCTGTACAGGTTGGTCCTATCTGACAGGCTGGCTCGACGCACCACCTTCCTGAAAGGAGAGAGGGGGTGCTGGAGGCTGCATCCAGGCACCATGGGCAGGAATATGCAAGGGACCCCTGGTGGCCCAGTCCCTGACGTACCCACGGCTGCCCGTGCTGGACGTCCTCCGGCTCAAGGACGACTTGTGCCTCAGCTGTGACTTCATGATCACATCGTGCTTGTGTTTTAGCTCCAGCAGCAGGACCTTGAATTCTTCCTCCTCGCACAGGTCTGAAATGGCAGAGGAGTCTGTTGTGGGAAGGGGTGCAGTACAGAGGCCGGTGGCCCCCGAGAGCCCTCCAGATCAGAGGAGCTGCCATCCCAACCCACTGGAAACTCCCAGCACCCTTTGGGGCATTCCGGGAGGGGAGCAAACAAATCCAGTCTTATTTCCTGGGCTACAACCCAATCCTTCGAGGAGAATAAAAACAGGAAATCCAGGTTCCATGCACTCCTAAGGTTCCCAGCTATGACAGAAGGAGTCATACACCTTTGATAGTTTCCAAGAGGGGCCATCAACTCTCCACTGACATGAAAAGTATCAACAGAAACAAGCATGTACCCCATGTAGCATAAACAAGAGAGTGTGCAAAGACGTTGTAATCCTATCGCCTTACCCATTCAAACCCACCTCATCCTTTCACTCACCCATCTATTCCCTGACCCAGTCATCCATCTATAGATTCATCCTCTACCTACCCACTCTCTTATTCATCCATCCACCCATAGGCCACCCATCCATCCATATGTTCATCCACTTATGCATAGGTTTATCTATCTGTGCATCCACCCAGCTATCCATTTATTAATCTATCATCCATTAATTTATTCGCTCATCCATCGATCCATCTAAACACCAACCCAGCATCTGTCCAACCACATACTCATCCATTTATCTCTCTACCCATCCAGAGATTGGTGAGTGCCTATGTGTGTACCAGGTGTTGTGCTGGACTTACCTATTGGCATCTCATCCATGGATGTCCTAGCACTGAGACTGGCCCCATGGGACACCAGTAGCTCTGCCATCTGCATCTGAAACACAGGAAGAAGCCCATGTTCCCCCTTCCTAAGGCTCAGAAAACCTAGAAGGTGGAGAGAGTGCCCATGGCCTCTTAGGATGTGACCCAAAGAATGATGGGGCAAAGTTGATTCTCAGGGGAGGCTCTGTACCCTGGAACCAGAAAACCTGGGCTGCAGTGGACTTGGCACCTCTCCAGCATGCCTGGGCCAAGGGACAGAAGAAAAAGGAGTCGGCTATAACTCTAGGTCTGCCAGGTGTCCATGGAGGGACTGCAAAAGCTGTAACCAGAGTTTTCTATCTGGGAAACAAATGGAGAAACTACTCACAGCAGAAACACGGGGAATTTTCTAATTTGGCAAATTTGATGATCACCCTGTTGGAACACTTGCCAAATGTTTTTGCAAACTCTCTAGGCCTTTTCATATCCCACGTACTAGCTGTCCTCAATACCTTAAGCGGGTCTTGTATTCTTTTGAACCAACTCCCAGCCCAAAGGACATCAAGGTGACCCGGTGCTGGCCTCCTTGACAGCACTGTGGGTGAGAACTACCTGTCCCCAGAAGGCAGCCGCGTGCAGTGGCTCCCAGCCATCCCAGTCCTTCACATCCACACGCACTCCATGGTCCAGGAGGAGCTCCGCGGCACGCAGGTATCCGTTGGCTCCAGCTACGTGCAGCTGAAGGAGAGGAAAGAAGGGAGAATTCCCTAGCGGCTCGTCCCACACTTGGAGGTGGGATAGTCGTCTCCCTGACCCCAGTCCCAGACCATTCTCGGGGCCAGTAGAATGGCGTAGAATGAGGCAGAAATACCAGCCATATTGCAGAGGATTATTAAGTGTGCAATATGGACCTAGGAGGTAAGGAGGAGTGGTGAGCTTTTCTTCCCTGTGGTTGGTCTTAGAGCCCCCGTGGTTAAGACAACAGCATTTACTGGGTCCTTACTCTGTTCTGAGCCCTGTAGAAGGGGTCTCAGATCCAATATGGTGTTTTTAAAATATGTCTACAAACTCTTTCTCTTTAAAGATGGCGCTTAATTCCTCTTCCCTTGAATGTGGGCCATATTGAGTGAGTCACTTCTAACAAATAGGATATTGTGAAAGGGCGGTGTGCAATTTCTGAGGCTAGGTCATAAAAGGCATTGCTGCTGCTACCTTATGCTCTCTGGGATTAATCACTCTAGAGGAGGCAGCCACCGTGTTGTGAGGACATTCAAGTAGCCCTTAAGAGAGGTCCTAAGGAGGTAAGAAACTGAGGCCTCCTGCCAAAAGCGAGCACTAACTTGCCAGGTACCTTGGAAGTGGATCTTCCAGCCCCAGTCCAGCCTTCAGATGACCACAGCCCTAGTTGACATCTTGACGGCAACCTCAAGAAAGACCCCCAAGCCAGAACCACCCCGCAAAACTGTTCCCAATTCCCAGACCCATAGAAATTATGTGAGATAATAAATGTTTCTTGTTGTTTTAAGATGCTAAGTTTTGGGGAAGTTTGTTATGTAGCAATAGTAATCAATACATCCAATAAGGGAAAGCCCCACGTTGAGGCTCCAGCTGTTTGACCTGGCACCATTCAAAGCCTCCGGGTGGAGGACGCCACCTTGCAGCCCTTAGTTATCCTGCTTGCTCCATTGCCCAGAAAAATACATAAAATACTTAGCACATGATGAACACTCAGTAAATGATTGACATTCTTAGAGAGCCCTATGTGATGACAAGTGCACCATGGGAATGGGTGAAGGAGCAAAAGGAGACAAAGCAAAGAGAAACCAACTGTCCGGCCAAGGTGAAAGCTAGAGATGAGAGCCCTAGGAAGCCAGCAGAAGACTGGCTGGGAGGAAACAGAAGCCCTAGCTGTAGAGGTGTGGTCTCCACCCGGGGCTGGCCCACTTCAGCCCGAGCTGGTCTTGGTTCTGGCCCATGTCCTCACCAGCGTGGCACCCTGGGCATCAATCCAGTCAAGGTCCTGGCCTGCTGCAATCATACAGTGGATGTCTGAAATCATCTGCTGCTCAGGAGCCGCCCGCATCTCGTTGATTCTCTCTTGAGTGATGCCTGCGGTAAAGGGGGGACGAAGTCAGCACCCCCAGGCTGAGACCACGAGGGGGGTGGAGGGCACATGGGGGAAGCAAGGCTCCCGCTCCCCAGGCTCTGCCAGTAAAGAGGGTAGATGGACACGCTCATAGGTTGTTGTCTTCCTGGCCCAGTGAACACAAACACCATGCGCTGGCCCACAGAGCAAGGGCCCTCCCTGCCTGGCACCCAGTAGGCACTGTAATGGTATCAGTTATTGTTCCATAGGCTGTGCTTCTATCTGGAAATCCCCACCACCCACTACCCACCTCCAGCTGCTCAAATAGTTGGCTCCATCTCATCTTCTAGGTCTGGCCTGGATCCCCTCCCCACGGCCCTCCTCTGACCACCCTCGCTGCCCAGGGTTTCTGTGTGTGCCCGTCATCTCTTGCACAGTTGTGTTTGTAGCACCTGGCATGAGGCCCAACAAATTTTGGTCATGGGAATGACTGAATCAATGAGTACATAACTTTTAAATGGAGAGTTGAATAAATTGAGGTGGAGAGACCCAGAAAGACATTTTAAAGCCTGAATCTCTGGCTAAAAAAGTTTAAGTGTCATTGGCAGCTACTGATGGTATTTAAGGAGAGAGTGGCATGCTCTATGAAAAGGTCCATTAGATTAAACATTCCTGGATAGAATTCAGGGTGGGTCTGTAAAATTGAAAGGAGAAAGAAATCACATGTTTATTTTCACGAACCTTTAAATGAAATAGAGCACTTCCTTCCATTAGAACATACGCGAAACCCACAGTAGAATTAGGAGTGCCCGTGACTCCGTCACCAACAGAAACTGGAGGTGCTTTCATATCATATTATCTTATTGTTCCATGAATTAATAAAGTTTGCAGATAACACATTTTAAACTACTATGGTAGTTTTATTTTAATATAATTGGTTTCCTTTATAGTCCTATGACTTGAGTAACTGCATTGAAAAACATTGTTCTGAGGAGGGGTCCATAAAACGGTTACGACCCTCTGCAGAAGATGAGCAGTGAAAGCTGGGGTGTCAGGGAATGGAGAGAGCAAATTGGCAGTTATTGCTGGGATCTGGGAAGAAACACAAGAGCAGGACCCCAGGCAGGATCAGGGGCTGCAGTCGAGGGTCTGGATTTGAGATTTCCTGCTGAGGAGGCGCTTCCGAAGTGTGTATGCAGAGATGGGGCAGGCTGGTCTCTCAGATCGCTACATTTTTTTTCCTCTCTGAAGCTCATTTGTGCTCTGAGAACAGCCCACATCTTGTTTATCCCGGCCCCTGGCAGCCAGTGTGGTGCCTGGCAGGCACCCGCGAACGTTCCTGACTTTTTATTATTTTCCCAAATGGGAATATATCTTTATTGTGAATGTTTACTGAATTGTCACAGCTGACAAAGAGGAGACAAGGCCAGCTGAGGCCGCCCGCGTGTGTGGGTGACACAGAGGAGAACAATACCTTCCTTCTGTACAGCACGTTTTCCTGGGTCCTTTTATGTCTCATCTTGTTAATCACACAATAACAATAATAATGGGGAGCCATCGTCCCCTTTACTGAGCGCTGAGCATGAGGCAGGCAGGTATGGAGCTCGCTAACTTGTTCACCTGCGTTCATTTAAGAGCTGCTCCCTGCCACACGGCCCTGAGCCCATTTTATGGCGTGTGCCCTGCTCTTACCCTGGTAGGCCATGCACGTCTCGATGACATCCAGGGTGGGTTCATCCTCGCAGAGGTCATAAGGCATGTTCCCATCAGAGTTGACGGCCAGCAAGTCGGCGCCACTGCAGAGAAAGGACCAGAGTGAGGGCCAGGGAGGTGTGGCTAGGGTTGGTCTGGCTGCTTCTGCTCTCTGGCCTCTCACCCACAACCCCACTGTGCCCTCAGCCCCCCCACCACTAAAGTGCACCCCAGAAAGAATAGCGACTTTAGGATCCTGGGGGCCCTGAATGTGAAGAAGCCAAAATCCTAGGACCTCCCCTAGCTTTCTGCTCTGTTGAGCCAGCAGGCAGGCTTGGAGACAGATGTCAAAGTCCTCCCTGGTGACAATAATGAAAATAACATTAACGGCAGCAGCATCACTTACCAGGCATCTGCTTAGAGTCAGGCCTGATCTAAGCCCTTTATATACATCATCTTATTTATGTATCAGGTCAGCACTGTTGGCCGCACCTCACTCAAGGGGAAACAAAGACTCAGACAGGTTCAGTCACTTGTCCAAGGTCACACAGCTAGGATGCGGGAGGGTCAAGACTCAAACCCGGGTCTCTCCTGGGCCAGTTCTTTTTACTTCTCCATGTTCTATTTTCATCGTTGCCCACCTATAGAAACATTCTTGGCTACCCCCCACCTCCTGTTCCAAGTCCCTGCCCAAAAGGCTGACCAGCACAGGGACAGGACAGAGCCTGGGGCTCCCTGGCAGAATCTGCCTTTTGGGCCAATGGTTCCTACACATGGTCCTGGGATGCCCTGCAGCAGAATTACCTGGAACTCCTAAAATAAAATGCAGTGTCCTGGGCTTCACTCCAGACCTCCTGAAACAGAGACTCTGCGGGTGGGGCTCAGGTTATATATTCTAAACCGATGCCCCACAGGTGTCTGGTACAGATCAGCATTGGGGACTCACTGTACCAGGCTGGCACCCTCCTTTTCCACTCGCACCGTTACTGATTGGGCAGTGGGCATTCGATGCTCCAGGAAGACTTAGCCACATCCAGATTCTCATCAGAGGCGCAGGCATGGGCCACTAGCCAGTCGTTTAGGCTAACAGCCCTCTAGTGTGACCTCTCTGAGCTCCTGTGTACCCTTGGGCAAGCTAATCCACTGCTTTGAGCCAAGGCAGCAGGATTGTCATCTCCATCCCCCCAGCAGCCACCCAGTGGATCCCGCTGTCCTTCAAGACCTCCAGAAAAGGTCACCTGCTCTTGGCCATTCTTCCTGACTCCCTACACTCAGATAGTCTCCTGGATCTTCTCAGACCCCAACCCACTGGTCTCACTCTGGTACTGAAATCACTTGATTTCCTACCTGGTTCTTCAGAACTTTTGCATCCCTAAGTGTGGGGAGCCATGGTTGCAGTTAACTTTAAAGCCTTAACAGAATGGCTCGGTTTATACTTAACCTATTTCCTCCCCCTGAAGCAATTGTCTCTGCCTGCATCTGGAGAGTGCTTGCATGCTGCTCAGGAATGTGGTGGGAGTGGCCAGTTCCCAGAACAGAAGGCTGATGCCTATCAGGGCAATTGATAAGATAATTACATATGGGAGTTTCAGTAAATTTTGTGTCTCCTGTGTTAAAGTTAAAGATTCACTGTTAACTAGGTAATGCATTTTTGTACTTGTTAAACTGCACGTCCACAGAAGGTATAAATTCTGGGGACAGAATAAACTCAGCATCTTCAGGATCACTGAAGTCCGCGATCGCCATCATCATATGTGTGAGTGTCTTTTTTTTCATTCCCACTCCCCTTGTCAGGAACCGTTCGACTCGTGGCGGCTGGCCCGCTACACTAAGTGTACAGGGCCTGGCCCAGCTCAAGTGCCCATAAATTATTCGATGAATTTAATGGAATACACTTAAAATTGCATGTTGCTCTTTTTTTATGTGTTTGTAGAACTTGAGCAAGCTAGAAAGAATTTCAGGGCAGGAAAAGACCATCAGAGCAGTATAGAGAGACATGGCCTTATTCCTGGGAAAGATACTGTTGCACAGAGCCCCCAAAAGCAAGTTCTGCTCCAAAGAAAAACATATGAACAGAATTTGGGGGGCAGGACCCAGAAAGTACGCTTGCCTTTTTTTTGATAGCAAGAAAAACAAAAATGGGAATAACACATAAAGAGAGCAGAAGAGATAAACACAGACTCACAGACTCTTGGAGACCAACAGAGAAAAAGATATTTAACAAAAGAGAACTATATCCTGATACCAAAGCCAGATGAAGACACCACAAGAAAAGAAAATCACAGACCAAAATCCCTATAAACACATGGAAAAATTCTCAACAAAATACTAATAAGCCCAATTCAGCAACATATTAAAAGGATTATACACCATGACCAAATGGGGATTTATTTGTGTACTGTAAGGCTAGTTCAACATATAAAAATTGACTGATGTATAGTAATTGATGTACAATAACAGAATGAAGGGGGAAAAAACCATATGAGCATCTCAACTGATACAGAATAAGCATTTGACAAAAATTAAACAAGCTTTCATGATTAAAAGCACACAACAAACTAGGAATAGGAGGAAACTAACTCAACACAATAAAAGCCATATGAGAGAAAAACCACGGTGAACATCAAACTTAATGGTGAAATACTGAAAGCTTTCCCCCTAAGTTCAGAAACAAGGCAAAGATGTTTGCTTTTGCCACTTCTATTCAACACAATACTGGAAGCTCTAGCTAGGGAAGTTCGGCAATGAAAAGAAATAAAAGGCATCCAAATGGGAAGAGAAGAAGTAAAATTATCTCTATTCACAGATAATATGATTTTATATGCAGAAAACCCTAAAGAGTCCACATAAAAATGTTAGAACGAAAATGAATTTAGCAAACTAGCAGGATACAAGGTCAACACACACAACTAAATTGCATTTCTATACACTAACAATGAATAATATGAAAAGAAAATTACGAACAATAAGTTCATTTACAACAGCACCAGACAGAGTAAAGTACTTTGGCAAAAGACTTGTACAATGACCACTACAAAGCATTGCTGAAAGAAATTAAAGAAGACGTGGAAATACATCTCATGTGCATGGACTGATAGTCTTAATATTCTTAAGATGTCGATACTATTCAAAACTATCTACAGATTCAATGCAATTCCTATCAAAATCCCAATGAATTTTTTTTTTGCAGAAATAGAAAAATCCATCCTAAAATTCATATGGAATCTCAAGGATTCCAAATAGCCAAAACAATCTTGAAAAAGAACAAATATAGAGAATTCACACTTCCTGATTTCAAAACTTACTACAAAGCTACAATAATCAAAACAGTATGTCACTGAAATAAAGACACATAGACCAATGGAATAGAATACAGAGCCCAGAAAGATTAGAGAACCTCTCACATATATGGTATAAGGAGTTTCGACAAGACCACTCAATGGGGAAAGTTAAGTCTTGTCAATAAATGGTGCTGAGAAAACAGGATATCCTGCAAAAAAGTTAAGTTGAACTCTTACCTAACACCATATTTAAAAATTAACTCAAAATGGATCACAATCTTAATATAAGACCTAAAACTATAAAACGCTTAGAAACATAAGGCAAAAGCTTTACAACATTGGATTTTGCAATGATTTCTTGATACGACATTAAAGGCACAGGCAACAAAAGAAAAAATAGACAAACTGGACTCCATGAAAATTTAAAAATTTTAAAAATCAAGATACTAACAGCATAGTAAAAAGACAACCCATAGAAGGGGAGAAAATATTTGCAAATTATATATGTGGTATGGGATTAATATCCAGAATATATACAGAACTAAAACTCAGTAACAACAACAAAAAATCAAACAACCCAATTCAAAAATGGGCTAAAGACTTGAATAGAAATTTCTCCAAAGAAGATATACAAATGGCCAATAAACACATGAAAAGATGCTCAACATCACTAATCATTAGGGAAATGCAAATCAAAACTACAATAAGATACCTCCTCACACCCATTAGGATGGTTACTACAAACAACAACAACAACAACATAAAAAAACAGAAAATACGCGTAAGTGTTGGCAAGGATGTGGAGAAACAGGAACCCTTGTTTACTCTTGGTGGGAATGTAAAATGGTGCAGCTGCTGTGAGAAATAGTATGGCAGTCCCTCAAAAAATTAAAAATAGAACGACCATATGATCCAGCAAATCCACTTCTGGGTGTATACTCAAAAGAATTGAAAGCAGGATCTTGAGACATGTTTATAGAAGCATTATTCACAATAGTGAAAACCTAGAAGCAACCTAAGTGCCCATCGACAGAAAAATGGATAAGCAAAATGTGGTGCAGGCATTTAGGGAATAAAAATATTATTCAGCCTTAAAAAAGAAATTCTGACATTTGCTACAACACGGATGAACCTTGAGGATATTATGCTAAGTGAAATAAAACCAGTCACAAAAAGACAAATACTACCGTGTTTCCTCGAAAACAAGACCTAGCCGAAAAATCAGCTCTAGTGCGTCTTTTGGAACAAAACACGGGTCTTATATTAATTTTTGCTCCAAAAGACGCATTAGAGCTGATTGTCCGGCTAGGTCTTATTTTCGGGGAAACATGGTATACGATTCCGCTTACATAGGTAACTGGAGTAGTCAAAACCATAGAGAAAGTAGAATGGTGGTTTCCAGGAGCTGGGGGGTAGTGGGGGAGGCAGAATGGAAAGTTATTGTTTAATGGAAGTAGAGTTCCAGCTGGAGAAGATGAAAGACTTCTAGAGATGGTTGGTGTAAATGTACTTAAACAAGAATGTGAATGTACTAATACCACTTCACTGCACACTTAAAAATGGTTACAATGGTAAATTTTATGTCATGTACCTTTTACCACAATAAAATCTGGGGGAAAGAAAGAGAATGGAGAGAGAGATAATGAAGGAGACACAAAGTGCAAAAGACGGAGTGAGACCAGAGTGAAGGAGAGAGAGAGAAGGAAAGAAAAAGAGAGAAAGACACACCGAGGTGGAGAAGAAGGGCGTTTAGGGAAAAGAGAGGAGAGAGGTAGAAACAGAGAGAAAGGCAGAGATGACCAGAGGATGTAGGGAGAAAGAGAAAATGACAGGCACTGAGGCACAGAGAAAGGGGCAGAGAGAAAAGTAGAGGGAGAGGAAAGAGATGAAAGACACACAAAAAAGAACTTAGAAAAAAGCGAAGGCCGAGGGGAGGCTGTTTTTGGGGGAGAGAGGGGCACGTACTACTGAACGAGGATTTTCACCAGGTTGATGTGGCCGCAGGTGGCCGCGGCATGCAGGGGCGTCCACAACTCGTTGTCCTTGGCATTCACGTTCGCACCGTGGGAAAGGAGCAGCTTGACGATTTCCTCGAAGTTGTCGATGCAACACTGCGGGGGGGGGGGCGACAAAGGCAGGGTGAGCTCCAGGCAAGGACCCAAGCTCTGGTGAGGACACACCAAGTTCACTCGGAGAGGCCACAAGGAAGACAGTGGAGCCAAACTGCCTGAATTTGAACCCAGATCCAATAGGTATATGCTGTGTGATCTTGGGCAAGTCTCTTAACCTTTCTGAGCCTGCTTCCTGGTGAGTACGTTTATCATATACAGGACAAAAATATAAAGATAATATTTTTTATAAAATCAGCTATAAAATGCTTTGAAAGTTGGTGGAATGAAACAAATTTTTGAATGAGGTTTTAAAACCATTTCTTTTTAATTCCAGAAACAAAATTGTATGGAGAACTCTAACTTAGATAACCAATAGATTCAAGCAGGGCTGCAGAGGTTGAAGCAAGGGAAGGGGGAAAGCTGGGGCGATTAGGAGGGTTCCCCTTCCCAGCAGTGGCCTCCAAGGTGTGGCCCTAGATCGATCATAGTTTGAAATCCTTAACTTAGGAATTTCTGATTCAGGAGCTCAGTTCTTGGGTAAGTGCCAAGTAACCAAACCTCCCCCTAGAGAACCCAACTCTGAGTGAGGGCTCTGGGGGTCCCCAGACAGTCTTTGCAAGAAGACAGCCATGTTTGTGCTTCTGCCTGTCCACACGTGGGTCAGCCCCAGGGAGAGGGAAGAGTCAGGAGCCGGTAGCCCCTCAAAGAGACACATGACTCTGACAGCCACTGGAGCCCCTAACCCCAGGGACAGAGAGTGAAAGATTCCCAGGTGACAGAGAGGCCTCAGGCTAGGGGAGGGGAGGCGAGGACAGAGGAGGACGCCACTTTACAGACTGCAGGATGGAGAAGTCAGCAGGGGACTGTGCTCAGCACAGCCTGTCCAGGGAAGGGTTCGGCCCTCAGTGCAATGGGAGACGTGGCAGAGTTATACTCAGAGCCTCAGAGCGGCAGTACCATCAGAGGTGCTTAAAAAAAAACCCTCCTGTTGTTGCAGGTGGAGAACAGATTGCGTGTGCACGCTTCTTTGGGGAGAAGAGGGATGGTGAGGATCTATGTTGAAATCACCCAGTTAAGAGATGGTGGCAGCCTAGCCTGCAGAAGTGGACCGTAGGCATGGGGACAAGTGACTAAATGGCAGCAGAAGGAGGGGGGGCCTCCTGTGGGTGTGGGGATGGGGATGGGAATGGGGCAGCACCACCATCCCCCGCGGAGCCAGGGCTCAGAGCCAGAGGACGTGCGGGAAAGGAGAAGTCATTTACACGTATGGTGCCAGAGACCCAGGTTCTCTTTTTGCGCCAGCCAGTCTGGGGTTGGCTGGGTCTGACGGCATCTCTCCGGACAGGCAGGGCCCAGGTGATGACGTGAGGTGGGGCGGGGCGCTGCCTCAGGTCGGGGTGAGAACATGCAGTGGCGCGGCGCTGCCGGCAGAGGGCGCCAAAGGCGCCGGAGTGAGGCGGCGGAGAAAAGCGAGGAGCCTCAGGCGGTCACTTGGACATGGGTCAGGAAGGCCCCGGTCTATAGGAGAAGAAGCAGCCCCCTGGAGTCAGGGGACCGGAGGGCCAGAAACCCCCACCCACAGGGGCTGCAGAAAACATGAGGATGGTGGGGGAGGGCCTCAGGTTGAGGGGGAAGAGGATTGTGCACTTAGAATTGCCATCTGGTGAGAGAGAGGCTCAGGGGCTGGAGCAGCCTGCACCTAGGAGACAGGGTCTGAGCAAGGGCTGGATGGGGTCTGGGTGCAGGGGTGCAATGCGAGGGCGGGAGTGGGGGGGCACGTGGTGGAGTGGGCAGGCCTCCCCTCCTGTATTCCCCCAGGTGGAAACCGGCACCTGGCAGTTGGATGACTCCTCCGCCTCCTCACTTCCCACGTCCAATGTATCACCGGATGTGAATCCCATCTCCTAAATCGCTGCTCCATTCCCACTGCCTTGGTTGAGGCTTCGTCACCTCTCCCGCCTCCCTGCCGCTCCTCTTCCGCACACCCTCATTAATCCACACATGTTGCTCTCAGTTTACAAACCTCTGAAGGCTCCCTGTTGTCAGGAGAAGCAAATGCACACTCCTTCGCAGGCACGGGAAGCTCTTCTCAACATGCTCCCTTGTTGTGTTGGAGCATTCGTGATTACAATGACAACAATAAAGACAGCCCCGCAACGGAGGTAGTAATAACACGCCACACGGTCACTAACAATAGTGAGGGCTTTTTGAGCAGTTCCCAAGGCCACGCCCCTCGCACCTCGCTAACCCTTGGCGGTGCTTTGCCTCATTTAATCCTCAGAACACTTGGAGGGCTCTGTAACTGCTGTGGCTGGTGGTTACCATACTGGACAGTGCAGATGTACAGAACATTCCATCATCATAGGCACTTCTATTACACAGTGCTAGCCCTGAGCCTCAGTTTCCTAAGCTGTAAAATGGGGATAATACTATTTCCAAGGGTTGTTGTGAGAATCGATCCACACTTCATATAAGTGAAACAAGTGGCTTTGTAGAGAAATGAACATGTGACACATTTTAATAATAATGCTATCTAATAGTTATCCAGCATTAAGTGATGCGTGTAGGGTTTTTATGTGAACTCATTTAATCCTCGTAACAACTCAGTGAGATGGGTACTTGTTTTCCTCTTTTACAGATGAGGAAAGTGAGGCACAGAGAGCTTAAGTAACTTGCCCAAGACACATAGCTAGAATCTGTGGACAGCTGAAGCCTTATGGGACAGGAGGAGAGGCAGAATGGACACACAGGAAGCCACCTGGCTGATGCCGCAGGGTGGGGACTTGTCCTGGGGGCTTAGCGGTAGGGCAGTGATCTCCATCCATCCCTTCCTGCCCTCATAGGGTGATGGAGAGTCTCTCACCAGCCCAGGGTTCCAGCAGCCTGGCCTCCTGTCTGCCAGGCTGCATTTACGTCCACCCGCTCAGAAACTTGGGTCAGGGCACAGGGAGTCTTCAGTGCATTCATTCATTAAGTCAGTATGCACATATTGAGCACCACTGTATGCCAGCATGGAGAAAGATGCTGGGATAGACCAAAGAACAAGAGACATGGGCTCTGCCCTTGCGCAGCTCAGAGTCTGGATAGCGGGGACCAACCTCAAATGATCACACTAATGGCTAAAATGACAAACAAAGGGGGTGCCCAGGAGAAAAGGACAGGTACATCACAGCGCAGCTCTCAGGCTCTTGTTGTCCACTGGGGATAACCAGTGCACATGGGAAGTGTGGTGTAGAGCAGCGCAGTGTGTGCAAGGAACCAAAAAGCCATGTGGCTGCAGCTCAGATTGCCAGGAAGCATGAAGGCTCATTAGGGGCCAGGCCTCGTGGAGCCTTGTGGGAAGACACCAGAACACTCCAAGTACCACCAGTAGACTTTTGGCTTGAGCATCCCTGTGGCCACTGCATGGAGAATGAATCATGGCAGGGCCAACTCCATGCTGGGGAGCAGTTAGGAGACTGATGCAGCGTCCAGGTAAGAGATGACAGCCAGCAGCCCTTCCCGGCCAAGGGGGCTGAACCCATTGCACTTCCTTAGAAAGGAGGTATGTTGTTCACGGCTATAGTTCATGACTCTAACCTTAAGCAGGTCACATAACTCCTCTGTCAATCACCTTTGTCACCAAGGTAGATGGATGCCTTGGTGGGTGTGAACGAATGTGCTTCTGAAACTGTCAAGCCCCAAACAAACTCGCTTTGTTTGTCAAACCCTTTGCTGGGCCGTGAGGATGCAGTAGACAAAGGCTCCCTGTCCACGGAGACTGTGTGTGTATCACACGTGTGTGCACAATGGCTCTGTGATGTGTTTGTAACAGACACACACATCCCCGAAGCAGACAGATCCTTTCAGATGGGGCAGCTGCAGCTTCCCTTCCCTCCCTCCTCCCTGAGGGTTCCGGGCGGGAAAAAGCAGGGAGATGGGGCACGTACCCAGGCGGGGAGCCCAGCCTTACCTGGTGCAGGGCTGTGAGTCCGTCTTCATTGCACAAGTCAGGGCTGACCTTATTCTTCAGGAAGTAGCGTACTGCAACAGAGGGGAGAGGAGTGAGCATCCCGTCCCACACCAGGTGCGCAGGTATTCAGGGGGCCCAGGTAAGACCCACTCTCCCCAGGCCCTGACACAAATAGTCTTGTTTGTTTATACTTTTTGGGGCATTATGAACGGAAATTAGCCCCATCACCAAGGCTAAAACCCTTCCACGGCTCCCCACTACTCCAGGAACAATGTCCAAAACACTTACCATGGGTTTATCCCTACCTGCAGGCCTCCATCTGGCACAATTCCAGGGGGCACCGTTCACACTGTGGCCTATAAGACTGGCACCCCTGGAGCAGTGTGGCACACAACTTGCTCGGCTGTACACAGTGCTCCTACCTACCTACCTCTGCAGTCTCATTTCGTAAAGTCCAAACATCTTCCATAACAGTCTTGTGTCAGCTAGGGTCACCATACTTCCTCTGGCCTGAGCTTTTTGCATAGCCAGTTCCCATTGCCTGGACGATTTAATCATCCATCCATCCATCCATCTACCTTCATCCATCTCTAACACAAACACACACACACACACACACACACACACACACACACACACACACACACCTGCCTCACTCCTCATCGTTTAGGTCTCAATGCAAACTCCCCAGATAAGGGTACCACACCCCTGCTATGTACCCATTACCCCTATGCCTCTCATTTATAGCCTTATCACAATTACAATTATATAACTATTTGGGTAAACATGGGCTTTGGGTCTGTCTGCAATGGGACACTAGGCCCCAAGAAGGCAGGGCAGTGTCCTGGCACTTACTGCTCTTTGCCTAGGGCCTGGCACACAGTAACTCCTCAACAACCCTTCCAGGACTGTGACCTAATCAGCAGCTCCTTAGCTCAGACCAAGGACACAGCCTCTCCATCGCCCTCTGGTGCTGACCCCAAATGGCTCGTGTCTGTGATAAGCAGCACTGCTCATGGGTCCCTCCTGCAGAGCGGTGGATGACCAGGTAGCTGGTCCCAGCCTGAGGGCCATGAGAGGAGATATATGGCAAAGCCACTGAGCAACAAGACCCAGCCTGTCCACAGGCCAGTGGGGGTGTCCTAGGCCTGACAGATGGCCTTGGGAGAGTAGAAGTGGCCTTTATGTCCCTGTCCAGGATGGGATTCTGGAAGGTTCTGCTCACATGAGGCAAGGGTTCAAATCCCATGGGGGTGGGTGGTGGACCAGGCTTCCTATCCAGGAGATACTCTTTGAAGCAGAAATTAAGCTTCAGCTGCCAAATGCAGCATTTTATGCTCAATAATTATAGGGGTGTTCTCCATGCAGTGTGGGAGCCCAAAACATGTAATTACCCTAAGGGCGGGCAGTTATTTTCAGTCCAAGAGGTGGGACAAGTCACCCCCATCTCTAAGGAGCCTGTATTATTCATGAGCCAAGGTCCCCTCAGCAGTTCTACTTGGGCTCCAGCTGGGAGCCTGGTTCTGGACACAGCTCACTGGAGCAAAGACCCCACCAGCCAGTGCACGACCAGGCTCTCCTGCCTCTGGGGTTCAGTGAGACAAAAGATGCTTCTAGCAACAGTGTCTTCTTACTGAGTCCTTTTTATGCACCCAGGTCAATGCAGGACCACTTTCTTCCACGGCTTTATGTCTGTAATTATCCCCTTATGGAGAAGAGGAGACAGGCTCAGGAAAGTGCAGCTCACAGTCATACATGGTCAAGAGAAGGAAATGAGACCCTCTGATTTCAAAGCCCAGGCTGATGAGCACAGGCCTGCTCTCCTCTGCCCCTGAGGTCAGAAAGGGGCACCGGCACTGCGGGAGCCCATCTGAGGGACCAGACCTGTGCTGAGAGCTGGCGTGAGGAAGAGGTGACCGAGAATGGACAGCAGTGACCTCTGAAAGCATCAGAGGCCCTCCGGTCCCAGGCCAAGCCTCTTCTTGCAAACATGTAGCCCTGGGGGGGGGGGGGGGGGGAGAGAGGCGGGACACAGTCAAATTTTTCAGGACGGTATTAAATGTAAATTTGCCTCCTCTCACTCCCTGCTTAGAACACTCTCCGGGCTCCACATTGCTCTTTGAATAAAGTTCAAAATCCTTCCGTGGCCTTCACTGGGGTCAGCAAACGACGGCCCATAGGCCAAATCTGGCAGGCAGCCTATTTCTGTAAATAAAGTTTTATTGGAACACATCTGCACTCATTCATTTCCGTATCACTTATGACCGCTGTCACTCCACAACAGCAGAGTTGAGTAGTTACAGTAGAGACAGTGTGGCCCACACAGTCTAAAATGTTTAC
Source organism: Rhinolophus sinicus (assembly GCF_057876585.1). Lineage (NCBI taxonomy): Eukaryota > Metazoa > Chordata > Mammalia > Chiroptera > Rhinolophidae > Rhinolophus > Rhinolophus sinicus. Next base: position 17,258,768 of record NC_142513.1, read on the forward strand.
TATCGGGCCCTTTACAGAAAAGGTTTGCTAACCCTTGTCTTCCAGATCCTGCATGGTGTGGTCCCACCCTCAGGGCTACCACCTTGCACAACTCCAGGGGAATCATATAATCATCATCTGTGTGAATGGCTTGCTCGGGAGTTGTGCAGTGCACAGCCTGCTCAGCCGTACCTGCTCAGTAGTCCTGTTTCCCAACCTCCCCAGGCTTATCTCTTGCTCTCTGAGCACCTTACACAATACAGGAAGCTAGCTTGGCAGGGTCTAAGGGCTCCACTGAAGCTTATGGAACACGAAGAGGGGGCATGCTCCCCCTTCCAGCTAGGAGCATCCACCACTTTCCTTGTTGTCCACACTCAGCTCTGCTCCCTGCCCCCAAAGCCTCAACTCCCAGACTCGACCATCAGTTTGTCAGAGTGACTCAGCTGTTCTCGTGCATTTGTTCAGCTGTGGCTTCAAGCAAGTTATTCTTCTTCTCTGTGCCTCAGTGTCCTCATCTGTAAAATGGGGTCACAACAGCACCTCCTTTGTGGGGTTGCTATGAGGATGAATTAAAACAACCCCTGAGAGCTACTACTATCATTTCTTTTAGAAATAAAAATAAAAAACAACCACTGAGCTCCTGCCTGGCCCCGCCCTATGCTGGGTGCTGAGGATCTAACCATCAACATCTTGCATTTCTCAAGAGCTCTCAACCTGGTCATACAAGACAGAGGCCGTCTCTCTCCAGGGGGCTCTGAGCATCTGCTCATTCAAGGACCACAGTGAAGCCACCGTCAGTATCTCCACCGCCCCTCATACAGGCAAGACCCCATGGCAATAGCAAAGAGGTGCCTCCCGCCCTCCTCTTGTGTATTCCCGCTCCTGACGCCAACACCCTCGCTCTGCCCACACCTCCCTGACAATCTGGCTGGAATCTGGGCCAAGCAGGGCCATCTGCTCCCCTCCATCTCCAGCTGTGGCAAGTGAGGCTGAACCGGCCCCTCTCGGCAGGAAGCTGGTGGCGGCTGCCTTGGCGGGGAGAAATCACTGCTGACAAGCTTGTGTTTTCTTTGCCACCTGACCCGCTCTGCCCCACAGAGTAGAGCTGCTCGACCTCGAGCTGGTCAGTAACATGCAACCACAGGTGTGGTTCCTGCTCCTGCTTTGGGGGAACAGGGACAGCAAAACAGAGGTGTCTGCCCACCAGACGTGGACCTTGGAGTATCTACGTCTGCCAGGGGTGCCCTGGGGCTGAGCTGCTGCCACCTGGCCTTGTGATTTGCACAGTCATGTTTGTGGGGTACCCATTCACCAAGCCCTCCTCCCTTTCCATTTCACTTCCTTTCCCACACAGTGCCCAGCAATGTGACCTCATCTTCCCACTGCCTCCAAGATGCAGCAAGTCTTTGCCCCTCCCCACCCCCACTCATCCCATCTTCCCACCACCCTCCCCAGTCACTCACTGATTCAGTTATATGGCTTCTTTCATTTCCAAAACTAAAACAAAACAAAAACTCAGCTACTCAAGGCCTTTACACACACACTTTATTCCCACTCTTAAGCCAGCACTCTCCTCTTCATCCTTCAGTTCCAAGCAAAATGTCACCTCCTCTAAGAGGCCTTCCCTGATCACCCCAATCTCAATCTGGTTGCCCGACTTAGTCTCTCCCACAGTACCCTGCGTTCCTGCATTTTTGCTTTGCAGCAGTGCCTATCCCAATTATAATTAGAAGGTGATTAGTTAGTACATAAGAATTATATCGTTATTTATTTAGTTTCTGGGGCTCCATGAGGACAGGGACATGTCCATCTCATTGGCTGGTGTCCCCAGTGCCCACTAGGAAGCCTGGCTCATAGCAGGGACTCAATGTATTGTAGCGACAGCACCTGTGTGAATGAACAAAGGAAGGACTAGAGGAAGGGAAGACAGGTCCCAGGCCCACAGGGCTGCTTGTTCTTGGGGCCATGGGACAGTGGGGACATGTTCTCCTCCTGGGGACATGTGCATAGTCCCATGGACACAGGGCACCATAAGGAGTGTGACTCGAGGACTGAAGCGCAACCAGTGTGAATTTTGTACGAAGAAACAAAGCAGCAATAACCCTCCCCGAGCCTCCACGGTCCATGCAGCCCGACCTGGCAGCTGCCCGCAGGAGTCCTTCAGCCCCACCCTCAGGCCAGGGCACTCTCGCCGTCCTCCCGCCCAGGAGCCCAGTCCTCACTCCCCCTGCCCTGTGCCCTTGGTGTTCTTTCTACAGCACAGCACTAACTGAGTGCCAGGCATGGTGTTAAGCACTTTACATCCATTAAATCAATTAGTCCTTCTCATCCAGTTATGAGGGTTAACGACCTGCTATGATTAATCAACTGGCTGTTATTATTGCCCCAATTTACAGATGAGAAAACTGAGGCTCAGGCTTGAACACGTGAATGACTTTGCCCACGAGCAAGTGGCTGAGAATGGCAACGCTGGGATTCTACCTCAGACCTGGCTGCCTCTGAAGACGGACCACTTCACCACTTGGCTAAAATTGTACCAAACAAGGGCCCAGGAAAGGGAACGTGGGCAGCTAAGAAAAGCGCAGGATGGGATGCAGATGTTAGTGTGAAGAGAGCTACAGAGATGGCCAAAAGCTAAAAGAAAGGGCAAGAGCATTGCCGCTAGTTCAGTGTTCTAGAACATCACAGGATGAGAAAGCCAACAATCGCTAACGATCACTGCAGCAACCTTGTTCACGTAGTTTGCAGATGGGGACGCTGAGGTCAACACTTAGCCTGAGTCCTGTGGCCAATGGGTGGCAGCTCTGGGGCTGACTCCAGAGCCTGAGCTCCAGGGCGTCCTCTGCTGTCTTCCTGCTACATCTCCACTCTTGGCAGACCACATCCTATCTGATCCCAAGAACTCGGGTGACCTGCCTCCAGTTACCGCACCCCACCCACGGACCTGTACCTCCTCCATGGAAATTCCTAACCACACAGATCCCATTTCCTCCCCTTCCTCAGGTCCCAGCCCAGAGTTTCATGGGGTCCAGCACCTCAGCCAGCTCTCTCCCCCACCTCAGGGTGCTGTCAGGATTGTAGGGGGCCCACCTGCTGCTTGGACAATGCCGGAAGGGACAGTACTCTCAGAAAGCAGCCCCTTTACTCTTGAGTCAAGGTTATCCTGAGTCCTCAGGGCACTGCACTTCCAAAATCACCCCACTGAGCAATTTCAAATTTTCCACCCACCACTGCTCCTCCCTGGAGCAGAAATAGCCAGAAATAGCTGCTTCCTGGGAAGCCGAGCAGCCTGGGGCTGGGGGCGGGGACTAAGTCAAGTCTAATGGTGGCTTCTGCAGGGGCTGGTACAGCCTGTCCCACTGCCAGGCAGTTTCACCCCAGAATCCTGGGCAATGACCCCCCGATGGTGGAAAGTGGGCAAGGAGGACCTGGGCTTCCCTCAAAGTCACATCCCCAGGCCAGGGAGCCAAGCCTTGCCCTTCCCCACGGTGCCCCTCTCCAGGGCCCATCTGAGAAAAAGAGGTCAGACACTGACAAGTGTGGGCAGAGATGTGGGGACCCTGGAACCCTCACGCACTGCTGGTGGGAATGTAAAATGGTGCAGCTGCTTTGGCAAACCTTTTGGTGGTACCTCAAAAAGTAAAGAGAGTTACCATATGAGCCACTCCTAGGTATATACCCAAGAAGAATGAACACGTATGTCCACCCAAAAACTTGTACGCAAATGTTCACAGCAGCATTATTTATAATAGCCCAAAGTGGAAACAACGCAAACGTCTCCCAACGGATGAATCAGATGTGTTATAGTCCTACAGTGGAATATCATTCAGCCATAAAAAAGAGTGAAGTACCTGCTACAACATAAATGAACCTTGAAAACCTTATGCTAAATGAAAGAAGCCAGACATGAAAGGCCAGATAGTCTATGACTCCATTTACATGAAATATACAGAATAGACAAACCCATAAAGATAGAAGGTAGATTCGTGGTTGCAGGGGAGTAAGAGGAGGGGAACGGAAGAGACTGTTAGTGGATACAGGGTTTCCTTTTGGGGTGCTGACAACGTTCCGGAATTACATAGCGGAGTGGTTGTAAAATCTTGTGACTACATTAAAGATCACAAATTACACACTTTAAAAGGATGATGAATTTTATGATACGTGAATTATATCTCAATTTAAAAAGAAGAGGAAGGCGCTCCGAGGTGAGCCTTGAGCACCCTGCTAGAACGCTCCTCTGCCAGCCTGGGGGCTCTGTGAGGTCAGGACAGAATCTGTCCCATTCATTACTGTACCCATAGTGCCTAGGACAGTGCTCGGTACACAGTAGGTGCTCAATCATTACTTAATGGAAGGGGAGGGAGGAAGGAAGGCCACTGGCCCTTGGCCTCTTCTGGGCCCTACATGGTCTGGCCTCCGTCCGCCTCCCCTGGCAGCAGCCCTCGTCACCACCATGACCCTTTCAGGACCACACATGTGCCACCCTCTCCCTTGTATCCCCAAGTCTTCTTGGGTGCTATTCCCTCTGCCTGCCCTTCTCTGCCTTCACTTTACCTGGTTAATTCTTACTTAGCCTCCAGTTCTCAGCTTCAATGTCATTTCCTCTATGAACCCTCCCCCAACACACCCAGGCAGGGCCAGGCACCCTTATGCACTTTCTGTTCCCTCCCCAGGAACACTCAACACTCTAATGTAGATGTGCGTGGATTTGGCTGTGTCTTTACCAGCCTATAAGTTCTGGAAGGAACCATGAACTTGTAAGCTACTGTGACATAGCTCAGGCTCCTGGTCAGTATCTGATGACAGCAGGAGCAAATACCGAGCCTGCCTGGTCTCCATCCAAGCCTCGGAACAGGCTGGCGCATCCTCCCTTGGGTTGTTCTGTGCTTTGCCCTCTGGACAACAATGCTCCCAGACTGAGACACAGACTTTTCCATCTCAGAAAGAATCTTTATCCCTTGGTTTATACAAGGAGGCCAGTTTTTAAAATCTTTTTTCTTAGCCTCTCTGATACCCTCAGGACCACAAGGATAAGATGGCTAAGGGTACAGCAGGCATCGAGCTATAATCTCCTTTCCAGAACCTCCATGCCCAGGATGTGGAGCTGTGCTGAACAGGAGGTGTTGACAGAAACTCAAAGCCGTTCACCCAGATGCCTCCGCACATGTGTAACTTATCTCCAGTATTAGGTGTGTACAGGAAAAGTGAATGCAGACCCTTTATCTCTATGCGGGCAAATCTTGTCCATCTTCTTAGTTGGGGTATCCAGCACCTATAGGTAGAGCTCAACAAACATTTGTGGAAAGAATGAACGAAGAAAATTTTACTTTTCTTCTAAGAAAACAAAACTAGAGATACCAGGGAAATCTAACAAAATATGTACAAAATCTATATGAGAAACACTACAAAACTGATGAATGACATCAAAGAAAATTAAATAAATGGAGGCATATTCCATGTTCATGGATAGGAAGACTTACTAGTATCAAGATATGGGTTCTTCCCAACTTGAGCTATAGATTCCATGCAATCTCAATCAAAATCTCAGCAAGTCACTTTAAGAATACGGGCAAAGTTATTCTAAGGTTTCTATGGAGAGGCAAAAGACCCAGAATAGCCAACACAATATTGAAAGAGAAGAACAAAATTGGAGGACTGACGCTACCCGACTTCAAAGCTTACTATAAAGGTACAGTAATCAAGACAGTGTACTATGGTGAAAGAATAAACAAATAGATCAATGGAACAGAACGGAGAGCCCAGAAATAAACATATGTTACATTCATACATAGACATACTCAACTCTCATCCATTGCTGGTAGGAATGCAAAGTGGTCCAGCCACTATCGGTGGTTTCCTACAAAACTAAACATACTCTTATCGTACGATCCAGCAACCGCCCTCCTTGGTATTTATCCAAAAGAGTTGAAAACTATGTCCACACAAAAACTCACACATGAATGTTTATAGCAGCTTTATTCATAATCACCAACACTTGTAAGTAACCAAGATTTCCTTCAGTAGGTAGATAGACAAACCGTGGCATGCCCAGACAATGCACCATGATTCAGTGCTAAAAAGAAAGAAATGAGCTATTACGCCACGAAAAGACATGGAAGAAACTTAAATGCAGGTTATTACTAAGTGACAGAAGCCAATGTGAAAAGGCTACATCATGTATGATTCCAACTATGTGATATTCTGGAAAAGACAAAACTATGGAGACAGTAAAAGGATCAGTGGTTGCCAGGAGTCGGGGTGAAGGGAGCAATAAATAGTCTGAGCACCAAGGACTTTTAGGGCACTGAAAATACTCTGTACGATTGATACCACAATGATGACTCTGTGTCCTTACACATTTGTCCAAGTCCATAGAATGTACAACACCAAGTGTGCACCTTAGTGCAAACTATGGACTTCGGGTGGTTATGAGGTGTCGCTGTAGATTCATCCATGGTTAACAAATGTCCCACGTTAGTGGGGGTTGCTGATAACGGGGGAGGTTGTACAAATGTGGAGCCAGGGGTATACAGGCAATCGCTGTACCTTCCCTCAATTTTGCTGTAAACCTACAGCTGCTCTAAAAAAAAAGCTAAATAAACAAACAAACTAGCAAACAAAAGAAATCAGGAAAGCTTATGTACAAAGTAAGCTGCGGTTAATCTTCTTGAAAAATGCAGTCTTTCTGAAACTTGGGGGTAGAGGAGGAATCACTTCCTAATGTGAAAGCGGACCTTCATGTACTAGATTTCCTTCAAGGGAGGGAGAACTGCCTTTAATGCATCTAATGTGGAGACAATGTGGGTCTGTAAGGTTTCTCCACCAAAGCTGTGAAGACTGTGCCTATGGACGCCTCCCTTTCACTTCCCTCTCTCCCGCTCCTCCCCTCTCCTTCTGTCCTGCTCCCCAATCCGCCCCATAGATATCTTGCCTCTCCCCACTCCCACCTTTCCACAGTGCTTTCCCTCAGGGATTTACGGCAAGGGTACTGCTGGTCCAGAAATATGACCCTAGAACGTCCCCATTCTTTTCATGAACACACTGGATCTCAGCTGTGCCAGGCTCCTGTTGTTCAACACTTCTGCTTCCAGAATTCTCCCAGTACTTCCCCCTGCAACTTCCAGCGGACCCAGGAACCTGATCTCCCTTCAGTCCTGCAGAGCTTGGCTGCCCAGGAACTCTCCAAGGTATCTCTCTTACCCCAATTCCCTCTCGCCCCAAATGCCTGCACTCCTCTTCTTCAATTCCTGTTGCTCCCCAACCCCAATTCTCTCACCTCACTTCTCTTTCCACTGATCTCTCCTCCATTTTTTTAAATAGCCCAATTATTTCATATCTCCCGGCAAGCAACAGATAAAAATATTCCCAGCCCTCCAGGTAGGAGCAGCACACACACAAACACTAAAATTCCTCACCGCCTAATATCTGATACATCATAATATCTAACAGTGATTGAGAATTTTCCAAGCATGAGGCACTATGCCATGACGTTACATGTCTCATCCCAGTTAATCCCCACAATAATCCTATGTCTTAGCTGCTATTATCAACGCATTCAGCAGAGAACATGTATGATTTACTCAAGCTCACTTAGCTAATCAGTGTTGAGACTCAATGCTAGTCTGGTTGATTTCAGGCACAACTCGTAACAAGAGATCCTCACTCCAACATAACCAAGAATAAAATCCATCCCTATCAATATTTAGGCAGAGAAAACAAGTTGCCTACGGGGGAGTTAATTCCTCCAGCTCCCACCTGCCCACTCTGAACCTTCTGTCTGGTTTCCCTGGTCCCACTCTGCTGTTTCATAACCACGCTAACCCCCACCACCAAAGCCTGTCTGCCCGGCTCTCAGTTTACTCCTAACGACGGTGTCTCGCTTCTCTCCCTCAGCACCGTGCGACACCAGACAGGGGCAAAGCCCACTCTGGGTTCTGCTTCTCCAGCTGGGGAAGTTAAATGAGATTTTTGAGGATTTTAAAGGTAACCACCCACGAAATTGAAACCGGGATTTACATCCTCCATTTCAATAGAAAAGATAAAAGCAAATAAATGTAGTATTCATTAAAATCACAAAATGGAAAAAAAATGACAGAAACATAAATGCAGCAGAACATAAACAAGATGACCAGAAAAACCAAACCTCTATTATTAATAATAAATAAAATCATTTCTCCTCCGATATAAAGCAGTACAGATCTGGTTGTTGAAAAGGAAAAAAAAAAATCAACTGTGTGCTGCTTACAAGCGATACATCCCAACAAAATAAGAGAGAGACTAAAAATAAAGCAATGCTGAAATGGAAAACAGTCAACATGCAAACACAGAGAAAGCAGGGGTGGTAACACTACTATGCTGTAGAATGGAATCCGGGGAAAAAGAGGAGGTAGGTAATCAACTTTGGGTCAAAAAGATGCTTCAGAACGGAAACATCAACAGAAAGCAGACCTGTGGTTACTTGGGGCTAGCGGTGGGTTGGGGAGAACGAAGTCATTATCAGATAAGAAACCTTATGAATTGCATAATCAGTTACGCAAAAGTCAGGAAAACCAAAACTGGTCAGTACGTAAGTCAAAACCACGATTTTCCAAGGAATCTTTAGCATATACACTCTCTAAATAAAAGATCAGAGGGAGCGGCAAAGATTTATAGGCAAGGGTGTTCACAGCGTGTGGTTTATATACATTGTTTATAATCGAGAAATCCTGGAAGCAACCCAAATTCTAAACAACTGGGCCCCGATTAGGTAAATTTTGGAACATCCTGCAGATGGAATCTTTGAGGGATTTTTTAATGACATGGGAAAAAATGCTTGCTATATAACGTCAAATGGAAAAACAAGATCAAAACTATACATCCAATTGCCATCTCAACTGGAAAGGAAAAATGCATTACACACATGCACACACTTCTCATTGGAAAAAAGTGAAGAGAGGAACTGTAGTTATCAGTGATTTTTATTTTAAGGTTGCCAGAATTTTCCAAACATTTAAAAATATGCATGTATAATACTATCTTTATAATCAGAATTTTGCAATATCACTAAAAAAAAAAAAATCCCAAACCCTCCACAGAATGATAGCCAAGGGGTAAGAACCATATTTCTGCTACGAGTTTCTAGGGCAGAAATGAGGTCTCCAGCTGGCTAATTCCCCTGAAGGAAGGGCTGAAGCTGGGATTCGTGTATTGACTAGGAAGTTAAATAACAACAATAACAACTCCTTTGTTTGTGTGGTCCAGGAGTTGGCAAACTATAGTCCAATGGCCAAATCTTGCAATTTTGAACTGCTCCCAAGAATGGTTGCTATATTTTTTTAGTGATTGGGGATGGGGGAATCAAAGAATAATATTTTAAGACACCTGAAAATGATATGAAAGTCAACATATCAGCGTCCATAAATGCAGTTTAATTGGAACACACGCTCATTTGTTCCTGGATTGGCTGCTTTCTCTGTCGTAACAGAGGCTCTATGGCCCACACAGCTCAGTGGTTCTTATCTGGCCCTTTACAGAAACAGTTTGCTGATTCCTGATGCAGCACTTTGTGGATAATGAAGTATGTTGAAAACCACAGCCATTTCACTCTCACAATAAAAGTCTAATGGTCTCAGGTAGGACAGGAAGAAATACACGAATGTCCAAGGTAGACCATGAGGTCACGGCCAGGAAGGGGGCAGGCAGATCCGGCCCAGTTTCTTTACTTGCCAAGGAATGAAGGAGACACAAAACCCTGCCCCCCAGAGCTTGCTGTCGCTCACCTTTCTCCCCACCGTCTGACGGCACCCGCCCCCCCCCCCCCAACTCAGTCACCTCTCCCCTCCAAAAGCAGCCACATTTCCTGTCAAGAGCGTGACCTTCTGCAACCTGTAAGGTGGAGGCTGCAGCTGCAAACAGGATGGTATTTTTATCTGGACCCTGTTTCCTGTTTGTCGGCTTGGGGGTTTTATTTGCTGGTATCTGGTTTTGTCATTTCTGATACACACTCAGGTCCCTTGTCACATCAAAACAGAGCTGTCTATCTCCTAATATGGTATGCAGCCTGCCACCAGGCCACTTGCTCCGGCACCCCCCTTCCCCCCATCCTTCACACTCTCCCCTCTGCTGCACCTTCTCCTGTGATGTCAGACACCCGCTTTCTGCCTGCTCAGGAGCAGAAACCAGGGCTGCTAGTGGGCAGAGAGGAAATGGGAGCATTTCGACTGCACGAAATGGAAAAATCCACTCTCTTATCAGAGAGGAGCTGGCTGGGCCAGGAGGGGAGCAAGTCGCAGGCTTTGCAGAGCTTCTGGAACCCACTGTTCTTAGCAAGGCCTGGCTGGGGGAGACCAGGGCAGCTGCGGGGGACAGCGTTCAGTGTGGGACTTGGGAGTCCTTTGCTGAGAATGCCCTCAGCCCTGGGACCTGGGGACCAGTTGCTCCCAGTGATAGACGAGAATGGGCTGCCTTCAGCCCTCCTGTCCCAGGACTCAGCCAGGGAGGGAACAGAGAGCAGATACATCAGCCTCCACCCAGCTGGTGAGAGCAAGAGCTCACAGGGAGCCCTTGCTGTGTGCCTGTGCCTGTGCAGGAACTGTGGCATTTAATCCGCACCAGCCCCGGGCAGGAGCAAGGCAGCCCCTCTGATGGCTCGTACTCTACAAACGGGGGATACTGAGACACAGCAAGTTTCATTAACTTGCCCCAAACCACTCTGTGAAGAGGCTGCAGTAGCCCCACACTTGAATTCCATGCTTGCTTCCCCACGACGATTTCAATGCATGTCTCAGAGCTAAGCCTGTTCAAACCCCAGGTGTTAGAGCAGAGGATCCACAGCCCAGAGCCTTCCTGTTTCCTGTTCCACCAGCACGTCCAGCACCAGGCTCGGAGCCAGGGGAATGAAAGGGCTACTCTGATTTACGATCGCTCCCACCCTGGAGGAAGGCCACCAAAACGTCCCATTGGGGGACAGGCAATCTACCTAAGCACTGCACCTGGCATGAAAACACAGGTGTGGCGGCTAAGAATTCAGCTCCACCATTTCCCAGTGATCTGCTGTCAGGTACATTATCTCCTCTAGCTGAGCCTCAGTTTTCCTCATCTGTAAAATAGGATTTACAGCATAAGGTTGTCTGAGAGGAAGATTACAAAAAGCCTCCACCCTCCCACAGTCAGTCAAATTTCCGTTGACCAGGGAAATTCTTCACTGAAGCCTACAGCTGACTAAGGGTTTCTATTTCTACCCACAGTGCTGAAAACATGCCACTTATCACCTGGCTCTCTTTCTCGTTCCAGGGGCACAGCCAGGGCTTCCCCACAGCCAGGGATGGGACTGGGTTGTAAGGTACCCTCCTGAGCTAACTGCATCCCTGCTCTGGCTAGAGAGAGGCGGGGAGGAGACTGCCACCCCCTGTCCCCAGCAGCCACCTACAGTTATCTAAATCACAGATCTGAATGCGCTGCTCTCCTGCTCAGAAGCCTCCCATGGTTCCCACTGCCTTCACACTCCATGAGCCAGCCCAGTGGTTCTTACACTGTGGTCCCAGCAGCAGCAGCAGTGGCAGCACCTGGGGACTCGTCAGAAATGCACGTCCTGTGACTACCGTGGACCTACTGAATCAGGAACTCTGGGGGGAGAGGCCAGCAATCTAGGGTTTAACAAGAGCCCTCCGAGGGACTCTGATACCTCCAGTCTCCTCTCACCATGCCTGCCTGTGTCTCCTGAAACACCCAACTTCTCTCCCTCTTTCCCCGTCCTCCACAAATTATTCACGGGACACCAACTCTGGGCCAGGTATGGGCACGCAGCAGTGCACCAGACAGACACCTGCTCTGCCCTCCTCGGGCTTGTAATCTGCCCTCCCCTCAGTCTGGAATATTCTGCTCTGCTTCTCAGCAGCCAAATCCCAGCCCAGCCCTCACGGCATTGCATGAGACATTCACTAAACATGAGTTGAACATTAAAGGAACGAATGAATACAAGACCGAATGCACCACCGCAGGTAAGCCTCCCTTGACCCTGAATAAGTGCCCTCAGCAGGCAGCGTGCACCTCAACCAGAGCGCCTGTCACCCTTCACAGTGGCCTTGAAGGTGCCTCGAGCCATATGGGGCTGTGTAGCACTCAAAATGTGCATAATCCAGCTTGAGATGTGCAGTGAATATATAATGCACCCTGGACTTGGAAGATTTAGCACCAAAAAAAAAAAAAAGATATGGAAAATGTCACAATAATTTGTCGTACTGATTACATGTTGCAAGGATACATTGGGTTAAAGGAAATATATAAATTAATTTTCCCTGTTTCTTTTCTACTTGAATATGGCTACTAGAAAATGTTAAATTAAGTATGTGGCTCACATTATTTTTCTATTGACCAGCGCTGAGCTTAGGCTGTAAATATTTAGTCACATGACTATAGGCACAGCTGTGGCTTTGTGAGGTCATTTCTGTCCGTCTGTCTCCTTCCTTCCTTCCTTCCTTCCTTCCTTCCTTCCTTCCTTCCTTCCTTCCTTCCTTCTTTTCTTTCCTTTCCTTCCTTTCCCTCTTCCTTCCTTCCTTCTTCCCTCCTGGATCTCTTCCCCCCTCCTCTCTCTGTCCCACAAACATTTATTGCATATCAGTTCTTGCAATATCACCCCCACATGAGACTTGGCACAACGTAGGTCCAACACCATTTGCCGAATGAATAAACCCACACTCAGTATGCAGACTGACCCAGAGTGACCTTGAGGGAGTTTCCCTCCCATTTAATCCCCATACCGGCTGTGTAGGTATAGTTTTCCCATTTCATTGCAAAAGGAACCAAATTTCAAAGATGTCCTTATGTAACTCAGGGCTGGGGTCAGTTTTCCTCTTGCATACAGGGCTCAGGTGCACACAGGTCCCGGCCAGGACTCCCTGTGCAGGACACTTTGTTCTCGAAGCTCCAGGGGGCTGGCTAGGGCGTGGACCTGACCTTGGAGCTAAAGCTCTCCAGGGAGGAGAGGGCACCAGGCTGAGCCATGCGCTGCACGTGGGTCAGCGAGACTCAGGCTTCCAAGCCTGCTTCGGGGCCTAGGCGACAGTCACTGTGAGTATAACAGACTGTGTCCCAGAATCTCAGACTCAGCCGCCCCTGACTGCATCCCTCCGCACCCCAAGCCCTCCAGTTTGAGAGGCTGAAAGACACTGGGATAACTCATAATATCTCAGACGAGCTGCCCCTTGGAGCTGGGAAGGCAGCAAAAAGGCTGGCATGGTTCGTGAGCCTTCCCAACTCAGGGCCCACTGTTAGCTAACATGAGGTTGCGGCCCCTCCCCACGGTCCATCAGCCAACAGGAACATGTCTCATCCCTTCCACTGGTTTTGCATCCTTCCCAACTTAGCACTGACACACTAGAGGCTTTCCCTGCCTCAGGGCCCTAGCTTATGCTATTATTTCTGCCTACAACACTCTCTTCTAGCCCAGCCTTCTCTATCTTTCTACATGACTGGCTCCTTCTCTCGGGTCAGGTCTCCTAAGGTCACCTGCTAGGGGAGACCTCCCTAAATATGTCCCCTATCCAAGTACCCTGCCTCTTCCTTCATAGCAGGGGATTTCAGCATGGGGATGGGGGAGCAAGCTGCCACCTTTGCCTTAAAGAATCTTATCTTCCCCTTTAATATACTCCGTGGGCCATGACATGACTTTTTAGGCACTCAAACCACATACCTCAAATATCCTCATTTATAGGTTGAATGAAAGAAGCCACACATAAGAAGCCGTGCTGTGATTCCACTTGCCTGACATTCTAGAAGAAGCAGAACTCACTGGACATTTCACACCTACTTGGGCGACTATAATCAAAAAGCAGATAATGACAAGTGTTGGCGAGGATGTGGAGAAACTGGAACCCTCGTTCATTATGAAATGCTACAGCTCCTGTGGAACACAGTCTGGTAGTGCCTCAAAAAGTTAAACATAGAATGACCAAATAATCCAGCAATTCCACTCCTAGGCATATACCACAAATAATTGGAAACAGAAGCTCAAACAAATATACGTACACTCGTGTTTATAACAACACTATCCACAACAGCTAAAAAATAGCCAAAAAGGTGGAAACAACCCAAGTGTGTACATGTGTTTGGTCATAAAAAGGAATGAAGCGCTGATACATGCTACACCATGGATGAAACTTGAAAACATTATACTAACTGCAAGAAGCCAGCCTCAAAAGATTACATGTTCTATGATTCCATGTATACAAAATGCTCAAAATAGGTACAGCCCTACGGACAGAAAGCAGACTGGTGGGTGCCAGGGGCTGGAGGGAGGGGAGAATGAGGAGCGGCTGGTAATGGGTAAAGGGCTTCCTTTGGGGGTGATAAAAATGTTTTGGACCTAGATAGATATGGTGGCTGCACAACAAACATTGTGAATGTACTAAATGCCACTGTCTTGTATACTTTAAAAAAGTTAATTTTATGTTATGTGAATTTCATCCCGCCAAAAAACCAAACTAACGTGTAGTGGCTTAAAAACAAAAAAATACTACCAGAATAGTCCTTGCCTGGGAGACGGTGGAGGACTGACTGAGAACGGACGTGACATGAGGGAACTTTCTGGAATGATGGTACTGTTATAGACCAGCACTGTCCAATAGAAGTATCTATGGGTCACATACGTAACTTTAAATTTTCTGGTAGCAACATTAAAAATGAAACAGGTAAAATTTTAATCATATATTTAACCCACTACATCCAAAATATCATCATTTCAGCATGTCATTAATATTTTTAAATTCTGTATCTTGATTGTGTTGGTGGTCACACAAATCTATATCTGTGATTTAAAAAATGCTTGTTGAATACACACACACATACGTGCATGAAAACTGGCAACATCTGACAAAGGTTGGTGAATTGTATCAATGTCAAGTTCCTGATTGTGATGTATTATAGTTTTGTAAGATGTTGCCATTGGGTAAACTGGTCTAAAGGTAGAAGGGGTCTCTCTATTATTTTTTTAATCTTCACATAAATATAAAATAATCTCAAAATAAGAAGGCATGAGCTTCACTCACTGGGGCAGGGCCTTGGACTCCTGAGATTAAAGGCAGAAATGGTGTGGGGGTGTGGCCGTTTATACAGACTGAGCCAGGCATATATACTGGGTTGAGCCAAACCGGACCAGCCCTTGCCTTGTTGGGGGTCACACAGATGCACAGTAACAAGATGACCACTCAAATGGATGGGACCTTGCCATGAGGATGCACTGCAGGGTCCCGGCCCCAGCAGGGGCTCAGCATGACTGCAAAACTGCAGTGTTAGGCTGAAATGCCAACTGATAGAATCCAAGAATAATGCTAGCTAATAGCTCACATGCTTTAGAACCTGCCTCTGTGCGAAAGATGTCATTTAGTCCTCAGTACAACCCTTTTAAGTAGGTGTTATTATATTTATTTAACCAAAAGAGAAACTGAGGCACAGAAGAGGTTGAGTGATTTGCCCCAGGTCAGGCAGTAAAGAGCGGAGCCGGGATAGGAGCCTGGATGTCTCGCTCCAGAGCCCTGGGTCTGACCCATGCACTTTGGTGAGTCCTGGGCTGGACCACACAGGAAGCTGACCCTCGGTGTCTGGCGGATCTTTAACCATCTCCCCCCACCCCGCCCCTGGAACCACTCCCCCTGTCGCCCCAATCAGCACCTGGTTGAAGTTTGAGCATTAATGTACTGACGAGGCCAGAGGAGCCCTGGGGACAGTGCCCTCTGACCATCACTGTGGGGGGGGGGGCGCCTTAGGGTGGGCTGCAGCCTGTGTGTGTGTGTGTGTGTGTGTGTGTGTATGTGTGAGTGTGTGTGTGTGTGTGTGTGTGTATGTGTCCCTCTCGGCCCAGCCTTGTTCTCTCCTCAAGTCCCTTTTAAAAACCAGCAGTTTCTCCATCAACTGATGAACAGATACACAAAATGTGGTGTATCCATTCAATTGACTATTATCCAAACATAAAATAGAATGAAGTCTGGATACATGCTACAACATATATGAACTCTGACACCATTATCTTAAGCAAATGAAGCCATACACAAAAGGTCACACACTGTATGATGCCATTTGCATAAAATGTCCAGAATAGGCAAATCCATACAGACAGAGAGCAGACTGGTGTTTACCAGAGTCTGTGGGGAGGAGGAACTGGGGAGTGATTGGTAATGGGTACAGGGATTCCTTTTTGGGGGATGAAAATGTTCTGGAACTAGACAGAGGTGATGGTTGCACAACATTGCGAATGTACTCAATGCCACTGAATGGGTCAAAATGGTTAATTTTATGTCATGTGAATTTCACTTCAATTTTTTTAGAAAACCCAGTAGTTTCCAGACTGTGGGACACCTAAGATTCACAACTTGTGCCCCAATTCCTGACATACCCAGGGAAGGCTGTGCTCCAGATCAGAGAGAATCACTCTCCACCTCCTACATGCACGGCTGTGGCCTCTCTGGGAAAAAGACATGCTTTACCTCCTACCCCAGACGTCCACAGAGTGAGGGGAAAGCAAGCAGCCCTGAGAAACTAACCACAATAGGTGTACTGGTGAGACAACAGCCAGCATTGGTGGGACACTCACAAGTGCAAAGCACTTCACGTGGCATCTTATTTTATCCTCACAACAGTCCTGAGATACGCGCTGCTGTTTCCCCCAGTTTACAGACAGCAGAGGCAGCTCAGGGAAATCATGTTCACTGCTGAAGTTCGCCTAGTAAGGAAGTGGTAGAGCCCGTGTGTGTCCCTCTTCTCGCTGCACACACACTTAGCCAACAGAGGCCAGCACCCCTAGGATTTGGGAGTCACTCCGTTCCCCAGGGCCCCATAGCCTGTGTGATCACTCTCCCTCCAAAACCAGGAATCAAACCCCACAAGCTTTTGAAACACAGGTGATGAGTACTGCCTTGAAACAACCAGGCTCTGCAGGGGCAGAGCAAGACTGCACCAGAGCCAGAGAACCTGCAGTTAAGAATACAGGCACTGTATTCTAGCTGTGTGAACTTTGGGGAAGTGACCACCTCTCTGAGCCTCAGTCTCCTCATCTATGAAGTCAAGCCCACGTTGCAGAGGTTCAGTACAGGGGCGATACATACAAAGGATATAGCATTACACAGGGGGCGTGGGGTAGGTGCCCTAAAAGTCAGTGGTCTGTGTCCCAGCTCTCAGCTGGGACAGGGCAGGGCACAGGCTGAGGACCCCAGGGAGGGAGAGTATCCTGGGGTACACCTACTTCCTGACCCCACACACCCCAGGCCCCAGGGCCAACTCACACTTGCCATGTTCAGGCCAGGTGTTTCCCGGGGTTTAGACAGGATAGGGTTTGTCTCACGCTCCAGATCAGAAACTCAGGCCATTCTGAATTCCAGACGGGCTAAGGGGACAGAGCCGGAGGGACAGACAGCCCTGTGGGACTGGAGCTGAGGCCACTGGTAGGATTTGAGGCCAGCCCAGCCCATTTAATGGTGTTTTCCCAGCCAGAAGGAGGCCGCGCTAATTAAGTGGAATGTGCCGGTCTACAAACCAATCTGTGCAGTTCCAACTCCAAGAGGGGCCAGGAGCTCCCAAACTGGGCCAGAGTCACCCGGAAACACCCACTTCTTATCTGCGTCTCAGAGCCAGGCTCTCTGCTGGTACATCTAGGCCCCCCCCCGCCCCCGCTCTTCCCACCCCCATGACAGGTTCTGGTCGCCCAGGCCACTCCATTATGAAAGGGCATTATGCTCCTCTCTGGAGACGTTGGTCCCCCGGCTCCCCCACAATGCTGGGCTCAGAGGTCCAGGGTGAGCTTGAAGTCACTCCTGCTGGTGGGGTGGGGGATTTGGTGAGGAAGACATGGCTATGAAGCATGGCTGGTTCAGGGGCAAAGCCTCTGGGGCCCCACTCATGGGCAGGGCCCAGCAGAACCTGCTGAGTTCATCCATGAGAACAGAAGGAACCAGCCCCAAACAAAGTCCAAACAGAAGACAAAAGTGGCATCTTGGGAGCTAAAGATTACCAGCTAGAAGGCTCAGGCTGAGGGGCAGAGTTCAGACAGTGCCTTCAACAGAAGCCATCAGCCATGGCCCAGATATGGCCTAGGGACGTCCTAACAGTAATATAAAGTTCTGTGCATCAGGGGCTTGCTCTCTACCCGGAAGTATGCCCATGCACCTTACGCACATTTCCGTATTTAAACCTCGCAGCAGCTTGTCCGTGTCTCCATCTTACGGATGGGAAAACTGAGGCTCAGAGAGATAAAGGGACTTGCCCAAGGCCACAGCAGAGTCAGGATTGGCCCCCAGGTCCGGCTGACTCTGAGTCCTTGCTCTCCATCCTCTCCTAACCCACCTCTTGACTCATGGGGAAATCTCACCATGTACCCTAAGTGTATAGAGGTTTCACTCACTGAGCCTTGGATTCTGATGTGACTCCAAATCGAGTGGGCATGGTGAGCTCCTTGGGGTCAGCACTTACCAGCCTTACTTCAGGAGCCGGTTGTCTGTGTCCTGTGGACACCCCGAGGCTCAGGGACCTGACTGGTGGGGGTGCAATGAGGGTGAAGCTCACTGGCATGTCCAAAGGAGACAGTGAGGAGGAGTCTGGCCCTAGGAGGGCTTGTAAGTCAAAGGAGCCCAGCTGAAGCTGAAATGTAACCTGAGACCCGTGGGGCAAACCTCCATTTTGCTGAGGGGGTTTTGCAAACTGAGACTATAGGCTGACTCTCTGTGGACAATTGGGGGATTTTCAGAGGGTGCAGATCACAGGGGTGAGGGTGAAAAGGAGAACTGACGGAGAAGGCTGGGAGAGTGGGGAAGGGAAACTTGAGATGTATAACGAGCTGTTCTGATCAGGTGCTGCTGTGTTATAATCCTTGCCTCTGTCTCCCCACAAAACCATCAGTGCAATCTGCATGCCTTCCCACTAAGGAAGCACAACAGCAAATACAAGAGCGAGAGCTCCCCGAGAGCACCTGGCACTGCTCCCAGGCCATAGGCCACCCAGTCCCGGAAGGTCCCTTGTGAGAGGTGGGGGGAACCCTGGAGGTATTTCTGGGCCGATGAGGTCCTGTGACTTCCCTCTCTCATGCACATAGTCTGACCTCTGCTTGCTATACAAAGGGGGCAGCTTAGTGTGAAGATTAGGGCACAAGTGAGAATACCAGAGTTCAGTTCAGTTCCCAGGTCTTCCACTAAGTAGCTGTGTGAATTGGGGCATGTTACTTTCCCTCTCTGAGCCTCTGTTTCCACAACTACAGAAATGGGGTCATTAACAGTACCTCTCACGGGGCTGTTATGAGGTTTCAATGGGCGAATATTTATGAAGCACTTGAAGTGCCTGGCACATAGCAAGTGCCAGTGAGTTTCTTTTATTCTACCCAACTTTTCATTTTTAAATAGCTATACTGAGGTATAATTCATATATCATACAACCCACCTATTTAAAGTACACAATTCGATGCACTTTTTTTACTGTATCTACAGAGTTGTACAATCATTACCTCAATCAATCTTAGAACATTTTTATCACCCCGAAAAGAACCCCCATACCTATCAGTAGCCACTTCCCATTCCTTACTCCCACCCCAAACCCTAGGCAAACAGTAATTTACTTCCTGTCTCTGTAGATTTGCCCCTTATGGACATTTCACACAAATGGGATCACACAATATGTGACTTGCTGTGTCTGGCTTCTTCCACTTGGCATATTTTCAAGGTTCATCCACGTTGTAGCATGGATCGGAACTCCACTCCTTTTCACTCAGTTTCTGATTTGGAGCGTGAGACAAATCTTACCCTGTCGAAACCCCGGCAGAATATTCTATTGTATGCATATGCCACATTCTGTTTATCCATTCATCAGATGAGGAACATTTGGGTTGTTTCCACTTGGGGGCTATTATAAATAATGCAGCTATGCACATTCATGCACAAGAATTTGTGTGGACATATGTTTTCATTTCTCTTGGGTAAATGCCTAGGAGTGGAATTTCTGGTTCTTTATGGAAGTTTTTGTTAAATAAAACATCCTCCTCTCATCTGGTACCACCCAGCAGGAACGATGGGAATTAACCTTTCTTGAGCACTTACTGTATGCCAATTACTGTTCTACGTACGCTTACCTACACAACCTCACTGAATTCTCATTAAACGAAAAGTTCATTGAGGTGGCCATTGTTGTCACAGCCACCGTCTAGATGGAAAAACCGAGGTGCCGACAGAAAAAGCAACTTGCCCAGGGTCACAGCTAATGTGTAGAGGAGTCAGACTATGAACCTGGATAGGGCCTGAGTCTTTCCATCATCTGTGCTAAGTCAAAGGGAAAGGGAGATATGGGCCAGGGGTGGGGGCAGTGCAGAGGAGAACCCCTGTCTCTCAACCCTGCCCAGGGCAGTGGGGCCCTGCTCGTGCAGGGATTTCACCCTATCAACGAGGCCTCTGGGCCCAGGCAGAATGAAACCAGCCAAGTTCCCGCTTCACAGCTGGGAGGGGATGTAAGAGGTGTGTCAGGTCTCTGAGGCCGGGCCAGGGTTATCTTAGCACCAGGAAGTTGTCCGTGGGAACTTCTCCATTTCCACATGCTTGTGTTCAGTGCTGTGGTTTGTAAGGAAAGAGAGGCAACTCACATCCAGGGAGACCCCTCCGGGTGTGCCTTTCAGAAGTCGCCATGGCTAGGAGGCTTAGTCCTCAGCTAGCAGAGCCAGAAATGCTCTCTGCGTCATGACCCAGAGCCACGTCCATCTCCAAGCCGCCAGGGGACATGAGAGTGAGCTGTTGACACGGAAGGCGACTCCCTCCCAGTGACCAGACATTCATACCCACCACCTACACACCCTCTTTTGAACATCAGAACACTTGGGAAGCTGAATTGGGGACAGGCAGGGGGCTGGGCGAGACAAGAAGCAGAGCAGAGACTCAGACAGGCTCCAGAGGCCACCTCGGATGGAATCTGGAGGGGGCGGGAAAGTGGGAAAGGAGGCCCCAAGAGCTCCCAGACCCCTGTGCTCTGACTCCCCCGCTGTGGGCGAGGCAAAGCCGCTCTCTTGGCCATTCACACCCTCCTGAGCACCCTTCTCCATCAAACACATCATCAGGCCTCAAACACTCACTTATTCCTACTCTGACCCGGGTTTTTTCCTTCAGGGCTTTTCAGGGTGACCACCCTCATCCATTACAATAGGAGTTTTCTGGACAAAGAGTCAGACAGTGATTTTATGTCTGAGTCACAGGGGCTCCGCATTTCACCTGCAGGTACCAGCTATAGTCTCCATATATTTGCTTTCATATCTTTCTTTTCGCTTTTAAGGTAGTAGGGTTGCACACTAGTTAGGAACACAGACTTCAACATTCATTTGACTGAGAATCACAATCCAACTACCACTTAGGTGTTGTGAGACGTGAGCAAGTCTCTGAATCTCTCTGTGCCTCGGTTTCCTTTCCTATAAAATGGGTGCAGCATCCTCTGCCTTACAGTTTCTATCTCCACTGCTCCTGGCCCAGTTAAACATTCCAGAGTCAATATTACTCTTGTCTACACTGAACATAAGGAATAGGGACTTTGGCTCAAAGGCACCAGTCACCTGACATTCACTGTCCATCCTCACCACTTCTGGGGGTGCCTCGAGCGGCCAGCGCAGCATGGCCTGTCCCTAGGAGATGGCAGGAGGCCAGGTGTGGGAGGCAAGGAAGCGGGGACCCTGCACAGCGTGGGCTGGCTGAGGCCTTTCCCCCAAGGGCTCGCTTGATCACGGCTGGCATCAGGCCTCCGGGGTCCATTTAGCTGGTGATCAGGCCAGTAGGAATCCTGAAGCATAGGAGGAACTGGAGCAGGCCAGAGACCACTTTCCTGGTTCTCAGGGAGATAACAGGGAATGGATGCAGGCTGGATTGGGGGCATGAGGGGTGTTGGGGATGGGGGGACACCCCCAGGCAGAAGCTTACGGAAGGTCAGGGTCCCCCTCAGAACCAGGCTGAGGTTCTTCTTTACAAACTCCTTAAGAACTGGATGGTGAAACTGAGGCAGAGACTAGACCTTCAGATGAGCCATCACATGAGAGGGACATAGGAGTCTCAGCCCACCCCAGGCATCTCACTGCCCAGGATGGGGCAGCAAGATCAAGTCCACCCCCTCGGTGAGTAGGAGCCGGCCCTCTTCGAAGGTCTGCCCAGCCGGGCAGAACTGGGACAAGCAGAGGCCAACATCCTGCAGTCGCTCTGACTATGTCCTGTAGAGAGGAGAAGGCTGGCACTCAAAGAGGTTGAGTGATTTGCCCAGTCACACAGCAGGTGAGTGGTAGAACTGGGGCTGGCATCCAGGACTGACTGTTTCTAAATGGCATGTCTCTCCCCACATGCTGCCCATATGGGGGGCGGGGGGACAACAAAGGGGAGAGTAAGAGACTGAGGGAGAGCCGAGAGAATGGGGAAAACCCGGTGATCACAGGCCCAGAAGAGGACATGGGCATTCCCAATGGGACAAATGGCATTACCAAGATGGGAACCAGGGGTCCCCAGGATTAGTGCCTTTCTAAGAAGCCTTGGGAGGCAAGCTGCCGTGAAGACCCTGGATGCAACTTAAAGACTATGGCCTATGAATCCAGGGACACCGATAAAGCAGAGCTTTGTCCCACTTACTCTAAACCTAGGCAAAACCTGCCAACCAGGCCAAGTAGCACATCATAGATACTCCAAAAATTGTTGGCTGCTGGGACAGAATCTGCTGTGGTTCGGCAAGCCCTGTTTCCTGGTCCTCCTGGGTACATGGCCAGAACACCTGTCCTAGTGTCCCTTATAAAGGTGTGACTATAGTCTGAGTCCTGATCAGTGGAACGTGGACAGACGTGATCTGTGCCACGTGTAGGTCTGGCCTGTAGAACCTTCCCTTGCAAGCCCCAGGCACTCTTCATCCCCAGCCTGAATGGAGGGGCCTGAGTGTTTATAGCTGACCTGCCCAATACGGTGGCTACAACCACATGTGGCCAGAGACACATGAAATGTGGTTAATCTGCATTGACATTTGGTAAGTAAATATACACCAGATTGCACAGACTTATAAAAAAAAAAGTAAGATATCTCATTAACACGTTTTTATATTGATTGCATATTGAAATAATGTTTTGGATATACTTGTTAAAAATATTAAAATTAATTGCACTTATTTAGTTTTACTTTTTAACATGTGGCTACTAGGACATTGAAAGTTCCACATGTGGTTTGCCTTGTATTTCTATTGGATGGCAGAGATCTAGAGGGCAGAGCCACAAGACGGAAAGAACTTGGGTACAGGTATGTTGCATGGAGGAGAGTCACCTGGGATGGCCTTCCAGAGTTGGGCGGCCATCACCACAATCCATTTTAGAACATTTCAGCGCCCCCCCAAAAGAAACCCCATACCCGTTAGCAGTCATTTCCCATGCCCAACTCCAACCCTAGGCAACCCATGTTGGACTGTTATGTGAGTAAGAGATAAGCTTCAAAATGTCATAGCAGTTAGCCTCTTGTTGTAGATTAAAGATGGCTGTAATTTTACTAACAATTGTCACCCCAATAAATTGAAAAAAAAAGAAAAGATGGCCACAAACTGTGACCATCAAACACGTGCCACCAGGAAGTGGGGTCTTCATCCACTCCCCTTAAATCTGGGTGGCTTAGTAACTTCCCAAGTCTTAAGATATTGGCGGTTTCCACTTCCTGGATCCTGGAACATTTGCTCTGGAGCCCTGAGGTGCCATGTAAGAAGTCTAGCTATGCTGAGGCCGCCATGCTGGAGAGGCCACATCGAGAACCCCTTGGGCTACATAGAGAAAGATGCCCAGCCCGATCCCAGCTGTCCCAGACCCTACTGTGTAAAGCATCCTAGCTGAGACCCCAGACATTATGGAGCAGAGGCAAATTCAGCCTGCAGTACTCTATCTGAATTCCTGACCCGTGGGCAATAACAATAAAATGGTGGTTGTTTTAAGCTACCAAGTTTTGGAGTGGTTTTTTCACATGGCAATAGAGAATCAGAACATCTCCCTGCTAATGCAGCTCCCCCCCACATCCCTTCAAGTTTCTGGACATCTCTCTGGGTAACTCCATGGTTTTGCAGACCTGAGTCATATCCCCCTCCTCAAATCTCATGGACTGAAGATGACAGCCATCAGGCACATCCATTTCTCCAATAAGTCAGATTTGGTATTTTCCCCCAGAAAGTCCTCAAAGATCAAAATTCTCGCCCTCCCCCCACCCCCACCACCACCACACACACACACAAAATGATACATCCTGAGTCTGACAGAATCTGGGGCTCTTCCAATCATCAATGGACTTTCCTTCAACATGTCCAGCCCTCTGGAATAACCCTCTAGCCTTAGTCAGCCTTTGTGTTCCCTTGGGAAAATGCCTACCAGCTTCTCCAGCATGGCAGAGAATTCCAGAAGCATCAAAGAAGCCAGTCCTTTGGCCTGACAACAGAAAGCACCTGCTATGGACTGAACTGTATCTCCCTCAAACTCCTATGTCGAAGCCCTAACCCTCAACGTGATGGTATTTCAAGATGATGTCTTTAGAAGATAATTAGGTTTAGATGAGTCACAACGGTGGGGCCCTTATGATGGGATTAGTGCCTTTATAAGAAGAGAAACCACAGAATTTGTTCTCTGTCTGTGTCTCTCTCTCCCCCTCTCCTCTCTCTCCCTCCCTCCTTCCCTCCTTCCCTTTCTCCTTCCCTTCCTCCCTTCTTCCCTGCCATGTAAGGACACAGACAGAGTTCTCATCAGAAACTGACCATGCTTAGCACACTGATCTCGGACTTTCAGCCTCCTGAACTGTGAGTAAATAATTTTTGGTTGTTTAAGCCACTCAATCTATGATATTTTTCTATGGTGGCCCAAGATAACTAAGACAATCCCCAAGTGGCCTGGCTGAGAAAAGACCGATGAGCTCACATGACTTGCGGGATTTTAACCTCCATCAGCTATGCCCTGAATGCCACCTGGGTCAATGTCATGATCAATTACTGAGTGCCACGAGTCAGAAGCTGTTTATTAGCCAGAGCACACCAAGACCAGAATATACGTGCCAAAAACGGAGCTGTAAAAAATCTTGAGTTGTGTGGGCTTTATGAATATATTTTCAACTGCAGAGACAAAGATGGTGTATTTGACATGTCCCCAAACCTACCTACCGATCTATCTGTACAAAAGCCAACCTCCTCCATTAATTAGCACTTAACCTTAAGTTTCTCACAGTGAAAAACAATTTTACCAACCCCAATCCTGCGGGAGTGAATGGCTTCTCTTTCGGGCCAGCAGCTTATGAAACAAATCACCACGTCACATATGACAACGTGATTGCCTTGCTTTCATGAAATAAGGAGAACAGTCAGGCTCTTCAGGACCCAAATTTAAATATTTTTTAAAAAATAAAACCAAATTCCCCAAACCTGAAATTATGGCTATATAATGTTTTCCAAGCACCTAGTGTCAGAAAATGCTTTTGAAAAAGTCAGATGGGCAAGACCCTTGACAAGGCATCTGTCCCAAGGCATGCTGGGAAGTACAGAAGAGAGAACGGAAAACTTCTCAAACCCAGAGCTTTCTCTTTCTGAGTCTCATCCTATACAGATGATGGAAATTCACCACGGACTATAAATGTCTCAGTGCAAATGAGGTCTGATTGCCGGTGGTGGGTGCGCCCTGGGACGCCTGGTTCTAAATTGTGACTTTATCTGACAGACCTCATTGGGAATGGGTTTGGAACACGGCTGCCAGGTGGCTGCACCCACCCACAGGTGGGGGCTGTGGGCACTTGGCTTGTTGCTTGGGTTCCTTCCTCAAGTAGGATATGCTACCTGAGCCCTCACTTCTCCTAAGTGCTGTTAAATGGTGAATGGGGAGGGCTGGGATTTTGAGAAGGAAAAAATGACCCCCGTGGGCGTAATCCATGACTACGGCAGAAGGCTTGAAGGACAGGTTCTGAAGTCAGGCAGTCTAGGCTCGGACCACGGCAAGTTACGAGACTGTTCTAAACCTTAGTTTATCCATCTGTAAAATGGGGCTATCAATAGTACTTATTTCATAGAGTTGTCGAGAGGATGCAATGAGATAATGCATGGACAGGCTTTTAGCATGTGCCTGACACTTAAGTGTCAATGAAAACTGGTGGAGAGAAGGATGAA
Source organism: Rhinolophus sinicus (assembly GCF_057876585.1). Lineage (NCBI taxonomy): Eukaryota > Metazoa > Chordata > Mammalia > Chiroptera > Rhinolophidae > Rhinolophus > Rhinolophus sinicus. Next base: position 17,284,865 of record NC_142513.1, read on the forward strand.
AGTGATGATAGGGCAGGGGGGGCCCTCAGATGTAGGTTCTGCTAGGACCCCTGGCAAGCAACCTCTCCCATCCTTGGAGGGGCTGAGAGAAGAGAGAGTCCCTCCCTAAGAAGACACTAACCAGCCGCATTGCACCCACCCACCACCACTACAACCTCAGCCTTAATCCCGGAGAGTTTCACCCCACTGGTTTAAAACAGCCCAGATTCCAGCTAACTGATAGAGACTTAGACCAAGTTTGTTTCTCAGCAGCAAGACCTAAGAAAGTAACAAAGTGGAGACAATTGGAGCAGGACAGAATGGTTCCCACTGCAGGTCTCGGATTCTTCTTTTGTCCCACTGTAGTAACTCCCATTTTGTGCTTGACCTTCATTACCCAGTTATTTTTCCACTGCCCAGCTACTCCTTCTCTCTCTCCAGCTATTCCCTCTCTAGTTATTCCTCCATTACCTTAGCTGCTCCTTTATTATCCAACTCGCTGTCACCCACTCAGATGATCTCTCATCACCCAGCTATCCTGCCACTCCCCAGCTTCTCGCTCACCCTCATATTACCTAGAAGTGTTATTTTCTAATTTAACACCAGTTTGGAAGGACCAATGGAATCTTGGCTTTAGTCGGGACAAATATAATATATAAAGTGAGTCTTCCAGGACCAAGCAGCTGATGTTCAGAGATGCAATGTTTCTTGATTATTGTCTTTGAGGCCTTTGGTCTGAGCTACAGGGAGTGGGAAGGCAGAACCTACATGGCACAAGACATGCAACAGTGCCAGGCAGAGCCAGGAGTCTCGGCCACATGGGAGGGCCCTGGGTGGCATGGCCCTGGGTGGCATGGCCCTGTAAGCAGCTCTCCTAGTTCCAGGTATGATGCTGAGACAGGAGACTCCTCTCCTTCATCAGGGTCCTGCAGGGTCCTAACCATCCCTGCAGTTCAGAATGCTCTCTCCTAAAAGCTAGGAATGCTTCACTATGGATCTGTTTCAATCGTAAGGAATTTTACCCCAAGCTTGCCAGAAAACAAGTTATTTTCAGCCTCCGTGGGCAGCAAATGAAGAAGAAAGTCATGAGCCGGAAGGAATGACTGGGTAGAAGCCTAACCCATTCAGAGGAACATTGGCCACCATGTTTCTTTGACAAAATGTTAGGTGCCAAGTAACTTGGACAAAGTTTACTGATATAATCTAGTTTTTTTTTTTTCTTTTTTTAATAACAAGGGTACAGATCATATTAACTCTGAAAGGTTACAGAAAGCAATTTATAGAAGCTAATTAGGGTCCCTCCAAAGAGCTTTTGTAATTATGGATGGGTTTTAAACATTCAAGTGGCTCAAGCCAAGCAAAATGAATATTGGTGGCTGCCGTAAGAGATGATACAACAAACCAGGAAATCCCGGGCACCTTGAGTTCTCCGGTCTCAGTATGTAGTCTGACAGAAGTTCTTCAGTAGCAGGTCCTTTCATTTCAGGGACTCTGAAAGCAGGCTCTAACTATTACATGATGTGGGGTGGCCAAACTTCCCACTGGCTTATAATAAAAATTGCTGTAAAAAGGTTTTGACTTTTTCATACTAACGTGTAAATGATGACAATCGGACTATTCAAAGGTGAATGGCTGGTAGGAGGAGGACACTGAGTAAATGAAGATAGAGAAGATGAGGGTAGTTACGGCGGTGAGAGTCCGCAGAAGGATTAGAAAAGAAAAAAGAAGAGATGTTCATCTTGCCTCTGCCCCCTTGAAACTGAGGCTAGTGGCAGATGACAGTCATAGGCTACACTGACCATGGGCACTGTCCAGCCTTTATCTCTGATTCTTCACAGCCAGTCATTACTCTCTCCACTTTACAGATGAGGCATCGGAGCACAAAGAGATGAAGGAACTCGCAAAGGTCACCGAACGAAGATGACAACTTAGTTTTGTCTGACGCCATGTTCTTAAGTCCCAAGGCCTGGGACCTTTCTGCAAAGCTTCCCACACTTTCCACCGAGGGCCCCTTTTGATTCAGTTTCCCCTATACCATCTATGTTTGGAAAGGTTTTCTATAGTGAGCACATTGATCGCATTTATGAACTAATAATTTGTTCCATCTGGCAGATGATTATTTTTTCTGTTCCTGTTTGTTTCCACATTGATCCAGACTTTAACCCCAATTACTGAGGGTTCAACATAATATTATGAAATCACATAAATCACTGTCAGGGCTATGCAGCTAATAAGCAATAAAATTAAACAAGCCTAAGCATCACTCCCTAGTGCTGAATTCTGACTGTCACAGTTTTAGAGTCAATGCCAACCACATACATGGTTGGCCTGCTCAACCCGAGTTCAGGGTTCCCAGAAGGAAGACTCTGGTAACAGTGTTTGGTCCACCTGGTACATCCCAGACATTCCAGAATATCAACAGCCAATCACAGCATTTGATCAACACAACATACCCAAGGTTATCACACTGGTTTGCTAGAATTCTGGTCTAGATCACAGCAAAGTCTAGAGTGTGGGGTAGCCTGTGACAATGATGGCCACCAATGAATCATGTCTTTCAGTGTCCACGTGTGTATAGACTCCGCCCACATTGGCCATGTGACTTACTTTAGCCAATGAGATATCAACAAACATGAGGCAGGCAAGGGCTTGTGCACTGGGGTTTGCCCTCTTGGAACCCTGAGACCACCATGCTGGATGAAGCCCAGGATGAAAGACCACATGGAAAGGGAATCCCAGCCATCTCAGCTGAACCCAGATACTGACTGAGTTGGCAGCTAAATGCAGCCTCATGAGGGAGCCTAGGCAAGATCAGCAGAACTGCCCAGTCAATCCAAAGAATCACTGAGAAATAACATGTTGTTGTATTAAGCTACTAACTGTTTCGAGGTAGCTTGCTATGCAATAATAGGAAACCAATATAACACAGTTTTTGATGATGACTCATCTGGAGAATGGCTATTACTACTTTTGTGGTGCCCAGCGAATTTGGGGTCCTTACGCTCAAATGCCTGTGTCCTAGGGTGTCTCTTGAAGGACTGGGCTTCATTGAGTTTTTCTTGTGTAAATGACAAAGGTAATTTCCCTCTGCCCAACTTAGCAGGTTTCACATTTCTCCTTTCTTAGTCTTTATTTCTGCTCTGGACACACTTCCCCCATCAGATACGGTAGACAGAGAATGGGGCAGTGAGACCCGTTCTGTTTTGCTGGCACAAACATGGGATGGATGTACTGGACAATGCAATAATCTGAGCAGATTCTAGAACATTCTTCCATTTGTCAAACCTCAGCCTTCCTTCACCTCGTTGTTTAATGACTTTAACTTTGGCTTTGATTATTAAGAAAAGGACTTAGGATGCATACATTTAAAGAGCTTCTGAGTTTCTTTGACAGAAATACTGACCATATTCTGACTCTATTAGAAAGAAAACCATGGTCCCTAGAAGCCAAGCAAGACTAAATCGCGATAGAAATATCTCATCTATCTCCTCAACAGGATTACTAGACTGGGAAATGTCAAAGATGGGGAATGTCTGGACTCCAGTGAGCATTTGACAAGCCTCTCATGTATCTCCTTATGAATACCCAGGAGGAAATTCTGGTTGAGTGTCATGGTGTTCGGGGTTTGAACAGGTTCCAGGAGAGTTCCAACTGGCTGAATCCCCCAGGATGTCATCATCTGGGAGACTGACCATGGTTTAGCAGTCTACCACAAGTGGTTTCTTCTTTCAAGATTAGTCTCATACGATCTAAGCATACGAGGCTGCTGAATAAAATCACAGGGCGATTTTACAGAAGAAAGAGAATTGTCTCACATGCCAGAAATTCACTTAAGCATGGTCGACTCATTCTGTATGTGTAGGCAGACCTGGCTGGAAATGTCATTCATGAATGTCATTCTCATCAGAGTGTCGCAAGAAAGTACATGATCACCATGTTTAATGGCATTATATCAAGATGGGTTTCCATAGTCACATTGTCCTTAGCAACAGAATGGTAATCTTCAAGTTAGTGGTCATGTTTTCCTCACCCCTGGACAGAATTTAGATAGTGTTGCTCATAAATGATCTCCCAGCCTCCTTTTCCTAGGCATCTGTTCTTGCCAAGGTTCTCTCTATAATAACATTATCCACGGTTAAGCATGTTAATACTGTGCTCTCTTCAAGGTGACTTTGCTCATCCCTGAGCTCCCACATGGCCTGGCCCAGTCTCCTCACTAATGAACCACCAGTGCTGGTCTGAAGATGCCCAGACGGTGTGCAATGAACGTCTGATCTATTACAGGTTTTGCTAGAATTTAATCCTCAGAGAGAAATTTTCTTCCAAGTTTTTTGTAGGAAAGGAAGGCACTTTTTTTTTTTATAGTAGAGATTCTTGCTATTGTTCCCACATACCAACCACAAAAAACAGTATAGTTAAGTTCATTTCAGTTGAACAACATCCCTAATGGGTAATGATCGACTCTGATACATGTTTAAAAAAAAAGAAACAACAGACCAAAGTGGAGTCACTTTTGCTAGGCCATTTCACCAAACCGAAACTTAATAACTAACTGTAGTTATTTTAGCCTCTCCCAAGAGTAGAATTTTAAACCAATCAGTCCAGAATTTCCTGACCAACGCTAGTGAGGTCATCTGCCTGGTAAAACCCCTTGCCTTCCCCTAAGGGAAGGTATCCTTGCCTGAAATAATTCACTTTCTCTTTCTGCCTATAAAAACCTTCCATTTTTGGACAAATCATCAGAACGGGCGCTTCTAGTTGCTAGATGGGACGCTGCCCAATTCATGAATCATTTAGTAAAGCCAATTAGATCTTCCAATTTACTCAGTTGAATTTTGTTCTTTAACAGACATTGATATGGAGGAGGTCTCAGGTGTCGTGCCCCAGGCTCTGTCTTTGGCCATCACCTGTTCAACACTTTTATCAGGGATTTCAAAATGGTCCAGGACGATGCTGTCTAATACAGTAGCCTAACAGTTAGCCTGTAGCCTAACCACAGTTGACTACTTCAATTATTTTAAATTAAAAAGAATCAACATTTCAGTTCCTCAGTCACTGTAGTCATATTTTGAGTGCTTAATAGTCACATGTGACTAGCAGCTGCCATATTGGACAGTGCATTTCCAACACTGGAAAAAGTTCGATCAGACAACTCTGGTCTAGAAGGCAAATGTTCCTTGTGTTTATGAATGACATACAGGCATAACTCGCATTATTGCACTTCACAGATATGCTTTTTTTTTTTTTTTTTTTTTTTTTTTTTTTTTTTTTTTTTTACAAATTGAACGTTTGTGGCAACCCTGCATCAAGCAAGCCTATCAGCACCATTTTCCAACAGTGATTGCTCACTTTGTGTCTCTGGCCCCATTTTGGTAATTCTTGCAGTATTTCAAACTTTTTCATTATTATTATATTTGTTATGGTGAACTGTGATCAGTCAGCAGCCATCAACACTGAGGCAAGACCCTCCACCACAAAAAGATTATGACTTGCCGAAGGCTCAGATGTTGGTTAGGGATTTTTTTTTACCAAAAAAAGCATTTTTTAATTAAGGTATGTACTGTTTTTTAAACACAGTGCTATTGCGACTATGCACTTACAAGACTACAGTATAGCGTAAGCATAAACATAACTTTTACATGCAGTGGGAAACCAAAAAATTCATGTGATTCACTTCATTATGGTGTTCTGGAACCAAATCCACCATATTTGTGAGGTGGGCCCGTATAGTAGAAACTGCTGGTGAATATTTCATATGAGGTAGACATACTTATTTATGGTCTGGCTGGCATTCATTTTCCCTTCTTCTGGTAATACCATCCCAATTTTCCTTGGGGTAGGTACAACTCATCTCCAAGTGTCAATCCATGTGTTTTAGGAGAAGCTAACTCCAGGGGTGGGCATACGACTCAGATCAGACCAATCATAACATTGTATCCCTACTCTAGCTACTGTGATTGGCTCAGAGGCAGGTATATAGCCAATGAGATTCAATCCTGGGACTTGTTGAACCTGGGACATGGTTGGAAAGAGATATTATTCCTATGGGGGTTCCTAAAAGGATGGAATACGAGTATATACTTCATGTTGCTGACAGTCACCTACTCAGAAACATTTTCTAATAGCCCCTGTATCCACATATGCTTAAGTTAGAGTTGGATTTCTGTCACTGGTCATGCAGAAGTCTTAATGTATCAATCAAGAATCCAAAATTATTTGAGCAGGTGGTTAATGAGCTCAAAACTCAACAGATAGATTTAGAGCCTCGAATTCAATATCGAAAATCACCTGTGTCCAGGAAGGCTTCTGGGAGCTGCTGGTGAGGCTCTGTTTCTTGATCTAAGGGGGGTGCTGGTTACAGGGCTATTCTCAACATAGGAAAATACAACCAGTTTTTCCCTTGTCTGTATGAAGAATATATTCCAACAAATACTTTTTAAAAAAATCAATTGCACAAGGACAGGATGGAGAAGATGGAACTTCACTAATGGGAGACTGAACTGGGGGTTTTAGTTTCTTACAAGCTCAATATAAGTCAACAGTAGCTGCCCCAAAAGCCAACAGAAACTTGGGACATGCTAACAGGCAAACTCAACCAGAATGAGGACAGCAACAGTTCCATTCACCCTAAGGTCAGATCAGGCTTTGGGAAAAAGATGGACTAAGTAAAGCATGTCCACAAATCTCAAAGTCACATCTCATAAATGTTAGCAATAGGAACAGGAGTAGTTAGCCTGGAGAGAAGAGATGGGAAGATAGGCTATGGGCACTATAGACTCAATGAAACACTGGAATGAACAGACAACCTTATCATCTACAAATAATGTTATTTTCTACACAGAAAACTCCAAAAGAATGGCGTGAAAAACTGAGACTAAGGCAACTTCAGCAAAATTACTTGCTACAAAATTAATACACAAAATTGTAAAGCCCTCCTTTCAAGACATAAACAAGACTTATATAGTAAAACAAAACCAAAAACAAAAAACCTATGGCTTTCCTAAAGGACATAGCATACTCATCCAATAGAGCCATGTAACATTTGCCTACTTAGAAAACTCACTATGACAAAGATATCCATTTCCCAAATTAATTTTTTAATTGTGGTAAAATTTTTGTAACATAAAATTTACCATTTCAATTACTTTTAGTGTATAATTCAGGGGCACTAAGTACATTCACATTGTTGTGCAACCATCACCACCACCCATCTCCAGAACTTTTTCATTTCCTAAACTGAAACTCTGGACCCATTGGACAATAACTTCCCATTCTCCCCTCCATCCGGTCACTAGCTAAATTTTTTTTTGTCGTTTTTAATTAGTTTTCATTTTCATCATGGTTAAATACACATAACACAAAACATACCATCTCAATAATTTTTAAGTGTTCAGTGGTATTAAATATATTCATAATGTTGTACAACCATCACCACCATCCATCTTCAGAACTCTTTTCATCTTGCAAAACTGAAACTCTATACCCATTTATGATATTAATCAACATTGGAGGAATCTATTTTTGAACTTCAGTGGGAAAACTTGACCAAAAAGTCTTAAATATTATGTGAAAAGCTGAAAATAACAAAGAACATTTGGCAAAAGAAGAGCAATATGAGGAAGGACTTGTTCTATCAGGTACTAAGCCACAATATAAAGCTATAAGGATCAAAACAGTGTGTCACTGGGACAAAACCAGATGATTGGAACAGAATAAACAGGTAGGACAGTTACCCTGCTTCACAAATGAGGCTCTAGAGTATGAGGGTGGCATTGCAAACTCAAGGGGAAGCAAGGGATGCTGGGACACTTGATAAATCTTTGGAAGCAAAATAGAGATAAATTTCATTTGCTACTTTATACTGAAATGAGATCCAGAAGGATTACACATTTAATTATTTAAACAAGGCCACAAAAATCTAGAAGAATATATACATCACTAGATGATGAAACACTTTAGAGCAAGAATCAGCAAGCTCCCTATAAAGGGCCAGAGAGTAAATATTTTCATTTCTGCCAGCTTGATGGTCTCTGTTGCAGCTACCCAATCTGCTGTTGTAGTATGAAAGCTACCATGGACAATATGTAAAAGAATGAGTATGGCTGTGTTCCAATAAAACTTTATTTACAAAAACAGATGGTGGGAAGCTTTGGCTTTCCAGCCATAGTTTTCTGACCGCTGTTTTAGAGGGATAAGAGCAAAGAACAAAATAATGGGGAAAAAGCAAATATCATTAGGTTTGACTACATAAAAATGAAGAACCCCGGGGCATAAAAAAACAAAAACAAAATGTGAAAGCAAACACACACGCACACAGACACACACACACACACACACTGCAGAAAATATTTGCACCTTACATGACAAAGAGTTGACCTCTCCCTATTTCCATTCTTTCCCTTTCTCTCCTTCTCCCCCTCTCTCCTCTCTCACACATAAACATATACAATAACTCAATCATTGAAATTAATAAGAAAAAAACCCACTAGTGCAAAAATGAACCAAAAAATAGACCACGCAGAGGAAGAAAGAAATAACTAGGCAGTTCATGAATAGATATTCAAACTTAAACTTCTCAATTATATGCAAATTAAGACAACACAACTATTTCCCACATATCAAATATATAAGCAAAGATACGTTTTCAGTGTCATCATCCAGTGTTGATGAGGAAGGTAGTGATGAGGCAAGCCTGGTACTCTTTGCTGGTGGGAATGAAAACTGACACAGCCTTTCTGGGGACCAAATGAGCAGTTTATATTGAAGCTTTGCAGATGCTGATATCCTCAAATCTACTGAACCCCTAGGAATCTATGCCAAGTGAATAATCAAAGTGTTGGCCAAACTACTTTTATACAATGATAATCACCATGGCGTAATTTATAGTAGAAAAAATTGGAAACAGTCTCAAAATCCAATAATGGGGGAGTGGTTACATAAATTATGGTTCATTCAGACAGGGGGTCCATGAGGTCGCCATGAAAAATCTCTTTTCCAAAGACTATTATATAAGCACAAGATAAAATAGTCAACCTCTGAGGAATATTTGACTCAGCTGGCAATCCTTCCTTCTAAAAAGGCCGCCCTCTCTGGGCTTCTGAGATGCCACACCATCCTAGTGTTCTCTCTATCACCTTGGCATCATGGTCTCTCCTTTGTTCTCTTCTTCTTGGCCCAACATGCAGCTATTGAGGTGTCCCAGGGTTTTCTCTTGGGGTCCCTCCTTTGCTCTATATACCTTTGCTTCCTAAAGGACCTCATCCAGTCCTTTGGCTTTGAAAAGACTGCATTTGTAAGCTGATGACTTGCCAATTTTTATACCCATCCCTGATATCTCCTCTGAGCTCCAGACTCACCTATTCATCTGCCTGCTAACGATCTCCACTTGGATGTTAAAAGGGACTGTCAACTTGGACAGTCCTACAGAACCCTTCATTTTCTCCTAATCTCCACCTACCCCCTACCCCAATCTTCCCAGCCTCAAAATATAGTACCATCGTGGGCCTAGATGCTTAAGCCAGAAGTAGTCAGTCATCACTGAGTCCCTCTTTTCATTGCCTGACACGCAGCCCTGTTGGCTCTACCTTCTTACTTCTCCATCTCACAGCCACCTCTGCAGGTTCTCACCTAGGCTACTGTGATAGTTTCTGACAAGGCTTCCCTGCTCCCACTCATGAAAATGTACTCATATAGTCTACTCTCCAGGAAAAACTTCACATGGTCTATATCTCATTATATGATTCCCTTCTCAAAACCCACCAGTGACTTTCCATGTCAACCAAAGTAAATGTACACTTCCTACCACAGTCTTCAAGGAACAATATTCCCCAGACTGCTTCTCTACCTCCTACCTTCTTTTATTTTATCCTCAAACACACCAAGCTCATTCCCATTCCAGGCCCTTTGTACATGTCCTCCAGATTCCCGTGTGACTGCTTCTTTCTCCATATTCAGAGCTCAGCCTAACTCACCTCCTAACAGACGCCCTCCCTGACACCACAGCTTACACATGGCCTCCCACCCCAGTCCTTCCTTACACCATTACTTTGTTTAGGTTCTTCAAAGCACAGAGTAGGTGTCTAATTTTGTTGAATTGATAAATGAATGTTCGGGCAAAAGCTATTTTTAAATATACCCATACTCCCTCTGTGTCTGTGTGTAGATGCAAATTGTTGAAGACAACTGGATTGGGTATGCCCCATCTGTGCCTCTAAATCTGCCCTCATTCATGCCTGGGGAAGCTTAACCAGGTGGACTACATCAGAGACTTCCCTGCATTCTGCTTCATGGCTTGGTTTGGTCATGGGAAGCATGGTAAGAAGAGTAGAAGGTGGCCGGAGAAAGTCACTGCTCCTGTTAGGCAGCCCTCTCCATATAGTACCCTCCTTAGGATCCAGTAGGTTCCTCTTCCCTTGGCCCCTTCAGGTTTGGGGGTGATAACGGCTCCTTACTTTTGCTAGCCCCCTGGGCACTACATCATTCCTTGTTGGTTCATGTAAACCAATGTTTCTCAAAGTGGTCCCCAAGACTCAGGGTGTTCAGGAGGTCAACACTATTTTCATACTAACCCGAAGATGGTATTTGCCTTTTTTACTGAGTTGACATTTGTACGGATGGTGCAAAAGTAATGGTGGGTAAAACCACCATCACTTTAACACAGCCAGTCTGGTGGCACCCAACTGTACTAGTAATCACCGTATTCCATGCTTCACATGCACAATAAAAAAAAAGGAAACCAAAGAAGATATATATAGATAGCAAATAAGCATAGGAATAAATGCTCCATATCATATGTCTTCAGGGAAATGCAAATTAAAGCAACAATGAGATACTACTACATATCCGTGAGAATGGCCCAAATCCAGACCACTGACAACACCAAATGCTGGTGAGGACGTGGAGCAACAGGAACCCTCATTCATCGCTGATGGGAATGCAAAACAGTCCAGCCACTTTGGAAGACAGTCTGGTGGTTTCTTACCTAACTAAACATACTTTAACCACACGATCCAGCAATCGTGCTCCTTGTTATTTACCCAAAAGAGTGGAAAACTTATGTCTACACAAACCAGAGCATGGCTATTTATAGCAGCTTTATTCAGCATTATGAATAATTATGAATTTGCTTTAGAAGTAACCAAGGTGTCCTTCAGCAGGGGAACAGATAAATAAACAATGACACATTCAGACAATGGGATATTATTTAGCACTAAAAAGAAATGAGCTATAAAGCCATGAAAAGACATGGAAGAACCTTAAATGCATATTACTAAGTGAAAGGGGTCAATTTGAAAAGGCTACATAGTGTATGATTCCAACTATACGATTTTCTGGAAAAGGCAAAAACTATGGAGTCAGTAAAAAGATCCATGGTTGCCAAGATTTGGGGAGCGGGAGGCATGAATAGGCAGAGCACAGAGGATTTTAGAGCAGTGAAAACACACAGATACTCTGTATGATACCACAATGATGGATATCAGTCATTAGACATTTGTCCAAACCTACAGAATGTATTAATACAACACCGAGAGTGAACCCCTACTGATACAGAGTTTGCAAATATTTTCTCCCATTCTACAGGTAGCCTCTTCATTTTGTTGATTGTTTCCTTTGCTTTTTAGTTTGATGTAATCCTACTTGTTGACCTTTGCTTTTGTTGCTTCTACTTTTGGTGTTATATCCAAAAAAGGTGAACCAGTACTTTCTAACAGACCGATACATTATGTTTTTGAAAAGTTTGATTGGGTAAAAGAGCCATTCAAATGCAAGACCAATGAATTTTAATGTAACAGAGTAAGAAAAGAAGCTGAAAATTGATATGGTGTCAGATTCCATATTGAACAAACTACCACCTGTTGTGTCTGATTGTGGTATCAAAAAATATCCACACTTATCTGAAAAGGCAATTTAAATGTTTCCTCTCTTTTCCAACTTATCTGTGTGAGATAAGATTTTCTTAATTTACTACAACCAAAATAACATATCACAACATATTGCACGCAGAATCTTCTTTTAAGCCAGACCTTAGACTTGCAAAAGTATAAAACAGGACTACTTGACTCTGCTCACTATTTTGTTTGTTTGTTTGTTTGTTTGTTTGTTTGTTTGTTTTGAAAAATATTATTTTTCATAAAACTATTTAGGTTAACATGTGTGGTGGTTTTAGAACATGTTCACAAATTCTCTTCTGTTCAAGAAGTGGAGCCCAATTCCCTTTCCCTTGAGAGTGGGCTGGACTTAGTAAATCATTTCGAGTAAAAAAATATATATATATGGCAGAAGTGATGGTATATGACTTACAAGGCTAGGTCATAAAAAGTACTGTGGTTTCCTCCTTGTTCGTGAGTGGGGGTCACTCATTCGGACGGAAGCCAGCTGCCACGTTGAGAAGACACTCAAGCAGCCCTGTGGGGAGGCTCATATGGCAGGAAACAGGCCTCCTGCCAAAAGTCACGTGAGCAAGCCATCTCGGAAGTAGGTCCTCCAGTCCCAGTTAAACCTTGAGGTGACCACAGCCTTACGAGACATCCTGAGCTACAACCACTCAGCTAAGCTGCTCCAGGATTCCTGACCCACAGAAATTGTGTGAGGCAGTAAATATTTATTGTTTTAAGCTGCTAAACTTTGAGCTCATCGGTTATGTAGCAATAGCAACCTAGTACAACAGGTAACGGATTTAACGTCATGTTTTCATGAATAATACGTATTTATTTTAATCCCTCAGTTTATATTTCTATTGGGGTGAATATCAATAGATAGAATCCAGTTAAATGGAAGTTCTTAGGAGTTCTCAGTTTTTAAGAACATAAAGGGGCCCTGAGTCCAAAACATTTGAGGACTATTTCCCTCAACTCTTTGTAGATTTCCTCTTTATTAAACTTTCCTCAAATTACCCCAGGTGAGAAGACCATTTGCTTCCTATCAGGACCCTGACTGATGTAACAACACCAAAATATTATCAACAGTTGTTGCTGGTCGGTGGGGGTATGAGTGGTTTTATTGTATTCTTCATGTTTCTTTTTTTCTGTACTTTTAAGATTTTCTATAAGGATGCATTATTTTTATAATTAGGAGAAAAGAAACTTCCCTTTCCAGAAAATCATCAAAAGTGAAAGTCAGAGCTGTGTTTCCTTTAAGTGAGTCAATAGTTTCAGGGTGCTTTGCAGAACCCAGGTGTCCGCTGACGCACCAGGAGAAAGAGGGGGCAGGAAGGTTTGCAGGTGCGGGGGTGGGAAAGAAGTGGGGGTGGATGAGGTTCTAGCACCCCCCCAGCTTACCTCAGCCAGAATAGCTCTTTCATCTGTTTTACATATTGGGTTTTCTGCATAATATTTCATTTAAAGGAAAGTTTCCACAGCTTAAAAAAAAAAAGTTTGAAAACCTTTACCATGAAAATAACAGTTGAAGAGCTAAATTTAGGCTATAGAAGAATCGCTCAAACTTTTGAATGTGAATAGAGTTTCCATAAAGAAAACCCTACATATTCTGAGAGAACAGAAGCCATGACACGTTAACAAATGTTCAGTCATTTCAAGGGAGCCTGGACCCATTTGGTCTTGGAAAGAAGTTTTAGCGAGTGATGAAGAGCTTATCTAGGGACTCCCAACACGAAGGGCCAAGAGGCCAGCAGAAACACCAGGGTCCTTAAGGCCCAAAGGGACACAGATCAGAACCACGAGTAAGTGGTTTTCCTGTTTTCTAGGAAAAACCGAATGCAGGAGGTGGCAGGATCACCTAGCAGTTAAAAGCATGGGCTTCAGAGACAACTGCGCTACCTTCAAGGCCTGAGTCTGACACTTAAAACCTGTGAGATCTTGGCAAGTGACATAGCCTCTCGGAGCTTCATTGTCCTCGTCTGTAAAATGGGGTTTGAGAAGGCAAAAGGGCGCAGCCATTTTGGAAAACAGTTTAACAGTTTTTTAAAAAGTTAAACATAAATGTACCGTATGACCCACCAATGCCATTCCTAGGTAACTACCCAAGAGACATGAAAACATATATCCACACAAAGACTTGCACAGACATGTTCGTAGCCGCATTATTCCTCATAACCCAAAGGGAAATAATCTAAATGTTTACCAACTGGTGAATGGATGAGCAAAATGTGGTCTATCCATACACTGGGATACTATAGGGCAATAGAAAGGAATGGAGTCCTGACATATATCACCACCTCATGTAGCTTGAAAACATTATTCTACATGAAAGAAGCCAGCATGAAAGAGGACATATTGTATGAGTCCATGTAATGCAATGTCCAGAAAAACAACCATACAGAAGCAGAAAATAGATTCGTGGTTGCCTAGAGCTGGGAGTGGGGACGGGAACCAGGAGCGACCACAAATGGTCACAAAGTTTCTTTTGCAGATCACAAAACATTCTAAAACTGAGTTGTGGTGATGGATGTAGCACTCTGTAAATTTACTGAAAATCATTGAATGGTACACTTAAAATGGGCAAATTTTATGAGGTGTAAATTAAACGTCAATAAAGCTGTTTTTTAAAAAACGGGCAGTGGGAACATGAGGGTGGGGCTCGGGTAGGGGCTCTGAGGCCAAGGAGGGTCCCTGGTACCCGGGCATTAGCCTGAAGACGAGGCACAGACAGAGAAGGACATTCAGTGAGCTCCCCAGCGCCGCCTTTCTCTGGAACGACTCACATTGCCCTGGCAGGTGGAGGAGGTTGACTCAGCTGTGAGCTCAGGCGAGCGGGGGAGCTGCCACCCCACATTCCCTTCCCGCTGTGAGCTAACGCCCCATCAGCCTCCTCTATACCAGCTCCACCAGCACACAGAAGCCATCCCAGCCAGCTGGGAGCAGCGGGCCCTGTCATGCTGCCAGGAAGCTGAACACAGCCGGGAGAGATCGCCTGTGGACTGATGGCAGCTTCATAACCCTCCCCCAAAACCCAGCCACCTACGGATCCCCAGGGCACCTCTCACCCCACCCCCACAGCCTGCCACAGTGCACAGTGCTCAGGGCCCCCACCCTCACTCAACTGTCCCCCAAGGCCAGAGACCAGCACGCTCGGTCTACCACTTTTCTCACTGAAATTTCATACACGTACTCTTGGATCCAGCTCCTTCATTTTTCCACATCTGTCCTAGATAAACACCTACATGTGTGCACAAAACGTTCACTTTGGCAAAAGCAAAACTACTGAAAATCTTATACGCCCATCAATAAGGAACCCATTCAAACATTCTGGAGCATCCATACTACGGAATATTATGCAGCAGTTAAAAAGAATGGCGCAGCTCTATTAATCCACTGCAGATGTACTGGCAGGAAAACACCTCCAAGATGCAGCGTCGGGTGATAAAAAAAAGAAAATTACAGAATAATGCATCCAGGATGTCATCTCTATTTTTCCAAGCCCACAAATACATATGTAAATGAGAAAAATGCCTAGAAGGAAACACATCAAACAAACAGCAGTACTAATTACAGAACACTGTATACTTCTGTGTTTGAGTTTTATGAGAAGAATCTGTTGTGTATATTGGGTTCTTAAAAACATTGAAGTCTTGTAAAAAAAACACACATATATATACATACACATATATATGAAAAAGTGTGTTAAAATGATCACCATGCTGGTGCAGGGCTCAGGGTCACTTTTCAAAGAGCTGTCACACATGCAGGATCTTGTCTAATTCTTGCCACACCCATTTGAGGGCAAAGGTCAAACCCACATTTTGCAGATTAAGAAACTGTACCCAAAGAGGTGACACCAACTGCTGAAAGTCCCACACCGGGCTGATGGGCCCCTGGTGCTCTTTCTAACCAGCACACGTGGGAGTACACCAGGCATGAGGCCTAAGCAGGGGACTGGGAGTAGGCATGGGCCTTCGGAAGCAGCACAGCCAGCTCACAGAGCCTCTGCAAAGCCCCTTCTGGGAGAGGGAGATGGGACTTTGCCAGGAGACAAGGGAGTAAAAGATGAGTGATGCAAGAGGCACTGATGAACTCTATCACCCACGACAAAAATGAGACATCATTATGTGCTGCCCACGGAGTGGGATGGGCCTGCCACGTCATCCAGCAAACGACACGTGGGAAGGAGCCTAGCAGGGCCATGTCCCCTGAGCCTGAGATTTCATCTCTCTCTAGGGGACGGCTCACCTCAGGCACTGAGCTGGCTAGCTGAGTGGTCCCCGCAATGCCTCTCTGCTCATTTCCCAGAGTACTCTATAACCAGGGCAGAAATGGAATGGTGCTTCTCAGAGGGTTCTAGAACCTGAGGAGCAACGGGAATAAAGCCCAGCATCCTCCAGTGCGGTGAGTGCCACCATGTCTCAGTTCTTTCATTGACCACGTCAGCACCAAGTGTCTGGAGGATATGCAAAGGCAGGAGCCCAGAGGGACCCAGGAAACACAGCTAGGCCCTTCAAGGGACAGAGAAAGGACTCACATACAGTGGGGGACCAGAGGCTGCTGCGGGTGAACACAGGACACACACACACACACACCCCTCCGCTGCACAATGAGCAGGCATAACCCCTGAAATCATGCTCAGAGAAGAAGGCTTTGACCAAATCGTGGACCCTCCATCCATCTTTATAACAGGAAGCAAACCTACAAGTCCCCGAGGCCAGTACCAAGAGCTTGAATCCTGGGGGTTCTGATCCCATCACTGCTACGTTGGTCAAGGTTCTGAACCTCTCTGGGTCTCAGTTTCCCCATCTGTAAAATGGGTGTTTTATACCTGCCTCTTAGGTATCGTGATAGCTGGATCATGAAACACATAATAATAAGATACTTAAATAAAATATAATAAGTAGAGGGTATATATAAAATCTGGAAACAGAGTATATGAGTGTGTATATGTGTGTATATTTATTGATTCATTCATTTAATAAAGTGATAATGTCTTAGAAAACATTGTGCATATTTGTCTATGTTTTCAGACTTTATGCACACCCTACATATAAATATGATTATTTTACACACATACATATTATAATTTATATATTTATAGCAATGTTTATATTCTATACCACTTTATATTATGTAACCACTGTGTAAGTAGTTACGTTTTATTTTATTATATCACACAGTATTCTCTTTTTATTCCATTTCATCTCGTTATACACAAAAGAGTCTAAGATAAATTTGGAGCGTTCGCAAGACCTGTGCGGCTGCCCCCACTTGGGAGCGGGGCCAGACCCACCCCCAGGCCGCACCTCTACTGCGCAGACCCTGAGGGCCAAACCCTGCTCTGGAGACACCGGAGGCCGAGGCGCCTCTAGCCGACAACCATCAGAAGGGCCTACCTTCCTCGGTGTCGTTCCTCAGGGAGGCCTCCAGCAGGGCCACGCTGGCATCGAAAGTCACCTTCTTCCGCCGGCCGCCAGCGCTGCGCTTCCGCTCATGCTTGCGCTTGCGGTGCTGTAGGTCTTGTTCGTACTGGGCCCACTTCTTCAGCTGCTGCGCCCGGCGCTTCTGGGCGGCCCGCAGCCGCTCCAGCGTGGGCACCTTCTCCAGCAGCTGCAGCTCCGTCAGCAGGTCCACGTGGTTGGCCATGGCCACGGCTCCCCACAGCCCGGCTGGGGGGCTAGCACCCTGTGCCCGGGGCCCGGGGAGCGCGGGGGCTCCGGCGGGGCTGGGGCCTCATGGTGGGGCCTGTGGTGGGAGAGAGACACAGGAAGAGATGGTGGTCAGGCTCAAAACTCTCATCTGATTATGTCACCCCGCCCCATGTTCAAAACAGCCATTTTTCTATTTTATTGTTTTCTATTTTCTCTTTTTTTATTGAGATATAATTACCCTGTAACATAGTGTACGTTTAAGGTGTTGAGTGGATACTGTCGGAGATTCCCCCTGTAGTGTTAGCTAATATCTCCATCACATCACACATCACATAATTACCCTTACTTTATCGTGGTTATATTGTTATAATGTGCAAGGTTATTACACTGTTATAACGTATAAGCGGTTCACTGTTGTTTTGTTATCAGTGTTATCTTATTATAACATATAAGGAATTGATTGTTAATTTTAAGAGAATTAATACTATATCTTTAATTTCTCAGTACTAATTTCTAATAGCTAAATATTGACCGATGTAATCCACAGAAACAAAAGCTCTGGAAAGCTTTGGAATTCTTAATTTTAAAATAAAGAAGTCCTAAAACCCAAAAGCTTGATAATTGATGAACTACTGGGACCTAGAAAATCTTAGTTGAAGTCTTCCTCTTTGGCTGATCTTAAATTTATTTTTAAAAACTCATACTTCTCACTCTCATTGGTTCCTGGACCACATGAAGTCAACAAAATTTCAGAGTCTCCAGCCCACGGGTGCCTGTCTTCATGTCAGCACAGACCCCCATGGGCTCTCAGACAGAGAGGGAGGAGGTCTTGGAACAACTTGAACCTCTCTAAGCCTGTTTTCCCACCTATAAAATGTTGTATTCACCTTCCAGAATTTATAAGATGTTCATGGAATAAAAAGAGCTGAACCCAGAATGTCATACACCTAATAGCAGAGAGAAACAAGTTTGGAGAGAGAAGAGCAGAGACATGTAAACGCAATGTACCTGGGAACCCACAGGCAAGGCTGGTGGAGAATCGGGGGTTGTTGGGTGACAGAAAAACCGGCAGGGGTCTACATCTGTATTGTGTGGAAATGCCTCCATCACAAGGGGGTTGGGATAGCCCCGGGGTTCAGGAAGTGATTGTTATCTCTCCTGGGTTTCTTGCTTTGTTGCCACCTCTGGGTTGCTTGTCTACAAGTGGCTAAAGACCAGGGTTCAGCCTTATCTGAACCCTAAGGTGCTCAGATTGGGTCAGAATGTTCTTCCGGTATCTCCCAGCTCTGAGACTGGAGGGTGGGCAGGTGGAATGAGGAAGGGGCTGGCATGGTGATGCTTCCAGGGCAAAGGTCCCGGGATCCAAGTGGACCTGGGGCCAGACGACAGCAGGAAACAGCTGGCTTTGGTTGACTTTTGTTTTGTATTCTTTTCTTCGGAATACCTTACCGTGATTTTTAATTCATTCATCAAATTTTTTATTTTGAGGTCACTGTAGATTCGCGTGCCATTGTAACAAGTCACATAGACAGATGCCGTGTACCATTTACCCAGTTTATCCCAATGACAACATCTTGCAAAACCACAGTATAATATTACAACCAGGAGCATGCCATTGATGCAATCTCTCAGTCTCATTCCTATTTCCCCAGTTTGACAGCTACTCGTGTGTGTTTGTGTGTGCGTGTTTAGTTTTATGCAATTTCATTACCTGGGTAAGTTTATGTATCCACCACTACAGTGAAGATACAAACAGTTCCAACACACAAAAATCCCAACAGCTCCTCTCCCAACACACTCCTGCCCTTATCCTCGGCAATCACTCATCTGTTCCTTATCTCTAGAATTTTGTCACTTCGAAAGTGTTATATAAATAGAACCAGACAGTACCTGACCTTTTGGGATTGGCTTTTTTCATTCAGCATGATCCCCTTAAGATTCATCCAAGTTGTTGCCTGTATCAATTGTTCATTCTCTTTTTGTTGCTGAGTAGTATTCCATTTTATGGATGTGCCCCAGTTTGTTCAACCATTCACCAGGTTGTTTCCAGTTTGGGGCTGTTACATTCACATACAGGTTTTTGTGTGAACACGAAGTTTTCATCTCTCTGACTGAATGCCCAGGAGTATAACTGCTGGCTTGTACAGTACATACATGTTTGGTTTTATAAGAAACCGTCAAACTGTTTTCCAGAGTGGCTGTACCATTTTTCATTCCCAACAGCAATGTATGAATGATCCAGTCTCTGTCGGCATTTGGTGTTATTACCGGTTTCTATTTTAGTCATTTAGATAGGTACTTTGGTTGCCTTTTTAAAAGGAGCTCAGGAGAGTTGAATTCAATCATACTGTATTGTCATGATGGTCAAACCTCACTGGCAGCTAGTGGACTACATGTTTACCTTCCCTCCCTTCCTCACGTGGTCAAATATTTAATGAACACCTGCTCTGTAAGAAGCCCTGATTCAGAGATGGATCAGGGACCAGCTCTGCCTTCTAGGAAATCTCTGTCTGTCTGTCTGTCTGTCTGTCTGTCTGTCTGTCTGTCAACCTATGTACAAATGCATTCAATACTCCTGACAAGCTAATGAGACAGGTACTATCATCATCTCCATTTCACAGATAAGGAAACTGAGGCACAGAGAGATGAAGTAACTTAACCCAACATCACACAGCTAGAAAACAGAGGTAACAATCTGCCGGGAGTTATCAGTTGTCCCCAGGGGACAACTGCTAATCCCAAAGGATGGGCAGGAGTGCACCAGGTAAGAGGGACAGACGTGGGCTGAGAGGGAGCTTGGCAATGTTCAAAGGCATGGAGAGGGGCTGACCATCGGGAGGGAATCCTGGAAATCAACACACACAAACATGGCTTGAAGAGGACAGGGATGCCCAACTCAGAGGGAACAGAAGTCTTGGGGACAGTGGTGAGTAACTTGTGGCTGTGGGCCAGACCTAACCTGAAGCCACCTGTGGTCCACACCATGTTTTACAATACGGTAATTCACTGCTAACATTTAAAACGTGGAGACTGTATATCCAAAATCAGGTTTTCAGCTTTTCTCAGAATATCTCAGTCCCTGGCCATGCTGGGCTCACATGGCAGCAATCATCAGGTGTAGAATGGGACTGTCCCCTTAATACGGGGCACATACCCTTTAATTGACCATGGTCCCCATTAACCCCCCCCATTTCTCCCACCTGACCTCCTTCACTAATTGACATCACTTGCTAGTATCTATGGTCATAAGTTTGAAAGTCCCATCTTAGACAGAAGGAGAGAGCAGTTTGCAAATATCCAGAGCTCCCAGCTGCAGTCTCCCCAGGGCAGAACAGGACCGAGGTACAGGGGGGCAGTACAAAGCTATCCAACAAGCAATTCACCCAGGTGCTTGTGGTCTAGTGGCTGTCTCAGGAGGTGGCAAATTCTCCACCGCTCACTGGACAATAGAATTTCTACTATGTCAGATCGACCTACGCATTCTGTAAGATCTCTTTCAGTCCTAAGATTCTGTACCCAGACAGTTACTCATTTCCTCATTATTAAGTATTTACCGATCCCCTGCTCCGTGGGAGGCACCAAAAACATGCTAAGATTGAAAATAAGAATAATCATAACAATCACTTACACTGTTAGAGCACTTAATCCCTTTCCAAGAACTTCCCCAGCCATCATCTCAGCCAAGTGTTTCCCGAAGCGTGGAAAGAGAATCCACTCCGAAGGAATTTTCAAAAGTACAGGACAAGGCTTAACACAGCACGGACTCAGAGACAGCGAGTATACCCTTTTCACTTCTTTTGTAATCTATCAGATTCTCTCAGTTTGGTACTAATAGACTTTTAACATCATTATAACTATGCCAATCCTCCCTGTAAACAAAGAAAAATCAGGTCTCAGACACATGGCCTTGAGCAAGCGATTGTCTCCAGAATAGAAGGTAATAACAATAACATTGTTGTGTTTTCTGTGGATTTGTTTTCACGGTTACTGTTTATTGATGGTAGTGATATAAAATTTCCTTTTTGAATAAATCTACTTCAGTGGAAAGCTAGCAAGGTGGTAGCAAAGAAAAATTAAATGATGATGGCATTTAGTGTTGGCAAAAATTTTAAGTGATTGACATTTGGGAAACCCACCTGGCCATTGATCCTCAATGGTGACAATATTATAAGAGAAGCACTCATATGAGCTCGTTATTTCATCTGCCAAGTCGTGACTGGGCATCTGTCACCTGCCAGGACGGTGCTAAAGGCTAGGGATACAGCAGGGTCCAAGATAGGCACAGTCCCGGCCCATTGGATGGGTGACAAAACAGAGGCACCAGGGAGTGGGTGACATGCTCCAAGGATACAGAGACTGAGCAGAACCTTGAACCCAGTGCAGTGGTCCCTCCCTGGGCCCCACGGGGGCGAGCCCCAGGAAGAGACAGAAGGCACTCACTGCAATGCCTTCCCTGGCTTGGGCAGTTTGCTCAGGAATTAAGGGCAGTTGCCCAGCCCCCTGGAGAAAAGAGGACAATGCCTCCCAAGGGCCAATAAAAGGGGCCAGAGCACATTTTCTCTGACTTTGCTCTCCCTGCCAGCCCCTCCTGCCTCTCCCTTCTGGGTTCCCCGGAGCTGGGGCTCCAGGACAGCTCCCTCCTGACTACTGGTTTTCAGGTGACCTAGTTTCCCCCAATAGACCCACACACCTCCTCCCACCCCCAGCCAAGAAAACCCTGCTTGGTCTAATTAAAGAATTGCCACCCTGCTGCTAACACAGAAGCTGGGAGGCCCCCTCGAGACAAGGTGCTGACCTGGGTGCTGGGACAGTCCACACAAGTCCTGGCTCTGATGAGCTATGGACTGGCCCCCTCCTGAAACCTGTGTACACCTGCCTTGTACATCCAGAGATAGCCCTGGATGGTGATGAGGACACAGCCCAAACTGCCAGGAGGTGAGAGAGCAATGGTATCATCAACACTTAAAGGGGATTCCCAAAGAAGACCTCACTCGGAGGAAAACCAGATGCATGGAGACGTGGAGCCCACTGTGCCATGGGAACAAACCAAGGGACGATCCTGCAGAGAACTGGGCACGTGGGGCCACAAGGCGGTGGAGTGGCTGAGCTGACAAGGCGGGTGGTATGGGACGGGTCTGAGGAAGCCAGGCTGGGAGGGGGTAGGTTACCCAGGAAGTGTAAGTGACCTGAGAGGAGAAATCAGAAGCAAGGCAAAATAGAGTGAGTACCTAATTTTCCCAACAAATGACTGTGTGATTTCTGCGTGGATGAACCAGAATAGCCGAATTGTGGGCAGCAGGAAGTCTGAGGCCGAGGCACTTGACCTTCAGCGAGGCAGGGTCAGGCTGTTGGGGTGAGCCTGGATTCAGCCTTTGTGGCTGTGTGACACAGTCTGAACTCGATTCCTCTTGCTGCATCCATTAACCCTTGCTGCCTCTGAGGGGAGAAACCAAGTCAGTGTACATCTGGGGAAGCAGAGGCTGAGCTCCAGAAGGCTGAGCCTCGAAGGAAAGGGCAAGGCAGGTGCTGGGGCTTGGGGGCCGGTGGAGGGGGTGATGGGCAGGAAGAACCCCTCTTCCCCCCAAAAGGAGAAGACTACTACAAGAGTGTTGCTTGGGTTATGACTATGCCTCCAGGGAAACAAGAAAAGGAAGAAAGGCCTGGGTCCATTGAAAGACAGTTTGATGGTGGCCCTTGTAGTTCCCCCGTCATCACTCTGTGCTGGGACCTGGTTTGTCAGAACAAGTTAGCAATGGCCTAAGTCCAGCCTCAGTGATCGGTTGGGGATAGACATGTGACTTATGTTGACCTGGGAACTGGAAGCATTTGCTGCTGGAAGCCATCTTGCCACCAGCAGTGCAGGAAGCCAGCCTTTGGATGATGTCAGTACTTAGAAGTCAGAGGAGGGACACAGGGGCCTTTAACTTAGGGTCCTCTGGACTTCAGCTATCCAAGCCAACAAAATCCCCTTTATCATTTAAACCAGTTGGATTGACTTTTGGCCCAAAGCTCTGTAACAGATAGCAATGCTGTTTTTAGGGATGCAGGAATGGGGCCCCCAAAAGGAACTGCTGACTGACCTCTTTCTGGGGCTTACTACCAGATACGTACACTTCCCCTACCATGGCCACTGAGGGCCCTACAGGCCTAAGGTGAGGGTCAGCCTTGAGGAAGGGTAGGAAGGCCGAAACCAGGTCCCTGTCTCCTGAGATGGGAGGACAGGGCCCAGGCATTGGGACTTGTCAATCCCAGGGGAGCTGGTGAGTGACACATCTTTGGCCTCGAGCCCAGAGCCTTGAGAAAAACAACATGAAGGAAGGTGAATTCAAATTGAAGAGACTTTAAAACATGAGTCAGACAGTGTCTCAAAGTTCACACTGTTAAAAGAAAATGTTAAGATTTTTTTTTTTTCATGTTCTCCAGCTATTCTTCTCCACACAATACTGGCAGCAGCCTGGAGGAAGGCCGTGAGTGCTTTCTCCTCGTGCTTCCTGGAGCATTGAGCACAAGGGGAAAAGGAAAACAAAACACTGCACTGGCTTCCCTTCCTCCTGGGATCTCACTGGGGACCCACTTTCTCTCTAAAGGATGCACACCCAACCCTCCCACAACACGCTTCTTTGAATAACAGCATCACGCCCCCCCCCCCCCCCCCCGCCAAATATAAAGATGCTTTACACATAAGCCAAGAGACTTTTGGGGTCCTTGGTGCTCCCAATAACTGATTAAAAATTAGCCTTGTCCCCCCCCCCCCGCTCCCAAACCCATTCTCATGGGATTTTGTGGACTGACTGTCCTCTTCCTGCTGGGATGGATCTTCTAGACTTTGGACACAATCATCCTAGACAGACATCCTGGTTTTAAATCTGTTGTGGAACGTGGGTCCTCAAGATTCTGCTCCTTAACTCCACCTTCATTCAGACCTGTGAGTGCCCCTAGGCGTGGCCCTGACTTGTCATGTCCCCTGAAGGCCATCTACTATGATCCAATTTGACAAGATTTGGGGGGCAAGGGGAGAGCTCAAGGGAAGGGCAGCAGAACTCAAAAACTACAAGTTCAACAAGAACAAAGAGTGATGAAGGAACTAATGCATCTTGAGCTCTGTCAGGAAAATAATCATGTCCAACACTGGGATAATAGCCCAGTTGAGCTCTGTCTGAACTGGCAGGGCCATCTTGGGAACATAGGACCAGGCCTTACCAAAAGCCACCAGGGAAAGCATTAGCTTCGTTCCGGTCGCTAGAGGGCAGTGCTGGGATCAGGCACAGGCCCAAAGAAGACGAAGAATGAGCCGCCACGAGGAAACACTATCTAATGTTGACAATTCAACAAAGCCTAGCGATGGCACCAGGAACTCCATGGTCCATGGTCACTCATGAGGCTGCTGAGAGAGAAGGCACATGAGGGGTTGGTTGTAGGTGAGACTGGCCCAGTGAACCCCAACCCTGGCCTGGCAGACAATCATCAGTATTAGGAGTAAGCACTCTATCGTGTAGATTAGCAGCCCAGCACTTGGTAACCACCAGGCTAGGCAGCCTGTAAGGACCATTCTAAATAGATGCTGATGGATGATACTGTGGGATTTGTTTAGCTTTCTCAGGCTCAGCTCCACGAAAACTTCCAAGGAAGCCACAGCTCGAGCAGGCGAAGGGAAACCCATGAACACACACCAGTCTTCCACTCAGAGTTGCTCCCTGTGAACCCGCACCCACAGAGAGGCCCACACACTTGAAGGTAAGAATGCCAGTGTGGGGGAGGCTGCAGGGGACAGAACAAAGGTGCCAAGGCTAGGGCACACACAACACTGACACGATGTCTACGAATACATTAGTCAGGGACAGTCACGGTGCTGAACCAAACAGCCTGTCTTCTAAAGAAGCTTATGTAATAGCTAAGTACAGGGAAATGGGACTCAAATTACACACAGTGTTTCTCCAGGCTTGGGGGAGTGTGCTCCATCCCTGCCTTTGCAGGGAGATAAAAACTCCCCTTGCAGCAGGAAGGATCGTTTTCCAAAGGAGGCCACCTCTGGCCACAGAACACCCTCCTAGGTTACACGTTTATTAAGCAGGGGACAGCATTTCACCCTGGCTGAGGCTGCAGTGGCCTCTGTCTCCTCCATCTCCCTCTCTCAGCATGACTTCCTTGGCCCAATTTCCCTCTGTCGTGCCAACGCTTAGGTGCCTTCTTGGAGCACTGTGAGAACAGGGGTGATGAGCCATGTGTGACAACAGGAGAAATGAGTGTGCCAGTGGATTAGTAATGCCTGCCACAGATTAAGGAGTGGGAAGTAGCCGCATGCATACTGAGCCCACAAGATGGCCCACACTGACACCTGAAACTAATTTAAAAAATAAATAAATAAATAAATAAATAAATAAATAAATAAAAAGATGGTCCACACCATGACGACCAACATAGAGGAGGAAGGGGACCATGATCTGCTTCCTAATAAGACCCCTGCCTTCACTTCAGAAACCCCAAAGACATTCCCTAACAAGCTCTCTCTTCCCCTTTAGCCAGGGTTGTTCTTAGCCACGTAGGAAGTAGCTGGGTTGGGAATTTAAAAAGGCATTTCATCCTGTTTGTTCTCTGAGGCTTAGAGAATAATTCCAAGGAAGCAAGGACAATAAAAAGCACAGAGTTGGACTCCAAGGAGAAAGCCCCACACTAGAGGAAGAAAGAATGAGGACGGGAACAACTAGAGCAATGCAGAGAATGGATACCATTCAAACCCGGGTCTGCTTAATTCCAATCTACGTACATAAAGAGGAGAAGAAGGAACTAGGAAAAATGCTGAAAAACACAGAAGTGCTTTAAAAGATCTTCCTCATGAAATGCAAGAAGATTTCAGAAAATCTACAGGATGAGTGATCAGGGACGTAAGAGGACATTTCGAGTAAGAAATCAGATCAGTTTGTAATAGTACCAGTACTTGCCGAAGTCAGTATAGAGTAAACACATGCTTAATGCAACTAAAGACAATCATCACAGAACCTATAAAATACGTAAATGAGATGAGCCCAGAGGTAGAGGAGGCAGGGTAATAATGGCAGCTGCTGAGTACAGCACGCCTTCCACAGGTCAAGCTCTTTGCATGTGACATGTCTAGGAATCATTGCACCAACTCTGCAATGTAGGTATCGTCCCAATTTCAAAGAGGAGAAAGCTGAGACTCAGAGAGGCTACGGAACTTGTAAGCGGGGCTGATGTTGCAGTTGGTGGTGGCTCGCCTGTCTTCTGATTGGTGCCATACTGGTTAAGTATTTTGAATCTCTCCCCTGCTTGGAACTAAATGAAAAATGCCAGACAGGGAAGACAGCCGACGGAAACATGACTGAGAGCGTGAAGAGGAGTCCTTGAAGGAGAATAAATGAAATACGTGCAGAGTAAGGACAATAATTAAAGGCATAATTGGAGCTGTCATTACCTTCGGAGGCTTAGGCAGCCAATATCTGTGTTTCATCCTAAATTTCATAAAATCTGCCTTCCAAACCCCTGTGGGCTCAGCCCGCTATTCCCAGTGTTCCCTTTCCTGGTGAGCACGTTCTTATTTTCCCCTTCACCCGGCAACTCCCAAACCAGATTCACAGCAGCCACCACGTTCCTCTCTCTTCTACTCTCAGAATGAAGAAATTGTTAGTAGTATAAATCGGGAAGTTTCCAGATGCGCTGCATTTGGGTAAATGAAGTTTCCATCCAACGTGCAGTCTTTGAAGCCTCTGAGTAGTGGCTCTGTGACCTTCCAGGGCCCCACACAGAGGAGCAAGCTGTAGTAGACGGCCTTTACATGACTTCGGTTCCTCCTCGCTTTGATTTCCAGCCAAAGTTCCTTCTCTTTGATTCCCTCCTCTTGGCTCCTCCTGGGTGTGCACAACGCCAAGCACACCTCTCCTTTCCCTTTGACCAGCTTTCTTTCCGCTAAACATGGTAAATTCTTCCCTAAGCCAGAGATTCAATCCCATGAAAGTGCTGTTACTATCACAATTGAACTTATCGCCTCACGTGGAAATCTCAGGTTCACTTTATTAGCCACTTTGGTCTACACTCAGCTATTTGGGGCCCTGATGTTATTTCAACCCACTCACTCATCGTTTTCTCCAGGACATTACTGAACGCCCTCTCTATTGTATACCTGATGCTTTCAACGAGTTTCAGGGTTTTCTTCCGGAAAATTTCTCCCCTAATTCACTTCCACTTTTAAATTTAAAGCTGCATTCACTTAGACAATATTTATTGCCATCGACTACGTTCTAGGCAGTAGACTAGGGGGGCTCTGAGGGGCCTTTAATGAACAAAACTATCAATCAGAAAGGTTCTGCTTCTAGTAATGGCAGGAGAGCTCTTAGCAGACCTACCCTCTCACAAATAACCATTATAAACCATACACACACAAACACAGAGAGATAACCTATTGAAAGGCACTAATGTGTTTAACCACAAGCATACAAAAACTCAAGGAGAGTCAACACTTGAAAGAAAGAAATGACAATAGGTGGCTCCTGTGTTTTTATAGCTTTTGACCCAAGGACAAGCCCAAGTCAGTGTAGATGGGGGGGCTACAATTTGGATAGAAACCTTTACACTTACTGTTTGAGGAATTAGAGGACAACGTTCAGGTAACAACAGTGGGAAATTAAGGAGAGACATCCCAAAAAAGGGTCACAGAACAGTAGCCCCAAATTCTGAGTATGAATTCTGCGCAAATCTCCCTGAATGATGCATGTTAAAAAGGCAGGTTCCAAGCAGCCCAACTAAGGCTAACAGAACTGAAGCAAGATTTCAGCTATTGCCCACTCATGGGTAACTGAATTTAGAGTTTAAGTTTGGTCAAGTAAACTGCCTAAAAAAAAAAAAATCAAGACTGTTTTGAGGAACATAATACAATCAAGATTCCCTTCAAGTCTCATTCATAATGTTCAGGATGTAATACAACATTACTAGAAAAGAAAAAAAAAACAAATAGGAAAACGTAGCCCAAACTCAAGAGGAAAGACAATCAATAGAGATCTACCCAAGAGGACCCAGATGATTTTAACAGATAAGAATTTTAAAGCTGCTGTTAGAATTTTGCTCAAGAGTGTAAAAGAAAATATGCTTGTAATAAATGAACAAACAGGAAATGTGAGCCACAGCGTAGAAACTACAAAGAGAACCAGATTTATAAATCAGATCAGCTAAATCCCCACCAGCTCCTTCCTCTGCATCCATGAGAGTTGTGCTTCTCACAAGGGACAGTTACACAGTTCTAATATTGACTTCAACGACATTTTTTAGCACCTTTCAAGTGCAAGGTATCGGGCAAGCTTGGGGGAGTGAAACTACTACACAAAATCTTACCCTCTGGTAGCAAAGACCAGATCTTCTCATCTGACAACATCTATATAGACTAGTTATAGTGCACTTATATATAGTATATATGCGACACTTCTCAGGTCCTCCCTTCTCTTTCAGATCTTAAACAGGAAGAAGAGATTGAAGCCCTGCCCTGGCCTCTTTCCAACTCCCAGATCACTCCTGATGGAGCCATTTGCCCCACATAAAGCACAGAGGAATGAGGGTGAGGAACAGGCTGTCTAGTGGGGTACACGTCCACACTCTCCTTCCACAGCAAAAGTATCCTCCACTGCTGATTAGACAGATCAGTTCCATAAAAATCTCTGGGTACCAACATCAAAGAGAGTCAATGGGGAGGCTCTTGTCATTATAACACTTCTTCATCCAGTTTCATCGACAGGTGTTTTGCTTTTTCAAAACCTTTTAGAAAAGAGGTTCTCAAACTTGTCTATATGTTGGAATCACCTGGACATGCTGGGAACATACAAGGTTGGACAACTAAGTTCGCAAACTCATCCTAGAAAAAGCACTACATACCTCATTGCTGAATATCACTATGGTCACCTTCAAAGCACTCCCCTTGGGAAGCTATGCACCGATGCCAGCACCTATGCCACTCTTCAAAGCAATTTTGCAACTCTTTTTCTGGAATGGCCATCAGAGCTGTCGTCATATTACCCTTGATGTCCTGAATGTCATCAAAATGTTTTCCTTTCAATATTTCCTTTATCTTTGGTTAAAGAAAGAAGTCATTGGGGGCCAGCTCAGGTGAGGAAGGAAGGTGTTCCAATACAGTTATTTGTTTACTGGCTAAAAGCTCCCTCACAGACAGTGCCCTGTGAGATGGTGCTTTGTTGTGATGCAAGAGCCATGAATTGTTGGCAAAAAGTTCAGGTTGTCTAACTTTTTCACGCAGTCTTTTCAGCACTTCCAAATAGTAAAGTTGGTTAAGTGTTTGTCCAGTTGGTACAAATTCATAATGAATAACCCCTCTGATATCAAAAAAGGTTAGCAACATCATTACAACAAGTTCGGGAACTTAATTGTCACGCCTCATATATTAAGATCACAGAGCAAGAAGACTATATATCCAGCAGAATGGCCAAAAAGAATTTTTTAAGACAGAAAATAGCAACTGCTGGTAAGAATTCTGATACACCGAGAATATAAATTGATACAAGCACTTTTAAAACTGCTCAGCAATATCTTTTAAAGCTGAACATACGAGTGTGCCCACCCGATAACCCAGCAATTTAATTCCTATGAATAAACCCAACAAAAATGTCTATATACATTCACCAAAAGGCGTTTACGAGAATGTTCATAGCACTATTTGTAATAGTCCCAAGGTATAAACTATCCAAAATGCCCACCAACGGTAGTCTGGAAAAGAGTTATGGTGTGTTCACACAAGTGAACAGTGTACAACCATGAGAATGAGCGATATACAATTGGACTCTCACAGGTTAACCAAACAATCCAAACACACACACAAAATGTGTACCTTATGATTCCATTTATGTAAAATTCAACAACCAGCAAAACGGATCTATGTTATCAATCAGGATAGTGGTTTTGGGGTGAGGGGTGACTGGAAAGTGCCATCGGAGGGGCTTTTGGAGTACTGGTAACACTCAGTTTTTAGAGCAGGATAGGAGTTACACGGCCATGTTCAGTTTGTGAAAAATTCATTCACTTAGGGTTTGTGTACTTTTCTATATTTGTTTTACCTTAATAAATCATTAAAAAATTTTAAAATACTGACACCTGGGTCCCACCTCGAGAGATCTAGTTTAATTGCTCTAAGATGCAACCAGGCATTAAGAATTTTAAAAGCACCCCTGGTGGCTCTAAGGTGCATCCAAGAACCACTGTGTTAAAACTTGGCAACCCTCCTTAACTGTTTCTTGGAGCAGGAAGTTCTGCTGCTCCTCCAGAAAGTCTGAAGCAGATTTCTTTTTTTAGAACATTGATAGCTCTAGGGGAGGTTAATAGGTGATACATGGAAAAAGGGGGGGGGGGGTCCATCATCAAATATGTAATTTTTAAAATTCTAATTATAAATTTTTATTGAGCACTTACTACATTCCTAGAGCTAAGTGCTTTAGCTACACTATCTCATTTAATCCTCGCCACAAGCCTATGAGAAAGGTACTATTAATCTTCGTTTTGCAGAAGGATAAACTAAAACTCAGTGGGGGTAATTGCCAAAGTCACACAGCAGTAAGCAACAGGGCTAAGATTCAAATCCGCATTGGCCTTGACACTGAAGCCATGCTCTTAGCCACTCTCCTAATTTGCCTCTCCAGGCAGTACTTGATTGCAGGACTTAACAGAGCTTTAAGCACAGCTAGGCTAACGTGAGCTGTGGGTTGCCAAGATAGGAACGTGGAATACAGCATTTCCCAAAGTGGTTTTTTTGCCTCCATGTCTTACCGTCCATACCACTGGCAGAGTTTTATTTTAAAATCAAGTCCGTATTTCCCTTGTAGGGGAGCATTAAATCCCTCTCCATTGCCTACAGAGTCAAAGCTAAATTCTTCAGCCTGACAGTCCATGCCAGCCTGCATGTGACCTTGACATTTTAACTTTATCTCTGGCCATCCTAATGCCCCCTAACCCACTAAACACTCGATTTTCCAACTACACTGAACAGGTGTGGTGGAGTCACACCCCTGCAATGGTAGCCACCATTTGCTGAGAATCTGCTATGTGCCAGGTACTACACATAAATTAACTTTAATCCCCACAAGGAGCCTTTTAACACAGGTATCATGAGCCCCATAGGTAGATTCGGAAATGGAGGCTTATCATGACATGCCCAACGTCACAACTAGTAAATAACAGGACTCAGATTTGGACCCAGATTTCGATTGCTCTGCTACAAAGCCCATGCAGTTTTCAATACGTTACACTCATGTTCTCGCCTGTATTCATGCTGTTCCATGGAGTGGCAAACCCTTCTTTCTCTCCCCTCGGCAAACTCTTCCTTGTTCTTTGAGAGCTAGCGTAAGTGCTGTAGTAATCATATCTACGATCCCTTAAGTGCTTTCCAGGCATTGTGTTCAGCACTCGACTTGCCTTCTCTTATTTACACAGTGTCTCAATGCTTTTTATTCCCTTTGAATTGTTCTTTATCTTCCCTGTACCAAATGGGTTTCTTTCTCCTCTCTAGTTCCAAGGTATGCGACCACACCTCTGTTGTGGCACTCAACGCTCTATAGTAATGGTTAGTTTCCGATCTGCCTCTTCCTTTGGACTAGATGCTCTCGAAAGGCAAGGCATATATGCTATTCATCTATACACCCTGCCATAGAGTCGCCCAGCATGTGGTGGGTATTCAGAAATGGGTGGACAGGAAGGTGGGAGACCAAGAGACTGAAATTCACTGAGATTGTTCCATTAGTTCTGTCATAGGGAGGGGTTCCTTGCCCTGGAACCAGCACTGCAGCATGAAGCCAAACCAAATAGACCTGGCTGATGGGGAAAGAGGTCACACTGAAGGACACATCTCTCTTGGTCCCTTTTGTGTCTTCCATGAAAAGAAGAGTTACGATTGCCCTTCGCTTCACAGTCTCTTCAACCCTGCATGCTTTGCAATTGGTTCTATACATCCCTGCGTAGGTGATTTGCTGTTAAACAATGGTTAGGTTCATTCTACAGCATTGTTTCAGATATTCTTATCTGCTCCTTGCCTTGTGTTATTAAGATATCCCAAGTGAATGAAGATATACAGGACAGGTGACCCCCAAAAAATGTACAGCTAAGGCGTGGCTCCCCAGAGGTGTATAGATCAGCTGACCATACCCCTTTCTAAATGGATTTTTTCCTTTTGAATATGAGGCCCCTTACAAGATAGAGACATCTTTGATGCTCGCTCATTCACTGAACACCCATTCGGTGCATCCACTCTACCATGGGAACTGTTCAGAGCACACTTCCTTGTAACCTCTGCAGTAACCGCCTATTCATGCCACCCATATCCAACCTATATGAGCTCCAAGGTGGTGGATTTTTAAGGCCAGCCTCTGCTCCGGTTAGCAATGCCAGCCGCAAACTCGGCTGAGTTTCTGCACAGCCTCCCTCAAACAAACCCCATTAGTAAACATGGAAACGACCAAAAAGAGTATTTCAAAATGACTTTTTTGCTGCCCCCGCTAGGGGAAAGCTGCAGGATTTTTCTGCTTCTAGTCATGTCATTTTCTTTGGAGGATTTCAAGTCCTCTCCCGCATCGTAGTGTATACTGTATTTTATGAATTCATTTGTGACATTCATGAAAATAGAGCTTATCAAACAAAAGTCAGCTTAGTTCATGCGTTCCCCTAGTACACGCAAACTCCACTGTTCTTTGATTTTATTTGTCCATGTGTCTCCTTCCTCCAGGAGACAGGGATCACCCTGAGGGCAGAAGCTGGCTTAATTGAATTTTACGTCTCTGATTCCAAGCATAAATCCAGGTAAAATGGAGTTCTTGAATATTTAACAATCTTTATGTAGGCACAGTCTAAAGGGTCAAAATTTGAACTACTGTGGAACCTGACTCAGAAAAACTCTGTTTTATGCTATCAGACTGGCAAAGATTAAAGTTACTTAAAACTCAGTGTTGGAGAAGAGGATGGGGAAATAGGCATTCACACATACTGTTGAGGGAATAGAAATTATTTGGTCTCTTGGGAGGACAATTTGACAATGTCTGTCATAGCTCAAACTATAGGAAATTTTCCCTATAGATAAAATCACACCCGTGTACAAAGATATACACTGTGCAAGCAAGGACGTCTCAGTATCATACATTTGCAGTAGGAAAAAGCTGGAAACAATCTGAACTGCCAGCAAGGCACTAGAAATAAATGATGGTAAATTTTTATTACTGGAATGTCACATAGCCTAAAGACTAAGATATATGGCTTTGTGTTGACATGTGCTAAGATACATCAGCTGAAAAAAGGAAATTTCAGAACAGTGATGTATAGAAGTGTTAAAAAGAAAAAAGGATACACATGTAAATGAATATGGGTGTGTATATGTATAAGACATTCATGGAAAGATACATAAAACTTCAGGGAAAAGAATTGAGTGGCTGGGGAGGATGGCTGGGGAAATGTCACTTTCTATTTTCCACATTTCGGGACTGTTTAAATTTTAAGAATGAATGTGTATTCTTTTATAATTAAAAAAGCATGAAATATACCAATAAGAGAACAAAAGCTGGAATTTGCATGTAAAAGAAAAAAAACAATGACAATTTGGAGAAAATCGTCCCTATTTCTTTAGCAGGCCATCGGCAATGTCTAAAAGGCAGTGTCGGCTCTCTGCCCAGTCCATGGGAGAGCCGGTGATGACTACAGGGTTCCCAGAAAGGACCTAGCGACAGCGATAGTCACCGAGAAGGGCTAAGAGCCCTGAAGAGAGTAAGTGTGAGAATCTGTGCCTTGTACTTGCTCTAGGATGACAGGAAATAAAGCCAGTTGTGACTGAGACTCTGAACCATTCTGGGAGCCAAAAATTCTGAGAACTCACCAGGCTGGCACAGGCACTGGGGCCTCTAATCAGTGCCAAGGAGCAAAGGCTAGGGATGCCTAGGTAAGTAATAGACACAAGGGACCTGTGTGAGCAAAACAACTAACCCAGCCCCCAGGGACATCAATGGCAGAGGGCTCTGCTCACCTGTCCCCTTTGCTCAGAAGCCGTCTATGACTCCCAGGGGCTGACTTTGCTGATACGCGTGCAATAATAACAGTTGAGCGGTATCAGGTACATCCTACAGGCCAAGCAGAGGCGAAATGATCAATCGTAGCATCACATGCTATGTTTCCTGTTTTACAAGGTGGGGAATTCAGGCTCAGTGAAGGTAAGCAAGTCACTTGCTCAAGGTTGCAGTATGTGGGAGAAGTGGGAATCAAACCCAAGTCTGACTCCAGAGCCAGCCAAGGTCACTGCTAGCCTTCCCTCCATGTGGGGAAGAGCTAGAAAAAGGCTCTCCCTCAGCGTAGGGACAGCCCTATGGAGCGCAACAGCATTTTCATGCAAAGGAAAGCCAGAGAGTGTAATGAGGAACTGCCAGGACTTTGAAGCCAGAGGTCCTGGGTGCAAATCCTTGCTCTGCCACTTGCTGGCAGACCCGGGGCAAGTCATTGAAATTTCCTGTGCCTCATTTTCCTCAGCAGTAAAATCAGTAACAAGGCCACCCCTCTCAGAGTCGCTAGGAGGGCTGAAAGAGTTAGACAGATAGGGCTTGGCTCACAATAAGTACCAAATGTTAATGATTAGTTAACATTAATAAAGCTATGCACGCTTTCTTCCAGGCAGATACAGTTC
Organism: Rhinolophus sinicus; assembly: GCF_057876585.1. NCBI lineage: Eukaryota > Metazoa > Chordata > Mammalia > Chiroptera > Rhinolophidae > Rhinolophus > Rhinolophus sinicus. The sequence continues at coordinate 17,320,030 of NC_142513.1, forward strand.
AAGCTTGCCAAGTGGATTGGGCAAGGTTTCCGCCCCTCTCTCAGCTGGATACCATCGGGCAATACACAACTACCACCTAACACGGGCCCTGCTGAGCAATTAATTTCCACGGGCTGCCAGTTCTGCCTCCCTCCACCAGCCTGGCTGTGAATCAGAACCAGTTGGCACACTGTTCTAAAATACAGATTCCCAGGGCCCCATTTTGGCTGGTCCTGATCCAGGTGGGCTGGGCGAGGGCCCAGGGCTAAGTCTATATGTACATAACAAGTCCCAGGTGACCAGGTGACCCAAGAAGAGTGTGCTCCAGGACACACATTTCTGGAAGCTCTAGAAGCCCCTCACATCTCGTTCTGGCTGTTTCAGTTGTTTCTTGAGAGCAAGCAGCCATCCTTTTGCATCTGTTCCCAGGCCTGGGCACAGAGAGAAGGGGCGCAGGAAATATGTGATTCTGCAAACCAGCCAGCAGAGCAGATGGCTATGCAAACAGGCACAACAGGCTGAATTTGCTTTTGTGCTGGAGTGGGTTGCAGTGGGGACCCCTCACCTGTAGACTTGGGATTCCCCAGACCCCTGCTACTCAAAGTAGCAGACCAATAGAATGACTCCCAGCGGGAGCTTATTAGAAATGTAGATGCTCAGGCCCCAGAGCTACTGAATCAGATTCTGCACTTTATAGGAACCCAAGACAATTGGTGAGCAAGTTTGAGACACGTGCCTGAGATCCTTTCCCCCCTTCAAATAAGTTCTAACTAATGTGTACCTCTAACCTGTCCAAACGCCCTTTGGGGCCAACCTTTCCCTTCAAACTCCCAGAGAGCCCTGGAAAAACAGCATGATCCTTTCAATAGCCAGCCTGGGGCTCACGGGGAACCTTTGTTTTAATGAGTTATTTATTTCAGAGTCCACACTAAAATAAACCTTCTGAACACATTGAAAAAGAGACCACAACCCCAGCCTCTACACTCCCGGGGCGTAAAACATTCCCTTCTTTTGTACAGAGTCACGACCCCTGCTTCCCTGGCCAAAGCCATCCAAAGACATCGAATGGCCCAAAAAAAACAAGCCCTGTCTTCCTGTTGGCCAAGCTTCAAGTTATTGGTCAGATTTCACACTGGAGCTTGATCTCATTAATCCAAGGCCTATCACAGTGCTGTAAATGTCAGTGGAAAACAGCCATTCAGTGGGTTTCCTTCATTCCACCAGCAAGGGAAAAAACAGGAAGCTGACAGCAGCTGCGCTCCAGCCTGGCAAATCCCAAGGGTCCAGCTGACAGGGCGTTCCTTTTCAGCACCTATATCCCCCTGCCCCAGCCTGCTTGTCCAGATAAAGGTGGGTCCTGTATCTACATGAGCAAAATTCAGTGGTGATCACAATTCAGATCATTTAACCCCCCAAGCACCTGCTTGGGAAAGAAAATAGCTTGGTCTGAATTTATTTGGGCCTGAATTACTAATTGGCTGGTCATCGTTCAGATTCATCTAAATTTCTTCTGCCCATTCAAAATGTCCCACAAGCCAAACCTCTGGGACTCCAGGAGACAGAAGGCCTTCCAAGCCCTCGTTCATCTCTTTAATGCATATTATCTCCTGTGCGCCCGGCATCATGCTGGGCAACTGGGGACACAGAGCTGAACGAATTAGACGCAGATACTGACTTTATGAAGTTCATAGTCCGGTCTAAGCTTTCGCTGCCTTGGCACTATTGACATGTGGGACGGGATAATTCTTCATTGTGGGAGCCGTCCTGTGCACGGTGAGATATTTAGCTCCCTTCCTGGTTTCTACCCACTAGATGCCATAGCCCCCCCTCCCCAGTTGTGACCACCAGAAATGTCTGCAGACATTGTCAAATGCTCCCTGGGGAGCCAAACTGCCCCCAGTTGAGAAACACTGACCTAGTGGGTGAGAGACTAAAGGAGTAATGACCACAAATAACCATATAATCACAATTATGGTTAAGTACCATGGAGGAAAATGTGGCTATTCCACCAACATTATCTAAGACTTGGAAGCCAGGCATTTTATGTGTAATTACAAATACTTATGACCACTCTGAATGACATATATGATCTGTATTTCCACATGAAGAAGTCAGAGCTCAAGGAAATGAAGAAATTGTCCGAGGCCAAAGAGCCGGTAGAAGGCACGGCCAGGATTTGCATCCTGGCCCTAAACTCTGCCTCCCAAGGAAATCTGAGCCTTCTCTAAACAGGTAGGGTGTGTGGGTACCTGATGCTCTGACCAGCCCTCCTAAAAGACTCATTGCTTCCTGGGGTCACCGAGGAGTTCAACCACCACCTGCTACGTCCATCAATCAAGCTGCAAACTGCCTGCGTTAAGGCACATTTCTGGGACACTCACGGGCTGAGGAATGCCGCCTGAACTCTGAGGCATCCAAAACACCTCCCCCTCACCAAGTGCCTGCACACAGGGCCTTCCCAAAGGTCAGGGCAGGGACAGAATGCGGCAGTCCCCAGGTCCCCAGAGCACAACCTGCTGTGACCCATCTCCACGGTGCTTACTGCCCAGCTTCCAAGGTGCTTACTGCCCAGCTTCCAAGGGGATACAGTGAAAAAGCCAGACATTCTGCAGTCAGCTTTAAGTATTTAAAAGGAGTACAAGTGAGCTGGTATAGGATAGCATATAGAAACTTTGGCGATCCCCAGACATGAGTTCCTACCACATATAAGCTACATGCCCTTTAGCAAATCACCTCATCCTTTGTGCCTCGGTTTCCCCCACTGTGCAATGGGGATAAACGCATCCACTATGGCGAGAATGGCCATGGAAGAAAAGACGTTGGACAGTGACCACCACCCAGAAAAGCACTTGGCACACTTTTATGATCAATAAAGGAGCCAGATCGGGACACTTCCTCTACCCCCATCCCCTTCCTTCAAATGAGAAGCTGAGTCCCAGGAGAAAAGAAACAGGTGTGGAAGTATCTCATCTCAGGAAGCATCTCAGGGAAAAGGAGGGGAACTCTGTGCTTCCTGGGTAGAAAAAGAGGAAGGGACAGTTAATGTATCGGCAAATGAGCACAGCCCAGCCCTTCCTTCAGAAGTTAATACTAGACTTTCTAGGGTGCTACAATCAGACAACCCTCCGCAGGCTGCAGGGTGCCTGCTTCGGGTCAGCGAGTGTTTAATCATTCAGGACCCCTGGTCAGGATGGCCTCTGCCTACCTCCATAGCTTTGCCTGCTGCCCCTGCCTCTGTCACACCCTGTGGGGACGGTGCTCCAGCTGCAACTCCTGCCCACTGCTCTCAAAGACACCAAGCACTTTTAAGCCTCTGTGCCTTTGCACAAGCTGTTCTCTCTGTGCAGGCTGCCTACCCCATATTACCCACCACCTGGAAAATTGTCTCTGAAGGGCTCAAATGTGTTCCCACAGCAAACTTTGCCCACCTGTTATTGGTCATCACAGACTAATAATAACAGCAAGTAACATTTGCAAGCATAGATTAATAGCTACAAGGCCCTGAGCTGAGTTTCTTACCCACATGGTCTCTCTTTTCTCTTCACATCACCACCCTAGGTAGGCAGCTTGTCTGCTTGAGAGGTAAGGTACCTATCCATCACCACCCAGCCACAGGGTGGCAGAGTCAGGAATGAAACCTGTTGGTGGACCTGAGCGCATCTGTTCATCCATCGCTCTACTGTTCACTCTTCCTACCAGCAAAACTGTTATCGCTCCCTATCTGTTGAGGACAGTGGCCTCACTATCTGTTTCCAGGCTGGCCTGTCCCCCATAGAATGAGAACCCAGAGAGCTGCCTTACTCATCTAGAAATCCCTTGGTCTGGAATGGAGTAAAGTGGAGCACAAGATCTAGGATGGAGTAAATATCTCTCAAATGAGTGAATGAATCCTGAAACACGGAAGCGGAGATGAGAAAGGTTCAGTCTCAGACGTCCTGAGGACAGGCCCTTGCTGGACTCAAATTCCCAGGAGGCAGTTGCCCCCCACCCCCCACGCTGAGAGGCCTTCCCTGTCCTGATAGTAAGAGGAAGAAGAGGTCTGACTCCCCCAGACAGGAGGTGATGGGAGCTTTGAGAGCCCAGTGCAAAGGAGGAAATGGTGGTGGAGGTGAAGAATCACTTCCTGCATTCCTGCCCACACAAGGTACTGCACTAAACACTTTCTGTGCAGTATGGTCTCACAGAATCCTCACAACCCCATGAAGCTGGCATTACTATTACTTTCGTTTTACAGAAAACCAGGTCTCAAAGAGCAAAAATTTGGGGCAGCCGGGTGGCTCTGCTGGTTAGAGCACCGGCTCTCAACAACAAGGTTGCTGGTTCAATTCCCACATGGGATGGTGGGCTGCGCTCCCTGCAACTAAAGATTAAAAATGACAACTGGACTTGGAGCTGAGCTGTGCCCTCCACCAGTAGATTGAAGGACAACGACTTGGAGCTGATGGGCCCTGGAGAAACACACTGTCCCCCAATATTCCCCAATAAAATTAAAATTTAAAAAATAGAGTGAATAATTTACCCAGGGTCGCAGGGCTTTTACACAGAGCTATAACTTGAACTAGACCTGCCTGAGCCCTTGCTCTTCATACTTTGTAGCTTTCAGTAGGAAGCTGGCTTGTTCAAACCCTAGTTGAAGCCCAGTCTCTAAGATGTGTTCAAGATAAAGAAGGTTGTCCTCGTTTCCACCAGAAAAATGCCAGCTGGGACTCACTATATATCAAATGCTCCAAGTTCTGGGTGCAGGTGGAGGGTGCAGGACGGCTAGGTTGGGGGAGGCGCAAGGTTGGGTGGGGTTCCTGAGGGTCCAAGCACAGCACACGGATCTAGTTATGTACCTTCTGTGACCTGTAAAAGCAGACTGGCTGCAGCCTCTGGTGGTCAGAGAAAGCTCACTCTGGAGATGGAGCAGGTTTTGAAAGGAACCTGGGGCCCCTAGTTTCCAAAGAGTCCTAATGGGCTTTGCAGGAAGTTTCTGGGCTTGGGGGGAAACCCGCCTTCCTGTGTCAGCAACCTCTTAGCCCTGTGGCTCAGGCTGCCAAACAGACTTAATTAGACTAGAATTTAACCTCCGCTACAGCATCAATTACCAGAGAGAATCTAAGCGTACGTTGGCCTTACCCACCATGTCATTCCATACCAGGGAAGAGTCAGAAAGCACCACGATGCAACGAGAGCCAGTGCACAAGCCACAGAGCAGTCACACGGGGGAAACTGAAAGAGGGGTAGGAAGGATCAAGTGGCCTTCCTGTAGGAAGGCATTCCAGAGCTGGGGAGAGCTGGGACCAGTCAAGGGGTCAGGAAGGTTCCAGGATGGGGGACACTGTTAGGTAGACTCCCAATGAGAGAAAGGTGCAAAGTTGGACATCCAGAGTGGTCTGGTTGACATCTTGTCCCCAACATCCCGGTAGCAGGTGGGAGAGAAAGGGCTGGGGATTTGTGTGGGAAGGCCCTGTGAGCAGGCTGCCAGCTGAAAGGATTCACCAGCGCCCACCAGCTGCCTGCAAGCTGGCTCCTTCTGACAGAGCTGAGGAAAGGAGATATAGAAAATCCCCCGACCCCTGCAGAACCACCTACCAGGGCGCTCCACTTTTGCCCCTGCCTAAGAGACACGCCCCACTCAAAACCAGTATGGAAGGCGCCAGCATTTACCTAGAAGCACTCATCCTGCCATGCTCCACTGCACCAAGCACTTCCCATGGGTCCTCTCCCAGCCCTCCCCCACAGCCTGATTCTTAGCCCCATTTTATAGAGGCAACTGAGGCTCCGAGAGGCCAAGTGCCATGTCACTGGTTGAGTGAGCTAAGAAGCTTTATTACCTGCCTAGGAGGAGGCCTCCCAGATGGAGGGGTTTTCCCGGTGCTGTACGAGCCGCAGGAAATGGCAGGGCACAAGGAAGTATCCCCGCGGGCTGAGGCAGCTAACCACAGGCCCCTTCCCGAGAGATCCCTGCGGGCAAGGGCGCCTGGTACCTCAGGGCCCGGGTCCTCCACAGAGGGCGATTCAGAGGCGGCACCTGGTGCCCGGGACCGCCGGGAGCTGGTGGGCGCTTCTGACAGCGAGAACAGGGGCCCATTATGTGGAATCCAATCACATGGGCGCGCAAGCAGCTCGGCTTTCGGTTCTGAGAAGCGCTTAAGCAGCCGAGTCTCTCTCTGTCGGCGCCGGAGGTGCCCGGGAGGGCCAGACTCAAAGCTCGCGGAGGCTCAGTTATCCGCCCGCGGCTGGGAGCTGCATCACCAGCGTCTCCAGTGAAGCTGGGCCCGGACCGGCGGAGGAGGAGGCGGGAAGGCGGGAGTCTGCATCAGGGAAGGAGGCAGCAGCGAGCGCCTCCTCCTCCCTGCTCTCCTCTCGGGGCGGTCTGGCAGCTCAGCCTGGGCGGTCCTGGTGACCTTGGGGAGACCCCCCTGTGCGACCTCTCTGGGGCAAGCTGCACAGTTTCTGCCCATCCTAGGCGGTCGGGGGCGCTCCTCCCGCCGGAGTCGAAGCGCGGGACTCGGGAGGAGAAGAGCGCTCCGGGAGCTGGGTACCCAGCAGCCGGCGCACGCGGCCCTTTGGAGAGGCCCGGCGCACCTCTCCCCCGGAACAACCATGAGCGGGGTCTCACAGGGGCTGGAGGGCTCTGTCAGCTGGATCCCGCGGCGGGGCGGGTGGACACGCGGGGTCGCCTGCCCTGGGGACCTTTCCCGCTCCGGCAGGAGCGCTCTCTGCGCCCCGCCGCTGCCTGAGGGGACCAAGCGCGGCCACGCGAGGGGGCGGCGCCCCCAAGCCGGGCCCGGAGGCTGGACAACGGGGATGTTTGATGCTGGTTGTGGTTCCCAATTCCCGGCATTACGACCCCCCGGCAGACGGTGACCCCGAGAGTCCAGCCGAAATCCCCCGAGCCGCCCCATGATCCGGCCACGGCGACCCCAGCCAACAACCTGCCAATGCGCCCCGCACCCCGGCCTCATCGTTGGCGCGCGAGACCCGGGAGAACGCCCCCACCCCAGCCAGCCTCCCTGGTCCTGAGCTCCCGCTACCCGCCTTTCTACTGCCCCCCCCCCCGCCCAATTATCTTAAGCCACTGGCCCTTGGCCAAAACGCCGCACACACCCCCAGCCAGACTGTCAGAGGCCGGGACCACTTCCCCGCCGCCATCCTCATCCCCTACCGGGTCAAGCCGCAGAGCGCAGCAGGGAGGCGGCGCCGCTAGAGAACTCACCCGCTCTCCCGAGCCCTGCCCCGGAGGCTCCCGGCCCCGGCTCTGTCCGTCAGTCCCGGAGCCTCCGCTGCGGGTGAGGGACAGAAACCAGCTCTGCTCCCCGCGAAGCTCGGCACCGCCCCTCGGCTCCTCCCCCAAGGCGGGGCCTGAGCTCGCGGGAAGTGGGTGGGCGCGCTCCGCCTGAAGGGTCCAGGCACTCTAGGGTGGGAGCCCTCCTTTGAGCAGCTCGGAATTGAAGAAAGTTGGGATGCGGCCAAGCTTGGGAATAGTCTTCTCCCCATCCCCGCTCCACCACCACCACGGAAAGGGGGAAGCCCGGATCTGTACTTTTGCTCCCATTTGACGGAAGGGCATCGTGAAGTCCAGAGAGGAGCGATACCTACCCAAGGCCACACAGAATTAGTACAGTGCCACGAATTCAAGTCTCTTACCTTGAGGGCCTGCTCAGCTTGACTCTGAAGGCTTCCTAGGACATCAAGGAGACGGCCCAGGCCTTGCCCTGGGGACAGGTCTGTGGGAGCAGATCCCCCAGCTGGGGGGCGGGGGGAGCTGGAACTAGACCTGGGAGCCTGGGCACCGTGGCCTGCGGCGTGGACTTGCATCATTTCCTTTTTCTGGAAAGAAAGGAGGTGAAGCGGAGGAGGAGGAGGAAGGAAGTGGTCGTACCTAAGCTGACGTCTGCCACTGTTTGAGATGTGCAAGATCTAGAAAGGGGCTGCCTCCCTGAGATTTAATGCTAAAAATGAAAAACAAAGCAAGACATCCAGTGACTTCTATCACCAAATTCCAGCCTCTTTACTGGACTGAAGGCCCCTGCACTCTGAGCACCATCTTTTCTTTATAGAACAAGATATTTAACTATTTTAAGATTGTTGTTGAGAAGATCCTACTCCCCACCCCCACCCCCTCAGGAAGGGGAGAGAAAGTTAACAAAGGGGAAAAACCCATCCCAAAACATTCTCTGGAATCCACACTCGCTGAACACTGGCTTTAAACAATGGAGTTCTCTTCTCCACAAAGGGCCTTGTTTCCTGAGCTTTCTCAACCTCCAGCTTAGAGCCGTAGGGCCAGCCAGTGGGGTGCAGACAAGGTTTAAGTTTGGGGAGTTAAGGGGTGGTACACAGTTAATTCAATTCCTAGCAGTATTGTTTGAAGAACTCCTCTGGGTCGTTACTCACTAGCAATGTTCTTCTGAGGCTGACAGTTTAGTGATTTTCTGTTTGCTAAGAAAACTCAGTAACCTTTCTTGGGGAAGTGAAAAACTCTGGGTTGGGCTTATTCCCAGCCCCTCAAATCCTCTGAAAGCCCCCTCTCCCCACCATTCTCCCCCTGGCTTCCTCTCAGTTCATTAATAATCCAGTTGTGAATGACACTGTTTCAGTCAAAGCAATTAGAGAGCAGAGCAGGTGGGGAAGACTTAAAGTGATGCTTAAAAAACCCAAGGGGATCATTGTTCTCTGCAGAATGTTTCCACTGATATCATGAAGAGCTGTGGGCTGAGAGGGCCGGAATCCATCTCTCCAGGGCGGGATTCTGTGTTCCTGACATGAAGCCTTCAGTGTAGGCCCAAATCCCCATGTTGGGTTGTTCATTCATGTCGCTTACAGTGTTTGATAGCAGAAGTTCAAATATACTCAGAATAAAGTGACGGACGCACACTTCCTGGTTTCAAAACTTACTACAAAGATAGCAAGACAGTGTGGTACGCGTATAAGGACAGACATACAGATCAGTGGAATAAAACTGAAAGTCTAGATATAAGCTCTTACATTTATAACCAACTGATTTTCAATAAGACAATTTGATAGGGAAAGAATAGTCTTTTCCACAAATAGTGCTAGGGGAACTGGATTTCCACATGCAAAAGAATAAAGATGGACCCCTACCTCACATCAATCACAAAAATGAATTCAAAATGGATCAGACTGAAATGAAAGAACTAAAACTATAAAATTCACAGAGAAAAACATAAGTGTAAGTCACGACCTTGAATTAAGTAAAGGTTTCTTAGATATGGCACCTAAAGCACAAGCAACGAAGGAAAAACGAGGTAAATTGGACTTTATTTAAAAAAAAAAAAAAAAGTGTGCTTCAAAGGACACCATCAAAAAAGTGAAAAGATAACTTAGGGCTGAATTGTGTGCCCCTAATGTCACACAAAGTCGCAACCCCCAGTACTTCAAAATATAACTGTATTTGGAGATAAGGTCTTTAAAAATGTGATTGAGTTAATTAAACTGAGGCCCTTAGGGTGGAGCACTAATGCAATATGACAAGTGTCTTTATGAGAAACAGATACCAGGGATGAACATACAGAGGAAAGCCTTTGTGAAGACTCACGGAGAAGATGCCATCTACAAGTTAAAGGAGAGAGGCCTCTGGAGAAACCAAACCTGCAGACACCTTGATCTCCAGAACTGTGAGAAATAAATTTCTGTTATTTAAGCCACTCCGTTTGTGGTATTTTGTTATGGCAGCCTTAGAAAACAAATACAATAACCCACAGAATGGGAGGAAATATTTGCAAATCGTATGTCTGATAAGGGACTTATAGCTAGAATATATAAGAAACTCTCACAATGCAATAAAAAAAGCAAATAACTCAATTTAAAAAATGGACTAAGAATCTGAATTAGACATTTCTCCAAAGAAGATATACAAATGGCCAATAAATACATGAGAAGATACTCAACATCACTAGCCATCAAGGAAAAGCAAATCAAAGCCACAATAAGATACACTTTCAAACTCACTAAGATGGCTATAATAAAAAAGACAGATAATAACAAGTGTTGGCAAAGATGTGGAGAAATTAGAAAACTCATACATTGCTGGTTAGAATGTAAAATGCTGTACCTGCTTTCAAAAACATTCTGGCAGTTCCTCAAAATGTTAAATGTTGAGTTACCAGGTGATCCAGAAATTCCACTCCTGAGTATAGACAGACCCAAGAGAAATAAAAACATGCATCCACACAAACTTGTACACAAATGTTCATGGTAGCATAATTCATAATAGCCAAAGAGTGAAAACAATGCAAATGTCAATCAAATGATGAATGGATAAATAAAATGTGGTACATTCCATAACTTGAAAACATTATGCTAAGTGACAGAACCAGACACAGGACCATATATTGTATGATTCCATTGGTATGAAATGTCCAGAATAGGCAAATCTATAAAGATAAAAAGTAAATTAGTGGTTCTTTAAAGGAAGGGGGTTTTGGAGGGCAAATGGAGAGTGACTGAAAAAGAGCACAAGTTTCTTTTTGGGGTGATGAAAATGTTTTAAAATTGATTGTGGGGGGGCCAGTTAGCTCAATTGGTTAGAGCACAGTGCTCTTAACAACAAGGTTGCCTGTTCGATCCCCACATGGGCCACTGTGAGCTGCGCCCTCCATAACTAGATTGAAACAACTGGCTGACTTGGAGCTGATGGGTCCTGGAAAAATACACTTAAAATAAACAAAAGTTTTTAAAAAGTGATTGTGGTAATGGTTGCACAACTATGAATATACAAAAAAAGCATTGAATTTTATACTTTAAATGAGTGAATTGTATGGTATGTGAATTGTATCTCAAAAAGGTTTTTACCCCCCCCCCGAAAAAAAAAAAGTTAAACTATTCTCTGGTCTTGGTCCTTGAAAGCAACCCTGACCATGTTCTCCAAACCTCTCTCTCTTGTCCCCAGGCCATCAATGAAATGCAAATCGCTTTATTTTGAGGTCACTTATGATCTATTAGACATTAGGGGAGAGTCCAAGACTAATGAACATTCTAACAAACTATGGAAAATATTTGAGGACCTGAAAATAAATGGATTAGCTCCAACATTTAATACCTGAAACATTAATGTTTACAAATATAGAATCAAATATCTACATAATTTTATATCAACTAGTCAACTGCAATTCAAGTCAGCTCACAGTTACATGTAAATTACATAGACGGTAGAATTTGGGTGAATTATATGGGTGCTGTGATGCAAGGCAAGGACTCCAGAATAAGGAAGTCCCAGAGACTTCTAAATTGTGAAAAAATGAGCTAATACAGCTCAAAGGGATTCATTTTTGAGATTATTTAATCCACTGGTTTCAATGCCAGACGGTTGGCAGGTGCTGGGCTGGCTGCATTCATTCATTCAACAATACTTAGTCAAAACCTGGCCCAGGGTAAGCCTTAAGCCTTGATAGGTGGCTGCTGCTTCTGGTGAAATGTTGGCTCCAGGCCGGGCCCAACCAACAGATGGGCAGGAAGTGCAGAAGGTGCTGCTAGGGCCCAAGGGAAAATGAGCTGAGTGGAAAAAAGCATTCTGGATAAGAGTCCTGGCTCTACCATGAATTGGCTGGGCAGTCACTTCCCCTTTCAGAGTGTCCGTTTCCTGGTCTGTGAAACTCCGATTGTACAATACTTACGTGTGTTTATGTGTGCATTTTTTCCCACGTCCCCATGCTTTTGAGGGAAGTGACCTTTCTTTGGCCTCTTTTGTAAGCTCCCCAAAGAGCATTGGTGGAGCTGTTTGCACACCATGGGGGCCCCACAGTGGTGTGGAGGGAGCACCAGATGTTTCTGACTAGCAGGTGAGCTCAGTCCTGTGACGCTATGAGGTTAAGGATAACCAGGAGTAGGGGAAGATGGGTTTTCATTTTTACATTCAGTTCAGAGAGAACCCTCCTAGCCCAATGGCTCTCAGTCTTGGCAGTACACAGGAACCACAAAGAGAACTTTAAAAAGTAGTGGTGCCCAGGGCGGCTGGATGGCTCAGCTGGTTGGAGCGCAAGCTCTTGGCAACGGGGTTGCCGGTTCGATTCCCAAATGGGCCACAGAGTTGCACCCTCCACAACTAGATTGCAGACAACAAGCTGCTGCTGAGCTGCCAGAGGGGCGGCCGGTTAGCTCAGTTGGTTGGAGTGTGAGCTCTTAACAACAAGGTTGCTGGTTCAATTCCCACAGGGGATGGTGGGCTGCGCCCCCTGCAACTAAAGATTGAAAACAGCCACTGGACTTGGAGCTGAGCTGCGTCCTCCACAACTAGATTGAAGGACAACGACTTGGAGCTGACGGGCCCTAGAAAGACATACTGTTCCCCAATAAAAAAATAAAAAAAAGTGTTGGTGCTCAGACTCTTCCTCAGACCACATGAATCAGATTCTGGAAGTGGGGCTTGTACTTTTAAACACACACCACACACACACACACACACACACACACACACACACACACACACACACACAGATCAAAACAAAACTCTCCAGGTGAGTTGAAAATGCAATGTGTAGCCAAGCTAAGGATCGCCGGCTAAGTCTGTGTTTCTCAAACTTTGGGAACACAGAGTCACCTGGGGAAATGGAGGAAGGAAGTGTCAAAAATGCTGCTTCTTAGGTCTCTCCTTTCTCATTCTTTAGTGTGGTATGGGGCCTAAGAACATGCATTTAACTGATTCTAATGAGCAAAATGTCTTAGCTAATGCTTCCATCTGCCTTGATAGCAACACTTCATTCTCCTATATCCCTTACCTTGACTTAAATAGGGTTTTCCAAATTCCCTGAGAAGAGTCACCTGGGGCACTTATTTAAAAAAGCAGGTTCCATTTTGCAATCCACAATATAATAATCAACTGAGGAAGCGAGGGGCTTCAACAGATGCTACAGCCACTGAGTGAAAAGCTGTTGGGTAACAGAATAGTCACAGGGTTCAAAATATCAAGCCACAGATTGTTACTAATTAAAAAGATAGAAATGTACCTTTACAATAGAGAGACCCAGCAGTTTCCACCTTAACCGAGTCATCAAACCCACATCACCAAGAGTGAGACAACCTGACACTGTGGGCCTCTGATGTGATGAAATCTTATGGACGTGACATCTTCTGTGTCATATTCTCGCCAAAAATACTTAACCTGATTTTAATCATGAGGAAAATTTAGACAAATCTAAAATGTGGGGCATTCCATAAGCCTGGACTCGCTTTTTAAAAGTTAATATTTTTTTAAAGGTGGGGACTTATTCTTGATTAGAAAAGATTAAAGGGACATAAAAACAACAACAAAATGTGTGGACCTCGATTGAATCCTGGATTGAAAAAAAAAAAAATAAAGAAATTTTGTAGGCCTCTGAGAATTTAAATATTGTTTGTATATTTGAAAACATTATTGAAATATGATGATGGTAATGTGGTATGGAGGAAAAGGTCCTTTTTATTAGGGGTTACGTGCCGAAGAGAGGATGAAGGCAGGAGGGGACAAAATGTTAATGTGCCCAAATGCTAACAATTGGTGCATGTAGGTGAAGGGTATTCAAGTGGTTCCCTGTATGTTTCTTTCAATTTCTCCAGAAGTTTGATATTTTTCAAAATAAAAATACTATTTGGGAAGGGAGAATGCCGATTCCTGAGCCCCTCTCCTTCAAGATTCTGATCTGTATTTTTTAAGGAATACCCAGGTGGTTTGTATCTGGTTCAAGGCTTCACCATCCGTAGAGGTTCCCGACAGCAACCTGTGCTGTGGGCTGCCTTTCAGTTCTTCAGGCGCCCTCCAGGTACCACCATCTCTTCACACATGCTGTTCCCTCTGCCCTGTCTGCTGTTCCCTCTTCCTCTGCTTAACCCCCATCCTTCTTTCAGGTTTCAGCCCAAATGTCACTTCCTCAAGGAAGGCTTCCTACAAGCCCCTCAGTCAAGACTCCCCCCCCCCATTGGCTCTCATGGCCCCAGGGACCACAGCTGTAATTTCACACATAGTGGTGACTATTGTATTCATGTCTGCTTCTCCCATTAGATAGTGTTATGGGCTGAAATGTGTCCTCCCCCGACCCCACCCAGTTCATACTTGCAGTCCTCACCCTGGTGCCTCTGACTGTGACGGTGTTTGGAGACAGGGGCTTTGAAGAGGTGATTAAGGTAAAATGAGTTCATGTAGGATAGGTGGGCATCCCATATGACTGGTGTCCTTATAAGAAGAAGAAATTCAAGACGGAGAAAAGACCATGTGAAGACGGCTATTTGCAAGCCAAATAAAGAGGCCTTAGAAAAAACCAACCCTGTTGACACTTTGGCCTCAGCCTTCTAACCTCCAGAATTGTGAGAAAATAAGTTTCTGTTGTTTTAGACACCCAGTTTGTGGTCTTTGGTTATGGGGCCCCTGACAAACTCATACAGATAGTGAGTGCCACTAATCAGGGGCAAGATCTGTTTTGTTTACATCTGAATTTCCAGCGCCTAACACATCTTGGCACACAGGAAGAGCACAGGAAGGATTTGGCAAATGAATGAAGTGACCCTGCTTTACCGTGCGAAGGGTTTAGGAGAGCATATTACTGGTCCTGGCATACCCTAGGGCTTCAATAAACAGCACTTGAAAATGCAGCAAGATAATATTTTGGAAATCATAAACTGAAGGTTAGCTTTTCTTCCCCTTTGATGTTTGTTTTGTAGGTGCCGCAGCTGTTACCCTCAGCCCTTCACCATTAGCTATTGTCACTCCTTGACTCTAGGGGGGCACAGATATTACCTACAACAAACAAAATGGAGTCTGTAACACCCACAGTCCAAGGAGTAGCAAGAAAGCCAAAGCACTTTTCATGTGTCACTGCTCGGTCAAGGGAGGAAAGGTCTTACGGAATTCGAGACATCTAGGCTTGGAAGATACACAGGCAAAGCCTGAGTAAAAGGGCAAAATGTTTATCCCCAAAAAACAGATAGGCTGAAGAGAAGCTCAACTTCAGAATTTTTAGGAAAATGCAAATGAAAAATCCAGAGATAGAAGTTAACAGCTATCAGAAAGGTAAAAAAAAGAAAAAGGTCTGTCAATACTGGGACCGGCCAGGAAGAAACCTCTCTGGGTGGGGGGCCCAAACACTGGTACAACCGTTTTGGAGAGAACTTTGGCATTAATTAGGAAAGATGGAAATGCATGTCCTGTGACTCAGCAACTCTACTGTGAGGAACACCTGGCCTGCAGAAAACCTCCCACCTGTGTTGGAAAAGATGCGTCTAAAGATATTCTTCGTCGCTTTTTCTGTGATAGCAAAAGACTGCCAGCATTCTAAACGCCTACCAATAGGAGAGTGGATACCAATGAATTAGGGGGTCTTTTCACATCGTGGAATTTATTATTCTTAATCACACCCTTTCTCCATTCCCACAAGGACCCTCTGCCCCCATTGGTAAACATAAAAATCTCATGGCTTCCTTTAATGTTACTTGAAATTTTAAAATACAAGTCCGCAAGAAATCCCTTCTCAGAAACCAGGGGGGACCAAATGTGCTTTGGAATGCAAGACTTTAGGATTTTATAAACATAATGTGGTACCTACTGGTACACTGTATATCAGTAATTCTCATACTTAGGCATGAATCAGAGTCCCTAGGAGGGCTCACTAAGGCACAGCTAGCTGGACCCCACCTCAGAGTTTTTTGATTTAATAGGTCTGGGATGGGGCCTGAGAATTTCCATTTCTAACAAGTTCCCAGGTGATGCTGATGCTGTTGGTCTGATAATGCACCCCTATACACCTATTCCTCAGATTCATGACACTTTGAGAATAACTGCTCTCTATTATATAACAACCCGAGGGGGTCTAGAGCAGCCACCCCATAATCAAACATTAATATTTCCACTGTGAAATAAATATATTATAATAAACATATATATACAATAAATACATAAATCATCTTCTGTTCAGATTAGGTTTTGCTATGAGTCAGCTTTTGTAAACTGATGAAAAATCTTTCAGTTTTCTGAGAATTTTGCATTTTGGAAGACAGCACAGGGATTATGGGCTTGTGATAGCTCATGACCAAAGATGAAAGCATACACAAATGGTAACGTTAGAAAATGCTTTTTTAACAGTACACTTGACCCAACACCATCAGAGATTGTGAATGTTTCTGGAATGAATCAATGTGAAGGAGACTCTCTTAAAAAGAGAAGTGGATCTTGCATTGTTTCTATTGGCCACCAGGTGGCAGCAACAATTCTCCAGCACCGTTGAGAAGTGCACTAGAGAGAGAGGCGTCCAATGCTTTTGAGTGAGAGAGCCATGCTGGTGACAGCTGCTTTGAAAGAGCCTTTGGGAATTACTATTGCTGTGTAAGAAATTATCCAAAAACTCAGCGCGGTAAACAATCATTCTGTTATGCTTGTGAATTCTGTGGGTCCCAAATTTGGAAAGAGCGTGGCAGGAATAGCTGTTCCGCATGTCTGGAGCATCAGCTAGAAAGACTCAAGGGCTGGGACCTGGAATCATCTGGGGGAGTCTTCACTCACGTGTCTGATGATTGATGCTGCTTTCAGCTGGGACCCTAGCGAGGCGATCAGCAGGAACATCTACATAGGGTCTCTCCACGTGGTCCCTCTGTGTGGGCTAGCTTGGGCTTCCTCGCAGCATGGCAGATGGGTTCAAGCATGAATGTCTCCATCCAGATTCCAGGAGAGAGGGCATAGACCACGACTGGATAGGAGGAACGTCAAGATCACTGTATTAGTTTGCGGGTTTGCTAGTTTGCTCAATTTGTTTCCATAATAAAATACCAAGTGGCTTAAAAAATAGAAATTTATTTCCCATAATTCTGGAGGCTAAAAGTCCAAAATCAAGGTGTCTGCAGATTTGGTTTCTCCCAAGGCATCTTTCCTTGGCTTTAGATGGCAGTCTTTTCCCTGTGTCTTCACAGAAACTTTCCTCTGTATGCTCATCCCTGTTGTCTCTTTCTCTTCTAGTAAGGACACTAGTCATATTGCATTAGGGCTCCACCCTAACGGCCTCAGTTTAATGTAATCACCTCTTTAAAGACCTTATCTCCAATACACTCCCATTCTGAGGTAATGAGGTTAGGGCTCCAATATACGAATTTGGGGGGGGACACACAAATCAGACCACAATAATCACCTTGTCAGACGAGCATGTGGGGTGGGAGATATTGCTACAGACATCTTGGGGAAATGCAAGTGCCATGAAATCCCTCATCCAGCTGCTCTGATAGGCTCCT
The DNA here is from genome assembly GCF_057876585.1 of Rhinolophus sinicus. Lineage (NCBI taxonomy): Eukaryota > Metazoa > Chordata > Mammalia > Chiroptera > Rhinolophidae > Rhinolophus > Rhinolophus sinicus. The sequence goes on from NC_142513.1 coordinate 17,337,196, forward strand.
GGTCACCTTGGAAGAGCCTGGTAAGGATGCGAATCAGGAACATAGATGCCAGTAAGGCCCCTGGGCCATGGGTCAGCTACACAGAGGGGAGCATAGCCACAGGCTGCCCTGGATGGGGGCAGTGATGGAAAGAAGGGGCTGGGGGTGCTCTGATTTGGGAACAGGGCCAAGATTTCCTATGGTCATAAGCCAGTGTGCACGTTTTTGTCTTGTTTTTACTACCCTGTGTTTTTATTTCAGGTTTGCCTTCTTCACTGACCTCTCAACCTCAGGGATTGCCTTTCTTTGCCCAAATTCACAGTTTATGAATTCCAGCCCAGATCTGTCTATCTAGAAAGCTACAATAATAATACTTTTTGCTATGATCCTCTACTTAATATCAAAGACATTCTAGATTTTAACTTTATTTTTATGTTATTTATAATTTTATCACCATGTTCTTTTTTATCTTTTAATCATAGCACACTAGTCTTTAATTTCTTGATTTTTCTCTATTAGACTGGCTATTATGTTACCTCGTTGAAGTCCAGTTTTTTGTTCTATTATATGAATGTAGTATTTTTCATGTTTTCTTTTCTCTCTAGCTCTTTCGTTCTGGACTCAGTCTTATGGTTGGTCTGTGTATGTTTGTAGTAGGTATAAGCTGGGATCCATGTGATGCAGTCACTATTTGTTATAGAATAAACTTGGAAACAGATTTATTCAAATGCCACTCAAAGGTGGAATGATTAAATAAATCATGGCAGGAAACATGATGGAATACTATTCAAATGTTTAAATCAATGAGTCACTTCACCAAAATATGTGCAGGAAATATATAAATAAAACTTTCAAAGTCTATTATGTGACATGAGGACCTAAGTAAAGAAAAGAGGCATATTCCCATTTTGGGCTAGAAAATTTAATAAAGATACCATCTTGCATCTTTTAATCTATAATTTTGTGGGATGCAAATAAATCTTTCAACAGAATTATTTTTGGAACTTGAAAAAATGATTCTCAGGATCATGCAGGAAAATCAAATCCTAGGGGAAAAAAAGAGAAAGCTGAAGAGACAAACACTGCCACATCTTAAAATGTATTATAATGAACTATTATAATAGTTCATTATGAATTCAGGAATAGACAGAGTGATGAATGGAGCAGATGAGTGAGTCTGGAAGCAGACCAAAATATATAAGGTCATTTAATAAATAATAAAAGTGGCATTTAAATCAGTGGAGAAAAGATGGATTACTCAATAAATATTGTTAGCACAATTGGCTAGTCATCTGAAAAGAAATTCAACGGAGACCTACCAAAAACCCAGGCCAAGAGGAATTCCAACTATATAAATGAATCATGGTACATGCATACCATAAAATACTACCATACGTAGCAATGAGAATGAATGAAACATGGCTACATGCAACATGAATATTAAGACAGTGCTTAGGGATACATAATTAGGTGATAAAACCATAAAGAGCATGGAAAGCCATACTGCAGACGTCCGTATAGTGGTTTCCTACAAGGGAAAAGGAGCAGATTTTGATCAGACCTTACTGGGGTGGCACTGCTCTGTTTTCTGACCACTATGATTACAGAGGTGCTCATTTTACCTTTATATTTTAGGCCATCACATAAGTTATTTTTTAATATAAAAAGGTTCAAGACAATTAAATTTATGGGGGAAACATAGGGTTTTTGTTTTTGTTTTCATTATCTTAGAGTGAGTGAGGCTTTTAAAAGTATGACATAAAACCCAAAAGCAATTTTAAAAGATTGCTTGATTTGAATCCATAAAAAGTTCTGCATGGAAAAACACCTCAATAAAGTCAAATGACAAACACTATTACAGGAAAACGTTTGCAATTCTTACCATATTTCTTAGTATAAAAGAGCAAAGCGTTGGAGGGTGGTTTTACAGAATGTCGTGATGCATTGTCCAATCAACATAATATGCAAATAAAGAAACCAAAAAAGAATGTGGAAGCTGTCTTTGTATTGATGTGGTATGATCTCCAAGATATATTGTTCCACTGTGTACAGTATGCACTGTTTATGTGAAAAGTATACATATATGTCATGCATCTGCTGATTACACCCTCATGGTGTTCTCACGTTTGTGACAGATATACACGCACAATTTTTAAAAGATGAAAAAGAAGCATCTCCACATGCAATGATAAAACAAGGCTAGATGAATACTATTAATTTTTAATTTTTTAATGGAAAACTTCAAATACATACAAAAGTAGAGAGAGGATAATGCACCCCTATGTACCTATCCCTTAGATTCATGATAAACATATGGCCACTCTTGTTTCATCTATACCCCCCTCCCATTCCCCTCCACTCAACTTGATGATTTTGGAGTGAATCCCAGACACTTCAGTATGTATCTCTATAAGCATTCTCTCTCTCCCTCACCCCTCCTTCCCTCCCTCCCTCTCTCCCTCTCTCTCCCACTCCAAACACAATCATATCTAAAAATAAAAACCTATCAATAACTCTTTCATATAATTCACTATCTAGATCATATTCAAATTTCCCTGATTTTTTTTAACAGTTGATGTACTAGAATCAGGATCCAAACAAGGTATACACTTTGTGTTTTGTTTCACATGTCTTTTAATGTATAGGTCCCCCTTTTTATCCCCTTTGCAATTCATTTTTCAGGGAGGAAAAAAAGGTTGTTTAATTTATAGGTTCCCCCACCCTGCCTCTTTTTTCCCCTCTTGGCAATAAAAAAAGGAAGGTTGTTTGTGTCCTGGAGAGTTTTCTGCTTTCTGGATTTTGTGGATTGCATCCCCATGGTGGTGTTTGTCATGTCCGTGACAGACGTTACTCATTTGCCCCATTCAGGTCCCCTTCCATCTTTCTCCACCCCGGTCTTTACCCCCAGGAGGCTGACCCGTGGAGACTGTATCAGCCAGGCTGTCTTGCCGGAGGCTTCAGTTGGGCTTAGCCAATAGGGAGCGCTGGTAGGAATGGGAGGGAGAGGGGGAGGAGAATGAGGTCAGAGTGTTTATTTCCCTGGCTCCCTTCCTGCAAGGTTGACCAGGGTTGTCCTCCCTCCCGCCTCCCTCCCTTCTTTCTTTCTTTTTAAAATTAGTTTCAGGTGTACAAAACAATACAATAGACATTCACCCCTCACAAAGTGATAGCCCCTCTCCACCATTGACTGTGCCTCTTGACTGAAGGTGACTCTTTCTCTCAAGACAGAACTCCCTCCCCTTCCAGGTTCTGATCATCTATCTCTCCCTCCTGTTCGCAAAGGCTTCTCTGCTGCTGGTCCCAGGATCCTGCACTACCCTTCAGACTCTGCCTTCACCTCTGTACATACACCCTCTTCAAATTTTCCTAATCTGAGTTCACCATCTGCTTCCTGTTGGGACCCTAACTTATACAATGTTTCTCTGTCCCCAATATTTCCAGTGAACTTGCAGTTAAATCTGGAGGCTTCATCAGATTCAGGTTAAAATTTGTTGTAAAACCACTTCATGGAGGATGTTCCATATGTTATCACATCAGAAGGCACATGATATCCATCCATTATAAAGATTCCCATCAGCTTTTCACCAAATGGTTTTTAGTGCCCGTCGATGCTTATTGGCTGTTGCCATTATCAGAAGTTAGAAAACTGTTGTCTTCTATGAGTATGAGCCCTTCTTCATGTATTAGCTGAAAATCCTCTACAAAGAAAAAAATCCCTTATCATCTATTTGGTTACCCTGGGAAAGGCAGGATCAGTGTCAGCTTCTTACACTTTATCAGTTTTCAAAACTGTGAGCTGGTTCCTCCAGAGGTAATCAATGATGAATTTATGGATTTTAACATTTGATATGTTTTTACCCTTCATTTTTTATTCTTTCTGATGCTCAAATTGCCCCATTCCTTGGCCAGTGGGAGTCATTTCAAGTTGGCTCCTGAGTTCTTTTGATACGATCCCAGGAGTCTTCAAGAGTCTTTGATACACTTTTGCTTTCTGATGCAATGATATTCCAGGCTCATCTTGTATATTTCCTGCCCCAGAACTGGAATTAGCCATTTCTCCAAGAGCTCTGGTTGCTTTTAATGAGAAATGGTATTTGAGAAGTCACACTAGGGGTGTTCCTTGACACGGGGCTGTTCATTATTTCTAGATTATACTTCAGCTAAGAAATTAGTACTTCTAAAGAGAAAATACATCATACTGATATTTGAGATTCAAATTTAGCATTACAGGACTTTTAATATTTTGATTTTGTATTTTTATATCTTGTATCTCATGCTGAAAATCTTGGTTCCAAACATTAACATATTTACATATTTATATCTTCAGAGTAACCATACCAATGCTATTACTAACATAATTACTGAAAACAGTAAGATTTATTTGCAGTTCTTTTTTGTTCTTAGACTATACCCACTAAAGATGTACATTCAACTACCATTTTTTTCCCTCACTACTATAAAAAGTCACTTACAATAAAGCCACCCAATTAAAGTCATCTAATTAAAGACTTAAAATAAGACCTCTCTGTGTAAGTAAGCCATCAACTTGATAAATAACTAGGTTCATTTGTTTTACTTTGCTTTTAATTTGTAAGGATTTTGCTCTTATGGTCATTAAAATTTGTTTGTTTTATAATTGTGCATAACATACACACGAGTCTAAACCCACATATACAAAGCATGTATTGTTCCTTTAAAATCTTAATCATAGGAGAAAGGAGGAGGAAATTACAAAGCTTTTCTGGCCGATACAGACAACTCACAAACCACTGTACCTTCATTTTTAAAAATGATGTCAAATGAAACGTTATTACTAGGGCAACATGTAATTAAGGAAGGCTACTAAAATTTGTTAAGGGATTTAAACAATTTTAAAGATATCAATTTATTAAAGATTTTTTTTTTAAAGCACAATTACATTTCTCTGAAACCCAGGTGACTTAAGAGTCCTTCGTTACATGTAACATATGCAGCCAAAATCAGACAGGGTGAGAGCAGCATTTTATCAGAACAAGCTCTTTGAACCAGCTTTCTGCTGCTCTCAGCAGTGTTTGCTTTTACAAACTTGCGGGGGAAAGGCAACATCTTTTCTGAGATTCTCTTCACTAGGAATTGTCGACCAGGAGGCGCTCCATTTTCAAGGTCAAGCCCTAGACTCCCGTTAAATAGCTGGGAGCAAGAAGAGCAAGCCTGAGAGGCTCAAAGTCGGAATACGGAAAAGAAAAGGGCAATGCGGCTTTAGGAGGCTGCTTCCAGAGTTGACAAGGAGCCAAAGCCAAGGTCCTTCACGTTCCCAACATACACCTCTGCTCCTACTTGCTTCACCCAACCAAGCTCCTCTGGAAGCTTTTAAAATTTGGTCCTTCTCCAAAATCAGCCCCCAATTCAGAAAAGAACCTTTGGGAGATCTGCATCCATGTCGAGCCGCTAGGTGGCACCAAATGATCAGTTCACTCACCCTGTCCACAGAAACCGAGGTTTGGCTCGCACAGAGGGGATGCTAGGATTCACTGGGTGTCATTGGTAGGTCCTCCAATTTCCCAGTGTATTTCAATAATCTCCTAAGAGCTTTCCTATTGTCAGACCCAGAATGTCAGAAAAGTTGCCAAGAAGGCAAATCATCCTCCCCCTTGGCGGGGGGTGGGTGGGGGGTGGGGCGGGAGGACTTTGTAAATATTCCGCTCAAGTTTATTCAGATTCTTATCTGTATACTTAAGCATTTGCGTGTTCTGTCTCACAGTGGCTAAAGGAATGCCTAGGACAAGGGCTGACAGACTATCAACAAAAGGACTTAGTTCACACTCTTGGAATGCCCTTTACTGAGAAGAGTGATCAGGGCATGGGTAGTGCCAGTCCTTTCAGATTTAATACTTATAATGAAACCCAGTCCAAATTACTGCTCAAGTGTCCCAAATTGGGGAATGATCCGCACCCCCCCAACTAAAGCTACAAGGTTCCAGAAACTTGTCCAGGTTGGGGCATGCCCACTGAGGACTGAGAAAGCAAGATGAAGTCAGTACCACAGCTAAGCTGACAAGATACTACCTACTGCAAGGCTGCGTCCTTGAAACTCCAGCTGTGGGAATGGACAGAGGTCTAGCTTGAAGGTCAACCGGTGGTCCCATCCTCTCTATGACCTCCTCCAACACTTACCATTTTTATTTTCTAATTATTCAATTTATCTTTCTGGTATTGTAATTTGCTGTTAGAAAGTCTGATGACATCTAATTTTTTTATTGTGTAAGCCATTTTGTCTTTTCGCCTGGAGACTCAGAAGAGTCCTTTTGTTTACTAAGTTCTTTCTTAGAGCTGACATAATTTTAGTAGGATCCTTCTTAGGGTTGACACTTCTGAGTCAGTTTCCCAAGCCTGCACACAGTGTGTCTTCACAATGTTCATATTCAAGGTGTTTTCTTTTCAGGGGGAGGAAAGTTTTATTGAATTACCTTGATAAGTTTTCATTCTGTTCCATTGTCTTGCTTCAATTCCTCTTCAATATGAAATTCAATTATAGTTAAATTTTCAACTATATTCAATTTGATTAACTTCCTTGGTCTCTTTTCCTTATCACTTTTTTCTCTTTTCAGTTGAATATCTTCCCTTTTGTGCATCTTGAGTTTAGGTTTCCGAGATAATTTTTCTGTTTCATTCAATTTCTTTCGTAAGTCCTGTCCATTCCCATTTCACTTCTACCTGCTGTTTGGTCACCTCTAAATATTTCACTTGCTTTGTGGTGCATCACACTGCATTTGCTTGTCTATTTTTAATTCATGTTGGAATGTTGCATTACAATTTCCTTCTGCCTATAATAGCTTTAGTATGTTTTATCTACTGAAGTTTGAATTTAAATTTTCCACTTTTGATCTTTTCCTACCGTATCCCCATCAAGATGCTGGTTTTATTTTATTAATGTGCGTGTTTGAGCATGTTAGATTTACCTACACAACTATTAGCAGGATATGGATCAAGAGTGGGGCAGGGAGAGGGTTAGGTGGTCTCCCACGTTTCCCCAGGGCTCCCCCTCCTGGTGCTAGTGAGGCAGGTGCTGTAAATTTGGCGTGTTCGTGGGCAGGCGTCCTTGGATCCTGCCGCTTTAGTAAGTCTATTGCCAGCCCCTCCTCTGGCTTCGGAGGTGCCTCCCTCACCTCAGAATGGGTGGTTCTCCAAGACCGTCAGCTCTGGTCCTGTGCATGTTCCAAATCCCTTCCTCTCTACTCCTTCACGGCCAGTGCCAGCTTACCTGGGGGCAAACCTCTGTGGTTGTCCAGGTGCTGATACTGCTAAGACTCCTCCATCTTATGGGCAAGTTATTTGCTTCTCTATGGCTTAACCACTTGTCACCCATATTCATATTCATTCCAGACTAACGTGGCCATCCGTGTTTCCTAGGGCAGTTGTAACGAATTACCATCAACGTGGTGCCTGAAACAACAGAAATGTACTCTCTCGCAGTTCCGAATACCAAATCTAGGTGTCACCAGGGCCATATTCCCTACGAAGCCTCTGGGGAGAATCCTTCCTGGCCTCTTCCAACTGCTGGTGGCTCCTGGCATTTCTTGGCTTGTGGCTGCATCGCTCCACTCTCTGCCTGTCTTCACACACCTTCTTCCCTGTGTCACATCTTTTAGGACACCCGTCATAAGGTTTAGGGCCCACCCTAAAGGCCAAAGCTCTCAGTACCTTACTTAACACAGTAAGAGTTTATTTCTCTCAGTGAACAATCCGCAGGGCCTCTGCTCCAAGCAGTCATTTAAGGACTTGGCTCCCCTTTTGTGGCCCCATGCTCCTTAGATTGCTTGCCACTCAGCCAGGGGTCAGGGACAGAGGAGAGTTGTTCTTATGGGAGGTTTACAGAAGCCAGCCCTGGAAGTGGCACACATCTCTTCTGCTCACTTTCCACTGGCCAGAACTCAAATGGCCACGTGTGTAACTGCAAAGGAGGCTGGGAAATGCAGCGCAGCTCTGTGTCCCAGAGGAAAGTGTATTTAGTAAACGGCCAGTCTGTCTGCCTACGCCTTTTAATCCTGTTCTAGCATTCTCTAATTTTCTTGCAATGATTTAATCACAAAGTTAATCACAACAGACTTAGTCGTATTCACTTAATCCCTACCACAGGCATAAAATAATCTGCATACTGTATTGGTATGAATTTGGTTTCTCCCTTTCTTGGTTTAGTCTTCTTTGCCCATATTTTAACCCTTATTTCACTCTTTAACTTCTTCATACCTTTTTACCTTCTTTGTTCTTTTGGCAAAACTGTTTATTTCCAGAGGTGCCCGCAGAAGGCAGAGGCAGCATAAGTGGCAGTGGGGGGAACCCCCCTACATCTTAGCCAAAGACAGGGGCCCTGATCACCCTCGGTGGCCGCCCAACCTTTAGAGCTGCCCTGACGCAGACCCGGACCTGAGTGGTTCGAAGACCCACAAGCCTCTCCCAACCCTGGGCCATCTCCTCTCCTGCCAGACCACCACAGACAAGAGCCCTAAGCTGGGCTATGGGAGTCCATTCCTTCGCCGCTGCCCCCAGAACATTCAGCTACACATGACCCTTCTCTCCAGGGTCATGGCAGGGACAGAGTGGGGACATTAAGATGTCTCCGTAAGTGGGGCTTCCTGGCTGAGGGGAAGTTCTGTGTAGACTCCTAATGACACTACTCTCAAATTTCTTTGTTCACAGAGTTAGTCATTCATGAACACTCCTGGGAGCCCTCTAGCACTGCACGGTGGATACTCCACACTGCGTGAAACGCACTTCCTGCTCTTGTGGAAGCCTCTACAGTTTAGAAGAGACCATCCTGGGGCAGAGAGAACCCCAGGACAGCAAACTTCTGACTAGTGCGTTGGAAAGGAAGGGTCGATTCCCTGAAGAGAACTGCATAGGTAAAGGTGACATGAGAGGTCATGCTTAATGAGAGGGGTCAGAGATGAGACCGGAGGGACGGCCCAAGGCTCTGCCCCTCGGCCTGAGCCTCACCACTGCCCAAACCTCCTCCGCAGTTCCAGTCTCCAGGGAACCCTGACTAGGTGCACTTAACACTGTGTTGTTTGGCCACGATGTGTGCTTCCCCAGGACAGCTCGTGCTCCATGGCAGCCTTGCTCTCACCACTGCCGTTCAGGCTGTTTAAACTGCTGACTATGGGAAAAAGCCTCCCTAAGAGCAGTTAACATGGTTCCTCTTCCTGGAAACGTGACGTGAAAAGTTCTCAGGTGGAGGTTGGCCCTGCCTACTTCGCAGCTACCCTTTCTTAGTAGTTCATGCTGATCACCATCTCATCAGTCCTTGGGCCCAACCGTGGACGGCAACGGCTGGCTGACAACGCTTTGGGAGCTCTTGGGTCGGCTTGATTCTTCTCCATTCACCACTACCACCACCCTCTGCTGGTTTTCAGTTGCTAAGGCCTTGAGAGCTGGAGATCCAGGTGACCCGTCACCCTTGGTAAGCTATCTGAGCAGACAGATTCTGAGGTGGCCTCGACAGAGGCATCAGAGCTAGAGGTTCCATGGGATTTAAACGTACGGATGCCGTGATGGGACCCTAGCATCTCAGGGGCCTTCAGGGCTCAATTTGGTGTGCTGGAGAGTTAAAATTCTAAGCGATCTCTGTAAAAGAGAGGGGTCACTTGTCCATTTAAGACGAAGCCACAAAGGCGCAGGGGATGTGAGGTTATGGCAAAAAGGGAACCTGCTCCAGTCTATTTCTTTCTTTAGAAAGGGTTGAAAAACTTAAGCAGCCAACAAACGCACAGGGACAAAAATTTAAAAAAAGGATTTATAGGAAGGCCTCATATGGTGGAAAAGTTCCCAGCAAAGGAAGCATGAATAAAAGTGGGGCCCAAGTCCTATTTCTGCCCATTCAGAAGTGGGCACTGAGCAGGCCCCAAACAGAGTGACTTTGTACAACTTAGTTCCCCTCTTTGGGTCCTTTTACCTCATTTGTAAGAGGAAGTGACAGGAGGAGGGAAGTACTTCCAGCTCCTGAGGTTTTGTGGGCGATTGTTCTTATTACATAAACATTTCCTTTTCATACGTATGTGAAAGACTTCCATCTGCTGGGCATTCACACAATTTCTGAATAAATTTAGAATATCTACACTGACAATACAAATTTTTTAAAAAACAACAAAAAAGGCTTCAAAATGCAGTAAGAAAGAAGCCCTGTGTATTTTGTACATCTCTGCCCTCCACTCTGTCTTCATTTACTGATGCAGGAAGCTGAGGCCACAGCTCATCCCTAGTCCAACAGAGAGGCGGGCAGGTCCCCGAAAGTTCTTCACTGCAGAAGCCGCCTGCAGACGGACACAGCTCTGAAGAGTAACTCCTGGTGCCCCTTCACTGGGCCCCCAGGAGAACTCCAGCTCGCAGCCCACTGTCGCTTGGGTCGGAGCTAGAGGTCCAGCACAGTCACTGTCCTGTCACCCTGGCGACACGGTCGCGGAGGGGCCCTTTGCTACGCCTGCTCGCCAGCACCGCCTCCACCAGCCGCTGAGCCTTTGCCAGGTGCCTGGGCGTCGGAGGAGCGTGCAGCCTGCTTTGGCAGGCGGATGGGGACGTAGACGTTGGAAGCGCAGTGCTCCTTCAGGTATTCTCCCCCCTTCTCTTCATAATCCTTCCGGGTGACCCAGACGGCATCGTCGTCTAGGTGGTCCAAGGCCCAGTCCCGAGCACCGTACCAGGCGTCCAGCACGGGGTTAGAGGCCAGCTGCACCTGAACGAAAGGGAACATTCACCAGAAGGCCATCTCCCATCAGGACTCCCGGAGCCCCAGCTACGGCCCCTTACCTTTCATCCCCTGAAATATATCAGACACACAGGAGGGCCCCAAATACTTCCAAGACAGCACAGGACTATCTCTGCACCCTCCAAGCAAAGCTGAGCTGAAATGCGCCCCGCTCACCAAGAAATCACATAAGAATGCCGAGTGCAGCAGACTCAACCTAACAGAGTATGTGGTTGGCAGCTACTTTACTAACACAAGACCTGCCACTCTGGGTCACAGAGGGACCAGCTGCCCCTCCTCCAGCTCCAGTGATCGACCACAAGCTGGCAGATGGACAGGGAAGCAGAGCTGACACTCAACCTGGAGGAAAGGCGTCCCTGGCCCTGATCCCCTCTGTGAGGAGAGGCAAGAAGAGGCTGACATGAGGCGGCTCTGGCCACGGAGGCAAATGAGCCTCAGGAGAAATGAGAGTAGAGAGGGTGGCCTGGGGCGTCCTCCATGGTGCTGCCAGAGCTCAGCTCCCACTGCTTATTATCGGAGCGAAGTGAAGAGAATGACTTATTCTCCATGTAGTCTTTCGTATTGTCTGAATTTTATTATAGGCATGTCTTCCCTTTTCAATTAAAAAAGAAATATATAAAACATGACTCCCATCCTGCTTTAATATCTAAACATAAAGACCAGAAGGAAAAGCCACAAATGTTAACAGTGAATATCTCTGGAGAATGACATTATCATTTTTCTCATTTACACTGTATTACTTTTGCAATCAGAAAACAAGTACTTAATGCTATTTTCAAAGCAGTTGGTTCCATCAGTACCTGAAAAGACGACTGAAAGGGTCTCATCTCCAACAGCTCCTTCTCAATTCTAACTTTCATCCCAGGATACATCATATTCCCGCCAGTGAGGAAAACGTTCTGAACCAGCATCTCCTGAACGTCCTTTGGGTACCTAGGAGAGAAACGACTCTTTCTAGTCTATTCCCTCCAACTTGAGCACCGGAAGAGAATGTAGATGCGGAAATGTAAGTTGTCGGTGCAAAAGAGAGAACATCTGCCAAAATTTGTTTAAAAAAACCTCCTATTTTTCATTTGTGTCTTTACAAAATGCCAAGTATCCAATCAAAACCTTAATTTGAATGGTCAATTTATTTCCTTAGCATGATAGGAAGTTTTGTGGCTTTCTCACACATTTTGTAAAAACTAACTTTATTGACGATCGACTTATATTTTGATTAAGTCTGACAAATTTATATACCCCAGTAACCATCATCACCTCAATCACGATACAGAGTATTTCCATCACCCCAAAAAGTCCTGCCTCCATTTTGAGGGTCCATCTCTCTACCTGTGCTTTTTTTTTTTTTAATAACAGTTTTTATCTTATGCATGTTTGACCCTTTTCCTACCCGTTGTCGGACAAAGCTGAGAGCCCCTCACAGGAGCTGCAACAGCTTTTCTCCCTTGCTGGGTATAAGCATCCATCTTCTTTTAACCAACAACAGCCAAAGTACTAAAAATCATGTTTCCTACTTATGAAAACTCACACTGCAGAAATTGCCTGTGTAATGGGTGCGGGGAGGCATGCACCTGTAGAAATGCAAACTCCTAAATAAATGAAATGCCTACAAGGAGGGAGAGAAACTTCCAAGTTCTGCACATTTTTAAGGTGTTTGGAATCATTAGCCTTCAATAACGCGAAGGTTTCTATGAAAGCCAATGCACAAACACCACTGTGCTGCTCAAACTTGAGAAATTCTTAAAGCTCCTCAAATCAACTGTGCACTTACATGTCCAGAAAAGTACACGGCCCCAACTCTGAGCCAGGCCTGGTGAGACAAAGAATATTATCTGCGCACAACAAGTCAATGAGAAGGAGAGAGGGAGACACATTTCCACTGCCTGACCAGCAAATCTACTATTTAATGCACAGTCCAAGGAAACGGCTCAGGAAAAGAAGTCCAGCCTCACCTGTCCAGAACGTACTGAAGGGTCTCTGCTATCCCAGCCTGCTCTTCGCCTATGAGAGACGGCTGGAAGATAATTTCTGGAGCTCGAATTCTTTCTGTCCCAACAAACAGCTGATGATATGCTGCCAAGTTAAACACGGGCTTTACAAACCCAAGGTTTAGAAGACATTTTTAGGCCAGAATAACAGACATCCCAGTTGCCAGTTTCCTCAAACCGCACTGCTTATTCCAATATAGCTTCTGTCCTTTGTTCATGCCAGAGTCACCTCCCTCCAACTCTCTTGATTTGATCATTCAATTGTCTACTCTTTTTCCACTTCTGTAGAAATATCTACAAATTTGCATCATGAAATGGTCCCCAAATTGCAGGGAAAGAGACTTCATGAAGAGCAGCAGCAGAACTGGAAGCCCAGGTCTCCTGCCCAGTACCTTGCTCAGCACCCCTGGTCCCTGCACAGCTGAGAAAGCTTTCTGCCAGGTGTGTCTCAGACTCAGGCCAGTCTCTCTCATTGCCACTGTCATGACAGAAACGTAGACCCAAATGAGGATTAAGCATAGTGACACTGGCTTCAATTTGAATGAAACCATGAGAGCTAGTGTTCAGTGTAAAGGCCCTAGCTACTTGTCAAATGTTCCCACTAGACAGACTATTACTCACAGATTCAGAGATCTTGGTGCTGGAACCACAATCAATCCCTGGGGGAGGGGACCCGGGGAGGACCTGATGGGCCTGACTTCAGGCGGATGATTTAAGTACTGGTGACCCCCTTTCCAGAAAATACAACTGGGAATTTTTCTTAATGTCCCTCAAGAAGCAGACTAGACTAGACTGGTCATTCATGTCACAGCTGAAAGCATGAGCATGATCTAGGCATGGTCCAACCTGGATGGTGGGGACTGGCTTCTCCACTTCAGGCGCTTCCTCTGAAAACAAGGGTTCAAAGTCATTGATGCTTTCCACATCTTCCAGAGATGGTTCTAATGGCTCCAGCTCAGGAGTCTAAGAATAAAAGAAAACAGAACAGATCCTGTAACTTCAGCGAGTCTTAGTTCTGTTAGTTCACTGTCACGAAAAAGAACTGGGATTCCACCCAATGGCCTAAAAGTTCCCATAAAAACCATGAAAAATTTTCTAAACTGTTAAAAAAAAGAAAGAAGAGAACACACATGAACACAAGAATTAAAAGACTGAAAAGCCAGGAATGAGCTTTGCTCTTGTCCCCTGCCTTTCCAAACCTCACAAACCTCAACCCCTACCTTCTGTCTAAAGCCTTCTGACTGGGCCCGCTCACACCAGGGGCCCAGTGGGAGCCCTGCTGCCTGTGGAAGTTCACAGCACCACACACAGAACTCGGGGGACAGGGTGTGACAGCCCATATCCTACTAAGTGGCTTAGACTACCAGCAAGATGAAATAGACCTCTTAATAATTAATATACGTATATGTATATATACATATGTGCCAACACTAATGGGCTTCACTAGTAGTCCCTTAATCGCAGGTCCATGGGCCGGGGGTTGTGACTACAAGCTCCCAAGGCAGCAGAATGCTTCCTATCTGTGGAGTCCTACAGAACAGGCTTTCCTTTTCAATGACAATGAACCTGGGTGGGACCTAGACATGCTGGTACCATTCCAGTCGAGGGGTTAGGACACATTTTAATTTTGACCTGGACAAAAGAAGTTAGATTGGAGTGGGGAGGTTCTGAATGACATCTTCAGCCACCTGTGGTTCTGCCATGTGAAAGGCAGATGAGTTTTACCTTCTGAACTCAAAGGGGAAAAGTACAGGAAGACATATTCTATTGCATTCCACGGAGGAATGCTCTAACAATGACAGCTGTTGTAGGAATCACTATCCTGTGAGAGGGTGTCTTGGGAGCGTTCAAGCAGACTCAATACCATCAGCCTATGGTACCTGACAGGAGATCCCTACATTCTGAGTCCCTCCTTACTCTCAAAATCTATGAAATTTGTAAATTACCGACACAATTCAGAACACTTAAATATACTTCTCAGGAACCTATCCATATATACTGCAGATGTGAACTAGTATTCAAACTCACTCTTAAATAAGATAATGCCTTTCAACACTCCTCCAACTCTCTCTCCCCTCCCCACAAAAAAAAAAAAAAAAAAAAAAAAAGGGCATGTGGCATAATGTGACTTACAGACGGGTAACAATGTGTTTTAAATCCTGATCAATATAGATGATTCTACCATGTTGAAGAGGAGGGTAAACCCTGGAAAGGCCGGCGATATTTCTTCATCTGAGACTAGAGATCAGGATGAGAGGGGCTGGTTTAGAAATAGGTAGTTTAAGGAGGAAAGAAAGCGGGCTGGGAGGCAAGAATGTAAGGACGTGGCTCTTGGTGAAGGAGATGAGAGCATCTCTGCCAATTCTGAATCCAGTTCAGGAGCAGGGACACCTGCTACTTGCACAAACCTCACTGCAAACATCACTGCACTTTACAAGTGACAATATAGGTGCAGGAGGAACAATAACCTGCCCAGGATCACAGGACACTAGCTAGTGGTGGAAACTTGGCTAAAAACAAAACTTCTTAGCTCCAAAGTCTTTGCTCTGTCTTAAGCTGCAATTCTAGAAACCACGAGTCTCAGTGTGAGAGGACAGCTGGGAATTTAGGAGTAGGGCAAAGAACTAGCTAGCCTGAGCTCAGGGTAAGCAAAAAGAGAAGCACAAGAAAGACTTGACAGCAGCAGGACCAGCTGCGGGACGACAGGCTTCTCGGCCCCAGTAGGGGCAGCCGAGCCCATGTACACATTCCCCTCGCCGCTGTCTACATTCTGGGATTTGTAAAACTCTCACCTCCCCTCACAAGAAAGCAGCCCTGCCCGCGAGTGCCTGCGCCGGTTCTGGCCTGGCACTAAACTCAGTGGTCCCAGGAGAGGATCCGAAATGGATCACAAAAGTTCCCTTTCACCTGGTGGCTTGTCATCTAGGATGACGACCCACAGTGGTGTCACAGAAAGAGGTGAGGCTTTGGGGTCACGCTGATCTAGCTCTGAATAGCAACCAAAACTTTATTTAGAGTCACAGTGGCACAGCCTGAGCCTTTGAGCCTGCTTCCTCCGCGGTAAGTCGGACATGACCCGAGGGCAGCGTTGGGGTGAGAACCGAACATTCCTTCTCTCTTCCCTTTTAGATACGCACTCATTTTGCCCCATAAATATTTCAGTTGTATGACTGGGTTATAGGCACACAAATGTCACCTGTGCATGTAAATAACTACAGACAAAACTTGTGACCTCCCCTCCACCCAAACAATGGGTGAGGGCAAGCACAGGGCTCCACGGAGTTCTCTCCTATCCACCTCTCACTCCCCACTCCTCTGCCCTACTCGTCTTCACCAAACCTCCACTCCTCTGACCTCCCTGACTGCCCAGGGAAGGACCTTTCTTGTGGAGTCACACCTTTCTCTATCCTGCCTGAAGTCCAATCACATTGCCACCACCTCTCCACCCCAACAGACCTGCTTCTGCTGACCCCAAGCACACTGAAGGACGCCACCCAGCACTCTTTCACTTCCGCTGCGGGGTAGACAGTATTTTTCACAGATGTTCACAATGATGTCTTCCCTCCCACACGCTCCTCCTCAATCTGGCCCTGACACTCCCCATAAAGATGGGGTCCATGTTTCCTCTCCTTGGCTCTTAGCAGGGGCTTGATGACTCCAACCAATAGAGTGGGGTGCAAACGATGCCACATGACTACCAATGTGAAGTCATAAAAGACCAGGCGGCTTCCTTCACCTGGATCTCTTGAAACATTTGCTCTCTGGCTACTCCCATGGGGAGCTCCCTCCTACAAGCCCGTCGCCATGCTGAGAAGCCCAAGGCACATGGAGAGGCCACGTGTGGGTGCTCAGGTCAACAACCCCGGCTGAGCCCAGCCTTTGAGTCTTCCCAGCCCAGATGCCAAGGAAGTGAAGAACCCTCCAGAGATTCCAGTTCCCAATTGCCCAAGTCTGCTCAGTTGAAGCCCCAGGAATCACGGAGCAGGGAATCCCTGCTACACTCGTCTGAAATCCTGACCCATTAAATTCACGAGCACAACAGAATGGTTGTTCTGTGATACAAAGTTTAAAGTAGTTTTTCACACAGCAATAGATAAGTGACTATGCTTCTGGCGGGGCAGGAGTGGAGACAGCTCCAGACTGACAGCTCCCAGGCGACCCTTCTGTTCCTCTCCGGCTTCCTTCTGCACTCCCTACAGGGTTGCATTACATCTTCCCCTACACTGTTCTCCTCAGCCCCTTCTAATCTCTACCTGTGGTTCTTGGCAGATCGTCTTACGTGCTTCAAAAAGCCAACTTACCTATTTATTCTCCATTCCATCTCTTTATTTTCTGACCCTTTCATCATCCTTGTCTCAAAGGATGAGTGTACCATTTCCTATCCCATGTTCTTAAAATACTCCCGGCAACCTTTCTGGTCTCTCTCTGCTCTGACTGCTCTTTCTCAATCTCTTTCCCTGGGCTTTTCTTCTGCGACCTGCCCTCTATGTAGTGGCCTTCTCAGGCATTCTGATTTTCTCACTGCCCCTGTGATTCTAGGTCCTTCCATAGCTGGGTCCTGGAAAGTTCCACCTGATGTCCCACAAAGACTTTAAAAATAAGGTACCCAAAACCCAGCTCATCACCTTCCTAAGCACAGCCAGCGCTCTACCCTCCACGTGCTGCCTCTCAACACAGCCTCCGTGTGACTGCAATCAATCTGGAATCGAACGGCTGTGTTGGAATCTCCGCTGCGCTGCCTCTAGCTGTGCAACCTTGGGCACATTTTGTCACTCCCCTAAGTCTCACTTTCCTTATCTATACAATGGTAGTGATGATAGTACTTAGTGAACTATGACAATTAATCAAGATGACACTTGTGAAAGTGCTCAGCAGAGGGTCTGGCTCATGTCACAAGTTCTGTTATCATCAGTTATTGCCATTCCTGTCACCTCCTTCCCTAAATGGCACCAAGATCTTTGGATCCTACATTTGAAGTGTCTCCTCCCCTACCCTCCGTCCCCAAAGCTAACGACAAATTTCAGGTCTCCTTTGGCTCTCTTCTGACCAACTACAACACATTTTTATCCTCTCTTCCCCCTTCCAGCGTCGCTTCTCCTTAAACCCATCATCCTAACTGCCACCAGTAATTTCCCTAAAATAAAATCTCAAGATTTCCTTGCTTAACATACTTTGAAGACTCTGTCTGAGGGATAATATCCAGGCTGACTGAAAAAGACCGTTATAACCTGGCTCCTTCTTACCTTCCCCACTTTATCTCCCACACTCTACACACCAATCGTGCCATGCTCCCTGCACTTGTGGTTCTTTCCATCTAAAATGTCCTTCCCTCCTCATTTGCTACTTATTGGAATCAAATAATCTTTGGGGGCCCAGCTCAAATATCACAAGCCTTTCTTAAAACACCACCTGGATTCCCACACACATCTACCGCTATAGCCAACAAGTCAGCTAAGTATGGTTCTACAGCTCTGTCTTTCTGAGGGACCCAGGAGGGCAGGGACTGCATCTCACTCACCTCTGCACCCCTACTCCCTGGCATACCACACCTAGGCCTGAGTGGTGGGCCCCTGGGATACACACTATTTCCCTGGAATAGAGAAGATTATAAAATGTTGGGTTTTCAAAAGGCTTCTTCAGCTACAACCAAACTCCATCTATCTATACTCAAAAGCACATCACCCTAAAAATAACTTCTTAGCTTCAGTAAATATGGTAAAAATATATTTTACTTATCTTAACTCGTATGGTTCACAGAGAGAAACAATTCATAATAATTTCAATGCAGACAACAGGCATCCAGAAGAGGACAGATTGCGCTACCACGGCTGGCTTCTCTCCGTCTAGGATTTGCCAGGGTCTCCACATGTATTGTGTGGCATTTAGAAACACACACGGAACTGTTCTTTTGGAACTGAAGAGAAGGACGGATTGCCAAAGCACATCAGAAAAGATGCAGCATGGTTCCCTGGAATGGCTCTGTTCTTGGCTAGCCAGGCAAGGGAACTTTCTATATTTGGCCCATTGTGTTTTCCGACAAATGGTGATGCTGTATAACTGTGCCAGTGAGCACCTTCTAGTTTAAATATTCCACAGGGAGGTTAACAAAGCCTCCTCTGCCTCCTTGGAATATTTGCCGAACATCAAGGGCTGGATGGATTAGTCTGTAGGAAAAAACGGATTTTATAAAACAGTAAGTTAAATAATTTAGCTGTCTTAATCCAATTCAGCCATTACTGCTTGGACGGCATTTCAATATGAACTTTAGTCCACATAAATCTATTCTCTCCACTCTTTAGAGAATCCTACAAATATTTTCTGAAAAGTAGAACTGGCAAGTCAGTGTCATGGTCAACTTTATCCCAGGAAGGTTTCTGTAACTGACTCTAGTCACTAACAGTAATCCTTAATAAACGCTTTCTGACCACCATTCAAGCTCTGGAGACAGATCGATTCATCAAATTTGTTGTACACAGAGAAATCTATGAGGTCTGACATTTCAAAATCTCCCTAAGCCCAGAGACATTTGAATATGTACCCCCTGAGCACAGAACCAAGTAGGGACTTAAGTATCTGCTGAAATGAATGAAGGAGTAATTATGTAACAAACGCAGAAAAATGAACAAAGAAAAGGATAAACTAGTTCCCCAACAGCCCAGGAATCACATCTTCACTGTTTGTTTGTTTGTTTGTTCTTTTTAAATCTGCAACCCCTCACCTGCCTGTGGCTTAGTGCACATCTCTGGTTAAGGATGCTAATGTCCTCTTGACATGTTAAGCACGATGAAAACTAAATATGGACGAACAATAAAGACAACATGGTTCTGAATCCCAGTACACAAGGGCTCAAATCTGAAACACAGACCTCATGACTGGAAGAAGCAAACTAGGAAAGCCACAGAAGCTGATCCGGGATGTTGTGTGAGTAAGAAGGTAGCAAAGGTCCCTTCTATCCAAGAGCTCAGGGAGCCTGTCAGCGGCATCTAAGAAGCCTGACTCAGGATCTGCTCGATCCAACCTGCGTGCTCATGGCCAGGGGCTATCCTCATGTAGTCTACAGCTCATCAGAGAGAAGCGGAGAATGAGAGCTGAGGGAAGGAACTGAGAGTGAGCCCACAGCTGAGACGGTCACTGCAAAAGGCAGCTTCACGCTGAGCCCAAGAGCTCTGAAGTCACCAGTAAGCACCACACTACGCCCAGCATCAAATTGGATTTTTCTACAGGACTGTTTCTTCCTAAAAGTACAGGTTTTAGATTTAAAGAATTTTTTTTTTCCCTTTCTCAAAATGTGTAAACATTTTTTTGGTACCCTCTGTATTTAATAAAGCATCAGAACAAAGTTAACGGGAGTGTATGACTAACCTCCAAAGAACATCGGAGGAGCAGGCTCAGGTTCAAGACAGCACCACAGGATGGGTGTGTGACTCTCTTCCTACTCTCTACACACACTTCCCCTCCTAGGCGGTCCAGAGGTCTACAGGGTACAAGTCCCCGGGTCAGAACTTCAGTTGGTACATGTCAGTGCTATGACTACCCCGTCCGTGTACATGTGGACCTCACTCACCACGCTGCTCTTTCCCCCAAGTCTGGTCACTGCCTTCTCAAGACACTCAGGAAGGACTGTGCCCCCTAAATGAGCCCACAGACCCTCCTCCGAAG
Organism: Rhinolophus sinicus; assembly: GCF_057876585.1. NCBI lineage: Eukaryota > Metazoa > Chordata > Mammalia > Chiroptera > Rhinolophidae > Rhinolophus > Rhinolophus sinicus. Next base: position 17,357,560 of record NC_142513.1, read on the forward strand.
GCCCTCAGTACCTCTGGCTTGCTGTCCACCACATCCACCTCGAGGGTGACTTCTGATTGAAGGATTTTCTGCTTAGCTTGCTCCACTGCCGAACTGAGCTTGTGGATGTAGGACTGCAGCTCTTCTGGGGAGTCCATGTTCAGTTCTATCAGGGCTTTGTGAAACTGGTCCATCTGGCCGTCCTCTAGAAGCTCCTGAAACCAGAGCAGTCACAATTCATCCTCAAAGACATCTGTGCGATCACAAACAGGAAGGAAAGAGAAATAGCTTAGAAACCAAACAGAGAACTACAGCAGGAGGGCTCCCTGAGCTCCCCAACCTGGCCCTCCACAAAAATCACACCTCCCACCAAAGATCCGCACAGCTGTCCTCCTCCCCAGCTAGCTCCAGGCTGCCATCATATCAGAATTTCAGCAGCACCTGATTAGGCACAGCTAACCTCTGGGGACAGACGTCAGAAACGGTGTTATCTTCTGGGTGGCTGGAGGCGGGAAGGTTACTGACTAGAGAAGATGTGAGGGAAGCTTCTGGGATGCTGGTAATGCTCTATTTCTTGATCGGGATTGCAGATACATGTTGTGTTTCATGTTGTGAAAATGCACCGAGCTGTACACTTACGATCTATGCACTAGGCTATGCAGCACGCATGCCACACTTAAATTAAAAAGTTAAACAATAAAAGAAAGACAATTATAAGGCCAAAATAAATCAATAAAACCCGAGTTCACAGCTCTTTCAGAAATACCTGCTGCTATACTGTCCTCTATACTGATGACTAGGTCCCTAGACTCCTCCCTGACCCCCAGGGCGACTGATGGGCACGCGACGCATTTAACAATTGAGGAAGAACATACAGGAGGGCATTTTCTGGGACCACCTTGTTGAGCCAGGCCAGGGGCACCTCGGGGACCTGCTGTTACCTGCACATACAGCAGTCTGTCCAGCCGCTCCTGATCCAGCTGCAGCTTCTCCTCCCGCCGACGGGCGTTGAGCTCCTGCAGCCGTCGCAGCTGCTGCTGCCGCCTTTCCTGCTTCTCCTCAGCGGTCAGAGTGCTACCGAGGAGCTTGTTGGAAAATGGGAGCTGCATCTTGTGGACGTTGTTTTCATAATAATCAGGGCACCGCCATTTCTGCAATTCTTCAAAGAAATAATTTTGAAAGTTATGAAATGGCAACACTACTAACACAGAAATTAGAAAGTCAGTAACAGGGTTCCAGGTCTGGGGAAGAAGGAGAAAACACACGCCACCCAATCTCTGAACCACCCAATCAACAAAATGTGGCTGTAAAACCAACAGACCTGTTCTAAAATAATTGCTAAATAAAGTTCTTCAGACAGAAATGATACCGGAAGGAAAACTGGAACACCAGGAATAAAAGAAGAGCAATAGAAATGATGAAAACCTAGTTAAATGTAACAGGCTAACCTCCTTGAGTTTAAAATATGTCTGACAATTGAAAGTAAAAACCATAACACCATCTGATGAGCTTCCAACGTATGTAGATGATGACATAAGACAAGCCCAGCATAAAGAGGAAAGAGAAAGGGGCTCTAGCATGCTAACATTTCCATTATACTTGCAGTGGTAAAATAGTGATTCTAAGTAGACTGTAGTTTGTTTACTGTAATCTCCAGAGCAATCACTGAAGAAACTACACAGAGATGCAGAAAACACACACACACACACACACACACACACACACACACAATAGATAAAATAGAATACAAAAAATTTTTTTTTAAAATATTCTAATAACCCAAAAGGCAGGAGAGGAAAACGGAACAACAATGAGAAGGAAGGAACAACAAAAAACAAATAATAGTGGAACTAAATCCAAACATATGAATAATTAAATCAATTCAAATAATGCTCTTCCTCGAGCATTTGGATGTTGCCCAATTTTGAAAAAGAACCTACCTCTGTAAGTTATCAGTTAACTGAATAGTTTTTTAAGAAAGTAAATACCAAAATGGGAAGCGGATGCTAAAAAGCAATGAGTAAAAAAGTGAAAAGCAGCACCCGGGGTACACCTGAATGAACACCGCAAAGGTAGACAACACCCAAACGCTGCGAGCAAACACCCTCCTCATTACCTTCCGCGTAGTCCTCAGCGATATAGCTGTGCTCATGCAGGATCTCCTCCATGCGGCTGAGAGTGATAGCTGCCAGGTGCCCAGGGTACTTCAGCTGCAGGAGACGCTGGAGGTAGCCAGCTGCCTGGCTTCCTCCCAGATTGATGCGTTTACAATTTTTAGCGTCTAACCTACAATCAAGAAATGGAAAACAGCACTGAAATTTTTGGCTACATGAAAGAGGAATATGAGGCATCTTGAGGGAGAAAGGATAATTTAATGTAGACACAAGAAAGAGACCAGCTGGGAGAACACAAAACCTTACAGTTAAAAGGGACTTGAAAGTTCCCTCGGCCCGACCACTTACCCAATGAAGGAATTCCTAATCTACACCCAGACAGGTGGCCATCTAACTTCTGGCAAGAGTCTCAGCAGGAAACAAGGTTCAGTGGGAAAAACATGCAATCTGAAGCCTGACCCTTATGTGATTCACCATGTATTTCTCAAACTATCCTGGGACCAAGTATCCTAGAACTAGCTGGGGAAAATGTTAAATGTGCCAATTCCCAGGACTCATGTGCTCTGGGGTGGTCCCGGGAATACACACTTGTTAAAGCTTCCCAGGTAACTCTAGTGTAGGCCAGACTTTGAGAACTCCTTCCCTAGACACTCCACTTTTACTGACGCAAACACATTAAGTAACCAGACGTCCTAGTTTACTGTAATCTCCTACGCATACCAGTCTCTTTCACGTGAATTGAAGGGAAAGAGAACCAGAGTATGTGCTTAACGTAAAAGTAGCAGAGCACTCGGATGTGGCTGTGTATTGAAATGTCGCTGCTATGTCACACTTCGCCAGCAGATGCCAGCACAGAACAGGATATGCTCCAATCTGATCATTTCTTAGCCTTCTGGTAACGTAATTTTCTCTCCATATAAAAATACTAACATTATTTGCAATTGCTGCATATTCTGATTTATACCTGTACATCAGGAATGTTTGGTAATGTCTAAGAATTGTTTCTCTACTTAAATTTTTGTAAAAACTTCTGGAGAAATTCCTAATATGGGTCTCAATAAATTCAACGGCATTTATTTTGACTTAAATATTCACACTACTTTACAGTTTACAAAGTGTCATCACCTACATTATCTCATTTCATCCTCAGGGTAACGCTGAGCAATCACTTTTTCCCAATTTTACATGTAAGGAAACAGAGGTTAGGTATCTCGTCCTAAGCAAGGCTGCAAACCAGGCATTCAACTCCAAAGACAGGGCTCTTTTTCCCACTTACACACCCTCTTTACACAATGAGAAATCTTCTCAGGATAGCACAATGCTGGCCTACTTTCTTATCAGACAAAAGACCAACTCTAAAGTGAGAACAGATTTTAAACATGACAGAAACACCCTCACCTTTTATTCAGCTCAGAAATTTTTAATAAGTACCTATTATGTGCCAGGCACTATACCCGAAAAGCTAAACAATGGTGATTAAAGAGCTTTAAATTAAAAAATAATCTCTTAATAAGAAAGTGACTCCAGAACACAAAGACCATCTAAATTTATTCAGATAATTTATTCAAAACACTTTTATTGAGCACCTACTACCTGCAAGTATTATTAACTATTTCACATATATCAGAATTCTAAAATTCTAAAATTATGGATTTGGACCTTAGAGACCAACCACCCCAACTCCCTCCAGGTCACAAGGGATGGAAGGTGAAGTGATTTATCCATAGTCCCAAAGTAAGTTAGGTCAGAGCTAAGTAAGCCCAGAGGCCAGTTCATGGTCCACTATTTGCTCTTTCAACTCCACCTTTAAAATAGGCACCCAATAAATGTTTCCTGAATACTTCTCAAAACAACACTCAAATGCCAGAAGTGCAACTCACCTCCCTTCTAAGACGGGTAAAATATGTGTACACTGGTATCCAGATGAAATGATGAGCCCACTGGAAATCAAGTTCTTTGCCTTATTGTGGTAGAAGCTGAACAGGCTGTCTATACCGTAGGCAACCTTCGGAATCCCGTAGCATTCAAAAAGGAGCTCAGACATCATTTGTCGTGAATACAGTGGGTTGCACACGGCTTCTGTCAAAACTATGGGATGATCAACACAGCCCTACTTTAAAAGAAAAGAGCAAAGAGATGAGGGATACAAGAATACGCTTTTTAAAGCATTCAAAAAAAAAAACAAAAAAAAAAAACCACCACCAAAATCCTATTGCAAGGTCTGAATTTGCTTTTGGCCTCCAATCAAAAACTTGATCAGAAGCAACTGTAAAACACTCATCTCTACTTGAAGTTGTTATGGAAAACAAGAAAATAGGGTCAATTTAAGGTCATTTAGTCTAGCCCCATCCAAAGTGTCAGCAAATCATGATGGCTCTATCTTCAAAATATCTTCAGAATCCAATGGCTTCTTACCACACCCTCCTCCCCCACTACCTCCCTCATCTGTCACTTACATCTCTCATCTGGGTTATTGCAACAGCCTTCTAACTGGTCTCCCTGTTTCTACCCTATGACCCACGCCTTATAGCAGCTATTAATCCTTTTGAAACAAAAGTCATGTACCTCCTCTCCTCAACACTCTGCCATGGCTCCTCTTTTCACTCAGAGTATGAGCCCCTCATTACATCTCTGACTTCCTCTTCCACTTTCTCCTCCCACTACCCCACCCCACCCCCACTCTGGCTGCCCTGAAATTAGGATTAGGGCACACTTCTGCCTCAGAGCCTTTCACTGGCTGTTTCCTCTGTCTGGGATACTATTCCTCAAATATCCACAGGGCTTGCTCCCTCATTCACTTCCTTCAAGCCCTTGCTAGAACATCACCTTTTCCCTGAGTCCCACCCTCACCATCTTACTGCAAACATATAACCCTTTCCTCTCCTTCTATCATGCCACAGAGTCTACTACTTAATTTTATTCTTTGTTTTCTATCTTTTCATACTAGACCACTTTTCCCATACTAGCTCCATAAGCACAAGTTTTACGATACATTCATGAATGTATTCCAAACGCCTAGAAAAGTGCCTGACACAAAGTAAGGGCTCAATACATATTCGTTAATAAATGGATTTATTAACAAATGAATACACATGCCTAATGGATGCTCCAAGAGAAAAAGGGCGCTGTTTTGTTCACTGCTGTACCCCAAGCGCCTAGCGAAGAGCTTACACACTAGTTCGGAGCTTAAATCGTATTTGAATGACCAAATGAATGACTATATAACAACGAGAGCTACTGGGATGACAATTACCTCTCCGAGCGGAGCAGAGACACAACCTTAAGCCCAACCCACCTGCCCCCAAACCTTCACCTGTGAGGAGACACCCAGGTGCTGAAAGCTGTAGTCAAACAGTAGCTCCTGCAGCTCCAGGTTTACCGCCACGTTACGGTCGAACGGCGAGCGCAGCATCCAGCGCAGGGGCTCCAGGCTGCCCAGCGCGTTGCCCACCTGCGGACCCGCCCCGCCCCGAGCCGCGCCACGCCCGCGGGCGCACACGGCGCGGAACTGTAGCCGCGGCTCTGGGCCTGGGTCCGGCCCGGGGCAAGCCCAGCCGGCGCGGGCCTGGAACGACCCATTGTCCAGCACCAGTGGCACCGGCAGTGGCCCGTGTGCCACCGGACCGGCCTCCAGCACTGGATCTGGCGTGGCGCGGGAGTCGCGGAACGGGAACACATTCCCGGCCGGCCCTGCCGTACCGGCCGCCGCCATCTTGAAGCGCGCGCGCGCGCGCTCAGCCTCTCACCTCAGCGCCCGCCCAGACGGCGCGAAACCCCGCCCCCACGCGTAACGCCGCGGGGCTCGTGCCCGTAAGGGCTCCAAGCCTTTTCCTCTCGTTGAGCCCTGCGTCCCTCTCCATCTGACTCTCCCTTCGTGACCCAGACCGCCTCAGGATCGCTAGACCCTGTCCATCCTAGCCGTAAAGTCCTGCAATTGCTTAACCTCGCCCCCAGCATCCGACCTGACCACGCCTCTTCGTCCTAGCCCGGACTCCGGGCCAGTAAGCCCCTCCCCAATGCGTAGCGCCATCAAACCCCGCCCCTTCCTGGACTCCAAGACTGGGCGCTAAGCTCCGCGGGGCCCCGCCTTTTCGTCTAGCCACGCCCTATTCTGGCAGATAACTCACCTTCAACCGCCCTTGGCTCCGCCTTCAAGTAGTTACGTCGCCCTTACTCTCGCTGTCAGGGAAACTCAAACTCTGGGGTACAGTGTTAAATTTCTTGACCAGGGAGCTCGCTATGCAGGCGTGTTCACTTTGTGAAAATTCATCAAGGTGTCCACTTAATGATTTATGCACTTTTCCGCATGTATGTTGCATTTTATAATGCAATATAAAGTTTTAAAATACCTTTATTTATTAACTCCCACAGACTGTGCTCTCTCACTGAGACTTCAAATACTAAGAGACTGCTAATTGTTCCTCAACGTGTATATTCTTTCTTCCTTTCAGTGACATAACTCCCCCTCGTGGTTATCTAGCTTGATGTGATCATGACGCTAAGTTCTGGCCAATGGGGGTGGAACTGGAGGTCAGGTGGATACCCGCCCCCACCATTTTGGGCTCTAAAAAGACTGCGCACACGCTCCCCTGCCCCATTTCTCCGTTTCCACTGGCTAGGGGGATAACAAGAATTAGAGCAGGGCCTTGACTCTATCCTCCCAGCTCTGGAACACTTTGAGAGATAAAAGCAAGTTAATTATAAAAGGTGGCTCTGAATAAACATCCTTGGCAAGAGATGAGACCCCAAAACGTTCTCAAGAACCTCTATGAACACTTATAGGCCAGATTTGGAACTAGCCTACTGACAAAATCAAATTAAAAGCATTGCCTTTCAATACAAGCCTATTGTTTCATACACCTGAAGGTAATGTCATTATTAAGCCAAGAGAGCAGAGAAAAGCAGAACACAGAGGCCAGTAAATAAATATAAGTGAATGTAAGTTTAAAACTATATGTATACGAGTAATAATATGGAAAAAAATCACCATTATATAAATACTGTACACTTTAAGAAATGAGTGAAGGCAGTACAGTGTATAAGGAATTCCCTTTAAGAAATGGGGGGAGGGAACTAATACATATGCTTTTGCCTTTATTTTCATGCGGATGGACAAGAAACTAATAAAAGATTTTACCTGTAAAGAGATGGGACGAGGTGGGTGGGTCAGGTGTGAGAGACTATTTTACTGCATACTTTTTGATACACTTTTGATTTTTTAACCATGTAAATGTAATCTTGTCATAAAAAAAATAAGCCCTCTGTGTGGATGAGATAGAGTTCTTCACTCCCCTATAATAGGATTATACATCCATACCATCTGCCATGTAACTTTGTAGGGCCTGCCACTGTAAACATTGATATTGGTTTTGGCCACGTGAGTTGCTTTTAGCCAATAGACTATTCACCAAATGTAATCAAGCAGAGGCTTCAAATGCGCTTGTGTGGTTTAGGCTGCCCTGTTGCACTCTTGCTGTTTGTCATGAGAAGAACATGTCCAGAGTGTAAGAGCAGACCTGAACCCAAACTGCAGCCTGGACCCGAGTCCCGTTGACCTGCAACCTAAAGCTGAGCTGCCCCATGAACCCACGAACAAGAAAAATGTTTGTTCTTATAATCCACTGAAATTTTGGGGTTGCTCTGCAGCATTGTTGCTGGAGAAAACTGACAGATACACTAAATCAATGCTGTGCAAGTGGTACTTTCTGCCTTGATGCCAATGTTCTGCAATCTGTGATATCTCATGCAGTGGCCACTAACCACACGTGGCCACCTGAGTACTTGAAAGATGAGTAGTGCAACTGAGGAATTGAATTTTTGATTTTATATAATTTTAATTTACATTTAAATTTTTTTAAAAAGATTTTCTTGGGGAAGGGGAACAGGACTTTATTGGGGAACAATGTGTACTTCCAGGACTTTTTTCCAAGTCAAGTTGTTGTCCTTTCAATCTTAGTTGTGTAGGGTGCCGTTCAGCTTCAAGTTGTCCTTTCAGTCTTAGTTGTGGAGGGCACAACTCAGCTCCAGGTCCAGGTCCGTTGCTAGTTGCAGGGGCCCAGCCCCACCATCCCTTGCGGGACTCGAACCAGCAACCTTGTGGTTGGGAGGACGCGCTCCAACCAACTGAGCCATCAGGGAGCTCAGCAGCAGGTCAGCTCAAGGTGCCGTGTTCAATCTTAGTTGCCGGGGGCAGAGCCCACCATCCCTTGTGGGACTCAAGGAATTGAACTGGAAACCTGTGGTTGAGAGCCCACTGGCCCATGTGGGACTTGAATCGGCAGCCTTCGGAACCAGCAGCCTTCGGAGTTAGGAGCATGGAGCTCTAACCGCCTGAGCCACCGGGCCGGCCCCCCATTTAAATTTAACCACATGTGGCTAGTGGCGACTCTGTCGCACAACACACCACTAGACAAAAGCTACTGCTGAGATTATTTGCTCATGAAAATTATTAGAAGAAAATATATCAGAAGCCTACAGTATTAGTTTCTTAGGTCTTCCATAACAAAGTAGCACAAACTGAAATGGATTTTAAAGAAAACAAAATTGTATTCTCTCACAGTTCTCGATGCTAGAAGTCCAAAATCAAAGCATCAGCAGGGCCATGCTCTCTGAAAGCTGTACGAGAGAATCTGTTCCATGCCTTTTTCTTAGCTTCTGGTTTTGCTGGCAATCGTTGCCTTGCCTTGTAGACAAAACTCCATTCTCTGCTTCTATTATCATGTGGCATGATCCCTGTTTGTGTCTCTCTTTGTATCTCTTTTCCTCTTCTTGTAAGAACACCGGTCATATTGGGTAAAGGGTCCCTCCTGCTTCACTATGACCTCATCTTAACTAATTACATCCATGCACCTGCAACAACCCTATTTCCAAATAAGGTCATAGTCACAGGGACCAAGGATTAGGATTTCAACATATCTTTTTAAGAGAGATACAGTTCAACCAATAACACCTACTGAGTTTTGAGGGAGTTGTATTGCCAAGAAAACACAAGCCTGGACTCAAAAATTCTGTATGTATTTGACCCCTAACGAAACTCTAGGATCCCAAACCTGCACCAGGAGGAAGCCAGTATGGCAGCTGTGCAACCCCAAGGAAATACTCTCCAAGACACTCAGGAGGATAATAAATAAGAAAGAACTTCTCAGAGGGCAAAGACAAGAGTCACTGAGAACAATGGACAAAGGAGGTCTGTCTGGAAAGGAGACGCAGAGATTTCTGAGAACTTACTCCATTGACAGGGCACGGAATCCATAAATTCCTGCCCAGCACAATTTGATCTTTGCTATAAACCACTGACTGCTGTGTGGGGAGCTTTAAAAATGCTTATGCCTGGGTCCTATCCCCAGAGTTTCTGATTTCACTGTATGGGGTGAAACCTGGGCATGGGGAGCTTCATAATCACCCCAGGTGATTATAGTAGAAAGCAAAATTTGAGCATCAGTGCTGCAGGGTGTTGCAACTCAAGTGTGGCTTGCAGCCCAGGAGTTTCAGCATGACCTGGGGACTTGTTAGAAATGCAGAATCTCAATCCAAACCTGTAGGAGTAAAACTAATCTCCCACGCCTTACCTCACACCCAGGGCCAGAATTGGCATAAGGCAAGAGAGGCATTTGCTTAGAGAGCAAGATTTATGGGGATGCAAAATATTCAACAAGTGGGGCCGGCCTGAGCTGAGCGGCCTTGAGCTGAGCGGCCTTGAGCTGAGCGGCCGATGAGCTCCTGGATGGCTCAGTTGGTTGGAGCGCATCCTCTCAACCACAAGGTTGCCAGTTCGACTCCCGCAAGGGACGGTGGGCTGCGCCCCCTGCAACTAGCAATGGCAACTGGACCTGGAGCTGAGCTGCGCCCACCACAACTAAGACTGAAAAGATAACAACTTGAAGCTGAACGGCACCCTCCACAACTAAGATTGAAAGGACAACTTGACTTGAGAAAAGTCCTGAAAGTACACACTGTTCCCCAATAAAGTCCTGTTTAAAAAAAATTCAACAAGCAAGATAACATTTTGTTGGATAGTTTTTAAACACCAAAATTCAGAAGTGAATGATGGTGTTCAAAGTAACACAGTGAACAAAATAATAAAATTGGCAATAAAGACAGGATTGATATTGCTGACATTTCCTCTGGCCTCAGACCCACTGCGGCTGAGCATAGCACTGCTACTGGCTGTACACTATCTGAATGTCACTGTTACTGATCCCGCACGCTTAAGTACTTGGGAGGGAAATATACTGATGTCTGCAACTTCGAAATGCATTTTAAAACACGGTGGATTCTTGAATGGATAGATGGATAGCGTCATAAAACGTTAATTGTTCAATCTAGGTGGTGAGTGTATAGGCGTTCAGCATAGAATTCTTTCATTTTTTTCTGTATGTTTGAAAATTTTCATAATGTTGAAGAAAAAAAAAATTAAGAGCAGTGGGAAGGACACCCAAAGCTGGTTCCTGGGGTCAAACCACCTCTATCTACCCTCCCCCAACCCCTGGATGTCCAGGCTGAGTTCCCCACCATGCTCGCCCTCACTCAGTGAAGACTGAGCCCTCAGGCCAGCTTGTCCCACCCTTGACTAAAGCCTCTCTCTGACCCTTCCCCTTGAGAGCCCCCTTCTCCTCCTCTAGAAAGGCCTGGACACTCTCCACTTCCTGACTGGTAACCATGGAGGCTGCTTGGCTCCCTGCCTTCCTCCAAGACCCGTAAGTGGGGAACATAGTCCCTGGGGGTAGAATATGTTATTTAACAAAACATGTTTTATATATAATATCCTCCTATGTTTAGGGGGGAAAAACAATCAAAAGCCCTCTTTTAATATATGGAGGACCTGAGATAAAGCACTAGAAATAAGCAATAATTATCAACTGGACGGAGGTGGTAGCAGGAGGCAAGAAGCATTTAGGAACCTGGGATGAGCATGAAAGAGTTTACCCCAATTCTAAAGGTGAACCGTGACGTCCCGCAGCTTGCGCTCTCGCCGCTGGGGGGCGAGGCAGGGCCGTCTCGGGACCTGCTGGCGGCGCTCCTGGGATCCCCCCCGGGGACAGGTGTCTGGGTGATTCCGGGCCGGGGTCCTAGGGCACTGGGCGGAATGCACCGACACACGGCAGCTGAGGACGCCAGTGGGAACAGCTTATAAGGGTCCGCCGAGCGTCAAGGCAGGACTCGCGGTAAGAACTGCAGGGGACTGATGGGAACCTGGGGACTTGAGGTGACTTTTCTCTCTCCTCCTCAGTTCGACCCCCGAATGAATCTTGCCTGGCCTGTCCTGGGACTCCGACAGCAAGCTCACCGCAGACCAGAGGAGAGCGTAGGAGTTCTTCCTTTCAAATTCCATCCATGCATTTTGTTGTTGGGGGAAAGCGTGTGGACGGGTCCCATCTATTCCCGCTCCCTGTTTCTCCCCGCAGCGAGTTGGCGGATGGGTGTCCCGACGAGTCTGTAGCGCTTCCCTTGGGGCGCTAGGAGGCTGGCTCTTCCGCCCTTGCCATCCTCAGGACACGCGCGGGGAACTCGAGCTCCTGCAAGCTGAGCACAAAGCCCGGAACCGGGATGACGTGGAGCGGAGCCAGGCGAGTCCGCGGAGGTGGCAGCTGCCAGTGTCTCATTTGTCCTTTTAAAGACGGGAAGGACCGAGCTGGTGCAGCGTGACGCTCCTACCTCCCCTTCCGTGGCAAACGCCCGGGCTTTTTCAGAAGGCTGCACACCGTGCTCGGACTCAGAGCGCACCCCAGGGTCCAAGGATCCGATGAGGAAGAGTGGGAGGCGGGGCAGGCGGAGGAATGGTCAGCGCCCCAAGCCTGGAGACCTCAGAGAGCGTACGGGCCTGGAAACTGAGGCTCCTCTGGCGAGCTCCGGATCCTGAACGCACGACAATAGTGACAAAGGGGCCTTAGGGGAATGACAGCAGACATCTCAAGTGGCCCGTTTAAACCGTCAGAGCCGCGGACCGCCGAGGCGACCGGATCTTATCCCCTTTCCGCTCCCACTCCCATTCGGCGACTGCGATGTCCCCTCAGTTGCGGGCATGCTCACACGGAGACTCTGCACACACACGCACGTACACACATTCATTAAGGCTCTCACAAGACACAAGGATAGCCTCCCCCACCCACACGCGTATCTCCAAAGAGGCGCGCGCTCTCTCACACGCGCACACACACCTACGCCCATCGCAGTCCGCAGGGAGAAACGGATACCGTACTTCGGCATTCTCTCGGTTTTCTCTCGTGCATCTGGAGAAATCGTTCCAAACGGGCCTCAGCCAAGGTGGTGAAGACCAAGAACCTCCAGCAGTGAGCGAGGACTCCGGGAACTGCCCAGCTTTCTTGCGCTCCCGGATCCCACCTGGAAAGACGCTTTCCAACCGTTCCGGAACTGTCGTTCCTGGAGGCAGCTCTAGTGGTGCCCCTGGAGTCGGGTCTGCACACACGAAAGGACTGGATCCTCTGGGGAATTCAAGTCAGCACATTCTCAAACAGGCTGTACAAAAAAAGGGGATACCGGGGCCCAAATGGCTCAGGGCTGATTCTAAACAGCCAGGTCTCTCCAATGCGACTGTGAAACCTCAGCCTGGGCTTGGGAGCAGGCAGGGAGTTCTCCAGGGTGAGAGATGCCTGCGAGGCCAGGTGCCAGGTTCGCATCTAGCCCTAGGTACCCCTGGGACGACACAACCTGCTGCTGACTCCTTTAAGGCTCTCTTTACAATTGGCAGTCATGTTGTGAATTTCTGTGTGTCCTTGTTTATTGCCTGTCTCTCTACTAGACTGTAAGCTCCAGGCAGGGCTGAATTTGTTTCTCCTGGAACCCAGCATCAGCCCAGTTCTGATGGCCTGTCTATAAATAGTCATTGAACAAATGTGTAGGGATTTTGTACATAAATAAAAACTTTTTTCTTTCTTTTCCTTTCTTTTTTTTTTTTTTTTAGAATTGGAGGTTGAGAGCATCCACCACGTTCTCAGATGGATCCAACTCCCTGGGAGAGACTCCAAACAAAAGTCCTGGCGGCTGAGAGGCCCAGGCCAGTAGGGAAAACTAGTCCTTCCCGAGTCCCCCAAGCACCTTCAGAGCCTCCCCTTGGTGTAGACCAACATCCTTTTTCCTCCCTGAAGCTTTCCCCGGACCCTTTAACTACATACAGCTGCTCCTTCCACTCCCACCTGCTTCACCAAGCCGACCAGAGCCTCCCTCCCCACCCCCCACCGCCCGCCCCCAGCCAGCGAGCGCAGGGATCCCCGCGGGTTCCAAACGCATAACTGACACGAGACCGCGCACACCTTTGTTTCTTTATTTGCGGATATAATTATGTACCGCACTCTAAAGTAGAGATAGATTTTTTTTCTGATATACATTTCATCTTATTCACCACGAGCACACCACACGCACAGTAGAACAGTTCCACAACCTGATAAATTGCACAAGATGAGTTTGGATTCCTGAAAACCGGCAAGCAAGCCGGCCCCGTCGCGGCTTTTGGCCTCCCCGCTTCAACGAAGGAAATCTCCCATCCGAAACGGATTTCCCGGCCAGCCTTTCCCGCTGCAGGGTTGAAATGTCTCCGGAATGGGAAGCGCTCTTGCTGGAAATGGCTGGACGCTGCAGGTTCCGAGCACTGGATGGCTGTGAAATGTCCCCCCAAGGTCAAGTTCCTGCGCCTGCGAGCTGCGGCCCCCTCTCCCTCTCTTCCTACGTCCCTCGGTGGCAGGGACCAAAGAGTCGGGGCCCCTCCTGGAAGGACAGATAACCCTGCCCAAAAATTCATCCCCGCCTCCCCCGAAACTAGGGTGTTGTGGAAAAGAAAGGACAATAGAAACGCAGACGCGATGGATTGTGGATCCCTATCCCCTCCCACCCCCCACCCCCAAGAATCAGAAACTAGGAACCAGAGATGTTTAAAGCTTGGCTTCCCAAGCGCGGCGGCAGGGCACACGGGGCTGGTGGGGGTGGGAGGGTGGGTAGAGGGAAGAGCGCGGGAGCTTGCCCTCCGCCCTAGTCCTCCGCGTTGGTTCGGTAGGCCTCGATGAGGCCCTCGAGTGAGTGCACGAAGCCGGACACGCTGCAGATACCGCCGATGACGAAGATGGCGACGTCGAAAAAGACTTGGTGCCACAGCAGCTTGCGCCAGAGCAGGCGCAGGTGGAAGAGGCTGGGCAGCAGGAAGCAGAGGCCGGCGCCCGTGAGGCTGCCGGTGAGGCCCATGAGCAGCGCAAAGTGCGGCACATAGATGGCCATGAGCAGCGTGAAGACCACCAGCGCGCAGCGCAGCGTCAGCCCCCAGGACTTGAGGCGGCCGTCGCCGCCGTAGCAGGCGGGGAAGAAGGCGCGGCTACCTTCCTGGAAGAGCGACTTCTCCAGAACCTCCACAGCAGCGAAGAAGGGCAGCGGGTAGGATAACAGCGCCTTGGCCACCAGGAAGATGTTGACCACGGCGCGGATGGAGCCAGGCAAGTTATCCGTGATGACCTCCTTGGTCTCGTCCGCCCAGGTGAGGTAGGCCACGAGCGCGAAGAGGCCTTTGAGCACGCAGGCGGCGATGTGCGTCCAGTTCATCATGCAGTGGAACTCGCTGGGCTGATGCATGTTGCCCTCCAGCGAAGGCAGGAAGATCTGCGACGTGTAGCTGAACACGATGATGCCAATGGAGATAGGAAACTTCTTGACGTCGATATAGAACTTGACCTTCTCCCAGGCCCAGTCGCGCGCTCGCGACAGGCAGTAGGCGATGACCAGGATGTTGATGACGAAGTGAGCCAACGTGCACAGCAGGCTGAATTTGGACACGGCCTTGAGATTCTTAAGGAAGGCGCAGGGCAGCAGCACGGCCGTGGCGATGATCGACCAGGACTTCTGCGAAACGGGCAGCCCCGGGAAGCTGTTGTACATGAGGTTGCCGCTCACCACCACGTACAGGATGCAAGTCATCACCAGCTCGATGATCTGCGCCACGTTCACCACGCGGCCGCCCAACGTGGGGAAGCGCGGAGCGCAGCACGCGTTGGCGATGGCCACGTACGAGTCCCGCACGCGCACCACCTCGCCGTCCTCGTTCTCCTCGTACAAGCACGCGATGAGGATCTTGCCGGTGTAGCAGCACACCACGGCGGCGAAGATGATTAGGAACAATCCCAGGTAGCCGCCGTGCAGGATGGCGTAGGGCAGGCCCAGCACGAACATTCCCTGCGGAGCGAAGAGGCAACAAGACCCGGAGCTCAGCTGGTGCCGCCTGGGAAGAGGGGGCCTGAGGGCCTGGTTTAAGGCTGTAGCCGGAAGGGGGCGCTAAGGATTGTGAGCCCTGGGCCTAAGCGGCTGGGAGGAGAGGTGAAGGGTGGGCTGGAAAGGGGGTGGAAGGAGGGTTAATGGGGAGCCTAGGTGTTGAGTCGGAGATGGAGAGGGAGGTGTTTAAGGACAGGACACATAAGGAAAGACACGCTAATGGCTGGGGGGGGGGTCGGGAGGGGGCTGAGTGTGAGGTCAAGCCACAGAAGAGAAGGGGAATGTGGAGATACTCCAGGATGTTTCCTCGGGACAGAATCAGAAGTGGGGACGCTGAAGGAGGCGAGAAGGTGCTGGAAGGGGTGTGGCCAGAAAGGACTCTGAGAAAGCTGGGCCTGAGTCACTTGGACGAGGGAGCACGGGATTTCAGGTAGGGCTGCAACGGTGGTGCTGGAAAGCTAATGCGGGAAACTCGGGTGCCCAAAAGCCGAATCAGAAAAGGAAACATTAAAGGCTGGAGTGGCAGGGAGAAGAGAGGGTAGAGAGGAAGAGGAGCTGGGTGCTGGGCGAGCCACCGGGAAGCAAGAACTGAGGGAACCTGAGGATGTTTGCGAAGGGCTCTAAGTGGTGAGGCCAGAGGCGCGGAGAGAGGAGGCAGGGTTGGAGGTAGGGAGCCTTGGGGCACGGCAGGAGTAGGGTCGGAGGGGCCGCGCCCTAAGAAGGGGATTAAGTGGTAGGGTAGAGGCAAGCACAAGTGGCCTACAGGGAAAGCTCCAGTTATGCGTGAAAAGCTGAATCAAGCGGGATTCTGTAACCAGAACCAGCGGGATCCAGCGGGCAGAGCTATGGAAGGAGGTTTAGAATCCATATGGGGAAGAAAAGCTAACGAAATCCAGGGTTTCCGAATCCTGCAGGCCTGCAGCCTCTTGCCCTGGCCTCCCTCCCCGCCTACGAAACGGGGTCTTCAAAGACGCTCTGGGCGAAGGCTCAGATTGAAACCGAGGCAGCAGCGGCCGCGAGTCCCTGATTCCGCAGGGCCGTCTGCCCGGCTCTGGAGCGGGAGGCGCCTCGGGTCAGGCCACTTGGTACGCAGGGCCCTGCGAAGCCCCCGCAGAGCCCGGGTCCCTAAGCAACCTCGCCGCGGCCTCTCGCTCCTGGGAAACCTACGTTGTGCGCCCCAACGGCCGTGAGCTCCGGGGACGCCGCGGGCACCAAGCCGCAGGGCCTAGGGGCGCCTTGGGCTGAGGCCTCCTCCGCTCCGCAAGCCGCGGCCTACCCGCCCGGGTCAGCTCCCTGGGTCGTTGTGCAGACTTCAAACCCAATCCGGGAGGAGTCCGGCGCCGCCTGGTGGGGAGTGGGGGGGTGGGCGTTGAGAATAAGGGTGAGGGGGTGGCGGGCCATTCAGAGCATCTGCAGGTGGCTTCACCAGGGTCACCTGCAGAGGAGCTAATCTCTTCTTTGCGGTGTAGCCGGGATTTCGGACAAGAGGGGTGAATCTGAACATAGGCTGATGTTCCATGGACCATATGTCTGTGTGGGCACATGCGTGTACGTATGCTTGTGTACACCTGTATTTCCCCAACAGGGCTGTACCTGAGAGAGCGGGTTGGGTCCTTTCTGCATGAGTCTGTGCATGTGTGTGTGTTACGTTCAAATGGGTCTCTGTGTTTGTGTGTTTGGTATGTACAGGTATGTGCGGGAGGTGTAGGGACGAGGAAGGTGCATTTGAGGATAATCCTGTGGTCTATATATAGTTGCATGTCAAGTACACCTGTAACCGACGTTTGTTCGTGGGGGAAGCGGGCTGTGGGCATATGTGCCTGCCTATATACGTGCGCGCGTGTATATGCGTGTGTGTCGGGGGGAGGAGACTCCCAGCTCAGCGAATTTCCCCTCGCAGTTCCTCCCGAAAATGAAGCTGTGAGTCCATTCCGGAGTCCCAGACAATACCACTGCCTACAATCCTGATTTTCTTTCTCCCTCTCCCCTCCCCATTCCCCTCCTCCGGTTTCCCTCCCTTTTGCAGGGTCTCAGGGCAGGTGTTTCTGACCGAACCAAAGCAAAGCCTTCCTGCGTCTGGGGCCTCCGGAGGTGGTGCGGATCATGGAGGGAGACACCGCCTGGGGGCGTAGATCTCCACGCAGAGCTGGGAGGGATGGGGGAAGGGGAGATCCCAGGTGTGGGAGCGGGTAGAGCCGCGTACGCAGAGCTGGAGGGCGGGGGATGGGGGTGGGTGGGGTGGGGAGGAGGCAGAGCTGGGAATCCCGCGCTCACCTGGATAGCATTGGTCACGTTCCAGCCCGCCTCCCACGCCGTGATCTTGGGTTTGTCGTGACCCCCGAACTCGCCACCAGCCCCCACGGCCTGGTCCTTGGAACCCGAGGGCGGCAGGGGTGCCCCATCGCCGCGCTGGTAATGGATGTCTCCCTCGACGGGCGGTTCTGTGCCCTCTTCCCCGCAAGGCTCGCCCTCGGTTTTCAGGATGTCCATCTGCAGTCCTTGACGGTGCTCAAAGTCGAGGTCGTCGCAGTGCGCGAAGCCCACCGCCTCTTCATCCGTGGCCGCCTGAAAACCCATCCTGGCGAACATGCCGCTCACCTTGGCTTGGGATTTGTTGGACACGGACGTGGCCACATTGGACAGCTTGCTGCGGAGCAGGGTGGCCATGGCGGCGGCGGGGACCAAGGGAAGGACAGAAGGGGCTGGGAGCGCGGGGGACGCGCGGCGAGGCGGCGAGGGCCAGGGGGGCACGAAGCCGCTATCTTCGCTCGCTTTCCCCACGGCGCCCCGGGGCGCTCTGGCTCATGACCCTCTCGGCTGGCGTTGGAGGCTCGCTTCGGGTCGACCCGGCGGGCGGGAAGCGGGGCTGGCGGAGCGGTGGTGGTGAGTGCACTGCGGAGCTGCCGCGGGGTGCGGGCTGGGCTGCGGAGGGCGGCGGCGGCAGCGGCGGCGTCAGAGCCGCTACGCGAAGCTGGTGCGGCGCCCCCACCCGTGCGCAGCCCAATACGCTCCCGCCTCTCGGAATCAGGCGGGGGGGGGGGGGGCAGGATGGGGAGGGGGAAACACCCGCAGGCAGGGGGCGGGAAGAGGGGGCAAGGGGAAGAGAAAGGGGGCACGGAGGGACTCGGGAGAATTGAGAGGGGGCAGAAGGCTGCCCAAGGGAAGGCAGCGGGAGGGAGCGTACGAAGAAGGGGTGCGGAGGGCCGGGTGGGGGCTGGAGTGCTGCATTTCTGGGGGAGGTGCTAAGCTCCAATCCTGGCCCTTCCCACCTCACAGCCGCAGGAAGGGAGGGGGGAGCGTGCTGACTCCCGCGGTCCTGCGTCCTCGATTTCCCCCTTCAGAGTCTGGGAGCCTTTCGGCCCCCAGATCCTCTGGCGAAGGACCGGTCTAGACAACCTGAAAGGCAGCAGGACAGCAGGCAGCTGTCTCGGGCAGCGCGGGCCGTCTGGGCGTCGATCTCTCTCCATGGCACCCATCAGTGGCACTTAAACCTGGCCGTAAGCCCACCTTGAAGGCTGAAGTGTCCGGCATGGACCAATCTAAAGAGCCCCGGCCTCGGTCACTGGGGCTTTTTCTGCCCGTCCTTGGACGCCGCGATGGAAGCGATTCTGCGGGTCGTTCTCCACCTTCCGCTCTTCAAATGTGTGCAGAATAGAAGCGAAAGGTTGGCTTTTCGCTTTCT
This sequence comes from Rhinolophus sinicus, assembly GCF_057876585.1. Classification (NCBI taxonomy): domain Eukaryota; kingdom Metazoa; phylum Chordata; class Mammalia; order Chiroptera; family Rhinolophidae; genus Rhinolophus; species Rhinolophus sinicus. The sequence continues at coordinate 17,376,541 of NC_142513.1, forward strand.
TTTCGTTTGAGGGGTCTGGAAGGAGGCAGGACTTGGTGAGGGCACCTCTCGACAGCCTCGTGATGGGTCTGCGAAAGCGGGTGCAGCCAGTGTCCCGCGCGGAGGAAAGACGCGCTGGGCGCAGAGGCGCGCAGTGCGTTTCGGCCCTGCTCGCAGGGCGGCCGCCGGGGCAGTGAAAACCTAGACTGTTTCTGTTGAGTGGGGCGCGTGTGTTCCCGTGCAAGATTAAGAGACAAAGATTGATATTGTATCAGGTAATGCTGCGGGCTGGATCTGAGTGCACTCTCAGGGTGAGATTTGGTAGCCGTGTTTATTCTATACATGTGTAGTTTTGTGCACATTTAAGCCTGTGCGTGTGCAGAGCTTGCATGCTGGATTTCGTGTGTATACCTTAATGTGTTTCCGAATGGGTTGCCTGCGCTTTTGCCTGTGTGAGTCCTTTCGTAGTTGCATCTTGGTGCGGTCCGCTGCGCCGGATGGGTCCCGGCATGTGTTTCCCAGCTGGGCTCCCGCCCAGACCTCTCCTAAGCAGTAAATAGCAGCGCTTGCTACCTGACTGTCCCAGCCCAGGTGTAGGAAGACTAGAGGCTGTGACCAGGGTTGGCGTGGGGTGGGGAGAATCTGAAGAAAGGAAAAGGGCCTCTCAGCCTCCCCCGTGCCCAGGCCCTGACTCTCTGAGAACCCCAGTCTCCTCCTCCACTGCAGGATTTCTAGATTAGCTCAGGTCAGCGCGCAAGTAGGGCGGCCTGAGGGCTTTGACCAGCGAGTTGGAGCTGCCAAGTTAAGTCAGGCTTCCCCTCTTCCCCCACCACCAGTCTCTCAGAAGCTCCTTTCCAGTTAGGGAACTTCGCCACATTGGACAGAGATGTTCCTAATTCTACCCCAGTATAGAAATACCCCTAAAATTCCCCCAAAGAGCCTTCCTGGCAGAAACCCTACCCCTAACCTGAGGATACCCGCCCCCCCCAGCCACTATGACAAGGAAAGCTCTCCATCCAGCCCTTCCCCAAACGCAGACCCTCAGAATCATGATAGGACTCAGAACAAAGATGGACAGAGATCCTTCCTCCCGGCTGCAGAGATTCTCTCCTCCAAAGAGGCTTTGAAATAGAACTGACCACCCATCCCAGAGATTTGCCCTATATAGAGATCCTTCCTACCCCAATCCCAGGATGCCGGAGAAGAAAGACTTCCCCACCAGGTTCTTATAGACAAAGATCTCAACCTCCAAATCCTCATCCCCTCCCCTTCAGTTCCTGGTGAAATTCGTTAGGTCCCCACCAGATGATCTGGGCAGAGGCTAGGGTTCCCTAATGTCCCCTTATACACACCCAGACCTGAGATGATCATTGCAGCCTTCTCTGATGAGTGTCAATGACATACATGTATCAGTTGGTCATTGCCGATTCATGGATTTTATGAGGGTCCAAAGTGCTTACCCTCTCTTTCCTTTCCCTTATGATGGTCACTGCTGTAGGACCCAAGGTGGGCTGTGAAGTTCTTTCGGTAGTGAGAAATCATTCATTCATTTATTCATTCATTCAGCAAACCTTCTTACAGCCCTACGATGCCTGTGGCTCTCTTCTGGCTGTCATAGGGGTCACTGAGACGATGCAAGTATGGTCCCTGTCTATGTTCTCCACCTCAATTCTTGGGTCTCAGGGGGCCTTCAGAGAGCATTTAGTCCATGCTCTCTGAGCATTTAATCATCCTTTCTGCGATGCTTAAACCATCCCTAAAACCTTCCCACAGAGTCTCACTTCCATCCTCAGTGTGCAGGTAAACAAACCCAGGCCTGGCAGTAAGGTGTCCTGCTCAAGGTCACAGAGATCCAGGGTAGAGCCAGGCTAGGACCCAGGAATCCTGATGCCCCTCCTGTGCCTTCCTCTCCATGACCTTATCTTGTCCTTCCAGCCCCTCTCCGTGTTTGGTGTGTGGCCACCTCCCTGTCAAAAAAGATGAAATTCAAAATCAGGCTCCACTCCTTCTGGCTGTAATTAGAGGCCAACTGTTGGGGGAAGAATGCCTCTGTTTCCCTCCTTTCCTGGGTGGCAAACTCCCAAGCAACTCACCCCTTCCTGGAAAGTCATCGCGCCATCATGTACTAGCTGTGTGACATTGGACCACTTAACATTTCTCAGCTTCCACTTCTTATCACTAAAATGTGAAAATAATAACGGCTTCAGATTGAGAGCATTCTATGAGATTTTGTAGATAAAATGTCTAGCACATGCTGAATGGTAGCAATATGTGGTAGCAATTATTTTATTATTGTTGATGTTGTTGTTACTATGCCCAATGGCCATTTCTTGTTGTCTGGGGAAAAGTCAGTGTACAAGAAAAAGCCGGCGATTAGGTCTGAGAGTCAGAGTAAGTTGGAATGTACACAATTCTGTCTCTGCCCCACTTCCCTGTCCTCATCCCTTCAGTCTTGCGTTGACCTGAAGGGAAAGGAATGGAAGTCAGGAGTAAGGCAGAGGGCAGGGGACCTGGCAGGCAGCCCCAGGAGACAAACAGGACGACCTACCTAGCTGGTAATGAGCTGGGCTCTGCTCTGGTGAAGCCATCAACCTCCGAATTCTCCTAACAGCTCCTCTAGGGGCACCCTCATGAGAAGAATTTGCAGCAGCTTGGCCCCCTGAGTTGAAACAACATGCACGTACACACATACACTCACATCCAGAGAATGACAAGCCAACTGACAGATGCACCAAGAAATGAGGGCCAACACACAGATTCAAGCACAAGGGAAGATTTACACAAATTGACAGAGCAACACACACAGGTCAAGCCTAGGCCAGCACACAGACAGACACATGCAGATTTGTACCAAGACTGCCTGCCACACAAAGAAACCAGGACAGACACACCCATAGATCCACCCCCATGGGCAGAATCACAGGATAATAGGCTTAGACACACAGCAGTACAGGCACAGGCATACACATGGAGAGTCACACACGCACTGACACAGGAACACACACAGGTACATTCATACTGAGACCAATAGGCGTCCACAAATGAAAGAATACGTCTATGTGATCACTGAAGGGGAAAAGAGGAGCGAACAAAGCAGAGGTGACATAAAAAGGAACATGCTGGAAGAGGACAGCAGGAAGACAGAGCAGGACATGCCAGGCAGAGGTACCAGCCAGCGGGGCACAAAAGAGACAGAGGTGCTACAGCCTTTCTTTTGGCCAATGTCAGAGCGCAGATCTGTGACGAAGCAAATGAGTGCGGGGGCAAAACTGGGCGAGTGTGTGGTGAGGGAGCAAGAGCTGTCCACGGCCAACCTGGGAGTGGGGTGGGGGCTCTCTTCCCAGGGCCACACGAGGTCTGGGGAGTCCTGGGCTGCCCCACGGTAGAGAATGAGGGGACTCCCGGGACCCCTGCCAAGCCCCATGAAGCAGAGACTGTGTTCTGGGCCTGGGCCCAGGTGAAAAGCATACCCCTCTCCCCTGAGATCAATCTCTCTATTTTTGATGCCTTCAGTATGCAAGGGGTTAAAGGCCTGGCTAATGGAAATGGAATCCACTTTGGGGGAATAAATAGGGTTAAATAGAACTGGGCTTATCTCCCAGAACAGGCAGCAACATGGGGGTGGGGCACGGAGCCCTTGAATTAATGGCCTGGAAAGCCAACATCATGAGCATCATTTCGGGGCTGAGTGATCACAGACAGACCGCCTCCTCTTCCTTTTCCAGAGCAAGTTCTGTCTGTGAGTCTTTTCCTGCTGAGAGGACAGTCACTGGCTCTATAAGTCACTCTCCACACCTCAAGCTGGGGCCATGGTGAGGTTTCCTTGCAGCTGGAGAAAGTCATGCCCACCTTGCACCAAACCAGAACCCAATTTCCGATGCCATGGGCACAAAGGAGGAGAGAGACAGCAAGGCTGAGGGCTCCAAGGGGACAGCCCAGGCCCAGAACAAAGACCTTGATTCTTCTGCCTTTTGTGGGACAAATCAGGTAGGACCATAAAGGGTGTAGGTGCTGCCTCTGCTAGATCAGGGTAAAACATAGTAAAATACATTGATGACTTTGTAAATATTAGCAGTTTTCTTTGCTGAAGTAGGGAGCATCCCATCTCTGGAGGCATCCAAGCAGAGACATCTAGCCTCTGCTTGTCCGGGGAGCCCATGTCCAGGGAGGTCCCACCTCAGGGCAAAGGAGGCTGGATTTCATGACTTCTGGGCTTCAAGGGTCAAACCTTCTGTGCAGATGGCTCTGAAAAGGGCCCATGGAGCAGAGGACATGGGGACCCAGGCCTGGCCCTCAGCAGCCTTTAAAACCAGGAGAAGCTGCCTGGAACTGCTTCCAGGAGGAGCCCAGGACCAGACTTGGTGGGTTAGATCAATGGTTTCTGCTCTTTTCTGAGAACACAGCCTCCTAGTATGCTGGGAAGCAGAGAGCACAGTGGCCTGATTCCCCACTGGTTCCCCAGCACACAGTAGACACTCAATAAACATTCGTGGGTTGAATTAAATCAATGTCACAAAACCATTCCCCCCTGCCCATGAACTTTTAGTATAATTGGTTGAGGAAACACACATACACAATGGCCAACATCCAGCTCTGAATTCTGAGTTCTGTAGCTCTTCCAAATGGATTTTCCCTTTATGCTCACATCACCTCATACATAGTTGAAAGCCACACACTTGTGAGATGTGATTTTCAATCAGAGTGGTCTTGGGGTTCAGGGACTCCTCTCCAGACCAGCCTGCATCCCTAGGAATCTGTGGGTCACTGGTTATATCAACTGGGAGAGACAGCCGTCATGGAGGCACTGACTCCAGTGAGTCACGTGACAAGGACCCAGGACTCCAGGAGTGCAAAGAAGCTGTGGTCTGACCTCCTGGACCTTCCAACACATTGATGCAGTGCTAACCTTTACTGAGTGCTTTTTGTGTGCCAGGCACTAGGGATTGTCTCCTTAAATTCCTATAATCCTTAGGTTAGTCCATGATCATCTTAGGAAGCTGCAGGCCAGGACTGCAGGACTGAACATGGGAAAATGGTGTTGGATGGGCACAAGCGGGGGGGGGGGGGGGGGGGGGGGGAGGGGGAGGTGGGAGGGGCAATGATGAGGAGGTGTCGGATTATTAGGGCCAAGGGAGCTAGGGGTGATCCTTGCTTAGAAGGATCAAGAGTTCTCCTTGACTGGTCAAAATCTTCCCTCACACAAATCTAGAATAGCCTGCCTCCCCGAGTTCTGTAGACCAAATTGTGTCCCCCATCCTTTAAATTCATTATGTTAAGCCTTCACCCCCAAGGGGACTATATTTGGTGAAAGGGCGTTTAAGGAAGTAATTACAGTTCAATGAGGTCCTAAGAGTGTGGCCCCGATTCAATAGGATTAGCGTCCTCTTTATAAGAAATGACTCCAGAGCTTGCTCGCTCTCTTTGCCACGGGAGGACATAGTGAGAGGGTGGCCATGTGCAACCCAAGAAGACAGTCCTCACCAGATACTGACCCTGCCGGACTTCCTGCCTCCAGAACTGTGAGAAAATAAATGCCTGTTGTGTGAGCGACCTATTTTGTTATGATATTTTGTTATCGCCCTGGAGCTAAGACACTGAGTGCCTCTGCCAGCCCCTGACCAGCACTAGCTCAGTGGCCAAAGATTCTTCTAGGTCACAACCCCTTTGGACATCTGATGAGGCTGAAGATCTTCTCTTCCAGAAGCACACACAAAATGTTGCACAGAATTTCAAATCCTCTTAGCCCACCCACAATGGCTCCATGGCCTCCAGCCTGAAAGCCCAATCTAGAAGTTTCTTTCTCTTCCAGTTCCTCTGTGAAATGGAGTCAGGTGAGATACCAATGGTAACATTTAACAAACACTTATTGTACACCAGGTTCTAGGTTAAGTGCTTTACGTGTTTTCTCTCCTCATTGACTTACAGAATCCGTGTGAGCTAGAGTTGGCTTCATGTCCTTTCACAGATGAGGACACTGGCATACAGAACGCTTAAGTAACTTGCCTGTGGTCTCAGAGCTAAGTAATGGTGGACCCAGGATACAAACCCAGGATCAGAGCTGTCCGTATAACCTCAGTACTCTAGGTGAGTCTGCCAGGAAGGGCTTGGGCCTTGAGCTCCCGGGAGGGGCTGCAATCCAGACCTGGCTCTCACTGGCCGAACAGATCTCCAAGTCTGCTCTCAGGCAGTGTATATGTCCACTCAGGTGACCCTCATCTTCCTGCTGACTACCGGGCAACTCCTCTGGGACAGGGAGGTGGTGAAACACGGGCAGGCACATGGCAGGTGCTCAGAAGGTCTTGTGGATGCCACTAAAGTCTGAGTGAGGTCTGGCTTCAGAGGGCTGGGCTCTGTGTCCTGGGCTTTCCAGCCTCAAGAACACAGGCTGTTCCCACAGGATGGCTTAGCCCTGCCCTGCTGACAAAGGTGCCTGGGACATTGATTGTTTCCTAACCTGGGGTGTGTGAGCGCTCACTCAGAATTGGTTAATTTTCTATTATTTTATATCTAAAAAAATCTACCAGCAGATTCTAGATCTCCTGGAGGAGCAAATACTGCTTTAATTGTCATGGGCCTCATAACAAAAGAACAGAGGGGGGCTAAATGCTGAAGCATACAGAACCGAGCTTGCTGTGCAAGTGGCGATTTAATTTTAGCAGCACATCATCCATCACATTAAATTAATCGTGTTATTTTGAAGTTTCTGATTTTGTAGCTTTCTTTGTATCACACTGATACATTGTCCAGTTGTACAGAGCTAAAAGGAGAAGGCTTTCTACCTAGCTTTTTGTTTGTACATGTTTTAGTAAAATCGTAATAAAAAGAATTCATCAGTTGTTGGGAGGGGGCTGTGATTTATTTTTCCTCTTTAAAAGTGGTTCATGTATTACTCAAGTGTGAGAAGCATGCATTTAATTCATTCTGACCAAGTAGAAAATAAGCTTCACACATTGGTGCCCCACACGTAGCCCCTGCCACCTGGATGGGTCTCCATCCTCGGTTCGGCTCCCCCACTGCTGCCTTCGAGGAGAAATATGACAGCGTAATGAACAGTTGTATGGCATGCTATAAAAAGGCAATTAAGGGAACTATTGGACTGGGACAAGCCAGCATGACCTGGTTAATAGCTCTGAGCAGAGCTGGGCCGTGGGGAGGATGAAAAGAAGGGGGAGGGGCTTGCTGTTTTACAGTAGGGGGCTGAGGCTGTTCCACCCACTGCCTGCCAGGCACCAAGGGTACCAAGGCTGGTCTCATGACCAATGGCTCTAGAGACAGCCGGAGGGGCACGCTGGTTCAGATTTCAACTCTGGAGTCAACTCTGCCACTCCTGGTTGAATGAGTCTGGCAAGTCACTCAGGGTCTCTCAGCTTCAGTTTTCTCATGTGTTAAATGGGGGTAAAATGACTGTCCTAAAACTGTGTCCTGGCAGTGGGAGGAAGTGGGGAGACATTCGTAATTAAACTGGTCAGGACACAAAGCTGCACGTGGAGTCTAAAGGAAAATATGGAAGAGGCTTTTCCTTTATGTTCAAGTAGGAACTTTTAATACAGCACAATCCGTGTGTGTGTGTGTGTGTGTGTGTGTGTGTGTGTGTGTGTGTGTGTGTGGTCTAATCAGCCCAGCAGCTTCTCTACCCTCCTCAGGATGGGATGTGAGTTCTTTGATCAGACCTCCTGGAGTTGCCCCTGTGGTCATCCACCCTGAGGTCACCCCCTTCCCTTTGGACCCTCTCTCATCTCCTCAGCCCTCGGTCCCTCAGTCTGTTCTCCCCCAATCCCCTTATTTGTGAACTATCTTTCGCATACGCTAACCTTCAGGATGGAGACAGAGAGAAACACTTCCTGCCCCATCTGATCACCTGCTTCACTCTGCTTCACCGTGTTGGTGGAGAATTCATGAGACTCCACATGAAAAGTAGGTAGCGAAGCACCCGGCACCTAGTAAATGCTCAATAAAAGCTAGCTATGTTTATTGTTGCCCCAATTGGAAAAGCTTTGGACTTATATGTAACTCCTAGCACAGTGCCTGACACATAGTAGGTGCTCAATAAATGTTTGTTGACTGAATTAATGAATGAACCCTCACTTGGTTCTGTCTGTGATTGTACACTAACCCCTCTCTGAGCCTCAGTTACTCAGTCAAGTAGGGATAGGATCCTGCCCCATGGTCAGATATATGCCTTACAAACTGTAAAGTCCTGCCCACTGTGGAAACTGGTTCTATTTACTTCCACCCCACCTTCACTCATCCATACTTAGCAATTTGGTCTCTGAGAGTGGGGGTGTGACTCAGCCCCCTACCACATGTGTTTATTATAAAATAGGTATCCAGTAGTGAACATTAGTTGGCATGGCCCCCATTTCCCCTCCCTACAGCCTCAGATGGAAGTGGAGCTGAGAGCCAGTCCAGTGGGACAAAGGAGCAATCAGAGTCATTATGGCTTATTAGGGTGGCCTTGGTGATTGGCTGAAAAGCCCCAGCTTGCTCCTCATTCAAGATGAAGAGGGTCTGAGCAAGACAGCTAGAAACCCAGTCCCTCTGCTCCTTCTCTTCAGTGCCTGACCCTAAGGGCGGGGGGCTGTGACAGGCAGGTGAGGCTCAGAAAGAAATCCTGTCCCCCAGGACAGTTGGGGCCCTCGAGGCCTATGCGCTGGCATTCTCAGCCACTGATGGCTGCATCTGTGGGCATGATACGTACCTAGTAGACGTCTAAAGCCAAGTCTGGCCTTCTCAATCATCTAACTGCCCTCATGGGGAAGTTCAAACTCCCCCGTCCCCAACTCAGCCTGTGTGTCCTCACCCCATCCAGCCTCAGTGACCTCCTGTCCAGCAGTTCAACTGGATCTCTGTTCCTGCTACACGGAGTGAGCTGCTGCCCAGCCAGCTCTCATTTACTCTCATTTTTGTTGTGCAGAACACACACTTGCAGGCAAGCAGAGTTCTTTCCTGCCATGCCTAGCCCCAGAAGTCATTACTGTGTTTCCCCGAAAATAAGACCTAGCCAGACCTTCAACTCTAATGCATCTCTTGGAGCAAAAATTAATATAAGACCCGGTATTGTATAATATTATATTGTATTATACTGGGTATTATATTATATTATATTATATTATAGACCTGGTCTTATAGTAAAATAAAACTGGGTCTTATATCAATTTTTGCTCCAAAAGACACATTAGAGCTGATGGTCCGGCTAGGTCTTATTCTCAGGGAAACACGGTACCAGCTCTACCCCTTCGCCATCAGAGGCTACTGACAAGAGAGAAGTAGAGTATAGGGAAACAATTTTGGAAAGCTGGGGGCTTCTGGGAATTCACCTAATGCTTTCTGGTCCAAGATCAATAGGCTAGGAGAACACGAAGCCATTAATTAAACTAAGTCCTTGAGAAAATGAGCTGTAACTAGGTATGAACTAAGCATTCCTTTCCCTCCACTGGCATCAAGCAAGGGGGTGACTCTTACTCAGTGTTTTCTCGGAGCAGAAATTTCCCATGTACACGTATTTTTGTTTTCCTTTTCTTGATTTACTTTTTATTTCACATGGTTCAGAATTTTTTTTAAAAAGTAGTATATAAAATGTATAAAGTGAAAAGTCTCTCTCTAACTCCTGTTTTCCACGCACCCACCTTCTGATTCTCCCCTAAGCACCCTTACTGGTTTCTTAAGTAGCCTTCCGTTTGCCTCTACGACAAGTACAAATATATAAACCAATATAAATATACATTCTTACTGTCTTATTTTTATTTTTTACACAAAAGGTAGCACATTCTCTACCCTGTTGTGCACTATTGGCTTTTCCCCCCCACTTAATTTATCTTTTAAGCTCTTTCACAAAGAATATAGAGATTATTCCGCATTGTATAGGACCTGAGAATAGACAGCACTCTCTAATTATTTTTCCATTCCTCTATACTCTACAGCTCTCCCCAAATACATGTGCCATTCATTCATTTGTTTGTTCATTGATTCATTCCTTTATTCAGCCTTCACCCATCCCTGGCATTGTGTGGGACCCGGTGCAGGGTTCAGGGCTGCGAAAATGAATTACCCCAGCCCCCTCCCCCCTGGCACTGAGGCTGAGGGGGAGACGAGGCATTCCCAGAAAGCCAAGAGTGGAGGAGAGGCCAATCCCTGGCTGAGTTTTGTTGTGTGACTTGTTTTTCGAATGCCATTGACCCAGACTGGGTTTTTCTCTTCTCTTCAGGGCACTTACATTGCCTGTCTGCCCATCTGGATGTCTGGGGGAGTCAATTTCTCCTCTTCCGGGGCAATGATTTTTCAACTATCTTAGGGCATTTCTAAGACTCTCTAGCAGGGCTGTGTGTGTGTGTCTGAGTTGTACAAAAGCAAATTCATCCTCAGAATTTACATGGCTCCTCCAGGAATGAGCAAAAATTCCCATTATGTTCTTAATACAAAGAACAGAAAATGCTGCCCAACTGAGGTGGTGTTGACTGATGAGAGGTACAGGAGGCAGAAAGAGAACATTCAGAATGTGCCTGAAATTTGTGAATGAAATGTTCCTTCACTACTTGTAATGTGTGCGATGTGTGTAGGCTGCAAGTAGTATTTCCATGCGGGAATTGAACCGGCAACCTTGTTGATAAGAGCTTGCGCTCTAACCAACTGAACCATCCGGCCGCCCACCGGCAGCCCAGCAGCAGCTCAGCTCTAAGTCATTGTCTTCAATCTAGTTGTGGAGGGCGCAGCTCACTGACCCATGTGGGAATCCAACCGGCAACCCTGTTGTTCAGAGCTTGCACTCTAACCAACTGAGCCAACCGGCTGTGTCCTTTACTATCTTATTTTGAAGAACAGGATATAACAGTGCCTACCCTCTAAAGCCACATAGCTACCACTTACTGAATACTTCACATCAAACACTGTCCTAGCAACTTTAAGAGGTAAGTATGAACATCATACCACTTTGAGGGAAACTGAGGCACAGAGAAGTTAAGAAACTTGCCTGTGGCAAATTAGTGCTAAGTGATAGAAATGGGCCTGCTGGATTCTAGAGCTCCAACCACTATATCATACTGTCCCCTGAGAGCCCATGTCACCTCTCTGGGCCTCAACCTTTCCCATCTGCAATACAGGGATTAGAAAGGACATGAAAGGACGGACTTCAGGATTTAAAGAGACAATGCCTATGAAGCATGTAGGACACGGCCCAATACACTGCCATTAAGGACATCTAAGTTCAATATCAACCATACTCCAATACTCAAGCTGACTGGGAAGGACCACTTCTGAGCAGGGCCCTAAGAAGATTATGCCTGTAGCTAAGAGTCAGGGACAGGTGAGAGATGGGGTGTCAGGAGAAGCTCATTGTTTTAATAAACTCACCTCTTCATCTCAGCCTCCTTTCCTCAACGTCTGCTGAGCGGGCCAGAGTCCCTCTGGGCAGAGGAGTCTGTTTTGGTCCCATTTCCATTACACACTTGGCTGAGCAGAGGGGAAGGGGAGCCAGCAGCCGTCAGGCAGTAATTAATTGCCTATTTGGACTCCTGCTGTCGCCTGGATGTGGAGGATACTGGACAGCTCCGCCTGGGCCTGGGCCGGCTAATGGCTGGGAGGGGAGTGTCCTGCTCATCCTGCCTCCACTGTCCCGTCTGAATCCATACCCAGGCCAGTTAGGGAGGGACTGTGGCAGCAATAGGGCCCCTTCTGTCCACCTTGCGGTCCTGGCCAGTGGTGGCCCAGAGTCGTCTGTCCTAGGGGCTCTCTCGAAGACAGTAAGGGTCTGTCATGCAGGGTCTCTGGTCCCGCTCCCCATACCAGAACGCAGGACATGGTGAGGCCAAAAAGGAACACCCACGGAGCCATAGATAGGGGAGTCATACCAATGTATTCTTGCTGGCAGCTGGGTCGGAGACACAGAAAGCAGGAGCCACATGATGTGTAATCCACCATCTGCTTCTCTGCCAACCAACCAACCAACCAACCAACCAACCAACCAACCAACCAACCAACCAACCAACCAACCAACCCCTTGCTAACTGCAGTCCACCCTTGCTAGCTCAGCCACGGCAGTTATATCAGTGGCCAATGGCTAACTGGTTACAGCTGATGGCCAACTAGTTACAGCTGATGGCCATCTACTACCCGAGCCAGCACCTTTCCATGTGAGGCCAAGAGCCTGGAAACTGCTCTCTGGGACTCTGTCCCCACAGGGTCACTTACTTTTAGCCTTTGAGAAGTGGCTTTAGTGAAAGGAAAAGCATCCTGGACTCAGAGTTCTAGGATTCTGGGTTTCTGTCCTAGCGTTTCCATTGCTGGCTATGTAACGTTGAGCAAGACATCTGCCATCTCTGAGCAACCGCTTTCCTTCTCTGGAAAATGGGGCGGAGGGGAGGCAATCATACTCTTATGGGCGTGAGCTTTTTGTACCTCCAAAATCCTTTTAGGAAATCACCTGCTTTCCTCTTCATTTGCTATAATCCTCCTTAATACATATGCTAGGGGTGGGGCCAACCCTGCAGACCCCAGGGACAGAGATGTGACCTAGGCCTAGACATCAGCATTCTCTATGGGGCTCTTTTTCTAGCATGTTGGAGAAAAAAAATCCTGTTACTTACAACCTAAAGAGGCCCGAATAACACAGTTAGGTACCAAACATTGAAGGTTGTGGAGGAGAGGTCACGTGGAGGTAATGTAGCTGATAATACTTTGCAAGCCTCAAGAGACAAGGTAGATCTATGAATACAATCACCATCATCATTGCCATCATCGTTACCTTCATCATCATTAGCATTGCAATCACCTGGGCCCAAAGACTTTTGCTCAAATGCAAACAGGCTTCCCAGTCCTGTGGCAGGGGCTTACAAGGGCCCTGCATTCTGAGGCTAAGTGTATCCTCAGTACGAAGGATTACCTAAGTAATTAGTGATGTTGGCCCTGGGTGTAGGAGGGGATATGCTATGTATTGGTCGTGCTTTACTCACTCCCTCCTGGGTTGGAGATGAATGCTCAGGGTTAAGTGACACCTCTGGTATTATAAGCAAATGTAAGACCTCAAGCTGGAGACCAGATAGGGGCCCATAGGATATGGAGGTGAGTTTACCCAGTCAAAGCCAGAGCTCATAGGAGTGCTTCCTGCACCAAAAGTTGGGCGCTTGAGCCTCATCTTACTCCCATGCATAGGCCCGTGTTCTCATCTCCCAGCATTTGAATGTCCAGCCCACCCTCTCTGTATAGGGCACATGCTGAGGTGGCTCTGGGGCACATTGAAGGGAGAGGTCATCCCCCCAAAAAAGAGTTTTATGATCAGAAGAATGAAATAAAGGGAATGTCCTAACTTGAGGGCGCTCTCAGAAGGGTTCCTAGAAGATGAGTCATCTGGAGTGAACCCTGAGGGAATTAACGGAGTGGGCCAGGTGAAGAAGGTGAGAGGAAGGGTGTACTAACAAGGTCCAGAGATGGGAAAGGCTGGTGCATTTGGGAAACTGCAAGTATTTCTGTGGCTGGAGCAGTGGCCAGATCAGGAGAGAGAAGCAGGGTCTTCGGTACATCAGGGAGGGTGAGGTCACCTGGGCTGAAGAAGATGAGGGACTGGGATTAGAGAGCTGGCCCAGGACACAGCCAGACACCTCTGGTGGGAGGGGCCTGATGGACTTGGATTCAAGGCCCTAGGAGTCCACCTTGAGGAAAGGATGACAGCAGGAGTCTGTGAGGAGTGGCAGTGACATGACCCCACCATATGGGGTGGGTCAGGGCTGGGGGGGGGGCAAAGATGGCAGCACCTAGGGCAAGGGGGGGCCTAGAGAGGGCTGGGTTGATTGGGTTTATGGGCAGGGATCCAGACCCAATAGAATCCTAGAGAGCAAATTGGGAAAGCCAGCCTTCCTACTCAGTGAGTCTGCAATCTAGTGGTAGGTCACTGCATGTTATTCCACCGTGGTCCAAGCCACCAGCATCTCAGCTGGATTATGACAAGAACCTTCAGTCGGGGCTGACTGCTCTCGCCCTTGTCCCGTGTGCAACCTGCACTCAACATTGAAGCCAGAGTGAGGCTGTGACAACTTAAGTCAGAGCCTGACCTCCCTGCCCAAACCCCAGGGTCTCCCATCTCACTCGGAGTGACGGCTACTACTTGTCACTCCAGTTCTCTTCGGCCTCACCTGGAACCCTCTCCTCCAGTATCCACATGGCTCCCTCCCTCTCCTTCAGTCTTTCTTCAAATGCCACTTTCTCGGTGTAGCCCTCCCTGCCCCCACCTTTTCAAAATTGCCACAGGCACCCATACTTCCTATTGCTTGACTTGGATTTCTTTTTCTCCCTGGCACTTGTCACCACCTGATCTAATACGTATTGAAATTGTTTATCTTATTTATTGTCAATCTCCCCCATGAGAGTGATGTGCCATGAAGGCAGGATGTTTTTCTATTCTGTGCACTGGTACAACCCAGCCCCTAGACCAGAGCCTCTCACGTGGTAGGGGCTCAGTAAATATTTGTGGGATGAGCGAGTGAATGAATGAAATATGCTGTGTTGTGTGGGCCATGCTAGAGGGAAGTACAGGGAACACAGGACATTTAACTCAGCCCAAGGGGACCGGGTAGGGAAAGTCTTCTTCTGGAGGAGAAGAAATCTAAGGAGGGAGTTCTGCCTCAGTTTACCAGCTTGTACACTGAGGCAGTCTCAAAAAAAGGCTGTGGTTCAGTAGGTGATGTAGGTGTCCAGGTCTTACCTGGGGCCTGTGAACAATGAAGGCAATAGAAATAATAAATACAGCCCCGACATTCTGGGCCCACGGTGGGAGCAATGTTCCCCAACCCTTTCCATCTGAGTCCAAATTGGCCCCTTGCATGGGGTGGGGGGACCAAGTATAGCCACCAGGAACTGGGGAACAGAGGCTGACTCCAGGCGTTATGCAGGGTGGCTTCGAGGGGGAAGGGAGAATGTTGAGGAGGCAGGTACAATTCTCCAGGTGAGGCGAAGACATTGGACCTATAGTGATCATAGAGGGGAAGGGAAGGAAGTACCCTCCATACTGGAGATTGACAAGCCTCCAGCAAAGCCAGGCCTAGACCCTGCCCTCACGCAGCTTGGGGATCTGGTGGGCGAGCCAGACGTTTAGTCAAAGAATTGAACAAATAGCCCTGTGTTGTGCAGTGCTGTGAGGAGAGGTTCAGGTGTTATGACAGCCACTCCTAGGGGATGTGACCAGAGGAGGAAGCAGGAGGTGAAGACAGTGCTCCCAGAAGAAAAGCTGACACTATATCGTGGACATGTCCATCCATTTGTTAGACTGCCATTGCAATGACCCCAGAACAAAGCCCAAACTCTCTATTCTCAGGGGCTGACCTTTGGGAAGAGGGGTCAAATTCCTGCAGGAAAGTGCCAAAGCAGCTGGTGGGGCTTCCCAGAGAGACAGGCTGGGTATACCAAAGGGCAGCAGCATCTGACATGCAGACTCTACTCCTAAACAGTCTGAGCGGAGGAATTCCTCCCAGATGGAGCTGGAAGGAGGCCTCCAGAACTAGAGCTGCTGGAGATTTCAGCAGATCCTGCCCAGGCCTGGTACTGCCTGCCCAGGGTGGGGGCTAAGAGGGTGGCCCTGGAAGGTGCCACTGCTGGCTGCCAGGCCTGGGGGCCATAGAGGGTGACCTCAAGAATATTTTAGAAGTGGAGACTTCCAAGGATCAATCAAACTGATCAGTCACCTCAAAGACCAGGCAGAAAGTGGGTACATTGCGAGAATCCTTACCCTTTGTTCATCAGCGGGCATCAGCTGGCAGCTGTAGCCCCTCCCCCAAAAGCCATGGGGGGTGGGGGGGACTCCCCTCCCCTAGGTGTTCTTCCCTGGGTCAGCTCTGTCCAGCATCCCTTGTTTCTTCCTACTCAGGAGCTTTGGGTTTCCTTCTCCTCACCTGTCTTAGGTTGGGATCCCCGAGAAGCCAACTATGAGACAAAGAGGTGGGGTGCTAGTAGTTTAGATGGCAGGTGAATCCAGGAGGCACCAGCAGGAGAGCAAGTGAGAGCGGGAGTGGAAGGGAGCCACAAAATAAATGGGAGGGGGTGGTTATTGAGCAGGTTTTGCCGAGGGCAACTGAGGTTCAGTCCCCCTGGGGCCCTCTGGGAGGCAGTGCAGGACTCACCTCTGATTGTACCAGCTGAGAAATGAGGGATGGAGCCATTTATTCTCCACTCCCATCCATCACTGGCTGAGGGCTGCTCAGGAAGTGCTGGCTGCCGCCTGCATGGGCTCAGGTGAGGAGCCCATAGGACTGGGCCCAAACCGGAATGGGGAATGCCTGGGAGATACGGGCCCCGATGACACCCGCTACAGCTCCCTCTCCATCTCTCCTCCCTTTTCCTCTTTGGCTTTCCACCTTTTAACTCTAGATCCTTACTGTGCTTCATGCTCTGAGCATCTTTTCCCAGCGTGCCTGGAATCCAGTGTTTTTAAAGTGTGGTCCCCTGACTAGCCAGGATTCTGGTTTAAAATGTAGGCACCAGGGCCCTGCTCCAGCCCTATTAAAGCAGAACCTTTGGTTACGGGCCTAGGAACCTGCATTTTAACACGTATCCCAAGTGATTCAGATGCGTGTGGAAGCTGCTGGTCTAACGCACTACATCCTGGTGACAGCAGGGATTTGCTGGTCAGGTCTGGAATCTCCAGGCCCTGCCCTTGCCCCCTCACCACCTGCCTCCTTGGGCTTGGTTGCCACTATCTGACCACCCACTTCTCTCCAGGCTCCTTGTCTCGTGCAGCTACTGGGCTGGCTGCCTCTTGGGCGTTGCTTTTGCCCTTGACTGATCCATCTTAGGATTGAGGGCATGGACCTCCTTCCCACAGTGGAGGAGAAGTGATGGCCCAGCCCATCTACCAACCAGTCACATCTGCCACATCTGACCAGGTGGTCTTCAGGGTGGCCCTGGTCCACTGGGAAGGGAAATCAGAGATTTCGGTCCACTGCTCACACCAGCAGTCACTCCAGATGTCCTACTGAAACACACAGTGTCCCACGGTGGCACATGACTTCCCTGTATGTAGCGCAATAGCGAATTCACGGAGTTACACAGTCACATCGTTATTCGAGTACCTTTGTACGTGACCAGATGGCATAATAGAGCTGTGTACAAACTCTGTGATAATTTTACAGTGTGTGTGCGCGCACACACACACACACACACACACACACACATAAAGGAGATGTCTCACAGTGAATCACCAAATCACACACAGCAGCGTACCATCTCACAAAAGCACAGGGCACACAAATTGTCATAAAATGGAAAAAGACACTTTAGAGTCTTACGGTGACATAGCCACATGCCGCACAATGTTGTTGCTCAGCAAGATGGACACATACACATACACACGCACACACACATGCACATGCACACACATGCACGCACACACACGCACACACGTGCACACACACATGCGCGCGCGCGTGCACACACACACATGCACAGAGTCAGTCCACAACAGCACACATGGACTCTTACATACTGGCAAAAAGAAATCCACACAGGGCACAGCCTCAGAGAAGCACACGGCCATAGTCACAGCATCACATAACACACCCTGCTGAAATAACACACCATCTCACAGCCTGGGGTACACAGAGGCAGTAACACACAACTCTGCGGGACTGACTCAGCCACAGTCAGACAGAGCAGGGCGGGCACCAGGGTGCAGTGCAGACAGATGCGAGGGGAAAGGTTGCCTTTGTTTGAACAGATGTCTCCTCAAGGAGAGGGGTGTTATTTAGCTGCTTTGATGAGCTAATGGATTCCAGTAGCTCCGAGCCTAGGGGGCTTCCTTAACGGCCCCCAAAGCAATTGCTTCTCCTTCACATTCTTCCTCCCTCCCTGATTTCTCACTTCCTGGCCATATCAGCCAGCCCCCAGCCCCACAGCGAATGCCTTGTTTGAACAAGAAGGGCAGAAGCCGAGCAAATATTTGTGTCTTCAGGACTCACTTGGCACTCACTGGAATGGGGTTTCTTTCTGGGGTGGAGCATAAGCCTTTGCCAGGAAGATTCTGCTCGGCTTGGCCTAAGCAAGAGGAGGGGGCCCAGGCTGGGATCTGACCTGGACCCCTCCTGTTGTACTGGGATGGCCCTTCTCCCTCCCTGCTCGCACCATGCTGCCTCTGCCTTCACTGACAGCCAGTCTCTCCTAAGACTGGTCTCCACCTGATGCCTCATCGCCCATCGGCTCCCAACGCACTGTAATCTGGGACCCACACACCATCTCCCAGTTGTTCATCCAGGGCCTCTAATGTCATCTTCGTGCTCCACAACCACTTGGTGGCCTGTGCAGCTTTTGGCCCAATTCTGTCCTCCCACAGCTGATGTCGGGGTCCACCCATCTCCTGCTTCTTTTCCTGCGTAGCTTGCCCTTTCCATCTTCTTCCCAAGCTCTTCCTTGGCTGCTGCCTTTACATATTGGTCTTCTCCAGCACTCATTCACTGACTCTCTCTAAATATTCCCAGGAAAATTTGGGAACTCCCACACCCCATGCCATCGACACCCCTCCTGCTGGTGGTCAAGTGCAGTGGTTAAGAGTACTACTCCCTGGTTAGCCTGGATTCTAACCCTGACTTTGGCACTTGCTACCTGTGTGGCCTTGGGGAAGTTGCTTTGTGGTTGTGTGCCCCAGTTTTCTCATCTGCAAAATGGGGGGCAATGATAACTTCTGGGTTTTGTGATGGTTAAATGAGTTAATATATATAAAGTGGCTAGGACGTGCCTAGCACATAGAAGCTGCTACATAAGGGCTGTTATCATTACCTTGACGTAGTGATAACTTACACACCTGCATTTGTAACAAAAGAGAACTATGCTTTTCTAGCTAGCCTCATAGAGCCGGAATACAAAGGGAAATGTATAATTAATGACTAACAGATGTCCCCCCAAATACAGGCAGATATGACTAAGGAACTCCCAACTTATGAACAAGCATGGTTTCCCCTTGGGAACATCTCCCACTGGTCACCAGCTTTGAGGATGGCCCCAGAGAATCTCACCTCCATGAATTCATGCCCTGTTGCAAGTCCCTTTCACTTGGGCGGGGCTGACCTGTATTATCCATGGGATGTTGTGGAAGGAAAGACGTGCAGTTTCCACCTCGCTCTGTCTTGCATCACTCACTCCGGGGAAGCCAGTCATCATGTCTCGAGGTCACTCCAGCAGCCCTGCGGAGAGGCCCATGTGGGGAGCGATCGAGACCTTCCACCAACAGTAAGAGCCAACTCACTGTCTAGGTGAGTGAGTCTCCTTCAAAGTAGGTCCTGAGGCTCAGTCAAGCCCTCAGATGGCAGATGACATCTTGACTGCAACCTTCTAGGGGTTGCAAACCAGAACCTCCCAGGTAAGCTGATCCTGAATTCTTAACTCACAGAAACTATGAGAGATAATAAACATTTATTGTTGTTTTAAGCTGCAAATTTCAGGGTAATTATTTTTTACCCCGCAATAGATAATAGACCCACATTTTCCAATTCAGTATGCTTGGGAAGGGACAAAAAAAGATTCTTTTATGTGATTATGTCCACTGGAGAGAATGAACAATACCTGCTCCATCTTCATTCATTTCTCTGTTCCTCCAATTGAACCCTTGAACTCTGCCCCTACCCTCTGTGCTCTGATGTGGGACAAGGTTGATGTATGGATTGAAGGCAACATAAATCAACAATTCGTAGGCCAACACATTGAGAAGGTCCGTAGGGTTCATGTAATAAACAGGTTCTTACTGCAGCACCCATTTAAAAGACGGGAATCCTGAGACTCGTCTGAGATTGCCCAGTAAGATCGTATTAGAGGCAAGACTAGAACCCACATCTTGTGGGACGTGATCTCTGCTCTTATGCCACATATAGTGCAGCCTCTCTGTTCAGAATTAATAGACCTGCTGGCCTTTGTTTTTCTGCAGAGATGTAGAAAGCAAGATCATCAGACCAAAGAGATTCAGGAAAGCTTTTTGCAGTGGGAGCTTAAGAAGGAGGTAATATGTGAGACAGTCACTAGGGAATAGGAGAAGGAATGTAGAGAGCATGTAGGAGGGCTTCTGGCAACAACGAGGATCCAGAGAACATTGGGAACCTGAAATTTGTAGGAACACTCAGCACCCCAAATGTAAAAGCCAAGCATGAATTCGATTGGATTAAGTTCTGGGCTCTAAGGGACAACGAACGTATGTCTTGTTTACCACAGTCTCTCTAGAAGCCAGCGCTGTGCCTGGCACATAGTAGGTGCGCAATAACAACGTATTGGATCCATAAATGAACGAGTGAGTGAGTGAATAAACGAAAGCAGAACGACAAGGGAACTAGCAGCAGGAAGGTGTTTGTTGTGATGAATCAGAGGATCTCAGCCAGGTAGAAAGGGAAGAGAGCAAGCGGGGGGCAGGTATGTTGTTAGGAAACGGAAGTGGTAAGGCCCTGGAGATCTTCTCTTGATGTTCAAGGGAAAGCAGAGTGGAATTAGAGAACTGAGAACGTAAGAGGCTGTCATCAGAAAGTGTAATATTTCAAAGATGAGAAGGCCATGGGTGATGATCAAGGTTAGAATGTATCCATGGTTACAAACTGGAGTAAGGGGTGGAGGTCATGAAGTTCTGAGGTCAAAACACTGTGAAACCAGGACGTTGGATGGTTATCCACTGCAATGTCATTCATAACTATTAGAATATCAACGGGATAAATAACCCTTTTGTAGATCCTCCACTGGCTACCGATGGAGGAGAATGAGGTTTACGGATGTACATCGCAATCAAAAAAAGGGCAGGAGCAAGAAGCCACTGAGTGAGAGAAATGAAAGGAAAGAAGACAGGAGGGCATCACAGAGAGAGGTGAGGCTACAGACTGGTCCAATGAGAAGCCACAGCATAGGCTTGGAAGAAGAGCAGAAAGAATAAAAATGGGAAATGGGTGGAGGGTGACCTCACCCTCTGGAGAGTCAGGCGGAGCTGACCCCTAGGCTGAGACCCAGCTCTGCTCTGTGGGCCTGTTTTGTGGAAGGTAAACCTCCAACCTCCTTTCTTCATATATATATTCATCTCACTGGAGCTTCGTATCACCTGGCAGATCTGATAGTCGCATATTAGTAACCAAATTTACAGGTGAGGAAACTGACGCCAGAGAGTGAAGCAACTCACCTATGGTCCCTAAGATCACTCAGCAAAGTTGGACAAGGAAAGGACTAGAACCCAGGCATCCTGGCTCCCCGCTTCACGGCTGTTGTCACCATGATAGGGAAAGGAGTGTGCAGCAGTGGGGGAAGGGAGGAGCTGAGCGAGGGGCAGCAGAACCCCTCCCAAAACTAGGGCCCAAGTGTGCGGTCAGCAGCTTTGCTCCAGAGAGGGTAGGATGGGAAAACACCAGAAAATGCTGCTCACATCTCCTCCATGCCCCCCCTCCTGACTCCTCAAGAGTCCTAGGTTGGCCTCAGTTTGATCTCTGAGGCTGATTTGCGGGGTCTGATCATAGAGAGCGGTTGTTAATGCAGAATCCATGGCCTGGATAAACCATCTGGAGGAAGCGCTGTCCCTGCGCCTCCTTCACTCCCTCAACGGCCTCTGTAGGGCAGGGAGGTGGGAACGCAATCTCTTGTCTGTTATCATCCGTTAACACCTGCTCTAGAGATAACATGATTAACTCCAGAGAACAGGGGTCAGAAGAGGGGGTGCATAATGGGAGCCAGAGATCCACGGTGACAGGAGGGAACTCCAGGGGCCTGCTGGGAGAAGGGGGCCCTGGTGAGGTGTAGGGGTCTGAGACAAGCGTCAGCTCCTGTTGTTTGCCCTGGAGGCTCTGGGCAGCCCCCTCCCCTAAGTGGAGGGGTTGCTCATTGTTCCCTTATCTCTGGAAGCCAGTGACAGCCTGTCCTCCTAGGCTTCTGATCACATGGCATTGTTATCACCCTGTGCCTGTCACAGGCAGGGGCTTTGGGGCTGTCGATTTCTGATGAACAGCACCTGAGCGCCAAAGGGAATCTGTCCTTGGCCTTATCTCTGGCCTGTGTATCGTGCTTGGGCTCCACGTTCATGGTCCCCGTGGAGCCATCATGGTGCCAATAACAGTCCCTGGGGCACTCAGATGAGGCACCAGCTGCCTGTGCCCTGAGCTCTGAAGTCAATGGTTGTGTGGAAGGGCAGCTTCCAGGCTGGCATCTCTGGCCCAGGTCAGCAGCTCAGGGCATTTATTTTGCTGAGGGCCCTGTGGCAGCCCTGGCCCCGCCAACGTCACAAAACAGCTTGGGGAATGTCCCCAGCTTCAGCCCTCACTAGCTGTGTGGCAATACAGGTCTTTTCATTTGCATACAATTTCCTTTTCCATGGGAGCTTGGGAGGAAAATGAGTCAGCACATTGGGAAGCTTTCCACTAAAAGATGGAGGTGGGGAGGAAGGGAGAGAGGGAAAGGGAGAAAATGGTGATGGAAAGGAAAGGAACATTCTTTTGCAGGTCAAATAATAGTGTGTCCTCTCTGGGTCTGTACTTTCCAACTTGCCCAGTTGTTGAAGAAAAGAGTATTTGGCCAAGGCAGATTGAGTGATACCAAAAGTCCTTCTGACCTTGAACAAGCACGACATGAGGAATTAGATATTCCACACCAAGAGCGGCCAAAGACGAAACCGGAAGAAAGTGACAACCATAATAAAGTTAGTGGACTGTGCCATGCCCATATTCATAAGTTCTTCATATGCTACAACTCACATAATTCACCCACTAACCGTGTGATGTAGGTGTTATTATATCTCCCATATTACGAATGAGGGAATGGAATATGAGGGAGGCTTAGTAAATAGCCTGAAGTCACACTATCAGCGGATGGCAAAGCCTGTGAGTAGGGAGGAACTACATCCCTGCTTAGCTTCCCTTCCATTCCACCCTTCCTGAACCGTCTCTATCCACCTTGAGTGCCCAGTTTCTCTTTCAACTTTTAATACAAAGCTGGTCTCTCTCTAAGTAATTGACTCATGTATCCCTCTGTTTGCAAAAGGAGGTTCCTGGGTTCCATTATTTAGCTTACAAAGCTCTTCTGGATTTTCCTGGGCTGGAATCAGCCAGTGAGGGCATGGTTTGCTTCCACGTTCTGAGGCAGAGGAGCGGAGCGGAGTAGGGAAGTACTGAGGTTTGACTTGCTGTCCATGGTTACACTGTGGAGATTAATAATGAGGAGATTACTAATGGTGAACAATCTTCACCCAGTGCTCCAAGGCAGATGTAATCATGCCCATTTTACAGACAAAGAGATCGAGGCTCAGAGAGTCTAAGGTCTCCTGGGTAGTCAGCTGCACATCAATGTCTACAGGCAAAGTCCATGCCACACTGCCCTTCCACTTGTGGGGGAATACCACATAGACCGTTTTTTTCCCCCCTAATTCAAAGGGTGAGTTATATGAGTCTGGCCAGAAAGGATAAGACTGACCCACCAAATAGCAGTGGTAGGACACTCTGGGCTCAGCAGAAGACATAGCTGGATGGAAACTACCATGATCCATTTAGGATGAGTTCCCTGGACAAACCTCAAGTTATGTGCACACCCACTTTCCCATCTCATGCGTTTGAATGCCTCCTGGGAAGTCAATGTTTTCAGTAATTCCAGCTCCTCCTAGTTCCAGAAGCCAATGGAGCAATGTCCACGCAAGGAATGACTTACAGCTGCTTCCATTTGCCTTCTCAGATGAGCCAGTGAGGCAGAAAATGTAGACAATAAAGACAGTTAATGACAGGCCTCCCCAGCTGGCCAAGCTGGCCCTTGGGGAGAAGAAGTCAATGAGCTCCTGTTGTTGCTATGCCGGCTTCTCGATTTCTTCATCTTCTCACTCCTGCTCAGCCCCCTCCCCTGCCTTGCTCACTGCCTTGGACATTGATTTCAGCAGCTCATGCAGAGAAATGAGACCACGTGAGCTCTGGTGTATCTCTAGGTCAGTGGTTGTGGAGGGAGTGCTAGGCAACTTGGTTCTGTTGGCAAACGGTCACACAACTTCCTCAGCTCTTCAAAGAAGGAAGTTCCTCAGGAATCCCAGGGAGACGGACGACATACAAGGAGGTCCCACCCTGGAATTGATGGTTAATGATACCATTAATCGAGGTGGGGTTATTATGTCAGGCATTATGCCAAGTGGATGACATACAGTACCTCATTTAGTTCATACAACAGCCTTTCAATGCTGCTACTCTTAGCATTTCCATTTTACAGATGAGGAGACTGAGCTCAGAGAAGTAACATTATTTTCTTGAGATAATTCAACATGTCCTTGGTAGATTTGGGATTCTAACCCAAGCTAGCATTACTCCAAAGTCCAGGCTGGCTTGTCTCCTTTCTTACACTTGGCTGTGTAAAACTTTGTCAGTTTCATTAATGTGTTAAAAAATTAGCCAGTCTGGTAATGATCATAAGCTAGGTGCTTATTACTTCCTTTGTTAAGGGGTGGGCATTATGCCTTTACCACTAAAATTTGGGGTTGTGCATTGTCTTGATACTAGCTGAATCATATGGTCGACATTCTGGATTTTGTGGCCAACTAGAACGTTCAAATCTTTTTCATATGAACTCAGATCAAGTCAATATTGCCTGGCTTGAATTCACACAGAGCACAATGATCTCAGAGGCTTTACTGCCATAGGGGCTTTGGTATCCCTAGTCCAAAACAAGGGTATGGCATTTAGATTGCATTTCACTTTTTCCTGCTTCAAAAAAAAATCTAGGTATAATTAATACACGGTAAAGTGTGCTAATCTCAAGTATATTTCCAGTTTGATTGTCACCCAGATCAAAATAAAGGATGTTGTCCCTATAAGACTCCCAGTCAACTCCTCTGCTGCAGAAATAATCCCTATGGGTTTCACTTTTCAGTCTTAACTATACGCTATTTCATATTCTCAACTTCTGTAACAGAAAATTTAAAAACGTAATAGAATTCTATCCTGAATATTAAAATTGTTCATCTTCCCTTTGCTTTGAAAATCCATTTTCCTTCTGAGATTTCATAACGTTTCAAGTTCATGTTTTCTGTTTCAAAAATACCTTATATGTTTGTATTATTTATATTTAAGTATTTATTGTGTTGGGAATTTATTTGATGGCTGCTCTGAAGTGAGTGTTGAAATAGATTTTTTTCCTAACCAATTATCCTAATATCATTTACTGACTAACTGGTCCCCTCTACATTGGCCATTGAGAGTTATTTTATTATCAATTAAATGTTTATATGGAACACATTTCCCACCCCTCACTTGGGATGCTAATAATGACCACTCCTCAAAATGAGAGTGAAAACAAGATTATGTGGGATAAAATAAGTATAACATCTGTTACAGTCATAATTCTGGCAGATAATGGGGTTCCCAGCAAGTGTTAATTCCACCCCTTCTACCCACTGCCATAGACTCTCTCCCCATCCATAGTTAAGGTACTATAACTGTGGAAAGAGGAAGAACTTTCTAACAAGACTGTCCACCAGGCTAACTATGGAGGTCACATGTGCCCCCAGAAGTTAGATGACCGCTGATCAGGAGGTTTCTAGAGAGATTTTCTTTATTTCCTGAGGGCCTGGATGATGGGTCAATTACTCTTAAATGCCAGTTTTGAAATTGATGCCAGTGCATGATGAAATTTTCTGTGGCTCGTAGTGAAATGTGAAAAATAAGGACAATGAAGTGAGTTCTATACAGCCATTTTAAATAACTATTTTTATTCTGCGATTATGACCTTCCTACTTCTTCAGTTTTAAAATGTCCTGTTTTTATTAAAAGGTGGAGAGAGTAGGTGATCGTTGATGTTCTTAAATGTCCTTAGTGCTTGAAATTGCCCTTGATTGTCTTTAATCTTTACTAGTTCACAAAAATCCTTAAATCCTATAATAATATCAACTTTGAGATTCACTGCAACATCTGTAGAGCAGTATCCAATGATTCTGGGTTGACTTTTTTTTTTCTATTCTTCAGAGCACCATCCACTATACATAGTAAGTGATCAGTAACTTTGTGGATGAAATGAATGAGTGATATTGTAGTATAATGTTTGGCAGTGTTAAACGGCATGTTTTGTCATTGACTGGAAAGAAACTGATGTAAGTGGCCAAACTTGATGAACTGAGAAGTGCGATCAGACATTCACCTCTGGCAAGCGCTCGTCTTACCCAGCCGTCAGCACCTCGGACAGCTCAGCTACAATTACGTGGGTCTCTGAGGAAACCTAACTAAACACGGAGGCATTTTTACATTATCTTTTCTCCGCTTCGTTATTTAAACAAGAGCCTCTTGTTCATACACAAGCCTTTGCTCATTTAAACCTCCCTCTCAGATTATCTGCCTCACTGTCTGCAATTCCCCAGCAAAACAGCCAGCTCCAACCCAAGCTTCAGAAATGCCAATTTTAACTAAAAGTGCAATTTTCAAATCCACCCAAAGCTCAGATGGGATATGGCACACTTACCACCCTGTGATCTTTCTGGCTGCTTTGTTGATTAAAATGGGTGCTGCTCTAAGTGCTTTGTCAAATCTTCACAAAAACGAGGAGAAACTGACATTTACACCTTTATACCAGCAAGAAAGTGATATATTAGATTCACCCCTATTGCCACAAGAGCTTGCTTTTGGCTTAAGGGCAGCAGGAGGCCAACAGGTCCCTGGTGATAGCTCTGTTTCGATGCTTCAGGCTTTCGGGCTCTCTCTCCAGCAGCTGATAGTGGGGTGGGGAGAGTTACTATAAAACCATTTTCTCACTGACGTCTCCACCTTATCTTCCCAGACAGTGCTCTCTGTGCAAGGACTTTGAGCTTTTAAGGCAATGGTTCTCTAATTTTAGTGACTACAAGAAAAATATTTTTAAAACTCTCTTAGCAGATTCTTTGGATCTTCTAGAGATTCTGATTCAATAGGTTTGGCGTACAGCCCCAGAATCTGAATTTTAATGCAGCACTAGATGATTCTGACGAAGGAAGATCATACTCTGAGAAAATTTGTTCTAGCAATTTCCAGAATTTTTACCACAAAGCTCTAAGCTATAGAGTTGGTCAGGGATGAAACCTTGTACAGGGAATGTGGAAGTGTGACCCTGTCCAGCTCTGACACTTGCATTCTGATGTCAGGCCACTCACTTCCTCCCTGTGTTACCATTTCTCTATCTTTAAAAATGATGGATCATGTGATACACAACAGTTTAATACTCTTAAGTGCAAAGATCTTCTGTGAATCAATAGTAAAAAGAGCAACCACTGGACACAAAGATGGATAAGTGATATGAACAAGCATTTCTTGCAGAAGAAAATAAAAATGATGAACAAACATTTGAGAAGACGATTGACCTTAAGAGCAAATTAAAGTAACAAAAAGGAGGGTTTTTTTGTAGTGTTTCTTTGTTTTGATTTTTTTCTTCTTTTGCTTATTTGGTTATTGTATTGGGGGAGGAAAAACGCTGTGAATTGATAAAAGCCAGCCTTGGAAAGGGAGTGGATCAAAAAAAAAATTCCCCTACATCATATTTTGGTGAAAGTGTAAATGGCTACAACATTTAGAGAAAGTAATCTGTCAGGATTCATTAAAATTTAAAAGTGCATTTTTGCACTCAGAAATTTGGCTTTGAGAATCTGTCCTACAGAAAACATGTATCAGGACTTATGGATCTAAGCAATGTATATTTATTATATTAAACATTATTGTTAGTGGCAAAAATAAAAAATTACCTAAAAGTCTACCAACAAGGGACTGATTGAGTACATTATGCTATATCCAAACTGAGAAATAGTCCACAGTTATTGAAAAAAAATCTATTAGATCTAGAAGGGCTGGTCTTGAATGATGTCCATAATATGTTGTAATGTGAAATGTCAAGTTACAGAGTAATGATATAATGGGATCCCTTTTTTTGAAAAAGAAAAAGAAGAAAGCCCCAGACTGTGTTTGTATATATGTGTACTGGTATAAATTTGGCATGACATGCATGTGGAAAAAAAATACCAGGCTATTAATATTAATTTCCCCACAGGATGAGATTATAAGGGGTTAGGGAAATCATACTACTTTCTTTATTCACTTCCATATTGCATGACTTGTTCCAAATGAATGTGTTACTCTTATAAGTGAATTATTATAAAGTTAACATTAGACTTAATCAAGAGCCAAAAAGTATTAAGGACTGGACTCAAGGGATTGCATAGACCCTTCCTAGCTCCGACCACTTTAGGATACTCATCTCCTTCCTCCATCCTGCATTAAGATCACCTTACCACAAGGATTCAGAGTTACCCAGAACCACACCAGATCCTCACGGTGATGGCCATTCTACTGTGTCCACAACAAAGACCATGTAGGAGAGATCGAGGACCCTGAAGTTGGATTTCATGACCAGATTGCACCTCCAGATCCTAGACCACCTTGGGAACTTACAGGTGAAAAGACAAAGCGATGTCCTGTGCCTCCTCAGGTTCTCACAGCGTACCACCTGGCTCTTTTCAAACCCATGAAACTCACACCCAAGCCCAACTGGGATTCTCTGGAGACTGAGCCATGCCCTATTTCATGGAGATGGTTTAAGGAGACTCCCAAGGACTCCTGGTCCCAGGAAGCCCTGGTACCATCATTGTAAGGGTTGCCTATGGCTACACACACACACACACACAGAGCAGAATGCTGGCTCCAGTCCCTGAAAGCCACCTCCAGCCCTTCTATCAGCATGTCAGCATGCCAGGCTTCTCATGGATGTAACCAAAGTAGAGACCCAGGGACTGAGGCTACAGTGATGCTTTCTCTTTTTTTTTTAAAAAAAAAACTATGTAATATACCACACACATGGAAAATTTTATGACATAAAATGTGTACAATTATTTAATAATTCTAAAGCAAATACCTGTGTAACCACCACTCAAATCAAGAAGTAGAACGTTGCTTGAAACTCCCCACATAACGCTTTGAATCGTGTCCTCATCTTCTCCGTAGAATAAATCACTATTTCACCTGCTATGGTCAATCATTTCCTTGCTTTCTTTTATAGCGTTACCACCTTTGTATGCATCCCCAAACAACGTTTTCATTTTCTCTACATTTTATTTAATATAAACGGACTCGTGTTGCATGTATTCTTTTGTGTCAATATAAGAAAGACTTAACCGCATTGCTGTGTGTAGCTATAGTTCATTCATTTTCACTGCTGTAGGGTATGCTGCTGTGTGATTACACTGCAACTAATCTTTCTACTGTTGATGGGTATTTGGGTTGTTTCTAGTTGGTGACTACAAACCATGCTGCTATGATCATTGTCTGTGTTCTCCTAACATCATGTACACAATGTCTCTAGAAAGAAACGGCTTTGCTGAGTCACAGGGCTTGCATACCTCCCGCTTTGCTTGATAATGCCCAGCTGTTTTCTAAAATGTACCAATTTACACTCCCTCCAGCAGTGACCGAGAATTCTGAGTACTCCACCTCCTTGCCAAAAATTGATGGATACTCCTCTTCTCAGAGGCTTTGAACCTGTTGATCTTTTTATCCTGGAGCATTCTCTTGCCCTGTTTTCTTATGATCTTGCTAATTCTAGGTGGTCATTAAGGACTCTTCCTCCTGGCAACCTTCCCTGACCCCTTATATCTGGGTTATGTGCCCCCCTACAAACGCCCATAGCCGGCTACATTGTCCCCTTCGTAACATGCATCACACTGTATTGTAACTTCCTCCTCACTTGCCTCTCCTTCCCCCTCCCCACATACATACCAGACTGAGGGGTCCCTGAAGGCAGGGGTGTATTTTGATCTAATGCAGTGCTTGGCACAGAGTAGGTGTTCAGTATATGACTAATGAACAAACAAGTAGAATCCATTTCTCCCCTCCACTCATAGCTCCCTTCAACTATTGGGAAGCCAGGGTGCGTGTGAAGGCTTTTCAGAGAATTGTTGCCAAAACAATAAATAATAACTCTGTGGAAATTAATTGTCAGACCTGGCTCTTTCATTAGTGGCTCATCAAAGGACTGTGAGCCCCCAGGGGGACTCTTAAAAATAAGTAACTGATCAGCATGGAAGGAAGGGGATCCTCTGCTCAGTGCACACCGCACCACTACTAACAAGAACACACAAACAGATACACCTCCTGCGAATTGCTGGGCCTGGCCATTTAACACAGTTATTACCAACTCCCACTTAGTGAATTATGAGCAAGAGCCTTGAGAGAGCTTTCAAAGATCTTCAAATGGATGTTTAAAAGCCTGCGGTTGCTCAGACAGGCTCGGCTAATGGCATTTATTACTTGGAGGATAGGGTATTTACATAAAGCTGGATTTTTATTATAATGGTCAGATGGTTCCTGAAAGGGAGGGGGGAAGGGAGAAAGGAGGGGGAAGATTCAAACGTTCTACTTCCATTTGATTTGAACAGATGTTGTCAGACCCAGGGCAGGAGTTGAGAAGGGTGACCCAGGGGCAGGCGTGACCAGGTACAGAGAATAGTACTCGGTTCCCCAAGAACAAGGGAGTCAGCACCATGGACAGCTCATGGCATCTGCAATTAACGTGTTGGTACATACACTCTCAGTTCTTTTTTTTTATGTTTAACTTTTTTAAATTATTTTTTTCAGTCACAGTTGACATTCAGTATTATTTTATATTAGTTTCAGGTATACAGCATAGTAGTTAGACAGTTGTATAATTTATGTAGTGATCCCCCTTATTAGTCTAGTACCCACCTGGCACTATACATAGTTGTTGCAATATTATTGACTATATTCTCTGTGCTGTGCTTTACACCCCGTGACAGTTTTGTAACTACCAATTTGTATTTCTTAATCCCTCCCCCTTAATCCCAGCCCCCCAACGACCCTCCCCTCTAGCAACCACCAGCTTGCTCTCTTGTATCTATGAATCTGTTTCTGTTTTGTTTGTTCACTTATTTTGTTCTTTAGATTCCACATATAAGTGACATCATATGATATTTGTCATTCTCAGTCTGACTTATTTCACTTAGCATAATACCCTCTAGGTCCATCCATGTTGTTGCAAGACAGTTCTCATTCTTACTAGGGTCCTTCAATTGATGATACAGAGGAGATCCCTCATTTATCCCGGCGATAGCCTGGAGTGGGGATAATCCAGGGTATCACTGTCTCCTGGTTTCATCAGTAGTTCTGGAGATAGCCTACGACTCCTTCTCTGCCTGACAAGATGAAGATGGATTGAAGTCAGCTGTTGTTGGCTTCAAGGTGCTTGTGTTAGTTGTCTATTGCCACATAATAAACAATCCCCAAAACTTAGAGGCATGAAAGTATTATTCATTGGATTCTGATTGGGTGATTCTTCAACTGGCCTTGCCTGGGTAACTCATGCAGCTGTAATCAGCTAATGGATCCCCTGGGACTGGAGGGTCAGGCAGTGAGTATGAATTTAATGGAGGAGGTGATCTCAGGGATGGGACTGGAAGCTGTGCCTTCTGAGTGGGCAGCACTGAGAAGAACATGTGAGGAAGAAGTAGCAGGAAGGGATCAAATGTATAAATCAACTGGGGGCTGTTTGGGAGCCATGGAGATTGGCAAGTGGTTCTGAATGACCTTAGGAAGGAAAATTATTTCAAATTACTCTGGGGAGGTGAGTAGGGCATTTGATACCATGGAGGGGACTTGGCTATTATTCTGTAGATTTTCAGGAGATCTAGAGTGATAAATATTATTTTAAATAATACTTATTACATACCAGGCACATTATTGAGAGTTGGAGATGCAGCATTATCTCATTTAATCCTTGCTATTATCACTATTTCACACTTGAAGAAGTTGAGGCTCACCCAGGGTCACATGGCTGGTAAGTGGTGGGGATGTGATTCAGAACCCAGGTAGTCTGGCTTCAGATTGGTTATTTTAGTTACTATATTCCATAGTCCTCTGGGAGGTTTTTGAGTTGGGAGTTGGACAGGTAATGAGAAATGAGCAGGATTACATTTTCATTCAGAAAAAAAGGAGGGAGATGTAGAAATACTGGAAAATATTGAATTAAATAAAGCTCTATCTGTCCCCAACACCCAGAATGGCGCCAGACATATGGTAGATGCTCAATAAAAGTGCACTGAATTAATTAACTGATATTGGAAAGCTCCAAGGCTTTCATAGCTCCAAATTATTTCACCATAGAATAATCCTTCACCTTGCCTTTTTTTCCCTATTGATCCTTAAGGAACAGTAAGGCTCTGTAGAAAACAATTAAGAAATTCAGCCTTAGAGGGCATGAAACTTAAATCAAACTTTTCTTTGTACCCACTATGTTTCAGATACTGGCCTTCATTCATCCACTCATCCATGCCTTCAGGAAACATGAACTAAGAGCTTGCCTTTCATCAGGTCCTCTGCAAAGTACTGAGAACGAAGATAAGAAGACCTGGCCCATGCCCTCAGGAGGTGCCCAGTCAGAGGGCATTTTCTCATTTTGCATAGGATTTAATTTTATGTAATTCTTGACAGTCTTGTGAAGTTTTTACCTCACTAGAGAACTGAGGCTCAGAGAAGTGAAATGACTTTCCTAAGGTCTTAGCAGAGCCAGGTGAAAGCTGCTGGCCTCCTGCATGATGGACTCCCGTCCCCCACTGGGGGAGGCAAGAGAAGCAGAGGGTGGCCTGGAGGATACCACCCCATCCAGACACTAACGTCCTGGACAATCTGGAGCCGGGGCTACAGTGTCCCTTCAGACAGATAAACTGAGGTTGTCACTGTTTCCTCCTGATGTGGGGACAACATGCTCCTCAGTGGTTTGACCACGCAGGAGAATTCCGAGGTAGAGAAGCAGCAGACCCAGGCTGTGATGAGGGCCTCCTGGGTCATCCAGTGGGTGTGTCCTTCCTACAGAATGCCAGTCTTTAGCCAACACACAAGTTCTCTTGCTGTGGGGGCAGGTGAGGGGGTGGGGGAGTTCCTCCCATCATCCAAGGGTCCCACTGCCTATGGTCACATAGCACACACATGTATGACTAAGCACACATATGGAAAGACATGTACAAACATGTACATAGAGCCTAGACCACACATATGCACACATATGCGTATCCATAATAGGGCACAAAAATGTGTGCACACACATAGGTTTGCACACACATGCACAGTCACATACCTGATAGCCATCCCTCTCTCTGGGGCACTCCATGCTGAAGTCCCTCCCTGGAGGGAGGGAAGAGGAGGGAACTGCAGGGAGATAAGGGAAGGTGCCAAGGCAGAGCGGACCCATGGGTGTTGGTGACTTGCTGTCCCCAGACATGGCAGCTCTGCCCAGGCTGTCTGCTTTAGAAGGCCTCTCCCTTCAGCTATAGGTTGTCCATTGCACCATTGGTTGTGAGACCCCAGCAGACCTGTCCTCTTGGAGATTCCAGCTCTTATAACAAAGTCATCGCTTTGACAGGTAGAGGAACTTACAAGAGGTCCCCCGAGGACCAGGGTGACTTATGCAGCCTTATTTAACATCCCTGAAATAAGTTGAATTAACGCCACAATCCTAAGAGTCAGAATTGTCACATCACTTGTTTCCTTAAATCAAATGTGATCAGTTTCAAATCCCCATCCAGCTGGGAAAGAAAGAATTCAACTAGTCATAACTGGGCTTCCTCTCCCTCACCGCCTCCTCTGCCAGTTAAATTGAAGTTACAAGGGTTTACTAAGAGCAAGTCATTTGGAGAGAATCCTCTCATGTTCCACTTCCATTGGTCGCTGTTGAAACGCTCATTCTCCAGCTCACATAGTCCTTGCAGATGGATGGTTCTGAGGCCCGAATGCCACGCATGGACACAGGGACCCTTGCTGGGTCTGAAAACCCTGATGCCCTTTGTGCAGACAGACTTTCATGTGGCCTTCCATATACAGAGTTCTAGAAGTGGGTATGCAGATTGTCACATACACACACTCCCTGAATGAGACTCTTATAATAATGTCCTGGAGAACAATCAGTTGAAAGGAAGGCAAGCATTGAAATGTGTCCTCCTTTATCACCCCGATTCGCCAACAAAACGGATCAACTCCAGCACGCTTAATTCAAATGAAATGCACGTTCTTGGTGCTATAAAAATGACTTTATCACAGTCAAGAAGAGAACGATGAAAGAAATGAATATATGGGTGATTGAATACAGGAAGTCCAATGACAGCGGATGGAGGACTCAGATTGCTATCTCCGTTCATTCTTGGCTGTGTTTATGATGTGCCCACGGGCTGCCTCATCACTGAGCAAAGGCAGGATGGCCAAAGAGTAAAGGCTGCCCCAGTCACCCCTGGCAGCCATCACCTGGCACAAAGAATGGTTGGCTAGGCTGGCCGACCCCCTGCTGTGGTCAATGCTGAGGAAGCACAAAACCTGGGACCTGGAGTCAGCCTGCCTGGATTTAGGTGCCAGCGCTCCCACATAATAGTTGTGTGGCCTTAGATAAGCTGGTTCACCTCACTGTGCCTCACTTTCTCCTTCTGGAAAATAGGGGTGATGATAACAGTGGGGTTTCACTGCGTTGACTGTGAAGATTAAATGTTGTAATTTACATGAAGTGGAGAGATGGTCCCAGTGGAGGCTGGGACCGGCTGACATGGTACCAGTGTGTCCTCTCATTCAGAGCTGTGCTGCCTTTCTGGGCCTGGTTGCGGGTAACATGGGGTCTCTAATCCCTTGGGAAGGGGTCATCTTAGCTGGGAGGAAACTTGCATGTGGTTGTGAGGATGCCTTTGGCCCTTTCCCACAAGCCATAGCATCCACCTACTGTGCTATGACTTGGTAATAGTGTAGCCTCTCCATCCAACTTCTTGGGTTCAGATCTTGGCCCTGCCACTTACTAGCTTTGTGAATTGGGGCACATTATTCCCCCTCTCTAAGCCCCCGTTTCTTCATCTGTGTAATGGGGCCACCAACAATCCTTACTTCATAGGGTAGATGTAAGGACTAAATGCGGTAACATTGCAGCAGGTGGCACAACTGTGGGGTGAAGTAGGAGCTCAATAAACACAGGCTGCTATTCATCTATGTTCCTGATGTTATCTCGTGGCACCGCTTCTCACATTCCGAATCTAAATTTTATCTGCCAGGTTTTGAAGCAACCATCCATTCGTTCATGTATTTATACAAGCAGTTGCCATTCAGGAGGGGAGCCCACAAGGCCCTGGGTGGGGAACGCCACCCATCCCAGCTCAGGGCCTTGTGGGCTCCCCTCCTGCAGGAAGCCTTCCGGGATCCCACAGGCTGGGTTTGGGGGCCCTGCTCTGGGTTTGGTTCCCAAGCAGGTGCTGGGCCCAGGATGTAGTGATAAACCTGCACGGTCTGGTTCCCACACTGCCTCATTCCTTCCTTCCTTCATTTATGCATTCACTCAACAAATATCAACCCAGCCAATGCTGCTCCAGGTCCTGGGGATACCGCAGAGAACAGAACAAAGACCCTACTCTCAAGGAGCTCGGTTTAGTGGGGAAGACAGATAAGAAACCAATGGACAAGTCCAAATACAACTTCAGGTGAACATTACTCTGAAGAAACAGTGGGCAGGGGGAGAGCACGGAAAGCGATCGGGAAGGTTCTGTGGAATCCAGAATGCCCTGCTTCTTCCTGGCTTCTCAGGTGTGGTCACCAAAGTTACAATCCCCAGGCGTCCTCAACTCCTCCCCTCCCCCACCTGACTGGCCACTAGTTCCGTGGATTTCACTTCCTAAATAGCTCTTTAAGTCTTCCCCTCAGGCCCACCCCTCCCAGGTCACAACATCTTCTCCCTCCTACACAACAGCATGGCCTTCTCCCTGGCCCTGTGGCCTCATCTCCCCACCCCTCCAGCCCCCAAAACCAGAGGGATCTCTCTAGAACACAACTGTGATCAAGACCCCCTACCCACCTCCACCCCCAGTCTCCCAGCAGATAGATCCCTGCTGCCCTCAGATAAGGCCCCAGGTCCTTTGCCTGGAATTCAAGGGCCTGGGAGACTGAACCCCACCCATCCCAGCTCAGGGCCTTGTGGGCTCCCCTCCTGCAGGAGGCCTTCCGGGATCCCACAGGCTGGGTTCGGGGGTCCTGCTCTGGGTTTGGTTCCCAGAGTGCCTGAGAACACCTCAGGATCTTACAAATACAGATTCAGTCTTCGCTGAATGAAGGAACCCAAGGAGCAGGCGAGCACAAGGCGGGAGTCAGGAGAACGGGGTCCCGGGTCTTGACGTAAGACTAAACTGACCTCAGCTTAAAACTCCCTCCCCGCCGCCACCCAGGGCAGGAAAGGAGCTGGACCGGGGTCTCGTGGCCCATTACCACAGGCATCCCAGCGCGCAGCGTGGGCCGGGGCGCCTGAGAGTCGCGAGAACAAAGAGCAGGGACCGAGCGTTGGCCGGGGGGAGCAGGGTCCCCCCCACCCCTTGCCCGGGTCCCGGGTCCTCTGCAGCTGCCGAGCGCCAGGCGACTGCGCGGGGAGGGCTCTCTCAGCGGACCTGGGGCTGATGGAGGGAGGGTCCCGAGAGGGGTTTCCGGTTGAGGAGGGGGTCTGGGGGCAGGGCCTGGGCCAGCAGTTAGGGGGTGCCCGCCCCCCACCGCGCCAGCGGCTGCAATGAATGAGGGTAATGAAGCGGGCGGCCCGCTCGTCCTTCCTTCCCAGCTGCGCGGCGCTCGCTCCGCGGTAATCAGCGGACGAGTAACAGTCCCGCTTTGCATTTGCGGGCCGGCGCGGAGCAGAAAATTGTCTACCGCCTAGAAAATGAGAGCACCGCGACTGAACAATGGCAGGAAGGGTCGCCTGCGGGGTGGTCCTGAGTGTCCCGCCCTGTCAGCACTTGGAGAAGTGGGGAGCAGAGAGGCAGAGGAGCTAAGCAACCCGTGATCGGAGAAGGGGGCGCAGCCTGGGGTCTCCGAAGGCCCCAGGGTCCTCTCAGCCTGGATCCAACTTCTTGTATTTCCAGACAAACAGTGTCCCATCTGGGTATCGGGATTGGCCATCCTTTCAGACTCCCAGGGTTGAATAAAACCCCGACTCTTCACCACCATCCACAAGACCCTGTGTGATAGGCCCCTGCCACTGCGCCGCCCACTCGGGACCACTGTGTCCCCTAATGTGTCCCACACATTCAGTCACCTCCTTTTTGTTCCTGGGACCAGCCAATCGCTTTCCTGTCCCTCGGTCTTTGCACCTGGTATTCCCTCAGCCTGGAAAGCTGTTGACCTATTCTTTGCATGACTTGTTCCTTTCATCTCAGCTTAAACATCACCTCCTTTGAGAAGCCCTCCCTGACTACCCTATCAGAAGTGGAATTTCACCCCCAACCCTCCCCCCTCTCCCCCGTTAATCTCTATATTACCCTGTTTATTTCCTTCTCTTTCAGGGCAGGTATCAAAAATTTGTATTTGTTTGTTTGTTTCTTTGTTTGTTTATAGCTTCATGAGAACAGGGCCTGCCTCTTTCTTGCTCACTACGCCTTTCTCAAGTACCCAGCTGAGTGCCTGGCATGTCTTAGGTTCTCTTCCTCCCCCTCCTCTATCTCCCTCCTCTTTTTCCTTCCTCCTCCACCTCCTCCCCCCAAATCCAGCCTCAGGCTCTGCAAAGCTGGCCCTGTAGGGCTGCGCTGTCCAATCAAGTGGAAACCAAGGACAAGAGAGCCCTTTGTCCCTGGCCCCTGTGACAGTGACTGGCCTAAGAGCATCTCACTGAGCATCGCTGCAGAAACGCCCTCCTAAATGCAGGTTGGAAGCCACGCAACATACAAAGATGACTAATAAGTAATAAGAACAAACACGTAGGACTTACCATGTCTCAGCACCATTCTAGGCACCCTGTATATGTTTTGTGCCTCACAACAACCCTAAAGGAAATGCGTTGTTATTTTCATCCCCTTTTTGCAGAGTGGGAAACTGAAGAACAGACAGGTTAAGTAACTGGCCCAAAATCACCCTTTTGAGGAGTCACAGAACTGGATTTGAACCCAGGCAGCTGGGTTTCAGCATCAGTCCCCTTAACCACTACTCTGCTGTATCTTCATATTTATAGTAGACAAACTACATGATCAGGTCGATGCAACAGAGTTGGGGTAAATCCCCTCTCTTAAGTAAACCCTGATTGTTTTATAGTAAAAATCATCTATGATGAGAACGTTGAATCTCTTTAGGCAAGGTCTTGTTTACCGTCTGTTCTCGTGATTACAAACTATCTAGCTGTCCTTGGCAAGGAAAGGCACATTTAAGGGTTGACACAGTGGGACAAGAAGAGCCCTGAGCTCAGTCAAGAGGACCTGAGTGCTAGCCCTGCTCACATCACGACTTACATATTCTTGCCATCCCTGAGTCTTCAAACACAACAACAACACCAACATGACACAACAACACCACAACACAACAGACCTCACGTTGTGGCAGAAACTGTGCCAGGCATTTTCATGCCTCATAATCAGACTTCGAGGTTGGGATTATTACCCTAACTCAGGTGGGTGGTGAAACTGACTCTCAGGTATGTGATCAGCCTTCTTGGGACGGTGGGCAGAGGGTGTCCCTGTCTGGGGAGGAAGCCCATGGCTGCTTGCTGAGCAAGGAGGGGGAGGGAGGAGACGGGGCTAGCTTGGTCTCTTTCCAACTGTGACTAGTTAAAAGGCAATTACGATGCTAATTTGCAGCCCTAATGGCCGCAACTCTGAGTGAGAGGGAGCTGAGAGGGAGCTGAAAGATGCTGTCAGCCCAGAGCTGTGAGCCAGGGCCCTGCAGTGACAGTTCCCTTGAGATCCCTGGACCATGGCTGCAGGTCGAGGCAGAGGCACTGCTCCTTGTCCCCAAAATGTAACAGCCCATGGTTCCGGACAAGATTCAGCTCTGCCAGGTTCTTCCTCAATGTCCCTCAGAGTATAGCCAGGACTTCAGACCAGCAGTCAGGAGGGGGCTGCAGACTCCAGGGGCAACGAAAACACTCAAGAAAAAGCCACATTTTCCCCTCTCTCCCTCCCCGGAACAATAACAAAAATAACAACAATACTAACAAAAGCAAAATGTGTTTTTCTATTGGAGGCCGGCTCCCTGTGGCTCATAAGCCCTATGGTTTTGGACAACGTACTTCTTGTGCTTCAGTCTCCTCATCTGTAAAATGGGGATGAAAACAATAGTACTCACCTCATAGAGCTGTTATCAAGTTTAAATGATACTGGAATGGCCAGGTACTGGAATGGCAGTGACACTGGGAAGGGTGTCACACTGAGTAAAATCCACAAGGTCCTGGCCTTGTGGTGGAGAAAGAGACCATTAAACAGTGACTAGAGAACAGCCTGAGAGGTGCTGTAATGGAGAAGGTGGAGGAGCCTGTAGGCTCATAGTGATGGGGGCAGCATATTCCAGAGGGGGTGGGGTGAGGTGGGGGTGAGGAGGGGCAGGCAGGGAGGGCTTCATGGAAGAAGTGACTCAGGAAGGCCAGAAGTGAGAATGAGTTAGTCAGACAAAGACTGGGGTGAAGGAGTTGGGGGTGCTTCCGGGGGATTTCTTCTGTATAACTGTCCTATCAGTGAACCCACAGTCCTCATCAGAGCCCTCACCAGTCATCAGATGGCATGACATTCACCATCTCTCTCAGCAATCACGGCTCAGGGACTGAACTGTAGGAGTAGTTTGATGTGACACTTGTACACAGCACAGGCACATGAATAAGGAAATTACCCATGACTGTCATTGTGACTGATGCTGTCATACATGGCAAAAGTGTCCTCAAGTGGGCGAGAGCGAGAAGGACAGACGTTAGAATCGGGTGCTGCCAAAAGAGACTAAGGAAATTGCCACCTCCCGTGAGCTCGTGTCAAGGGTCTCCACGAAGGGGGAAGACTTTGGAGCAGCAAGGGGGAGTCCTAGACTAGCCGACCCCTGGCACGCCTGCGTGTCTGTCCACAGCACCTTCCTTCTGCTCCCCCTAACCCAGTGCTTCTCAAATTTGAGTCTGCAGCAGAATCGCCTGAAGGGCTTGTTAAAAGCACAGGCTCTGCCTTGTCCCCCCAGTTTCTGGTTCAGTAGGTTTGGGGTAAGCCCCCAGCATCTGCATTGCTAACATGTACCCAGGTTGCTGATGCTGCTGGTCTGAGGACCACACTTTGAGAACCCCATTCTCCAGCTTCGTCTCCTCCCATTCCATCCCACGCCCTCTACCCACCGCACCTTTGCCCCACCCCGTGCCTGTTGCACATGGTCGGGATTCACACACAAAGAAACAGGTGGTTGCGATGTGTGGCAAGAGCCAGGAAAGTCTGACCCAAGCACACAGAATGACACAATGGAGTTTTGAACTGAATTGACTAGGAGATATGAACAAAAAATAAAACAAAACTAAAACTAAAAAGAAACCCTCTGCTGCTGCCCTACTGGTTTATGCAGAAGTCTGTAACTTCAGGTCTCAAAATATGAATGCATGCCTCAAGTCCTCTCTGCTCTGGCCCCCTTTCGTGAAGCCTGACTAAACAACCTGCTTTTCTTACTCACTCCACATCCAAGCAAACCCAGGGGAGTTAGTCACAGAGGCCAGCAGACAGTGTGAGCTCAAGAGGCACATGCATGATACATGTGTCATGTGGGGACTCAGCTCCCGCTCCCCGCACAAGAACAGGATATGGTGAGGCCAAAAAAGAACAACAACTCAGCCATAGATAGGGGAGTCACATACCACAATATTCTCGCTGGCAGCTGGGTTGGAGACACAGAAAGCAGGAGCCACACGATCTGCAACCTGCAGTCCACTTCTCTGCCAAACGACCAATCCCACAGCCCAAACACGGCAGTTATATCAGTGGCTAATGGCTAACCAGTAACAGCTGATGGCCAACTAGTCACAGCTGATGGCCATCTACTACCCGAGCCAGCACCTTTCCACATGAGCCTGGAAACTGTTCTCTGGGACTCTGTCCCCACAACATGTGCCAATATTCTCGCCACCTTACCGACTGCAGACATCACTAATCAATCACAGCTCTCTTCACCCTGGAGCTCAGACTTATTAGCCTCAGAATCTTTCCCATATGGTCCAGGCAGCCATTTCTAAATAAGCAGAATTGGTACCTGAATTCAAAACTATGTGGTCTGGGCAAGAGCTGAGGTTGCCTTCCTCACTTTGTCTCTCCCCATTTAGTTACAGATTGCTTATATTTCATTATCTGCTCCTGTCTCTGAGCTCTTGATTCCATTCTTCTGCCTCTGTGCCATCTCCTGATACCCCCAAACCCTCGGCACTTTTATCCTTCAGCTCTGCTGAGTGGCATTTAGCCTTGGAGCTTAGCACGAGGCCTAGCATACCTTAGATACTTAAACCATTGTTTATAGATATCTGAGAGCTTATGAATAAAAAAAGTAAGCTCTCCTGGTGTCTTGGTTATTCTTGCAGAACAAGCTACTCCACAACTTCCAAGCTTAAAGTGAGAATAGTTTTATTTGCTTGTGATTCCATGGCTCAAGGATTTGGTCAGGGTTTGGCTGGCTGACTCTTCTGCTTACATGGCATCACATGGCTTTCTCACGTGGCTGGTTCCAGGAGGGCCTTTGGACGTGGCTGCTTGGGCTTCCTCACATCATGGTGGTTGGGTTCCAAGAAGGAGCATTTCAAGCGGCAATGGCAAAAGCTGTTGATCCCAGTCTCACAGTGATACAGTACCACGATTGTCACATTCTACTGGTCAAACAGGTCACAGAACCAGCCCTGATTTAAGTGGAAGGGAAATAAACTAGACCTGTCCATGCGAGGAGCAACAAAGAATTTGCAGCCATCTTTTTTTTTTTTTTTTTTTTTTGCAGCCATCT
This sequence comes from Rhinolophus sinicus, assembly GCF_057876585.1. Taxonomy (NCBI): domain Eukaryota; kingdom Metazoa; phylum Chordata; class Mammalia; order Chiroptera; family Rhinolophidae; genus Rhinolophus; species Rhinolophus sinicus. Next base: position 17,418,189 of record NC_142513.1, read on the forward strand.
TTAACCCACCAAATCTGGGGAGTTTAGGGTTATGGCGCCCAGTAGGTGCTCAATAAATACTGCTTAATGAATGAATAAATCAAACCCATTGCCAGGACTGTCTGGGGCTCCCTGAGTTCACACCATGTCCCCCAAATCCAAAGCCTGCCCAGCATTCCCCTGTACAAACCCAGACCTGCTTCCTGACCCAGCTCCACACTGCAGCTGTGTGGTGATTGAATTCCTACATCAACCCCCACCTGACATGTAGGAGGCAAGAAGGAGGTGCAGGCCTGAAGAGTGAGGAGCCCCCCCCCCATGAATGGTGGTTTTCTACAAAGGAGCCACGGGGGGGGGGGGGGGGACGGGGGGGGGGGGGGGTCAGGGAGTCTGGGCTTCCCCAGGCCCATTTCCATCTAACTGATGTGGAGTTGCAGAAAATGCTGATTTCTTTTCTTTTTTTTTTTTTTTTTGAGCACTGGAGACAGAGAGCAATCTGTGTTGCTATGCAACCAGCGCCTGTGCCCAGCTGATAACACCAGAGGAATTAACTGTCCTTGTCCTGCTCAGGCTCTGGAGGAGGGGGCTGATGCTGCTTCCCAGCCCCATGGCCTCGGGGTCCCCAGCTGCATCTCTGGCAGAGTTATGGATGGGGGAGTCTGGAGCCAGGTCCCCGCCCCTCTCCTGCTCCACAAAGAGCAACCAAGGGAGAGTCCCTTGCCTCCTGCCCAGGGGACACCTCGTGGAGTATGAGCACAGGGCCGCCTGATGGTCTCTTGGACTCCTCTATCTCTATCTTCTTTGATCTGCTAATGAGCTGAGAATTAAAGACAAACCTGAGCTCGGAGGGAGGCTTTAAGGAGTAAAGGCTGGCAAGGGGCTGGCCTAGACCGAGGACGAGATGGGCAGAATGAGGCCAGCTCCTGGGGCAACAAAGAAACACACATCCAGCCCTGGCCAACACTGCCAGTACAACAAGCCCCCCAAGGCTCCAGGAGAAGCGGCCAGGTGAGGGTAGATGCCCTGGTGGATGGGGGAGGGGGGCATGTGCAGGGAAGGCAGGACCTTAGCATCTTTGGAATGAAGGCTGCAGACTCCCATATCGAGAGTCTGAAGAGCTATGAGCAGCCCGTCTGGAACTCAGGGGATGCTCAGGGAGAAACTCAGAGAGACACTTAATGGGTTCATCTCCCCACTAGTGTGACTCTTTCAGTGCAAGGAACATGTCACATAAGGGTTTCAGAGTCAGACCAGGGTTCAAATTCAGCTGTGTGACTTTGGGCCAGTCCCTTCGCCTTCCTGAATACCAGTCTTCTCAGCCCCCCAATATAGAATAATAATATCTCTTCTATGGATTTGTCATAAGGATGAAAGCAATCATGTATTAAGTGGAACCATGTGGTGAACTGCCGTTTCTGTGGCGAAAGCTGGTCTCATATTGCCTCTTTATTTGGTTCAACCTACAGTATAAAGCACTGAGCCGTATCCTACTCATAAAATGCACTCAACATATAGAAATAGCGATGCATGGCTTTTGTTGTACTGGTTCAGTGTGCATGTTCAGTGAATGGGTGAATGAAGAAAACCAGGATGAGGCTGAGCAGGGCTAAGTTGCAGGTGGTTGGTCCGTGGGCCCAGAAGACTATGGTATGGGATGTGATGGGGGCTCCTCCCAGGAGCCAAGACAGCCACTGACCTCAGGAAGCCAAGGTCATAGCCCCTGCCTGTCTGTTCCTCCTCTCCCTTCCTCCTCTATCCCTCCTCCCCGTATATATGCCCTCTGTGTTTATTTCACTCTTGCTCCATTTACTGAGCAAAAGTCTTGTTTTCAGGTTACCATGGTTACCATTTACTTGCACACTAACTCTGTGCCAGGCTCCAATCTGAGCACTTTGCAGGCATTAATTCATTTACTCCTAACAACCATCTAACTTGAACCTTATTTTCAACTCTTTGAGCTAGGGTTTGATAATTTTATTTTATGGAGGTATAGTTTACATACAATAAAATCCACCCATTTTCAGTGTATGAACTGTGCACCGAACTGAAGAGTTTAGACAAATGTCCACTTCCACACAGCCACTGCCCAATCAGGACACAACATTTTCATCAACTGAGAAGCCCCTTTGCAGCCAATGCCTCCACTGAGCCCTCCCCGCAAATCCTCCCCAAGTCCCAGCAGCTATAGATGTGCTTTCTGTCATTACAGGTTTGTTTTGACTTTTCTGGCATTTCATATAAATGGAATCCTACAGCCTGCTTCTCTTGCTTACCGTTAATTTCTTCCTTTTAATTGCTGAGTGGTTATTACGGACAGAATTATGTCCTCCCCCCACAAAAATATTCATAGGCTTAACCCCCACTGTGACTGTATTTGGAGACAGGGCCTTTAAGGAGGTAATTATGTTTAAATTAGGTCATCAAGGTGGAACCCTAACCCAGTAAGACTTACATCCTTATAAGAAGAGGAAGAGACCCACAGGAGAAAGACCACGTGAGGACACGACAAGAAGGCGTCTGTCTGCAAGAAAAAGAGAGACCTTATGAGAAGCCAAATCTGCTGACGTCTTGATCTTAGACTTCCAGCCTCCAGAACTGTGAGAAAATTTCTGTTGTTTAAGCCCCCCAGACTGTGGTGTTTTGTTATGGCAGCCCAAGCTGATAAATACAGTAGTATTCCATCAAGTGAGAACAAGTTATTCCTCCATTGGCGGGAGCAGTTTTATAGATCATTAAAATGACACTTTGGAGACACACAACAACTTGCCTGAGGTCCCACAGATCAACTAACAGTGAGATCCAAGTCTGTGGGACTGTGGAGCCTGTGCTCCAGCTGAGTGGAGTGGAAAAGGAACACAAAACTGGTGGCAGCAGAGGGGAGCTGGTGCCCTGGGAGGCTCCCGGGAAGCCTCCTGGTTTTTCCCTCAGATACCAGGTTGCGCTGACCTTCAGCAGGAGCCCTGGATGAGTGGCTAGTGCCTCATAGATTGAGGAGGACTGGGGACAGGAGAGGAGATCCATAGAGGGAGACTGTCCAGTGAAAGACCCTGGTGAGGACTCAGCAGAGCAGGCAGAGGACTGGCCCTGACTCACTGAGCCTCAGTCTGCTTGTCAGCAAAATGGGCATGATAATTTTCTTTGCTGATCTAACTGAGGGGAAAATGGAAAGAGAGTGAGAGGAATCAATAGCCTCATCCTGCCACACCAATTAGGTTGGAGGGGAGAGTGATCGCCCCCACTTCACAGATGAGAAACATGGGGTTCTGAGAAAGGAGAGAAGGGACCCCGGGGTCGGGGCCAGACCTCCAAAAAGCACCCCTGCTGCAGGCTGAGACACTACCTTGTGGTCTGGGCTCTGAGAATGGCTTCTGGGCCTTTAATGCCATAGAACAGATATTCTGTGACTAATGCCTGCCTCCCCTGTAGGCTGTAAACCCGGAGGCCGGGATTGTGTCCCGTTTTACTCATCGTCATAGCTCCAGCATCTAGCGGAGTTTCTGACACATTGAGGATACCCGACCAATAGTTATCGAACGAATGAATGAATGAATGAATGAATGAATGATAGCCATGCCTTTCAAACAGGTACATGAGCAGCTTGGCAGGGTACCAGAGAGTGCCAGAGGCCACAGGTGCCCCTTCTTGGAATGTCCATTTTCTTCAGGCTATGGGGGAAACCAAGTAACAATTAGTATTATTGTTTTGGTATTTTTTTTATTGTGTAAAATGAATAGAATAGTATGGTAGTTTCTTTAAAAATTGAACACAGAATAACCATATGAATCAGCAATGCCACTTCTGGGCGCATACTTTCAATACTAAAGAATTGAAAGCAGAAACTCGAACAGATACTGTACATCAATCCTCACAGCCGTATTACTCACAGCAGCCCAAAGGTGAAAATAACCCAATGTCCATCAATAGATGAATGGATACGCAAAATGAGGCATATCCATTACAGTGGAATATTATCCAGCCTTGAAAAGGAAGGAAGTTCTGACACATGCTGCAACATGATAAATCTTGAGGACATTATACTAAGTGAAATAGGAACTATACTGTATGGTTCTACTTACATGAAGTACTTAGAGTAGTCAGATTCATAGAGACAAAAAATAGCATAGTGGTTACTAGCAGGCTGGGGCAGGCGGGGAACGGGGTGTTGTTTAATGGGTATAAGTTTCTACTTGGGAAGATAAAAAGTTCTGGAGATGGAGGGTGATGATGGTTGCATAATAACGTGAATGCACTTAATGCCCCCGAACTGGACACTTAGAAATGGTTCAAATGGTCCAATTTTATGTTATGCGTGTATTTGTAATTGTGGTAAAACATACGAAGAGGGTGCCAAAAAAATGTATGCACATTTTAAGGAAGAAAAAAATGGTATTAAAAATGTAATACTCAACATATACCGAAAACAAAAGATGAATACAAGTCATGTGCATACAATTTTTGGCACCCCCAGTATAATTCCATAGCATTGAAATCATTCCCGTGGGTGATCAAGGTTACCCGTCTGTCTCGGTGGGGTGGGCCTGATGGTCACGGCCCTGCTGGTGAGTCCCATTGGGACCTCCAGGTATCAGTGTCCAGGCTGCAGGTTGGATGGAGAAGGCACGGGAGGGAGGAGATGGGGAGATGTCAGGGGACGTGTCCAGTTAGGTGATTTTCCCAGGAACCCACCAAATCTGCCAGCCTTATGCTTTATTTCCTTCACCAAATATCTCGAGTGTGCACCAGGAACAGATTTACCGGACAGGGCTGGGTGAGGGGTACAGAGGCAAATGGTGCCTGGGGTCTATTCTCCAGAGCATTCAGGCCAAGAGGAAAGGTGAGACACCCACATCTATAAATGGGACTGAGGCTGCCCCACGGGGTTCGAAGGGATGAAGCTTGACAAGCTCTTTACACAGGCCAGGTAGACAGCAAGAGTCTACGAGATGCCGGCCTTTGTTCTTGGTTTCGTTTTACGTTGACTTCTCATAGGAGGTAAAGGGTGTCCAAGTCAGTTGGCCATGGTTTATGGGGTTCTGAGAAAGGAGAAGAAGCCATTGAGAGTTTTTGTTTTTGTGTATGTCTTTCTTTCCAATACAGGAGAAAAAGCTCACTGAGAGAGCAAAGTGGGGTCTCTGCTAATGATGATTTCTCTCATTTCCCCACCCCCACTCCAATCAAGAGCCTGGTCTAACATCAACCCCCACCCCCTCCTACACTCTGTGCCCCCACCCCCATGACTCACTCTCCTCAGATCCAATTGTTCTCAGGCTTTCTCAGCCCAAAGCTCTTGATGGATTTGGTAATTGGAGTAATTACGGTAATTTTACCTTAAAGACAGGCAGCTGCAGATTCCCTATTGGGGAGCCCCCTCCCCGGGCCTCCTGCCAGCCAGTATTCAGGGACAATGGCAAGTGGCTCCCATTCCCCTCCTCCAGAATGCAAAGTGGCAGGGGTGGGGATGAGGGCTTCTCAATAGAAGGCATCTCCCACCCTCTCATCAGCCCCCACCCCAACAGGGGCAGGATGGGTTGCCAGGAATCGCTTTTTTTCCCCCATCACCCCAGCCTAGGTTCCAGGGACTTGCAAAGCACAAAGAGCGACATTCGCTTGTTCCCCATCCAGGCCTGAAAACCAAGACAAGGGATCCCCCTCAAGTCTGTGGATAAAGTTCTTACAGATCCCTTAATGCCCCAATAACGTGTGTCCTGTGGTCTCCGGCTATGAGAGGCAGGCAGGGGGAATGGACCCTTGGTGTGTGGGGGGGAGTCACCTGCCCACAGCAGGTACCAGGCTGCACACTCCCCCCCTCACCTCCAGCCAGAGCCTGGGCTGCCCTGCCCCGTGTCAGCCTGAGGAATATTCCGAGTTATCCCAGTGCCCATCAGATGCCAAAAAAGAAAGTGCTGGGGGGAACTTGGGAGGTGGATTTCAAGGTTAGAAGGTTTCTCAGAGGATGGACTTCAATGAAAACCTTAGAGACTGTCTGAGACCCCTTTGGTGGGCCTGGGGCAGTGAGGGACCCCAGCTAGAGTCCAGAGCACTGCAGCAGAGCAGTCTCAGGCAGGAGCTCTATTTCGGTTTGCCAAGGACACACCTGGGGGCAGTCTCAGGCTTCCCAGGCTGGGGGACGGAGGGGAGGTGGATTTAAACCTTTAAACCCTTCTAGTCTTCCCAAACCTCTTAGGATCCATTGGCAGTCCCTGCGCTGTGTGCCGCCTGCCCACTTGCCCTCTCAGCTGCGGCTGCACTAGCTTTTCATGGTCTCCTCCATGCCCACTCCTTCTCTGCTCAGGGTCTAACTCACACTCTTCCTTCTGCCCCAAATACCTTCCATCGATCACTTGTTCATCTTTCAAGTTCCGCTTAATCATGACTCCCTGCAGAAGCCTCCGGGGAAACTCCAGACCTATTTCCCCTCTGCCTTTGCGGCTCGCTCTCCTTCATCTCACTCACCGCAGTTGTAATTATATAGGAATTTGAGGGATGAGTTATTTGAACATCTTTCTTCCTTCACTATAAACTCTGAAAGGAAGGTCTGTATTGATTTAATGCTCTATCCCCAGTGCCCGGCTCTCAACAAAAATTTTTGTTGATTGCCTGTTGAAAATTTTCAACAGGCAGAAATCAGGTGGGAGTGCATTCTCAGAAGAGGAACAGCATAAGCAAAGGCTCTGAGGCCAGAGAGGACAGAATAAGTTCCGAAAATATTGGGGCCAAAAGGGAGAGGGGAGCAAGGAGCCAGGTGAAACGGGTGAATGAGGGGTGAATGGGAAGGGGCTTGTTCTCCTGCTTGGGACTAAGGGTGGGGTTGCTGGTTGGCACCTGCCAGAGGGGAGGAGCACTGGTGGGTATGGAACCCCCTCACCCAAGGAAGGTGCCTCCCGGAGATACCATGCCTTACTGCAAAGGGATGCTTGACTTGGGCAGCTGGGGACTAGGAGGATGGTTGAGGGAGCCAAGTTCAAAGGAGAGAAGTGGTACCCTAGGTTAGCCTCCTAGGTTTGCAGGAATTACTGAGGACTGGAACTCTGGTGAATTGAATTATGAATAAGTGAAGTAACTATTTATACCCCATCCATATCCCTAAGGCTTTACCGTGTTCCAGCAAGTTCCAAGGACATGGGGCTACAGGCTGGAAGGGTGGGGGAATTAACATCCTCAGAACAGCCCCCAGCCAATGACTGATGGCAGTGGGCTTTCAAATTCCTCTCTTCCTCACCCCTTGGGAGTGAATAACTCTGAGAATTGCTGTGTGCTGTCTCTCTGAGTCCTCGGTGGGCCACGACAGACAGGACACCCCTGTGGGGCCCACATATTCCAGTCAGCCTACTGGGTTGCTGCCATTCTGCCCACCTGATCTGGCTACACTAGGGTACACTGGGGCTCCCTGACGTTGCTGGGATGTGTGGGGGGGCTACTTAGAACCACAAGGTGATGCTACCTAAGTGGCATGAGGGCATCACTGAACAGCCAGGGACGTTCTTCCCTTTTTCCTCTGGCACTGGGGAAGTGAGGGCAATAGTGGCTGCAGAATTTCAACTTGCCCTGCCTCTCCCTTCCCTCAGGTGGGCAGCATCTGGAGCCAATGCGAGGGATTGGGACCCCCAAGGCCCCACCCACATTCTGCTGACCAGCCAATCATTGACTGTGGTGTAGGTGGGGAGAATAATGATGAAAGTGGTGGGGAGGGTAGGATGGGAAAGCTCTGTGAGGGGCCTGATCCATTCCTTAGCCCAGGCTGCCCAGAGAGCCTCTGCCTTAGCACGTGACACTCCAGCAACAATGGCCTTGGCTGAGATCTGCCTGTTCTCTATCTGCAAACCTCTTCTCCCAGCTCTTCCAATGGCTGGCCCCTTCTTATCATTTTGGTGTCAGTTCAAGTGTCACCTCCTCAGAGAGATCATCTGTAGCAGATATGACGACATCTGCCCCACACACAGCCTTTGGCACCCGCTGTTCCTATCTTTGCTGATGGCCGAGATCTTTCTCTGACACAGGCAGGTGTGTCTGTGGGATGGGCCACACATGCCAAGGGGTTAACACCCTGGAGTAGCTCTCAGCCAACAAAGGCGGAGTCGGTGGATAATACTCTGTCTTCTTTACTCTTTGGTTGGCACCTGTCAGACGCATGTCTACACCATTTCCCAGAAATCCTGCAGCATGGGCCCCAGCTGCCCACTGTTGTAAGCTGTTCATGAGTGTATCCTTCACTGGCTCCAGCCCTTTCCCATCTCACATCTCCACTCTCGACTGGGTCTTCCTGGGACCATCTCCCACATAAACTGCTTGCCCTCCAATTCTCGGCTCAGGATCTGCTTCTGGGTGCCCCCAATCTAAGACCCTTCCCTAGCCACTCAAAACAAAGATCCACCCATGTTCCCCACACCCTCCCTCGCCTCTCTATGCGTTTTATTTTTCTCAGCAGAATCTTATCGTGCTGTGAGATCGTTTTGTTTCCAAGTTAGTGTGTCTCCCTCGATAGTCTATGAATTCCACAACGGCTGGAATCCTCCCTGTCCTGTTTATTATTCTGGTCCAGCTTAGTCCAGTGCTGGGCTCATACTGGGCTATTGATGTCATTGTCAAGTGACAGCAGAGTCCTTCATTTCATCCTCCCACCCTCTGTGCAAGGTAGAAACAGCAGATTGAACCTCTGGGAGCACAGAGAGGTTGGACAAATTACCTGCAGCCCCACGGAGGTGCATGGGAGCCCAGAGTCTGCCACCCAGCCCAATGTGGTCACCTGTAAATGCTTCCTCTCCCAGGGAAGCACTTACCTGAGTGCCAGGTGAGGCATCTCCTCTGCTCGGGGGTCATGTCTGCCCTTCAGCCAAGGCAATGCTGTCACTTAAGGGCATCTTTCCAAACCCCACCCACCTCCCTCTCCGAAGCTGGAGGCAGTAAGGGCTTGTCTCAGTCTGCTCCATCACCATTAACAAAATGGCCAGGGGGCTTAAACAACAGACACTTATTTTCTCACAGTTCTAGGGTCTAGAAGTCCAAGATCAAGGTACCAGAAAATTTGGTTTCAGGTGAGGACTCTCTTCTTGGCTTGCAGATACTGTAGCTGCCTTCTCCTTGTGTCCTCACATGGCCGTTCCCCTGTGCACATGGAGAGAGAATGTTCTAGTGTTTCATCTTCTTCTTATAAGGACACTAGTCCTATGGGAATAGGGTCTCACCCTTATGACCTCCTTTAATCTTAATTACCTGTTTAAGAGCCCCATCTCCAAATATAGTCACCTGAGGGGTTAGGACTTCGACATATGAATTCAAGGGGTGGTGGGCTCGATTCTGTCCATAACAAGGCTTCTTAAAAGAAAGATGATCCCAGCCCAAGCTGGCCCCTCACTGCAAAGAACCCAGAGAAGCTGAGCACCCACTGTGAGCTGTGCTAACCCAGCAGCGGGGCTGGTGCAGGACCATCCATCACCATCATGCCACAGTAGGAAAGATGAGACCTCAGATAGCACGGAAGATGAATGAGGATGCTGACATGTGATTAAACGGGGATCCTCTGCTGATGGCTGATGGCCCACTGAGTGCCAAGTTAGCACAGCCAGGCCTGGGCTGCCGGCACCCACCACGGTACCTATCCCTCCCCCCGCCAAGGATAAAGGATTGTTCCTCCCTGTCATCCCAGTCCTGTAAATAAGGCACTGAGGTGTACAATGGGACCAGCTCAGGTGTTGGGAACCATAAGGGACATCTTATCATTAGTTACCACGTCAAGCTGCCTGGCTCTTATTAATAATTAATAATAATAATAATGATAACACTGAATAAGCACTTGCTATAGGTACTTCAGGTACATTTCCTCATTTTCACACATCAAACCAGGGAGGTCAGAGTTAAGTCAGGTAGTGACGGCAACAGTTTTTAGAGGAAACAGACAGAGGGGAAAGAGAGGGATTTCTTTATTCATTCATTCATCCATCTGTTTTTATTGAGCAACTACTATGTACTGCCATATCCACAAAGGTGAACGAAATCTCACAAGGTCTCTGCCTTCATGCGGCTACATCATAATTGGGGAGACATGATAAAAAATGAATTGAATAAGATAATTTCAGGTAATGATGATCAATTAATTTAACTAATTAAAGTGATGAGAGAAAAAGAGGAAAGAGACAGAGAGAGAGAGAGAGAGAGAGAGAGGAGATGCACCTTCAAATGGGATGGTCAGAGAAGGGCTCTTGAAGGAAGGGACATCTAAGATGAGACCTAGAGGTGAAAGGAGCTGGCCATGGGAGCAGCTGGAGGGAGAGTGTTCCAGGCAGAGAGACCAGCAAGTGCAAAAGCAGGAATGAACTTGGTATGTCTGAGGAATTGAAAGAAGGCTCCTATGGCTGGCTCTGCAAAGTGAGGGGAAGTGCGGGTGAAATGGTATCAGAAACATTAAATAGGCCTCATCGGTCAGGGTAAGGAGTTGGGACAGTATTTTAAGTGGTATGAGATCCTTCTGGAAGGTCTTCAGTAGAAGGGCTTTTAGCAGCTTTGAATTTTTGTTTTAAAAGGGCCACTGTGGCTGCTGTACAGAAGATAGATAGGAGGGCAGGAAGAGAGAGTCCTTAAAGGCACTGAAGCCATTGAGACTTTTCACCATCATCATCACCATCACCACCACCACCACCACCACCATCACCATCACCATCACCATCATGATCATATTTATCCATCACCAAAGACATTGAGGTGATAGTGGCTTGGGTTAGGATGGTAGCAGGAACAAAGGAGTGAAGAGGGGAGATTGGGATGTATTTTGGAGGGAGATCCTCCGGAGCTTGTAGGTAGATTGTAAGGAAGAGGAAGGAATTGAGGAACAGAAACGGCAACTCCAGCTTAATAAATTCATTGCTGAATGAATGAATGAATGAATGAATGAGGCTTCCCCTGCCCTGAGGAGACAGACCCAGGATAGGGGAAAGGAGGAAGGAAGAAACCTGGGACCATAGCAGATGAGAGGGGTGGGGACAGGATCCCAGAGAAGCTGTTCCTGCAGTGCCCCCCCCCCCTTAACAACTTGTCATGACTCCATCCCTCCCCCTTCTGAGTTCTCCTCCCAGTCCCTCTGGGAGGTCGCAGGTTCAAGGTATGGCCAGACCATGTTGAGAAACACAGCAAGATGTTCTCATCACCACACTCCCATGGTAACTCACTGGAAGGACAACAGTCACTGAGAGCTCGGCTGGGGAGAAAAAGACTTGAACAAAGTAAAAGTGACATGTAACTTGTGCCTTTAATGTTCAAACAGAATTTAAATATCATATTACAAAATGACAAGATTGTACAAACCAACGTTGAAAACATGAGAACTGTGAAGGGAGGTTTTACCTCTTCCCAGTTATCCTGGGGCTGTTTCATGGCCATGGTGTTTGCTCTCTGTCCTGAGGTCCAACCTCTTCACCTTTCAAGGGAGTTTCAGAGAAGGCAAGGGGCGTGCCCAAAGCCACAGAGCTCTCTGGCTTTCTCTCGAGGGCTGTCCCACTATCCATTGCTTTGAAAGCAATTTTTCCTGGGGTGGCAGGGGGAAGCCTGCCCCTTGATAGAGGTGCTGCATATTTTATTCTCCTTAGGGCTGGAAATCACGAAAAAAATTCGTGGAGCTCCAAGGCCCCAAGTGGTGCTGTCATGCAGCAAACATGGCGTAGGACGGTCATGATGGTTGGGACTACATAGGGTGAGGGCTCCGCAGGAAGGAGACGGCCCCAGCTGCGAGCCTTCTCCGGACCTGAGAGGCATTTCGGAGGAGAAGACGCCTTGGAGAAGAGCTGGGCCTTCTCCGTAAGCAGCTGCGCTCCCACGCGGGCACACCGGCACAGAGCCCAGGGCCTGTAGGGGGCGGACGTGTGGCCTCCAGGGCCGCTCCTTAGAGTCCAGGGCTCAGGTGGGGGGCTGTTTAATGACCCACTGGCCAAGGGGATTGGCGCGGTACAGATCTAAGAGGTAGGTATCTGGGTCCAGGCGATGCTCACCTGTGGGAAGCAGGGGGAAGAAGGATGAGGATGGTGGTTGTGGAAGCCGCTGCTGCCCTGCCCAGGGCCCCTCGCCGGGCCAGCGCACCAACTTCCCCAAACCCCAGCTGTGTGAGCCTTGGCTTCTTTGGGTCACAGCTACTCCTTTCTCTGCAGAATCGACCTGCGCTGATGTCGGGAGTCTGGCGGGGAAAATTATGGCTCCGCCCCCAGGGCAGCCCACAGCCAATGACTGACACAGAGGTAGGAAAGACCATCCTCCCCACCTCTAAGAGGAACCACCCTGATGCAGTTGGGATTCCAGAGCCCCCTTGTGGCCATGGCCAGACTACACCCCTTTTCCTCCTCCCTCCCTTGTAAGGCTCTTCCTGGGGAGTATCCCTGTTAGTGCATCATTACTCCCTAAGCTTTGTCTGAGCCTCTGCTCCTTGCTCAGTGGCTCTCACAGGGTGGACCCTACAGCAAGAGCATCAGTATCTCCTGGGAACTTGTTAGAAATGCAGATTCTCAGGCTCCAGCCACCTGTGTCTTAATAGCCCTCCAGGTGATTCTGACGCATCGCTAAGTTTGAGAATCGCTGCTCTAAAGAATGCAGCTGAGAACAGTTGCTCACCCCCGGTTCCTACAAAAACAGAGGTCTCTCAGATCTGGACAAGTGCTTGCGGAATTCCTTAAGGATTCCACGGCCTTTGGTCCACTTCAGCTAGTGTGGCCCAGAAGCATCAATTTCACTGGTGGTACTGACAACCATCACACTAAACAAAAAATTCTGCCCTTTCCACACCTGAGGGCACTCTAGGCCCTACTCAAAACTCCAAGATGGAATCCTGAGGTGTGGCCACACGCTGACCCCTAACCTCACAGCGGCATTCCACTTGGTTTCATGGGAGACAGAGACCTGAGCGAAAGGCTCAACTGGAGGAGGGCACCAGTCTTCCCCAGAAGAGCCCAGGAAACCCTCAACGTCAGAGAGCTCCAGGGACCTGGGCTCGGACCCTCTCCCCACTGGGAACTTACTGATATTCCCTCCAATTTCATAGAGGACGGTGTTGGCTGAGTTCACGGACCTGCTGCAAGACAGAGAGGAGGAAACTGCTGAGCTCTTCTCAAGGCAGCAAGACCAACACCTACTTACAGACCCCAGGCCTGCACGGGGTGGTGCTCACTAATTTTGGGTTCCAGGTGGGAGATAAAACATAAGGACCCTCATGAGAGAGCCGGAGCCATGAAGGAGCCCAGTGCCCAGAGGCAGGGAAAAGCCAGCCGGAGGGCACTCAGAGAGGGCCAGCCATGGGTCCCCCACCACAAAGCCCCTACCTGCTGAGTATCAGAATGGAAGCTGGGTGGGATTAGGGATGACATGTGGGGACAGGGGTCTGCTGTGAGGGGCAAATTCTGAGTCAAGATGGATTATGGATATTGTATGATAATCATAGTTATCATGTAAGTATCGTATAGTCATCCTATGAGTTCAATTCCACAACGTGTCCCCAGTTTGTCGTGTGGCGCTGGGCAAGCCCCTTCCCCTTTACCATCTATCTGTACAAGGAAGAACTGGACTAGACACTTGCTAAGGACTAACAGTCCAAGAGTCCTTCCTGCCAACTCCAGCAGGAAGCCCCTGAGAGCTCAACTTGTTTCTTGCGTCCTGGAATGATGGTTGCATATCAGCCCCACTGATCCTCTTCCAGCTCTTTGGCCACAGTGCCTCAGGATCTTTGCACATGCACTTTTTCTGTGCCTGAAAGCCTTACTTCATGCCCCAGACTATATCCCAGGTGCCTTGTCTTACATTCACATTATTTCCTATATTTCTTATAAAACCTAAAACAGTTTGTAACTTGATACTGACTTTGGGCTATTTGATTCATGTCTCTGTCTTCCACAGGGCTATGAGTTTGTAAATCCGGGGCCTCTGTCTACTCTTTTCAGTGTGATTCTAGCCTTCCACATGGTACCTGGTCTATAGCAGGCATTCATTAAGTACCTGTTCATGAAATGAATGCTATTATCATTATTATTTGAAGCCAAGAAGCTCTCTAAGAAGGTGGGAGAACCCAGTTCTGATCGCCCCAGAAAGGGAAAGGCCAACAGCATGTGCAACCCCCGTTAATGGCCTTCAGCTCTGAGGTGCAGACCCCTCCTTGCACCCGCTCCCTGCTCCCTGCAGGGGAAAGGCTCCTGTCTCCGGGAGGTGCCACTTACTGTGTGAGGAGGCTGTTCTTGTCCTCACTGCCCTGTTGACCCTGTAAACCAGGGCTGAGGCACTCTGTGAACTGCCTGAGGACATGGGCTACTTTGGTGCTGGGGGTCAGGGGCACCTCCAGGGGGTCTTTGATAGGCCAGGCCACCTGGATCTTTGCCACTTTGGGAGTCTGCAGAGAGAGAGATCCATAGGCACACACATGCACACCTGGAATTCGAATGTGTGTGCATAAACACTCTTCCATGTGCACTTACACAAATCCCCATGCTAAAAATACGCAATGCACACATATGCAAACACACCAGTCGCTTGTGTCCAGATCCTACCTTATGCACTTACATACGTTTTCCTAAGTGTGCATAACAAACACAGGCATAGAAACATGCGTGCACATGCATTCATCCTCGGACACACCACAGGAGTGCATGCAATGTGCCTACAAACACCTGCACATAAATATAAATACTATATATTTATATAAATACTCGTCATGCACACATACACAACGCGGCACTCATCAGTTGCTCTGTGAACTCCAATAAGGAACCCCGTTCAGGGCTCCTCCCAGGAACGCTCAGTATTCAAGGGAAGGCCCTTCGCTTCTATTATCCTCCTCCTCGCCCCAATCACCCCACACCTCACAAAGCAACCCCCACTTTTCCTACCCTTGGTCAGGCACGCAAGGGGCTGCCTAAAAATGGGGCAAAGGAGATAACTTCTAGAAGTCCCCACACCGCACAAGTTTCCTCTTTCCTCAGTCCTGTCAGACACCGGCTCCTCGCTCGAAGCGGTGGGGTCGGCGCGTCCCCTGGTGGCCCCGATCGGCAGCGCCGTTCCTGGCCGCTAGGTAGCGAGTACCTGGAGGATGCGAACACACCAGGTGCCCTCTCGCCGCTCCTGGCCCCTTTCTCCATCCGCCTGGGCGGGAGTGGGGGAGGGGCACTCACCGCCTCGGGGCGATCCCCTGCCTTGTCCCGGTCCGCGTGTATTCTTCGCAGCCAGGTCTTGAGGCCTCCGTCGCAGAGCTGGGGGCGCCGGCTACTGCTGTCGTTCACTTTTCGCACCTGGGCGACCAAGAAAGAGGCGACCTAGCCAGAAAGTATCAAGTCTTAGCAGGGGCATGGAGCTGCTGGGGTGAGAGGCAGAGCCCACCAGGGTCGCTATGGCCTCTTTCCTGTCCCAGCACTCCACGCAGGGCCTGGTTGTTGAACTTGGGGCTGAAGCACTAGTGGTGGCAGGAGCGGCACCATTTAGCCTCTAAAGAGAGCCATGGAGTAAGGAACTCTGAGAAAGCCAGGCTCTGAGTTTAGTGGACAGTGGTCTCCCCAGGCAGAAGCTGGAAGGTCCTGCACTTGCTCTGAGACAGCTGTTGATTGGTACACTCAGGCATGGGTGTCACCAAAGCCATGTATGGCTAAGGCTCAGAGAGCCCCCAGCCAGCCCTGCATTGGTGAATTCGCACAGGGACCCCCAGATCAACCCACACCCTTCTCTCCAATCAGAACCCTGCAGAGGGAGTCCGGAGAATCCAGACTCCATGGACCCTGGTCATAAGCAGCATGTGCCCTGGGGTCTGACAGACCTGGTTCCAATCTGGGCTCCTCTGCTTACTGGCTGTGTGATGCCTAATACACATAGCAGAAGGGGGAGGGGGAATTCTTCCATTTTATTTATCTACATCTGTGTTGCCTGAAACTTTTACAAGAAGACCTGTAAGCATTTCTTGAATTTTTAAAACTCCCTACAATAAGAAAGTATTGTAATGGAAAGTGTTTTAGGAGCCATATTACCTCAGAGAACTGAAAGGGCACAGAGAAGGCAGGAACTATGGGCATTTACGTATGCCTGGATGGGGGAGCGGTGGGGGTTTTCCACGGAGGAATTGACTCCTGAACTAGGTCTTGAAGAATGAGCGGAGGGCACCAGGCTTCTGTCCTTTCTTTAAAAAGTAAGGCAATTCCAGGCAGAATAAATGCATAAGCAAAAACTCAGAGGTGTGAAGTACAGGATGAGTTTGGAGAACCAGCTTGCATTTGGTGTATTTAAAACACAAAGGAGTGCCTAGGTGTCATGAGGGAGAAACTGGGAAGAGTCAGAGAGCTTCACTTGCAGGTTTCTGGAATAAAGAGCTATATTAATGACTTTATGGGTGGAGGGAGGGATAGGAAGCATGAAGGAAGGGAGGGATGGAAGGGGGAGGGAGAAAAGGTAAATGGGTGGATGGATGGATAGATGGATGCATGGAGGGGTGCATGGGTAGGTAAGTGGATGGATGGATGGATTGGTTGGTGGGTGGGTGAGTGGGTGGATGGGTGGGTAAGTAAATGGAAGGACGAATGGAGACATGGACAGAAGAGGCTTCACATTTCCAAATGAAGTGGCCTGGTCATCAGTGGTGGGCAAGGCTACCTGGTGTCCATGGGAACCTTGAGTGCTGGCGGGAATTTCTCAGTGCTCCGGCTCTGCCCTCAACTGTCAGCAGGCCTCGCATACCCTACCACAGAGGGGTCTCTTTCCCTAATCTTGCTTCTCGCCCTTGCTTTGGATTGTTACTCAGGGCAGGCTCATGGGGGCAGGGGTGTGTTGGTGACCTGGCTCAGGCCTCTCAGGGGAGTGGGTTTTTTTTCAGCAGTATTAAATTTTTGATATGAGGGAACTATATGTGGGAGCTCAGGGACCACCACCCTTAATCTGTGGTAGACCAGATGGCAATGGATTGACTGAGCAGTGTGGTAGTATAGACACCTTTTGGACGCTAAAGCAAGGGAAAAAGAGGACACTGGCCATACATAGGATCCAACAAAGGTCCCAGAAGAGACAAAATTAGGGATTTGAAAGGGCACTACCCACAATCATGGATGGCACAGGCAATAGGACAGCTGTACCCAGCGGGGGACAGGGGCCTGTGCCTACGACCAGATGGATACCACCTCCACTCCCGTTGGCCCACGGCCCTCACCGTCCAAAGCAGGTCCTGGTAATGCACCATCATTTGCACCACCTCTGCTGCCCCCTCTGCCAGCTGCTTCTCCTTGCCCTTGGGGAGTTTGGGGGGCTGCCCTCGGTGCAGGAAGAGATTAGGGGCCATCACTGTGGAAACATTCCACAGAGTCATCTTGTTGCTCTGCTCCCGGGCCACCACTTTCCTGAGGAATTCCAGGAGTGCCTGGGGAAGAGCACAGAACCTCCCTCAAATCTTAGCATATCCCTGGGGCTCCCCACTTTCCCCAGAACACCCTGCTGTGTGACTTGGGGGCACTTGGAAGGAGATGGGCTGGAATAGAGGTTTCACTTCCAGCTTTGCCATCAGCCCACCCCATGACCTCTCTGTGTCTGTTTCCTGCTCTACAAAATATGGCCCAAAACCTTCCCCTTCCCTGCTCCCTCAGAGGCTAATGAGACATCCAGGTCGGACTGCAACTCTCAGGCAGAAAAGAGCCACAGCTCTGGGAAGTGGGTCTCTTCCTGGCGAGCCCCAGGACAACTCCTTTTTCTGGATCTGGGGGGGTCTGAATCTGCCCAAAATGCAAGGGGAAGCCTAGAGAAGCAGAGACAATGGCGAGAAAGGGGTGAGGTGATGATAGCTGCCATTTATTAAGTATTCTTTGTGTTCCTGGACCCTTAGGCAGCACCTTACATGCATTTGTCACCTCATTTTATCCTCCCAATAACTCTATAAAGTAGGTTCTATCATTTGTACCCATTGCACAGAGAAGCAAACTGTGGCTTGGAAAATGTGCCCAAGGCCACATAGCCAGTAAGGATGAAGGGAAGGAGGGGGGATAGAAGGATGAAAAGATGAATGGATGAATGGTTGGGTGTTGGATGAGGATGGAAGGAAAGAAGGGAGGGAGGGAGAGAGGGAGGGAGGGAGGGAGGGAGGGAGGGAGGGAGGGAGGAAAAAAGAAAGGAAGGGCATATATTGGGCGCCCACCACGTCTTTTACTCTATGATTCTTTAAGTGTTAGCTCTTATATTCCCAAAACAATTACACAGATGTTGTTATTATCCTGTTCACTGAAAAGGAAACAGAAATTCAAAAAGGCTATCTTTTCAACAAAGCTGAGGCACCAACGAGGGAAGGTCACTTTTGCCCAGCTCTCTCTGGTTACAAAAATATGTTCTTGGGGCCTCCTATGTCCACATCAGACAAGGATTCCAATAGACATGGGGCCTCCGCACACCCTCACCCTAGAGGTACATTTTGGGTTTGACCCAAGAACAGCCAGGAGGGTGCTGGGAGCTAAGCAAAGGCTGCACCCAGACCCAGCCCCCAGCCCTGAGCACCCACTCGTATAATGCACAGTGGAAGTTCCCTAAGAGAGTATTTCCCAAACTGGTGCTCCATAGAACACCCTGCTATGCAATGCTTTCCGTAACAAAAGAGGTCCGTGAGCAACTACCTTGGGAAAGGGCTACTTACTCTCGTCCCACTTGGAGCTTAAGCATATCTAAGGCACTGAGAAGTCTGTTGGAAAGAATGATCCTTAAGCCTGGCTCATTAACTCAGGGTTTACCCACCTCATTGGAACCCTTTCCCCCTGTAACACCTGTTAGCACCACATAGAACTGGCGTTCAGCATTGCACAGTCCAGTAAACACTATCCTTTCAGGACTCATCTGCTTTCTTTAGGGAAAAAGTCTCAGGAAAGCCTTGGCCATGACTGTTGGCCATCACAGCAGCCCCGCACCTGGCGGAGTTGTTGAATGAATGAAGGCGCACACTCGGAGCCTGTTCCTGTGGCTGTGGGCTGAGATGAAAGAGCGGAGGCAGCTGGAGGTAACTGTTACCTTCAGGGCATTTCGGTTGGGTTCCGGCAGAATCAGGATCAGCAAATGGAGAGCCTGCAGGCGCTGCTTCAGGTGGGGGATGTCTGCGGGGAGGGGAGGAAGGGCTTAGGAGGCTCAGGGACTCTCGCCTTTGACCTGGAGGCCCCTTCTTGGGGTGGGCAGATTCCAGAGCTGGAAACCAGGGACAGCCAGGGACACCCTTCTTTATAAGGCCTGGCACTGTTTCCTGGGCCAGCGTCAGCTCAGAGCCCTGAGCAGTGCTGGTTGCAAGGCTGGCTCTCTATACCGTGTGAATAAAAAGTAACACACACGTGTGCACACACACACGTGCACGCACACACACAGGCCCAGAGGTGCAGTCTGAGAGGTATAGCCCAGAGTCAGAAAGGCAGTGGGCTGGCCATCACCCTAAGGAGGGGAGGTGGAAAGCTCAACTGGTTTAATGAAATCCTTTGTGTTTTGAGGGTTGAAAAGGAAAAGCTGTCCCACAGCTGAGGTCAGGGTCTCCAGGGAGGAGAGGAGATGGTAGGTATAGAATTCAGAGAAAGAGTTCACTGGAGCCAGACCAGACCCATCAACTGAGAGCTAGTTGGTCCCTGGAAGACGGCTGTGTAGGGGGACACAGAGGCTGAGTGCCCAGTGTGGCATTCATTCATTCACTCACTCAACAAATATCATCAAGTAGCTACTAGGTGCCAAGCTCCAATCCAGGGACCTGGGACATAGCAGGGAAAGAAGCAAACAAGTGACATATTTGTGGAGCTTATGTTTCAGGGGAGAAGACAGACAATAAACAAGCAAAAAAATATCTAAGTATCTTCAGATACTGATTCATACTAAGAAGAAAATAAAAGACTGTTCTGATAGGTGGTGCCTAGTAGGCAGGCACGCAGTGTAAGGGAGGGCCTGTATGAGGAGCTGACATTGAGCTGACCTCTGGGCAGCAAGAAGCAGAGCCAAAGGATGAGGAAGGGGCAGACTTCCAGACAGAGAGAGCAGCAAGTGCAGAGGCCTGAAGAAGGAGAGAAACGGGCCTGTTAAAGCCAGATGGAGGGGATGGAGGGAGACCAAGAAGAGCTGGCTCAGAGGTAGCAGGGACTGAGCAAAGAGGGGGGCCCTGTGGCCAGATAGGGAGGGAGAGTTTATTCCAAGTGGGTTGTGGAGGGTGTGAAGCCATGAAGAGATATGATCTCATCTGATCATAAAAGCCAACACTAGAGAGGATTTCTCTGGGTCCTGGCCCTCTGGCTTAGGGGTGGAGATCAGACTGCCTAAGCCTTGAGGCTTTCTGGAGAATGAGAGAGAGAGAGAGAGAAAGAGAGAGAGAGAGAGAGAGAGAGAGAGAGAGAGAGAGAGAGAGAGAGAGAGAATGTGCCTGGGCTTCCTTCAAGGTTGCAAGCAGGAGCTCAGGCAGCTGGCTTTTTTCTTTTGAGAAAAATAGAAGTGAATGTGTTTATACTCTGTGGATTATGAAGTTCAGGTATGAACATAAATATGCAGGACATAATTAAAGGGGGAGCTGTACGATACACGCCAGTTCGCACACAGACAGAGGGACAGGCACACACGTGTGCCCACAGACGCACACTTAGACGGACCTGATAAGCGGGACCCTATGGGAATCGTGAAGGGAAGAGAACTGGCCCATGTGAGGACCACTAAGGGCTGTGATGTGCAGAACCTTACCCTCCTCTTCTGCCCATCACACTATACACACACACACTCATGCCCAGACATATATAATACGCAGACATGCGCACATGCTACACACGCATGCACACATACACACCACACACATGCACACACGTGTGTGGGCACATGTGCTCATATATACATATGCACATACCCACCTCATTGGAACCCTTTTCCCCTGTAACACCTGTTAGCACCACATAGAACTGACGTTCGGCATTGCACAGTCCAGTAAGCACTATCCTTTCAGGACTCATCTGCTTTCTTTACATCCGTACGTACATCCTCTCCCATCAGCTCCCAGGGAACAGGTAGTTCTGTCTTCCCACCACTTCCCCCTCCAACCCAGGCCATCCAATGCTCTTCTCCCCAAAAGCAAAGGGCTGGGGGACACTCACTGGGCACCACAGCGAAGGCCGGGAGGTACTCAGCAGTGAGCAGGGGCGTTGGTAGCTCCCGGATGAACCTTTTGAGCAAATCAGATGCATCATTGTGGCGAACCTCTTCCCAGCTAAACAGGCCAGTGTAGAAATCTCTCTCCAGCTTTTGTTCCAGTCCCTGAAGGAAGGAGGGGCACTAATGAGAAGTTGACCCAAGGCTCCAGTATAAGATGCCCCACCACTTACTTCTCTGGGTCTTGGTTTTCTCATCTGCAAATTGGGGACAATAATAGCACCTACCTCGTAGTATTGATATGAGGATTAAGTGGCCTAATGTGTCACTTGGCACAGGGTTTCACTCAACAAATGCTGGCTGTCTGACTGCCGGGCCCACACTCTGAACCCTCATGCTGTCTTGTACTACCTCCACCCTTTCAAACCCTCCTGGAAGTCTAAGACCAATCAAAGACCAAAGACAGAAGACAGAACACTGACAGGCTGGGAACTGGATTCTCTTCTGGCTTAAGGTACATGTGAGGGTGCTGGGCGATGCAGCCTTGAGGAAGTGGGGGAAGCCGAACCATTACCTTGACCCTGGCCTGGGATCCAGGTACCCTGAGAATGCCTTCCGTGTCTAGTCCTCTCTGTTCCAAACAGGACAACAGCTATGAGAGAAAGAACCCAACATTTAAACCAGAAACCACTGAAAGGTGGAATCAAATTAGTGTGTTTGTCTCCCATGAAAACCAGGAAGAGGAAAGAGCTAGGAGAAAGTCGCCCTCAAAATAAGAATAACAGCTTTCTTGGCTACTTCCATGAGTCAGGCATTGTTCTGAGAGATTTTTTTTCTTAAATATGCATTTTCTCATTCAATCCTTAATAAGAAAAGGATACTGTTATTATAACCCCACTTCACAGATACTGAAAGGCAGACTCACTGAGGTTCAAATCTTCACCCCAAGTCTCAGCTACCACGTGTCAGAGTCAGAATTTGAACCAAGGTCTTGTGGTTCTAAAGTCCACACTCTTATCCCCCAGGCTAGACATCCCCCAACAGTGATACCCAGTGCCAGCCTTTCACTGGCTAAATGAGCCCAACCTGGAGACAACTTACAGCTTGAAGGACCAGCGGGACCTGGGTGCTGGGGAGGGTTTTGCGGTCTGCTTCCAGCAGGGCTTCGAGGGACACGCCGAAAAGGCGAGTTTCTATGGGAAGTCGAAAGAGCAAACAGGGCATTTCATTTCCTGGAATGACAACTGGGCTGCAGCCTGCAAGATCCCCTGGGCAACTAGAATCATTCCTTTCCCTGCGTGAGTACTGAGCTCTCTGGACCAGTGGTTGAGCTCCAACTGCTCTCAAGCAGAACACATGGCCTCAGCAATAATGAAGACGTTACATGCATCACAGAGCAGAAAATCCCAGCTGGAGAAAAGGGTGTTGAAAGGAAAACATGCTGCTGCCCCAGGTAGCACTGGGTACCGTATGTAGCAGTGGGCTGGGGTAGAGGGTCTACTCTGCAGGGATGGGCCACGTTCCCAGGTCTCCTCAACCATCCTGCCTTGCAGTCTTCTCAGGTAAACTCCTTCTTCCAAATCTACTTTGCAATGTCCTTCCTTCTCCCTTCACCTGCCCACCCCTTTCTCTACTAAATCCACACACCCTTTGCCATGTGAATTTGCAATTCTTCCCATTAAAGAAGCAGAAAATGCTTCCCCGCTTCTTGCCAGTCAGCCGGGTGATAGCTTCCGTCAATGGAGCAGTTGCCTCCATGATGCAAGCAGAGGCTTTAAGTGCATTTTTATGGTAGGTTTGCCCTCTTGTGCTTCTGCCATTGTCATGAAAACATGCTGTCGGCCTGCTGGTCTCAGGAGGATAAGGGACCCAGCCCCAGCTCACAACTTGGAACCAACCCCCAAGATTCACACACAAACCTGCCAGCATGAGTAAATAATTATTGATTTAAGTCATGAATTTTGGGGTTGCCTGCTATGTACATTATTGTGGCAATAGCTGAATCAGATGATAACTGGGAAATGTCCATAAATCTATAATATTAAGTGAAAAAAAAGGTACGCACACGGGGCAGGTGGGGAGGGGAGGAAGATGATACACTAAAAATTAATAGTGCTTCTATCTGAATTGTATTTTTCCTTTTTGGATTTTACTCTATTTCCCAACTTTCCTCCAATGAGCAGGAATTGTTTTCATGTGCAGAAAAAAATACATATGCCAGAAGGAAATAAAGCAGCTAAGCATGTTTTGGTAGAAGATTCCCCACGCAGCTCTTTGATGAGAAAGCTAGGACCATAGCCACAGGGTTTTTGATGAGCTGGGGACCGCTGACCTGTGGCCTTCCGCTTCCCTGCCTTGCTCCTTTTCAGCTCCAAGCCGAGGACGTCACAGAGTGCAGTGAACTCGATGAGGGCCAAAGCATGGATCTTTTTCATGTCTTCCAAGGACAAGTCTCCTGTCCTCGTCAAGCCAAGTCTGCCTTTGGGGATCCTGAACTTCTAGGGAGGCAAGCAGAGACCATCGCTCCACCTACCCGCCCCCCACCCCCACCCCGCCGCCACGTCCCCTCCCCCACCTCCGCGAGGCAGTTTGGAGGAGGAACAGAGTGGATGAGAGCAGGGGCTCAGGATTTCATCCCAGGTTCAAGTCCAAGCTCTACCTCTGACTTACTGGGTCCCCTTCTTAGACTCTAATTCCTCACCCGTAATCATAAAATAGTGCCTATCTCATAAAGTTTTTGTGAGGGTAAAATGGGCTAGGGATACAAAGTGCTTAGAATGCCAAGCCCTTAGGGAGACTCCAATAAACATACGCTGTTTTTCACTGCCTGCATTCCAACATGAGGGGCTGGAGAGAGGGATCACGCCCTCCCCCACGGGCCTCACTGCTTCTATTCTGGTCCTTTGTTGCTCTCTCTCACCCCATCTGTCCCATCCCCGGCTCCAATGCTCCTCGTCCTCACTCGGAATAATGACAGAATTATTGAAAAATAAATGATGATCGACAGCGCCATCTAGAGGCAACAGTGGGGATCTGCTGGCAGCTCCGGGCCTTCCTGCTGCCAAAGGTGAAAAACAGCCAAGAGCCAGGGTCAGATTTGTTGAGCTTTTGCCTGGAGGACTTGGCCAGATTAGGCCCCAGTGCCCATTCGACTGTTCTAAGAAGGGAAAGGAAGCCTGCTGTGCTTGTAGGTAATAACGTTATAGCTATAATACAGCCTAGCGCTTGCTGGATGGGCTATGGAGTCACACTTTCTGGGCTCAGGTTCGGATTTTACCTGTGAGCTTGGGTCAATAATTTTATCTTTATGTGTGTCAATTTTCTTCCCTGTGAAATGGGGCTAGGAACAGTATCCACTTCACAGGATTTTAGGGGAGATTGAATTCGACAAAGCATATAAAACACAGTGTCTGACACATAGTGAGTACTCAATCATTATAACTATTACTAGTTTTAAAGTTTATTTACACAATGTGGTATCTTTAGCATTATTAATTATTAGCATAATTTAATAGGGGAAATCAAATCCTCAAGGCTAGAAGGTGAGATAATGTTGAACATTAATTATCCCTGATGCTTTAAAAACAGAAAGTCATTCTTTAAAATTTTATTTGATGTACTATGGGTACATTAAGATATTATCACCAGGAGAAATTAGGTGAAAAGTGGACGGAAACTCTGTACTATTGTTGCAACTTCTTGTGACTCCAAAATTATTTCAAAAGAAAAAACATTATATTCGAGGGAATGAAAGTATTTTCATATTGGATTAGAGATTACTGCGGGGGTGGGGGCAAAGTCCTAAGCAGTAGAGAGTGATGGTCAATCGGGGGGCCTGGCCACCAGCCCTTGGGGCAGCCTCCTCACCGGCAGGGCACCCTGGCTCCAGGTACAGGTGCTTCTCAGGGGTGGCCCACCCCTCTGCAGGAGCAGCACAGCTTGTTCCGAGTAGGCAGAGTCCATATGGAAGACTTCCTCCCTCCCAGCCTGTGCCTGCAGCCCCTCAGGCTTTGCTGCTGCTGGGGAAACGGAACCGAGAGGCAGTCAGGACCGGCTGCCTCCCTACCGCCTCCAAGCCCAGAGCTTGCACCCTTGCTCAAGCCCAGTAAACTCACTAGCAATCTCCTAAGGTCAGGAGGCTGATATCATGACCCCAGGAAGCAAGTTCTTAGGCTAAGGACTCAGGCCCTTTGCCCCAAGAAGTGATTTCCCAGGCTCAAGCTCAAAGTCCCAGGATCAGATCAGTAAGCTTAGGACTCAGGCCCATTGCCCCGGGCGCAATTTTCTAGTTAAGGCCCATTGCCCCAGGAAGTGGTTTCCTAGCCAGGGCTTATTGCCCAGGAAGTGATTTTCCAGGCTGAGGCCCATGGGCCTGATGGGGAAACCCCACCCAAGAGCCCAACTTGTGGCCTAGGGGTTCCTTCCTACTGTGCTCAAGCAGGGAAGGCAAGGAAGGAGCAGGAAGAGGAAAATGCTCAGAGGTGTTCACCTTCTCTTACCTCACAGAACAACCCCTTTGTGCAGCCTGGAGGATCCCCAGGGCCCCGGAGAATGAAGGCCACTTACCTGGAGGAGACTTAGGAGTCCTGGAACTGAGCTGGGTCCATTTCATGCCCGAGTCCCCATTCTCTGAAGACATTTCCTATGCAAATTACAGATAATTCCCAGTTAGTTATGTGGGAAGCAGATGCTACCCACACAACCCTGGGAAATAGAAGACATTCACGACCCATTCTTCACAGCCAGGGAGAGCAGCTAAAGCTCAAACATCTTGCCCAAGATCCCATAGCTGCAAAGGAGGGAGATAGGCGGTGGGATCCAGATCCGTCTGCCATCAGTGCCCATTGTATTAATCATGTGTTACTCCATTTCAAATCTATTCCAAGAAAGGATCAAATGCCCACAAACTGTCAGGTTACAAGTGCCGGCAGGATATACACATGACAATATAAAGTATTGTAATTGTACAATACTTTTAGTTATGTATAGAGAGAACCTGAGGTCTCAGGCCTACCCAAGGACACGTGACAACAGGCCAATATACCCTGCATACACAGCAGGCAGAGCTACACATATGGGGACACTGCCATGCAAGCATGTATGCAAGCATACACTAACAGAGCCCTGCAGCAGAAGCACTACACCCTTTAAGATGTGGTGACACCACAAGAAGCCCAGGCAGACAGTGCCTGCAGTGACCCTTATGCCACTTACCCCTGAATTGAAGCCTCCAAAGATGTCCCTGACATCTCTGACAGGTGCCTTGTGGCGTCTTCGGGCCGAGCGGTTGTAGATTTCCAGCCGGCGGCACACAGCAGCCACCTGGGTCTGTGTAAGCGTGGACAGGAGCCTCCGGGGATGACTGTCCAAGCCCAGCCCACCAAGGAGGCCTGACAGGCCTGTGTCCTGTAGCCACTGGGATTCGATTTCTCCTTCTGCCAACAGAGGGAGAACACCCAGGTGAACACACATAGCTACACACTCAGCCGCAGGCACTAACCAAAGGCACATGCAGAAACATACACATGGACGCAAGAATATCCACATATCTGACTGTGAGACCCACGAACACCAGCCACACTCTTCATGGGGAGAAGACCTAACAAAACATCTGAGAATTTGGGGGGCACGGATGGCACTAACCAGTATCTGGATTTAAATTTATAATACCGCATTCTCTAGAAAACAGCAGGCTGTGGAAGAACGTCTGTACTGATTCTAGAATATAGCAATAAACTCATTCCCCGGCCCAAATCTGGGAGAAACCACCACAGGGTCACATGGGCCCAGCTGGGGAGAGCGTGGGCAAGAAGTTGGTGTCCCCTTGGAAAGTCCCGCTCTATTCAAGACTTTATTTGGGTTGTAATCGTCCCCTCAACTGTGCTTTGTAAGAAAACCGCCATTTATCCAAATCGTGGGACCTGCTGAGACTGCAGGTTCCTGGGTCCCACCTCCCGAGATTCTGCCCTAGGAGTTCAGGCTCAGGGCCTGGGAATCTGCATGTGGGTCCCCACCCACCCCACCCCCTGCCCCCCCACCCTGAGATGATTCTAATACAATAGAGTCTTCAGATCACACTTGAGAAACACTGGCCTGGCGAGTTCCTCCCTTATTATGGGGAAAACAGACGAGAGCCGGGGAGGAAGTTGTACCCATGTGTAAGCACGGGATTGGTGCAATGTATTTAGCTGTGCAAAGTTTGACCAAGTTAGTCAACCAGGTGCTGGTGGTTCAAAAATCAAAACTGCTTTTATGACAGCCTGTGTTGCGCAGATAAGCCAGACACAGAAGTCTTTCTCCAATATCACCTCTGCACTTGGGAACCAAAAGTCTCTTCCAGGGCAGCTGCAACTTTGTGGGTCCGCCCCTAATTTGCACCAGCTGGTGAATGTACTGAGTCTCCTGTGATACCAGGACCCTTTATCCTTCCTGCTAACCATGGGATCTTATCCAAAAAAACAGTGTTTCCTGAAATGCCGACATTCATGCACCACCTGTATGATTTTATCTGTATCTCAGTAGTCCTGTACAATTATTTACTAAATATTTTTCCCTCATCATGGGTTACTTAGAATTCCACTCGAATGTTAGCTCCACAAGGAGGCAAACTTTGTTTTGTGTTCACTGTTGTATCCCAGGGCCTAAAACAGTGCCTAGTAAAGAATAGGCACTTATAAATATCTGCGGAATGACTTCATCTAAGGAGGCACATAATCTAACTTATATTCTTAAAAGAGTGTTTTGACTGTTGTGTGGAGAACAGACAGCAGAGAGCAAGGGTGGAGCAGGGAGACCAGTGAAGAGGATACTGCATCAGTCCAAGCGAGAGATCAAGCCCTTGCATGTTCTGGTTGGTGTCTGGACCTCTCACATGTCTCCCCCCGAATGAGGGCCTCCCTTCCACCCTGCAGCCCCCAGCCCCCCAGAGCTCCTCACCTTCTGGTAGCCGCCCTTCACTCCCACTGCCGTCCTCTGCTTTCCGCTCATCCCTCTGTTGGATCTGCTCCACCTCCATCCAAAAGCCATCCATGGACAAGCTCTCCACCGAGGACAGCCGGGAATGGGAGCATTCAGCAGGGTGTGCTCGCGGGGGATCCTTCTGGGGAAGCTGACTCATTGGGCCTGAGGAGGGGCCAGAGCTGCAGCAAGCGGGGAAGGAGGAGAAAAGTCAGGCAATGCTCTGCTCACGATGGGGTTTGTGCTTCTCCTGAAATCTGCCTGGAGCTTCTGAGAGCTGGGCGAGCTTACTGAGCATATTTCTCAGGGGTGACAGACACACAGCTAGGCTCAGCAAATTGACCAGTTTACCCATCACGCCCTCAGAATCACTTGGAAACAAATAATGCTTCAGAGAATGGAGAAAGGGCCCATGGCCCTGCTTCTTTCTGGCTTCTTGGGCAAGGCGAACAACCTTGGACAAACATATGGTAGAGTAAACGTTGATAAGAGGGAAATAAACACCAGGATGTACGAGGAAATTATAGTGCAGCTCCTGACCCACCTCGTTGAATTTTTACCCAAAATGTCAATTATCTCCTCCCTACCCACACCCCTTATTTGTGACTATGACTTCCTCAGCCCTGGCTTTCCCATCTATAACACGTAACCACCTCAACTCCGCTTCTCCTTCAGTCAAATCTGAACAGACTGAAGGCCCAGATCACAGAGGTGTTACCCACCAAATGAGCCAATCAGATACTCTCAAGATGTTGAAACAAGAGATAGAAGGGGTCAGTGTCAGGTCCGTGAATTGGGAAGCCATGTGAAAATGGTAGGGCTGGGATAGCCAGTCTCCTAAGACAAGCCCAGAGAGGACCCTCTGACGCCATGGAGAGATGAGAGAGGGACCAATCTCAGCTGGATTTTCCAGGTCCCTGTCCCAGTTCTCCTGGTTAAGCTGACAGCTATGTGGTTTGCCCTCAGAGCCCCAAATCCCTGCATCTCCTCTTCTGCACAAACTACATGATTCCACTTTGTGCAAATAATCCCAGAATAAGAGCGTGCAGGTCTCCTGGCCCAGATAAATGATATTCTGGTGCTTCAAGTGAGCTTGGGGATAAAATCTCTATGCTGCTGCCCTTGAGAAATGGTGGATTGGGAGCAGGAGTCCACATAGACCCTGAGACATATCAGCAAAACAGATCATAAACCACCCTGTCACTAGAGAGAGGAAATATGAGTATATGTCCAATATCCTCTAATAGGAAAAAGGTATATTTTGCAAATTCTACAGACATTTGAGTTCGGTAATGATCCCAGGCAAGATTATAGAACAAATTCCTTATTCCATCTGGAGACAGACAAAAGGCAAAGGAAACAATAAACATAGATGGTCTAAACTGCTTGATTAAAAGAAAAAGACTCAATTGGCTTTTTTTATTTTATTTTATGAAATTTATTGGGGATATTGGTTAATAAAATTATATAGGTTTCAAGTGTATATTTCTATAATACATCATCTATATATTGCATTGTGTGTTCACCACCCAAAGTCAAATCTCCTTTAGTCACCATATATTTGATCCCCTTTACCCTCATCTACCACCCCCCTCTGTCCTTACCCTCTGGTAAACCACTAAACTCTTGTCTGTGTCTATGAGTTTTTGTTTGTTTGTCTTATTTATTCATTTGTTGTTTTCAGCTTTATATCCCACACATTAAGTGAAATGGTTCTTGTCTTTTTCCATCTGACTTATTTCCTTTAGCACGATATTCTCAAGATCCATCCATGTTGTTACAAATGGCAATCTTTCATCTTTTCTTATGGCTGAGGAGTATTCTATTATACATATGTATCACATCTTCTTTATCCAATTTGGTTTTTTAAAAAGTCATCCATTGTTGCTTTAAAAAAAGCACACATACCCTAATCATCAGGAAAAGGCAAATTAAAACCACAATAAGATATCACCTCACACCTGTTAGAATGACTGTTATCAAAAAGATAATAGATAACTAGTGTTAGAGAGGATGAGGTGAAAAGGGAACCCTTGTGCGCGGTTGGTGAGATTGTAAACAGGTACAGCCATTACGAAAAACAGTATGGAGTTTCCTCAATTAAAAATAGAATTATCGTGTGATCCAGCAATCCCACTTCTGGGTATATATCTGAAGGAATTGAAATAACTATTTTGAAGCGATATCTGCACCTCTGTGCTCATTGCAGTATTATTCACAATAGCCAAAACATAGAAACAACCTAAATGTCCATCATGGGTGAATGGATTTAAAAAATGTGGTCTATCACAGACAATAGTTTAGTGGTTACCAAAGGGTAAGGGGGGTGGGGGGTGGGAGATGAGGGTAAAGGGGATCAAATATATGGTGATGGAAGGAGAACTGACTCTGGGTGGTGAACACACAATGGGATTTATAGATGATGTAATACGGAATTGTACACCTGAAATCTATGTAATTTTACTAACAATTGTCACCCCAATAAATTTTTAAAAAATGCAGTCTATAGATATACAACAGAATATTTTCAGCCATAAAAAGAAGGAAATTCTGTCGTTTGTGAAAATATGGGTGGGCCTTGAGGGCATTATGCTAAGTGAATGAGGCAGAGAAAGACAAATACTGTATGGTAGAATCTGAAAAAGCTGAATTCATAGGAACAGAGAGTAGACTGGTGGTTGCCAGGGGCTGGGAGGTGGGAGAAATGGGGAAATGTCAGCCAAAGGATACTTCTTCCATTTATACAATGAATAAGTTCTGGGGATCTAATGTACAGCATGGTGACTATAGTTAAAATACTGTATTATATACTTGAAAGTTGCTAACAGAGTAGATCTTAAATATTCTCACCTCACGCACACACACACGATAACTATGTGAGGTGATGGATGTGTTAACCAACTTTTTATGGTAATCATCTCGCAATACGTAAGTTTCTCAAATCATTACACTGTGCACCTTAAACATACACAGTGTTATACGTTATTTATTTCTCAGTAGAGCTGGAAAAAAAGTACACATAATGCAAAAGAGCAAAAATTCAAATTAAAAAAAGATGGACCAAATATTGGATAAATGCTAACAAAAAGGACAAAGATATCAATATCACTTGCAGATTAAGAAACATTCTAAGGGGGGAAAAGAGTAAACCCACAAAGAACTTCTGAGAAAAACCTTTATGTACTTAATAGCATAACAAAAAAATATAAGTATTAATAAAACTGCTAGAAATATGGAAACATGTTGGCCTCATTGTTTGCCATTTCCCCACATGAACCTTGCTTTCTAGTTACAAGTTTGCAAGTTCTCCAGTCTCTCTCAAACCTCCAGGTCTTGGCAAACTCTGTCCCTTCTACTAAGGCTGGGCTTCCCCAATTCTGTCCATCGCATCCCTTTTATATGAGATCTGGTCCACGCTTGTTGCTACTAGAGACAGTCTTAAAATGAGAGTTTGGTGGGGTACAGAAAGCAAGTCTCAATGCCAGGCACATTGCAAGAGGCCATCAACTTTGTGGGGCAAGGGGGGGGGGGTAAAGGGACATCACAACGTCACAAGTGAGTGGAACACAGGGATGCTAGACATTGTGGCTGCCTTCCCAACATCCTTTCCACTCACTGCCCGTTGTGAGCACCCATGGCCCCGCCCCAGCCGAGTCACAGAGACAGCTTCAGGTGAGTTTGGATTAAGAGCCATTGTGTGAGTGCCCACTACTGGGCACAGCGCTTCTTTTGGGGTGATGAAAATGTTCTAGGGTTGATTGTGATGATGGTTGCCCAACTCTGACTATATTAAAAACTGTTGGATTGCACACTTTAAATGGGTACATTGTATGGCACGTGAATTCTATATCAATAAAGCTAGTATTTAAAAACAAAACAAAATGTGTGCTTTCTTCTAGCCACAGGACTTGTTTCAAGGAAGGAAACGCTCAGGACTTTTGTTGGGAATTCTGGGAAATAGACAACTCATTCTAGACATGGACAAAAATAAGTCACCTGCAAGGAGCTGGTGGTCACACAATGGGGATCCATGCCTATCACAGCATACATACCACTCACAGCAATTAAAAAGAAATTTCAAAAACTGGGTCCTAGATGATACCATTGAGCAGTTGAATCCCAAGAGGGTCCCCTGCACAGCACATTTTACTTGAAATATCCTCCTTTGGGTATATACCATGGTTTTTAATCCACCCCCTTTTGACAGATGCCTGGGTGTTTCCACTTGTCCCAGTATCACAAGTAACTGGGACAAGCATCCTCGTATTTAGAACCTTGTTCCACTCTGCAAAAGTAATAGTAGAAGAGAGATTGCTAGAAGTGGAATTACTGAACCAAAGGGTTCGTGAACGTTTGATACTTCTTGCCAAAATGCCTTCCAAAAGGAATTGATCTATTGGATTTGTTTGTTGTTTTTAGAGTCTGGGACATGGGTGTGGATTTTCCTCCTGCTGTCTACCTGGCCTCTGTCTTGTGGGGTCCTGTGCCCTGGAGTCCCTAAGGCAGTATTTTGCCCACAGCTTGAGACCCCATCCGTAGATGTACCCCCAACTTCTGGAGGTAGGATCCGGCACCCGAGGCCAGCGTGCTGGATATATGACCTGTGCAGTTGTACATGGTCCCCTGTTATGAGGTCCCCATGCTTGGTTTAGAGCTTTGTTATTACAATCTTGAAATTCTTGATAATTTTTGAACAAGGGCCCCACGTTCATCTGCGTGAGGCAGGTCCTGCCAGTATCTTATCAAAGACCCGGGCTTGTGCCTTTTCCCCAAGTGTCCAGCTCACGTACTGAGCTCAACTCTGAGTTATAAACGCTCCCGTCCTGAAACATACTCAAATGTGGTAAAGCAAAGAAACCTCTGACCTGCCAGGGCCCAGAGGAAGAGGCAGGGCACACAGCCTCTCCCTGGGCAACAGCTTGGCTGTTTTCACCAAGCAGAAGCTTAACTGGAGAACTATTCCCAGTTAATTATAAAATTGGCTCTTCTGCTCTATTTATGCTTTTAGAGAAAACTGCCAGTCAGCGCGCCTCCTGCGAACCTGTTGGTACCCCATGCTGGTGCACAGCTCGGTTTCTTCCGTTGCTTTGTAATTTGCTTGGAAATTACCAGCATCTGTGTGTTTTTGTGACAATTTGAAAACCGCAGTGAGTAAACCAAAACAAAAGTTATTAATGGTGTCACCACTTTGATAGCCCAGCAGTGTTTCAGAGGTCTTCTTGAGGAGATCAGACAGGGGTGCAGGAAGAACAGAAATTTATAAAAACCCCAACAATTGTAAAGGTGTCATTGTCCCAAGATCCCATTTTGCAGAGTGGCAGTGAGTCCCCCAGTTAGCCAGAGAATGGGCGCTCAGCACATCCACAAAATGTGTCCCGAGCTTCACAAACGCAGCCTATTTTTTTTGTTTTGTTTTCAATGTTTTATGGATGTATAATGTATGCAGAAAAGGGTGCCAATCCTAAGCGTACAGCACGATTAATTGTCTGCGGTTGTATTTTTGTTTTTAGACATTTACTGAACACTTACTACATGCCCACTGAGCAATAGGTAACCAGATGCGTCAGTTTAGAAGTTAAGAACTTTGGCTCTAGTAACAGACGACCTGCCTTCAAATCCTAGATCTGTCGTTTATGAATGAAGTAATGTTGGGGAGCCTGTGAACCAGCCTCAGCTTCCTTATCTTCAGATGGAGAGGACCTGGGGCAGGGTGGTTAAGGGCGACTTCATTCAGTCAGCGACTGTTGGCTAAGCCCCTACGATGGCTAGTTACTAGCAAAGTAGTACACATAAGGCGCTGGAACCGGAAGTCCTGGATTAACATTAGCTCAATAAATATATGTTGCTTCTGGTCGCTTCCCACCTGAAATTCAGACAGGAAAAATAACTTGCCCAAGACTGCCCAGATGGCGAGCAGCTGTAGCTCCTGTCCTCTGGCCACAGGGAGTGGCCAGATGCTTACGAGTCCAGCTTATAGACGACACACACCAGAGGGTCAGACAGACAGGGCAGTCTGCTCAGAGCTTTCCCCAGTGCAAAGCCATTCTACACACATGCACACACACACACACACACACACACACACACACACACACACACACACACGAGCTTGTTCTCCTTCCAGGTGACTTGTGGGAGGAGGCAGAGCCCCAGACGTCCCAGCTCCCGTCTAAGCCTCCTATTTGCTCTCTGTGTGATTGCGGATGTGTCCTTTCCTCGCTCTGTGCTTCAGTTTCCATAATTGTAAAATGGGAAAAGAGGGGTCGGGATGGGAGCTTTGCAAGACGGTCTTGAGCAAGACCCTTGCCCATGGGGTTACAGCAGAGCCCAGGAATCAGATGATAGTGGGGTAAAAGCAGCAGCCAGAGGGCGGGGCAAAGTAAACCCACACCAGGCTTTGAGCCTGCTTAAAGAGGCCAAAAGCTAGCATGACCCAGGGACCAAGAATGCGGCACATCAGGCCATGCCAGTGGAGGTGTGGCCAGGCCTCCTCTCCAGCTCAGCCTGGCTAAGGCTCCCCCTGCAAAGTGGCACTAAGGCTCTCAGGGCAGCCCTTGATTTCTCTCAGAATGCCTGCCCTTGCTGTCACCTCCCTGACCCTATGAAATATTGACAGGTTGCAAAAAAAGTTCAGTGGCTGCATGCGTGGCATTCCTGAGTTGAACAGAGGCCGGGTTCCACCCGTGCCTTAGCATCTTGGGTGAGACGTTTCACCTCTTTGAGCCCCCATTTCCTCTGCACACTGGGGGCTAATCAGAGCTACTCTCACTATGAGTATCATTAGAAATGTAATTAAGGTGCCTGGCAAAATATTGGCCTATATGAGATGCACAGGAAATAGGAGCAGCAGTAATAATAATAATGATGATAATTATTACTCTCCTCGTCGTGACTGTTAGAGGCCACCATAAGTTACGGAG
This sequence comes from Rhinolophus sinicus, assembly GCF_057876585.1. Lineage (NCBI taxonomy): Eukaryota > Metazoa > Chordata > Mammalia > Chiroptera > Rhinolophidae > Rhinolophus > Rhinolophus sinicus. The sequence continues at coordinate 17,453,102 of NC_142513.1, forward strand.
AAGGCTCTAGTCACAAGCACAGGCCGTGTGGCCGTAGTGACAACATGACCCCAATGCAGGCCCTGGAGTAGCTGGCACTGAACATGAGAACTAGCACACATTAACACTGGCCACATGCAGGGTCTTCAACCTGGCACTAGTGACATTTCAGGTTGGATTGTTCTTTGTCCTGGGGGGCTGTCCTGTGTGTGCCTTGTAGGATGTTTAACAGCACCTCTGCCCCCACCAGTTGGATGGCAAAAACATCCCTCCTAGTTGTGAAAACCAAAAAACATCTCCAGACATTGCCAGGTGTCCCCCAGGGGGCCAAATCTCCCCGGATGAGAACACTGCTTTACATGGATTAACATATAATTCTCACAAATTCCGATTATTATCACCCCATTTACAGATGAGAAGACAGAGGCACACAGAAATTAAGTAACTTGTCCAAGGTGACCAGGCTAGTGAACGGCAGGACTGGACTTTGAACCCAGGAAGTCTGGCTCCAAAGTCCATGTTCTCAACCCCTATGCAACTCTCCCCGCCCCACTGGCCAGAGGTACCATGCGTTGGGAGGGAATACCACCAGCCTGGATTTAGCCCCAGCTCTACCTTTTATCAGCCAAGCTCCCTCTCCCTGTCACACGAGCCACAGGCTGCTCTCACTTCTGACAATACCCTTGTCTCAGAATTATTGGTGGATAACAATCAATGGTGGCAAGACAGACTGAGGTAATTCCCCAACAGGGCGTGCTGGAGGAGAGACAGCTGGTCACTACCGCAGAAATGCCAAGCTTTACTTGGCTGAGGGGGGAACACAAGGGTAGGAAAGGAGCTGGGGACAAAGAGAAAGGAGGGACAGAGGGGGACAAGTTGATTGCCAGCGGAGGCCACCATGGGAGGTGTGTGATGTGACACTCTCTTTTGTCTCCCCTTCAAATATCCAGGAAATCAACATTACCAGCCAATGTTTTAGGAGCTGGGTTGTTTTAGAGGTGATGTGATAAAATGCCGACACCAGCCGCTGGTTAGCTATGGGACAAGGACAGTTGCAGGCTGAATGCTCAGAGGAACCTGGTCACATTCAGTAACAACCCTCCCTGACTTTGAAGAGGGCGCAAGCAAAGGTGCAAGAAGGGAAAAACAAGAGACCTTGGTATCCCTACAGTTTGGTTCCTGGGCTGCAGGAGGAGGCTTTCGGTAGGAACTGAGTTATTTTACAGAGTTTGAAAATGTCTTCCCAACAAAGGGTGCTAAGTGTGCAGCTGGTGTTGTCCCTCTGTCTGTAGGTTAGTACAAAATAAATCAAATTATTGTTTTCAGTTCATTATCCTTCCCTCTGCTGAAGGCCTTTGCCATGTGACTTTTCTGTTCCTCCCACTAGAGGCAGAGGCTACTGTCCTCCCATCCTGCCCCCCCCATCCATTGACTTGGGCTTTGGGCACCTGACGTGTTTTGGCCAATGGAGTGTTAGCAGACATGTGCCTCTGTGGTGGGGCTGGCCCTCTTGCCTCTCCCATCACCACAGGAAGAGTTACCCCTGGATGGCTGAAGCCTGGGTCCCAGGAGGAACATACGTGGCACAGACCAGAGCCCAACAAGCAGGAGGGGCAAGTTCAGCCAGACCCCAGCTTGGGATGGAGCCACCCAGCAGAGCCTAGGCCAGAGCAGCTAACCCTCAGCTGACCACCAGACACATGGCATGAATAACGAGCGTTGCTTCGATAAATAATTGCTATTGAGTTTGGGATCATTTGTTACACAGTGATAGCTGACAGAGACAGTGTATTATTGAACAACCCGAATAGATGGGCCAGAGGAGCAGTGGGCCCACTCTCTCCCGCTTACACTCCTTCCCAAATGCTGAGTGCACAGGCTGCATGCACACTCCATGCCCCACCCTATCCCTAACCCCCAGATGAAACGACACATCAAGCTCTGAGTCAACTGAAAGATGGGAATCAGGCCCCTGAGAGCAGAGGTTGAAAGACAATCTCAGGGCATCCATGTGCTCATGGGTGTGCCAGGGAACGTGTAGGCCCATACTCTTCCAGGAACACGTACATGGTCGTGAATGCTAAGATAATACATGTGGATTGTTTAAGACACTAAATTTGTGGGCTTATGAAAGAGGGTCTCCCCTCCACCACTTTAGGACTTACGAGGAAGTCTGGATTCTCCATGCCCACCTAGGTACCCTCATAAAACTTAGTATATGGCTATGATGTGGAGGGTGCCCCTTTGGATGTAGCATCCTTATGCAGTGCACAACCTGAACACCTGTACACAGCAGCACTACCAGCTCTGAAGCAATCCCTATGGGGATAGGGTGGGGGCAGGGCAGGAATGAGATCATCTAAAAGGCAAATCCTGCATTTGCATTTTTGAGTGTCATCTTAATTGAGCTCCTAAAATCCCTGTAAGGCAACAACTTTCTTCTTAAGACAGGACGGGCTCATTCAGGCAGTGTGCTCATTCTCTGAATTGTTCAGTGACCGTCACCATATTTCTTCCATCCTAATTCCACTAGAGCTGATCTCTGTGTTGTAGAATTTCCAAACCTGACTATTATGTGGTATAGGCAACAAGAATAAAAACGTTTTGAAATATAATCAAGATCATTTAGCTTCCTGAATCAGGTCCGAGGCTGGACCAGGACACAGAGGAAGGCATGGCTGTGGGTGCTCTCGGCAGCTGGTCCAGGTGGGTGGGAGCCAGAGATATATGAGGAGCTGCATTCTACGTGTGGAGACCAGGCGCACAGATTAGTGGTTCTGAACCTGACTGTGTGCTGGAATCACCTAGGCTCCTTTTCAGACCCCCAGTGCCCAGGCAATACCCCAGACCAACGGCCGCAAAAACACTGGAAATGGGACCTGGGCATCAGTTTTGTTTGAAGCGGGCCAGCTGATTGCATTGTGTGGCCAGGGGTTGGGGAACATCGTTACATGGCTGGGGTCCAGAGAATTGCACAGATTTCAAGAGTGGGGTGGGAAAGAATGGGTTGCCTCAGAATTCTCACATGGCACTTCTGGGAGGGGCAGCCTGCATTTCTGAGATGACTGGAGGAGATTAAGCTAGGGCCCTGCCCGTGACCTCTGAGATGACAAAGATTCTCAACCAGAAGATCAGGAGAGGCCAATCTCCATTTGAAGCAGCCACCCCCACTGGATTTTAATACATTTCAAATGGCTTCAAAAGAGATGATAAACCTGGGGCCCTGTCTAAGTGACAACAATGGGATGCAGCTGAGTGGTGATTTTAATAAGCCTCCCGGTTGTATTGGAAGCACCCATCTCATCTACATCTGCTGGGGGGAGGCAGGATGACCCCCTGAGGGTAGAGCAGGTGACTGATGTTTGGAGAAGCAGTGTGGAAGAGTGTCTATGGTAGGCAGAGTACTCCCCTCTCTGTCCCACCAAACAAAAGGTGCCCAGGTGCTAATCCCCAGAACCTGTGAAGATGTTATGTTACACACTAAGGGGGGATTAAGGTTGCAGATGGAATTATGGCTGCTGACCAATGGATGTTGAGATGGGGAGATTATCCTGGATTATCTGGGGTGGGCCCAGCGTAATCACCAGGGTCTTTAAATGGGAGAGAGAGAGGCAGAAGAGTGAAACCCAGAAAAATGACAGCAGCATGAGAAGGACTTGCCAGGCCCTGCTGACTTTGGACATGGAAGGGGACCACAGGGGACCACAGTCTAGGGAAGGCAGGTGGCCTGGAGAAGCTGGACAGTGGGTTCTTCCTTAGAGTCTCCAGAAAGGACCACCATCCTGTCAATACTTTGATTTTAGCCCCGTGAGACCCACTGAGGACTTCTGGCCTCCAGAATGCTAAGACATTACATGTGTATTGTTTAAGACACTAAATTTGTCACGGCAACAATAGGAGACATTTGACACAGTGGGTGAGGGCCCACGCCCTGGAGTCCGACTATCTGGGTCTGGGTCTGTCCTCTTGATGTGTGACCATGAGAAAGTAGCTTAGTGTCCCCTCCCTGACCCTGCAAAAATGGGGGTGATGATGATGATGATAATATACTCAGGATGATGAGGATGAAATCGAGTAATACATGCAAAACATTTGGCCCACGGTAAGGGCTCTAACGAATGCTTGAAAGCAAAACTGTTCCAAACAATGAGCAGCCCACTAACCACCTAAGATGGGCAAACAGCCCCGACAGACAGAGCAGCAGCCAGAGTGGGATGGGGTTAAGGAGAGAAGGCTTCCCGGAGGAGGCAACATTAAAACCCAGTCTTAAAGGAACCTCGGGGAGGGAATGAGATATACAAAGCTCACAGGAAGGGGCAGGTTATTATGCTGGTAAGTACAAAGGAATTTCCCTGGAGCCTGCATTAGGGTTTGATCAGAAGTCAGGAAGAAATAAGGGGTGGTGGGGAACATTTCCTTAAGCAACGTAATATCCAGAAGCCATAACTGAAAAGAGCTGAGGTTTGATTACATCCAAATTTAAAACTTCTGTGTAACAGAAACACTATCAACAAACTAATAAGACCAGTGATCAATTGAAAAGAAACATTTGCAACAAATGATACAGTGTTACTATCTAGTCTACACAAAGAGTTTCTAGAAATCAATAAGGAACAAATTCTTCCCGTCCCCCTCCCCCACCAAAATCCGGTAGAAAAGTAAACAACCACGGAAGATAAAATACAAATACTCAGCATGAAAAGATGTTGACCCTCACATATTATTAGGGAAATACAAATTAAAGCAAATTCTCACCCATCAGATTGGCAAACACCAAAAAGATTTCTCACACCCAGCATAGCGTTAGCAAGTGTCAAGAAAGAGACATTCTCACGTTCTAGGAGGATCTGCTGGCCAACCTGGGTGGAGTCAGGAATTCCTGATGGGAGGGAAGCTGCAGGGGTGGAGAATCCCAGAGTTGTGAGTTGTGAAGGGAGCAGTCTAACCCCTCCGTGTAATTAGAGCCTTCTCCCTGTTTTCCATTGTGAGGCAAGAGAGGAAATCAGAAGCCCTATCAGAAGGGACCTGCCCTTTGTGGGTTGGCTTGTAAGAGTCAGTCAATTCTCTCACCTGCTGGTGAGAGAATTTGCCTGCAAGGGCTTTTTCAGCAAGGCTGCTGCCAGTCCTGGGATGGTAGCACTGAGGTGGCAGTTCAGTGCTGGAGATTATGGACGACTTGATTGTAAGCAACAGCAACCATCAGAATGACACTTATTTTGCAAATAAAGGATCAGACTCAGAGAGGTGGTCAGTGGGATTTGGGGCTCAAATGCAGATCTTTCTGCCACTCCAAGGCGTCAGGAGGCCTGAATTCACTTATCACATGAAAACAAACCTGTACCGCTGGAGTCAGCTCCCAGCACTTTTTGTTGGACCCTGACGTCTGGCACGCGTGGTGCATGCCCTATGTGCCCACAGGGTGCTAAGCCCTTCCCATGCATTCATTTCATTTCATCCTCACCACACGCCCATGCGGCAGGAACTGTCATTTGTAATCATCTTGCAGACAAGGAGAGTAAGGCTCAGAGAGGTTAAGTAACTTCCCCAGAGTCCCACAGCTGGTAAGTGGTGAAGCTGGGCTTCGAGATGCAGGATGTCCTTGTACCACTGATACATTAAAACTGTGTGGGGGTGATCCATTCGGTGCTTGGACTCACATACAGGGGTGTGTGTCTAGAGGCTTAAAGGTATATAATACTTGGAGAAATTGATGGACATTAACCCTAATGGCAGAGACCTCAGAGCTACACATGAGCAAAATATGAGTTTAGGCTGACATTGTAAAAGTGACTTATTCCACAAACTACCTGTGTGCTGTCAGCCAAGTCGCTTAACCCATTGTCGGTGAAAGGAATCTGACTGTTGCACTAGACGTACGTTGGGTCTTCCTGCCTCCCTGTTCTGTCAGACACTCAAGTGAAAAGATGTTGAACGGCACTGATAATAAAAGAAAGGTAAGTTAAAATAAGATACAATTAGCAAAGACTAAAAAGAGCCATAACGTCCAGTCAAGAAGGTCAAGAATATAAGGAAACGAAAGCTGGCCCCCACTTCGTGAGTCTGTAATTGGTACACCCTTTCTAGGAAAACACTTGATGATATGTTTCAAAGTTTTAAATGTATATACCTTTGGACTCAATGCTTCCTATTCTGGGAATTTATCATAAGGATAAGTGCCCGAAGATACGTGTCCAAGACAATGTACTATAGTTTATAAAAGCAACCAAAAAAAGAAAAAAGAAAGAAAAGAAAAGGACCCAACCTATGAGTCCATCACAGGAGGCTAGTTAACGAAAGTCTAGTTTGGTTATAAAATGAATATCAGGCAGCCTTTAAAGAGAAAAATGCAGATCTCTGTATTTCCATGAAAAGATATTATCACGTGGAAAGGGTCAACTACAAAATGCTACAAGTATAGACGTGTTATATACATGTGTTAGAGCACATATGTTTTCCATGTGCATATATGTAAACATATTTATGAAGCACACACTCTTATAGGATTTATACTGAACTGCTCACAATGACTATTTTCGTGGAGTTGGAGGTAGGAGGGGGAAGTGGACTTCACTTGCCACTTTTTTATAGCAATCATGAATTAACAGAAGAGTATCATTCTACTTGGGAGCCAGGTTGGAGGGAATCCCTACAGAGTCATCTTGCTACAGTGGGGTCACTTAAGGAGCCTCCCAAGCCCGGCCTTGCATGATGTTAAGATTCAGTCCCCATGGAGAGCGAACTCTGTGTCCCACTCACTTGATGAAAAGTTCTATTTGAGGGCAATACTGACACGAGTCACCCCTGCTCAGACCTTTCTGATTGACATTTAGTGCATCATCTTGCAGTGGGCCAGTCCTAGGGCTTCTTCCTGGACCAACCTGCCGATAGCCCAAGGGCTCGGAGCACCGCCTTCACCCCCGTGGCCCCATCCCCATCACGGGACTCCACGCAGAGGCAGCGAGCATTTTATTCATTGAGCCAACATTTCGTGGGCACCGACAGTGCACTGGGTGCTAGAGATACAAACAGATATGACTTGGTGTCTGGGAGCTTACGGTCCCACTGGAATGTGTTGAATAAATAAATGACTCACACCGGAGTGACCAGTGAGATGAAGAACTCAGAGGGGAGGCAGGACTGACCTACTGACTTTATGAACCGATACCCGAGCACAGTGGCCTGGAGCAGATAAACCAGCCCTGTGTCAGAGAAGTGGTTTTCACTTTTTTTTGGGGGGGGGGGCAATGGTATCTCTTTTCACTAAACAAAAGAGAGAACGATTATATTGTTGTAAACTCCTTCATAAGTTCAATTTAAAGCATTTATGGATCGTGCCATTTATGTAATTTTGATGGACAAAATAAATATAACACCCTGGGGGTATGCGACGCCTTTACTAGTTTTTCAGTACTCAAAAATAGAGTAAAGATGACATTCCAATAAAAGATGTACACAACTCTGGAGTTTGAAGAACTACTCTTCGGGAAGTTGTGTCATTTTTGTGTGTTTTGTTTTGGTTAAAGTAACAAAGGGACTGCAGCAAAATTCATCCAGTAAGTATTGAGCACATTCAGTGGGTCAGGTACTTTTATAGTGAATTCAGTATTAGTGGCCTTGGGAACCAAGAGATTAAGGGAGGGTAGGAAGAGGTCAGGGGAACAGCACTGATAGACAGGTATGTAGGTTGGTAGATGGAGAGATAGATGACAGACAGACAGACAGATAGATAAACAGACATGCATGTCTTTGGCTTATTAAGATCGATTCTCAATAAAATCACATGTCCTGAGTAAGTCCACCTGGGATGGGACAGAGCCCCCCACACATAGGAGTTCAGTGAATTTGCTGTATGAATGAAATGATCTCCCTGAGCCCCCCACACCCGGCCCCTTCCCTGGGCCTAGAAGTTGTTCCCACATCAGGGAGAGCTGTGGGCTCAGTTGTTCGAGGATCAGGATTTCCTACTCCCCGAATCTGCTCTCCACATACAGGCCACAGTCAGTCCGCAGGTCCTGGGTGGAAATGACTGGGGCCAGAGGCAGGTTCTCTGCTGTGGGCGTGTTCTGAGCTAGAACATTTTTGGAGGGCGATTGGGCAGGCTCTTTCATGATTCTAATTGTTCCTTTTAAACCTGCAATTACCCTTCTAGGAATAAGTTTTACTCGCACAAATCCCCAAAGATGTTCATTGAAGGATTGCTTGGAATTGTTCAATATTGGAACCAATCTAAATGCCCGTTAGCGAGGACATTAACTGGTTCAAATTAACCAAAGGACATCCATAAAGCTGGATTCTGGGAGACCATGTAAAATGAATGAGTTAGATCTTTATGTGACGCGTAAAGATGTCCATTATGATAATTAAGAGACCAAAGGAAGCCTGGAAGCACACGGGTAACACGATCCTATTTGAAGCATAGGTGTATGTACATCAAAAAGTTCTCCCCAGGTATATGCCAAAACTTGAACCTCAGTGAGTTTGGGGGAATAGGCATAGATACTTCTGCACTGTTTGAATGTCTATAATAATCCTATTGTAATAGGCTGAAATCATACACGGGGAGAAATGACTTCTAAAAAATTCTGGTCTGGCTGTCAGAGGCACACTGAGCAGGAAGGGAGGGGTGTCAGTTGTCAGCCCAGGTGACTGACCACACAGCCACAGTGACCCAGCTAAGACTCCGTGGCTTAAGGTCCTGAGTCCTGAACCACAAATAACCCCTGGGGTCCCTAATACTCTCTACCTCCAGAGGAAGGGGAAACAGCACATATTGAGTGGCACTCACATCTCTAAGAATAAGAAAACCAGGGGCCCCTGCGGGAGGCCAGGAGCAGGAGCCCAGGGTAGGTTGTGTCCCAGAAAATTCTGGGCTTGGGGTCCCAGGGACCAAGGTTTGAAACGCACCTCTACCACTTGGGCCATTTACTTGATGTCTCGGGGCTTCTGTTTCCTCATCTGTAGGACGGGAGGGGAGTTGTTGTCTCAGAAAAGTAACTGATGTAAGAACCGAGAGGACATACACCCCAGCACAATTTTCTGACATATATAAACCTGTACTTGTGAAATAGGATCACACTCCCCATGTGCTTCTAGGTTTCCTTTGATCCCTTACTAAATGTTACAGACATCGTTACAGCAACATACAGAAACAATAACAATGAGATCTAACTCATTCATTTTAATAGTCTCCCAGAATCCAACTGTGTGGATGTCCTTTGGTTAATTTGAACCAGGAGGTCCTCACCTCAGTCCCCTTGCTCTTCAGCCTTGACCCTGAGATACCAGTGACCCAAACCTCCCCCACCCCCTCCTGTGATTCCTGTACCTGCAGCCTGGGTCAGTCCAGCGCCGGGCACAGCGCCCCGGCTGCCTGACGATGTGGGCCCGTGGGATCCGGGGACACGGTGAGGCCAGGGACACCGGGGCCAGCCTCTCCATCTGGGCTGCGAGGAGAAGGGCAGGCTCTGCCATGGGCTGGCACCCTCGCAGCTCCTGGGTCAGCAGCCGCGCTGCCACTGCTGCTGTGGGGCTGACTCAATCCGTAGTGTGAACAGGAGGAGGATTGCTGGGGCTCTGGCACGCCCAGCGCTCAGACACCCCCACACCGGGACAGGTATCCAACCTCCTCCTGGCAGGGCTGGCTCAGCCAGTGCCACCTACAGGCAGATATGCGCGCGCACGCGGACACACACACACACACACACACACACGCACACACACACCTGAGCCCAGCTCACCTACCAGCGCTGCGAAGGTAAAGTGGAAATGGCACCTTTAAAAAAACAGTCATGGGGGCCGCCCGGTGGCTCAGGTGGTTGGAGCTCCGTGTTCCTAATGCTTAAGTCTGCCGGTTCGATTCCCACATGGGCCAGTGGGCTCTCAACCACAAGGTTGTCAGTTTGATTCCTCGAGTCCCGCAAGGGATGGTGGGCTGTGCCCCCTGCAACTAACAACGGCAACTGGACCTGGAGGTGAGCTGCGCCCTCCACAACTAAGACTGAAAGGACAACTTGAAGCTGAACGGCACCCTCCACAACTAAGATTGAAAGGACAACAACTTGACTTGGAAAAAAGTCCTGGAAGTACACACTGTTCCCCAATAAAGTCCTGTTCCCCTTCCCCAATTAAAAAAAGAAATACAGTCATGGAATGATTGGAATTGCCATTATTATTACCTACAGACATCCAATTTTAAAGAAAACTGCATTCATAAAGTACCTGGCCACTGTGGATGGAGAAAAGAATTCATGCACCAAATAGTCACAGGGATGTGACGTACAATACGGGGAACAGAGTCAATAATGTAAGAACTATGGAGGGTGCCAGGTGGGTACTAGAATTATCAGGGGGATCACTTCATCAGTTATATAAATGCCTAACCATTGTGCTGCACACCTGAAACTAATATAAAATAATACTGACTGTCCAATAATATTGACTGTCAACTATAACTAATATATCGTCACGGGATATAAAGTACAGCATAGGGAATACAGTCAGTGGTATTGTAATAGTTATGTACGGTATCAGATGGGTAGTAGGCTTGTTGGGTTTATCATTTTGTGAGGTGTGTAAATGTCTAATCACTATCTTGTTTTGTGCACCTGAAACTAATAAAAAAAAAAAAGAAAGAAAAAAGAATCCATGACCCAGGGTTCTTCACCCTGCCTTGGACACACCCTCTGTGCTTTTGAACAGGTCACTCGCCTTCTCTGAGACTTGATTTTCTCCTCTGTGAGATGGGGGTGGTGATTTGCCAGGAAACAGAAAAGCGAGCCAGCAGGAGTGTGTTGAGAGTGTGAAAAGGCAGGTCGTGGGTGGGGGGAAGGAGAATGCTAAGGGAGCAGAAAATAGGAGTGGCCCAATGTGGGGAGTCTGGAAGGGCCTCCCTGGGAATTGACATTTAGCCTGGAACGTGAAGGAGTAGGAATGAGGAAGGGACATTGCTCCTGGCTTCTCTAGCTTCTGTCCTACTCCCGTATCCGTTGTGGGCCAGGAGTCCCTCCCCTTGCTCTCTGGCCAGGACAGACTGTCGTGGTCCTCCCTGGATTGCCCTGGCCCGCTCTGCCCTAGTCTAAGGCTCTGGGTATCAGTGACGTCCCAGCAGCATATTTGCCCTTCCACTGAGAAGAGCAGCCCCAAGGTGCTCCGCGAGGAGGGGTCCAAGTCCACGGGAGTCCGATAACTGGTAATTGCCCCCCTGCAGCCACAGTGCCTAGGACGATGTATAGTCCTGGCATCAAATGAGTGGAAGGGGCCCCCAGGACAAAGGGCCCTCAGGAGCCCCAGATCTCAGGAGGCCATCACTGGGTCTTACATGCAGATTGGGGCTGTGCAGCTCATTGACTGTGCACTTTTCCCAAGCCTCCTCCTGAGGAGGAGATTCTGGAAACACACCACCAGAAGGCCAGGTGTCTGGGGGTCCCATTGGTATAGAGGCCTTCCCTCCCAAAATATGAGTTGAAGTAGCAGCAAAAGTGCGCGAGAAAGTACTTTGGCAGGCATGAGAAGCTTTGTGTGGAAAATATGATAGATGCATAATAAAGGTTGCATGGATGGATGAATGGATGATGGATGGATGGATGGATGGATGGATGGATGAAGGGTAGATGGATAGATGGATAGGTGGAAGAGTGAATATCTGTGTACATGAATGTGTGAGCATGAGTGAGTGAATGAGTGAGTGAGTGAATGAGTGAGTGAGTGAATGAATGAATGAAATAATGAGCCATTAGATGAATGGGTTGATAAGTAAATGAATGAATGCACAAATAGATGCTTGAGTGTGTCAACACGTTAGTACCTAAGCAAATAAACTTCTAATCCAGACCAGAAAATCTACCTTAGATGTAGGGAACCCTTAGAAAGACAGCACGAGGAAGAGAGAGTGGCCTGGCCTTGAGTGAGTTGCACTTTCAGGCTTCTTTAAGGAAGTACCACCTCTTGGCTTCCTGGAGAGCCGTGCGTACTGAGAATGAAGTGAAGCGTGTCCACGCTCTAGACAACATTCCTCAGGGCTGGCTGGGTCCCAGCCCCGGAGTATCGGCCAGGCCGGTTAGGTTGCGGTGGAGTGACTCAGACATGGCAGCCCTGCACCCAGGCAGCCTGCCATCCATCCCACCCACCCACTGTCGTCAAGAGCATTCCATGCCTCGCAGACCCAGAAAGCACCCCAGGGCAATGTGCTGTGTGCTCAGCATTTCCTCCCTGCTTTTCTATCCCTCCCACTCCCCACTCTAGCGCTGTCCTACCCTGTGTGATGTAGTGGAGCCCTGTAGGCCTGGCATTGATACTCAGCTCTGCCACTTAGGCTGTGTGACCTCAGGCAAGTGCCTTAACCTCTCTGAGTCCCAGCTGCCTCATCATTTCAATGAAAATCTTGCTGGTCTCCAGGGGTAGTTGTGAGAGTTCAGAGTGATAATACACACCCAGCACCTAATTTCTAGGTGCTCAACTTTTTTCTTTTGGCAACAGTTTATGGAGCGTTGATACAGTGCCAGCCAAGCACTGTGCTCAGAGATTTATGTGTGTTACAACATTCAGTCCTTGAATGGCGTCCCACCAGAATTATATGTGGAAGTCCTAACCACCAGGACTTCACAATATGACCTTCATCTGAAAATAGGGTCTCAACAGAGGTGAGCAAGTTAAACTGTTGTCCTTATGTTGGGCCCAATCCAACGACTGATCCTTAGGAAAAGGGGAAATTTGGACACAAATAAATATGAGATCAATTAAGATCCCGAACTCTTCCTAGAAAAAGTGCTACAGACCTCATTGCTGAATATCACTACGGTCACCTTCGAAGTACTCCCCTTGGGAAGCTATGCACCGATGCCAGTGCCTAGTCCACTCTTCAAAGCAATTTTGGAACTCTTTTTCTGGAATGGCCATCGGAGCTGTCATTTTATTACCCTTGATGTCCTGAATGTCATCACACTGTCTTTTCAATATTTCCTTTATCTTCAGGTAGAGAAAGAAGTCAGTAGGGGCCAGATCAGGTGAGTAGGGAGGGTGTTCCAATACAGTTATTTGTTTACTGGCTAAAAACTCCCTCACAGACAGTGCCGTGTGAGCTGGTGCATTGTCGTGATGCAAGAGCCATGAATTGTTGGTGAAATGGTCAGGTCGTCTAACTTTTTCCTGCAGCATTTTCAGCACTTCCAAATAGTAACCTTGGTTAACTGTTTGTCCAGTTGGTACAAATTCATAATGAATAATCCCTCTGATATCAAAAAAGGTTAGCAACATCGTTGCAACAAGTTCGCGAACTTAATGGTAAGACCTCATGTGTGCAGAGGGAAGATGAAGAGACACACAGGGAGAAGTCCTATGAAGATGGAGGCAGAGATCGGAGTGATGTGGCCACAAGTCAAGGGACATCTGGAGCTGCCACAGCTGGAAGGGGCAAGCAAGCTTTCTTCCCCTGCAGGTTCAGAGGGGGCCTGACCCTGCCAGCACCTTGATTCCGGACTTCTAGTCTCTAGAGCTGGGAGACACTAAATTTCTGTTTGTTCTAAGCCTCCCAGTTTGTAACCCTTTCTTTGTGGCAGCCACAGGAAACTAACACATAGGGGATTGGTGCCATTTTGCTGGTAGTGACACTAAGGTTTGAAGGGATGATGGTGGAAAGGGAGGGGCTTGTACTTGGGATTAAGTGTGGGCCTGGGAGATGTGTGGTGACGAGTGTTCCAGAGACTGTTGGTTGGACCCTGTGTCTCCGATGGCCCCTGCAGTGCCCCTACCTTACGCTGGTGACTGTCCTCCCAACCCCCGAGTCCCTGGGTCTGGGGAGACAGGTACACTTACTGTTCTCAGCTTACTTGTGTTTACTGGAAACATGAACAGCACAACCTTAAGCTGCAGCATTGCAGTCCAGGAAGAGCCAGGAATACTATGTGACTCCTGAGAAACATGCCCCCGTTAAAGAGTGAGAAAAATAGGCCGCTTCTGGGCTAGGTGACTTTGGGCAAGTTACTTAACTTCTATGACCCTAAGTTTCCTCATCTGAAACTGGAACTATGACCAACCTCACAAGGTTGTTGTGAAGAGCGAATAAGAAACCATGTGGGAAGCACTTTGCACTGGACCAGGCCCTCGGCCATGGCTGTTATAATAGAGATGCGGTCTCTCAGGGAGCCTATCACTAGAGGGTCACTGGGTGTGTTTACTAGACACACACACACACACACACACACACACACACACACACACACACACGCACGCACACAGTGTGCTGCCTAACAGGACAAAATGCCAGCCAGGAAGCTTCAGTCCACACCCTCTGAGACCCAGGGTCTCAACCCCCTCCCCGCCCTCAAAGCAGGAGGGCATCTCCCCACAGCCCGCACCATCTGCTCATCCAGAGCCGCTTACCTGCCAGGGACCCCGAGGAGCTGTCTCCCCTGCTTTCTGCCAGGTTCTCCCAGGGGCACAACCTAACGTCCTCCTGCAGAGCCGGGGCCCACCCTCCCTCAGGGGTTCCCTCAGGGGTCCGAGCTCCCCGAGGCTCCTCTGTCCCCTCCAGAGCGGCTGGGGCCTGGGAGAGGTGGTGACTCACCGGGCTTTTCTAGATCCGCATGGAGGCTGAACACCCCACAGCCCTTGACAGCACAGGGGGCAGTGGCCAGCTGAGCCACCAGGGGACTCCATGGAGCAGGGAGGTTGGAGAAAATGCCAGACAAAGCCAGGAAGAAGCTTTGGCCTGTAGGGGAGGTGTGTTACCAAAAGCTCTCAGGAAAACAACATTGACAAAAGCTCATCGTCCAGAACAAAGCATGTGTAGAGAAAGGAGTGTGTGTGTGTGCTCGCGCGCGCAGTGGGGCAAAGGCCTGGAAAAACAGGCACTTTTAGCTACACTCTTGGTCCACCTTTTGATAAGACAACTTGGCAATATATACAAAATGTGAATGCATAGATCTTATATTTAAGAATTCCTCGTTTCAGAATTTATCCCGTAGATAGAAGCATACTTGTGTGCAAAAATATAAGTTCAAGGGTGTTTGCTGCAGCAGCATGGATGATAAGAACAGAAACCTCGTCCAGAAAATTCAGTAGGGCTCAGATCCCAAACGGGAGCTCTTTCACCCACCTGGAACTCAGACTTTAGCCAGGAGCCATAGACGGCTTTGAGCAGGTGGAGGGACATGTCCTGAGCGTGCTTTCGATGGATTGTTCAGACTATCAGGGAAGAAAGAGCAGAGCCCAGAAGACCAAAGTCTGGGAGACCAGCTAACAATTCAGGCTTCATTCTTTCTCCTTTGGACAGTTTAAAAGCCTTGTGGTGGCTGGTGGGATGTGGGGTGAGACAGAAAGAGGGGACGAAGGTGATACCCAGTAATACCTGGGAGGGCCCATCCCCTTCTCCAGACCATCCAATCTGCTGCCTCTGAGTAACCAGTGGGGTGAAAGGACAGGTTGGGATTTCTTCAAAGTGCACCCCTAATGACTCCCCCAACACCCCAACCTGGAGAAGAATTGGTGTAGCAGCTCGGGGCCGAGCTCTAGAGTCACCGGGCCTACATCCAAACCCCAACACCACTATTGTGATTCAACAAGTTTATTGACTGCTCCGTGCCTCGGTTTCCCCATCTACAAAACAGGGATAACCAAAGACCCTACCGCATAGAATTCTTGTGAGGGTTAAAAACAAGAATGTGTGTAAAAGCGCCACCCAGAACAGCGCCAGGGGCACAGCAAGCACTCGTTAAACATGAGCTCTGCTTAGCACAACTAGGCATGTGGGAGACGCCTGTAGAAATTTATAAAATCAATGTTCGTTCTAATATTAAAATCAACCTGAAGGCTAATCAAGGTGTGTGAGTCTGATAGTAGAGCAAGATCCCCCAGCCTTCGGAACAGATGGGAAGGAGGGTCAGGGATTCCCAAGGGGGTTGGCGATGGCTCAGATTGGTGCCAGGGCTGGGGCTGGGCTCAGGCCCCACAGTTTGTTGAAAGAATGGACTTGGCCAGGCCCAGCACCTTTGTCAGGGGTCTCCTGAACACAGGAAGCCTCTGGTTTCTTTACTATGGACCCACACCCTCTGGCCCAGCCCTGTCCTAGGATCGCCTCTGAATGGAGTCGGCCATCTTTCCCCTGTGTGCCGGCTTAGACCATCTTTACAGACTTGGGCTCCTCCCTGGGGGCCTGGGGGCATCGTCTGTAATGGAGAATAGCTGGTCCTCCGGAGGCATTCGTGTGTCCATCGGTGGGGGTCCCAGGGAAGCACCTCACTCGCCAAAGTCCTCTTCCCTCCCCAGCGAGTCTCTCCCATCCACTTCGACCATTGCCACTGCCCAGCTGACTCCAGGGAAAGCAAGCTGGGAACAAATGCAGGTTGGGTTAGGGATGACAATGGAATGCGAGTAAGAAAGGGATAGATACATGATGGGAGTGGAAAGGGCTCTATACAAATGGAGCAGGGTCCCTGAGCAGAGTTCAGACATCTCTCTTTCTTATCCTCCTAATTGTACACAAACAGGACAGGATACATAATTTGTGGGGCCCATAAAAAAATGAACACATGGGGCCCCTTGTTCAAAAATTAAGAATTTTAAGACAGTAACAGCAGAGCATTACAGCAAGCACAGGCTCTCCCGAACATGGGACCTGGTGGGGCCACACAAGTCACACCCTGTGAAATCAGCCCCGTAAACAGAACTCTGAGTGCATGCATGTGTGTGTGTGTGTGTGTGTGTGTGTGTGTTTCTGGGGAAAGAACCCTCAGCTGTCAAGGTTGTGACCCAGAAAGGCTAAGAATCACTGTGACAGAGTAAGTGAGGGCCCCTGCTTCTCACTCCCACCTCCTTCCTCCCCTCAGACAGGCTGGGGCTCCACGTTGTGACCCCCAGGGAGCAGAGTAGGGGTTTAGTGACACGTTGATGGAGCAGACTTCAGAGCAGGCCGGGCTGTGGTGGCTGTGGGGACAGAGACAAACGGACATGTGAGAGATGGCGGGTGGGCAGGAGTGGATGGGATGAGAGAAAAAGAAAGGCATGAATCTGCCCCCAGGTGTGTGGCTCCAGCAGCTGGACCAATCGATGGTGATTCTGTACATGGAGATGGAGAAAGGCTGGCAGAAGATCACGTGTGGTGTTTTGCTTTGTTGGGTAGCAAAGGGGATACAAAAAAAAATAAAAAAAATCCCGTTCTGGCCACGAAAAGGTGTCAAGCAGACAGACACTATAGCTCAGAAGGAGGATGAGAGCGAGATCCACACAGTTGGGTCAATGGCTTAGAGGCGGCATTTTGCCTCATTGGAAGGGGTGAGGTCTCCTAGCTGTGCAATGGGACCTCTGTGACTCTGGGCAAATGACTTAACTGCACTGCCACTCTGCACTCTCATTTGTAAAACGGAGGTAAGAATAATATCCTCTTTGTAGGATTTCATATATGAGCTTGTGGAAGGGAAATGCTCAGCATGGGCCCTGGTACCTCCTAAGCACTCAGTGAGTGTCAGCTATTATTATTATTATTATTATTAATTATTGTTGTTATTCCTTCTCAAATATCTACTAAGCCCCCACTGTGGATCAGGCATTGCTGTGGGTACATGTCAGAAGGTGATAAGTGTTATCTATGGCATAAGGAAAAAGAGAGCATAAGGGGGTCATGGAGCCGGGGAGAGATGGTAATATTAAAGAGGGTGGTCAGGTCACTTTGCTCAAAAGTGAATTTGAGCAAAACCCGAGAGGTGAGGGAATGCACCAAGTGGATGCCTGGGGGAGAAAGGTTCCAGGCAGAGGGAACAGCCAGTGCAAAGTCCATAAGGAGAGTTGTGAGACATGAGGTCAAGGAGTAAAGGGTAGGGGGAACTTTGTAAGAAAAGTCTTCACAGCAGAGGTGGCTGGTCCTCCAACCTGGCAAAAGCAGATCTCCAACCCAATGAGGCAGAAGGTTCTTGGACATGGCAGAGATGGCAAGCTCTCCAATATGGTGAAAGGAACCAGCTCTCCATGTGGCAGCCGCCCAAGGCTGGGGGTAGGTTCTGAGGCTTCCCTCCTCCCCTAACCCCACTTCCCTAGAAGGGCCTCACCTGGCATAACATGCTCACCAGCCGGGCCTCTCCTCCTTTTGGCTTTGGCGTGTCTTGTCATGATGAAACTCGGCTGGGCCTTTGTTCCAGGACTCCCAATCAAAGCATAAATCTGAGTCATTTTCCCCTGAATCTGTGGAGGTATAAGACAAGGCCTCCTGGGTGCTCACATCTTGTCTCCTACCCCTGACGCAAAAGGAGCCCCCATCGGGCCTAGGCATCCCTGCAGCTTTGCCTGAGGCCAGGTCACCATGGCAGAATCATGACATATGGGACAGCTCAGACCTCAGGAAGACGTCAGGGCCTTGAATGTGACCAGGGATCAGAAAGAAGGTTGTCCTGTGGCTCAGAAAGTGGCCGTATCCACCTAGTAAACAAGGAAGGACCCTAGAGGCGAACAAATTACCTGCCTGTATTAGGAGTGGTCCAGAGCATGCACTGAGGAGACACAAACCCGACCATCCATTTGTCCACCAGTCCCTTCATTAACAAATATCTGAATACGTATGTACCATGACTTCCACTGCAGCATTGTTTTGTGGTAACACACACACAAGCAATAGAACACCCTGGGAACCATGGGTGTGTGTGTCCATCATAAGAAGTCTGGTTGACTGAAATCTGGCAGACTCCCACCAAATGGAGACCTGGCACATCCATCCAATGGGATGTCATGAAGCTGTGAAAACTACTGCATTAGGCCTGTATCTTTCTACCTGCAGGACACCTATGATGCACTGTAAGCAAGTCGCAGAGAAATGTATATGGTAGAACACTCCCTCCCCCGTATTTTGGGGAAACCTACACGTGTCATTAGAGATACATGAGCTTGCTAACATGGCTTACCCTGGGAAGGCAACATGAGAAAGGAGATGGGGCAGGGAGATTATTATTTTTCTTACTACATATACTCCTGTTTCACTGATTGCAGAGAAGTAAAGGAAGCTGAAGAGAGCCCTCAGACTGTAGACCAAGAGCAGGAGACAGAAGAGGCTGAGCCTCAGTGCCCTCATCTGTAAAATGGGCATAACCCTCTCCTGTGATGAGGGTTAACTTCATCAGAAATAAGACATGTAAGATGGATGATCCACAATGTTGGCTCATTACCATGAGTTAAAAATCAGCGTGATGGCTTAAAGTGTCTGTTGCTCACTAGACACAGTGATTGTCTTCTGAACACGTACTATGTGCTAAGTGTTTCACATGCATTTTCTCATTTAATCCTCTTTACAACTTCCTGAAGGTGATTGCTGTTGTTATTCACATTCTATAATGAGGAAAGCTCAGAAAGGTGAAATGTTGGGTCTCACAGCTAGAAAATGATCTGCTGGACTCAAATCCGCCTCCCACGCCACAGGCCGGGGTGGTTCCATCGGTGAGCCTGTTAGAAGGCAGGGAACTCAAAGGCAGCTTTGAAATTAACAACTTGCTCCAAGGACCAGCATGAGAGATGGGTAGGACCCTCAACAGGCATGGCCTCTGGTGCCACTTCTCTGTCTCAGCCCTAATTCCATGTCTTTGGAGATTTCTCTTCTTCTTTCTGTCAATTACTTTCAAATCACAAAGGAAATGTCCTCAGTACAGTATCTTCCCCTTGAAGGGCATGTGTGGCTTCGTCCTCTCTCCCCATGTCATGGTCGGGGATTGATGTTGTCCCCACGGCCAGCTTCTCCAGGGCTCAGCTGTCCACGACCTTTTCTTGCCTTAGTGCCCACTCACCAGGCAGCTCCCTTCTCTTCCCCACTTGCTCCTCTCTTGACTTGGGAAATCGTGTCCTCATGGGCCACGTGGCACTCGCTGCTCAACTCTGCCTCCTGGGCCCTGAAAATGCCCTGCTGAGCCAGGCTGGGGGTTGGGGGTTGGGGGGGAGGGGCAATCAGAGCTACTCTTGTCTGTTTTTCATACTGGTTTCCAGGCCAAACTGACTCCAATAAAAAGATCCACAGCAGACTAGAAAGCCACAGGCTAGGGTGTCGCAAGCCCCAACCCCCCTCAAACCCTGGCAGGCCCACACCCTGGGTTGGGGCCAGTTCCTAGCACAAAGACAGAACAGATGCAATAATACTTAGAGTTCCAAGAAGACAGGGAAGCTGAGTGAGGGTTGCTTACCTCACTTTAAGGACGGTTTCTGGTCATTGCAAAATTAACAGAAGGACTCATTTCTTAGTGCCACGTGAGATGTCGGTGGGTAAACAGCCTCTCAGGGCAGGGCAGCTTGTGGATGGCTTTAGAGCGGGGCCTCCAAGGAGAATGACTTGGAGAGTAGTGCATTAGACCTTAGGTACAGTGCACCCCCTTCCAGAGGAGCCATCCAAAGCCACTCCTAGGCTTCCTTCTACCTTGATGAAACTGATACTGACTGGATATTTCTCAGCCTATAAGCACCTACTATGTGCCACATGTATACACATACTGTGTGCATCTCTCCACAGCCCCAAAGGTAGGGGACCATTATTATCTCCATTTGGTAGATGAGAAAACTAAGGCTCAGGGAGGATCTGCCCAACGTCGCACAGCTGGTAGGTGGCAGAGCCAGGATTTGACACCAGACGATTGGTACTCGTAACTACTTCATAAATGAGTGACCTTGGACGGGTTGCTTCTCTGAGCCTCGGTTTTCTCAGTTGTACCATAAGGATTACTTCACAGGTTATCCTGAAGACTAAATGAAACGATTCGCATCAAGTATTTAGCACAAGGCCTAGCACACAGCGTTCAAAAAAGCTTAGCTGTTATTATGAACTCTTAAGGGGCAAGGCTGAAATCGGGGCTCAAGGCTCCTAGACTCCAGACAGACGGCTTTTATAGCCACTATATAGACAAGTGCTGTTTCACCATCCATTGGTCTGACACCCGAGATGTGCCCCTCAGGGAGGGCTGGGGTCCACCCTGGGAATGAGGAGATCATACTTTAAACCAGCATTTTCTGGAAGCTCTCGCCAGGAACTCCTAATAATTACACCATTACCAGCCCCCACATTTGAGTATGGGGCAGGTTGGTGGGGGAACTGCTCATCCTGTCTCAATGCTATCTGACCAGACGTGGCAGCACACTCAGGACCATCCCTGCCCAGTTGGCCAAAGGTCATGGGCTGGGAGGTCAAGCAGTCCCCAGGAAGAGGTCCAGGGAGACCGGACGCCTGACAGAAGTGTCAGTCCTGCCACGTGGCCAGGCTGCATCCTTGCCCACAGGACCCCAGCTTCCCTCGTGGTCAGCTCCACCTGCCTCCTGCTTCTCTTGGTGGCATGCTGAGCTCAGGACGAGTATCAGCCAGGTGCAGTGATCCTGTGTCCCAGAGAAACCCAGATCGTCCCTGATGTGTGGTCTGGGCAGAAAACAGTGTGTCACTGGGCCCCTGATAAATACCTAAGGCTGCCATACCCCGTTGAGCAAGTTGTTTATTGCACAAAAGCATGGAGCTAAAGGGGTGAGAAGGACTGAAATCCAGCCCCTGCTCTGCTCGGAGCCTTGTGCCCTGGCTGCATTCACAGGAGGCGGCACCGTTTACTAATTCATCAGCCCAGAGGGGCCACCTCTTTCTGAGGACCCCTGCTAACACCAAAGACCTTACGTGCTAGCAGTGGCCCTAAGGGGACACATACATGCACACATATGTATTGCTTCCCAGTCAAACTTGGGGATTCACTCTCGGACTCTTGGTTAAGAAACTTTAAACTACCAAGTCAGTCCTTTTCTCTTTCAGGTGACCACCTGCCAACTGTGAGGCAGCTGTGAAAAGGCCTGAAGGAAGCCTCTCTCTCTGCAGTGGTTTCAGAGCCCCCAGCCCAGCCCCAGGATTAGGACCCTGCCTGGGCAGCTCACCTTGGCTGAGCAAGAAGTGAAACCAGACAATCAGCAAGGACAGCAGCAAGCTCACGGGCAGGCAGAGCCAGAACACCAGGAAAGAAAACGTGAGGTCGTTCACCAGCGGTACCAGAGGATACTTCATGGCGTGTGTGTGCCTAAGCCGGGCCAGCATGGGCTGGGCTGGCAGGGTTGCCCTGGGGACCTGGTGGGCTGGGCCACGCTCTGCTCTCAGCCCAATTGTGACTGAGCTGGCGACGTAACAGGGAAGTCACAGTGTCCTTCAGGTGAAGGGAGAGCTGTTTTGGACAGGAGCCGGGGCAGTGAGAAGCAAAGCCTGGGTTTGGAGCCCTGCTAAGGGGCTACTGGGTTCATGTGCCACCTCCCCGATCCAGTTGTAGGATAGAAATAATCCTTACCTCACCAAGCTGCTAAACGTTAGAAAAAAAAGTGCTGAAATAAACACTGCCCCCAGGTGGGTGTTCAGATGTCTGAAGTCTCAGATTCCTCCAGGAGCCAGCCAGATCTCTGGTTCTGAAATTCTGGCTACACATGCCCACATTTACTGTGTGGGAATGTGCAGACTGGATGGGGCTCAGTGCCTCTAAAGTGGGCAGATGTCAGCTCCAGCCAAGAACTGAGATGCGGGAAATGCAGGGCCAGTGTTGCCAGCTCTCCTGACTTTTGCAAGAGAGCCCCCAAATCTGGATTTTGATGTGAAATCTCCCAATTTAACAATGTTGAATCAAACGTAAAACATTGTTAAACAAGTCTGCCGAGCCAAACTGGGTCACTGGGCTGCCATTTAAAAACTTTCTAACACATAGTATAGACCCTCAATAAATTATTATTATTTAATCTGGAAGCTTCAGCGCCTCTCATTAGGGTTTTCAGCGAGGGGCTTCTAAGGCTTTAACCTTGTTCCTTTAGCTCCCAAGTGGGCAGAATACGCCCAAAGGCCCTCCTTACCGCCTATCTCATTAATTCACTCACTCATTCATTCATGAAGTAGTCAACTTCCATGTGCCAGGAATCATGGCAGGAAGGGGGCTCTGGCCCTCCCAGGGCCTGACAGCCCCTGAGCTGGAGGGAGACTGGCCAGGCTGGGAGCCTGACTGATGTGGGAAGTCCACATGAGGAATGGCTGCTGCTGTGGAGGGGAAGGAGGCAGAGTCTGGTATTCTCCATGAGGGTCCTCAGACCACCTGCCTCTGTCACTGCTGGCAGGTGGGTGGGGGCTGGCGGGTACTTACTTCACATGCAGATTTCCACGCTCATCCTGTTCCACTGAGTCAGAACCTCTGTTAATGGACAACAAGTCTGATGCAGACTTGATTCTGAAACTATGGCATTTCATGGAACACTGGAAAGTTGGGCAGCCCCAGCTCCAGGATGGGGGAACAGCTTCAGGAAGTGGGGGGGCAGACCTAAAGGATTCATGGGGTAGAAGGACCCCCTTAGAGGAAGCCACCAGCCCAGGGAGAATGGCAGGTGGGGCCAGCCACAGTAAAAACGGGATGGAGAGGGGAGGGGAGAGGGGGAAAAAGCTGGGGCTTGGAGGACCAGTGTGTTTAGAGGGAGTCTTAGCCCAGCTGAGGGATGACCGGAGTTCCTGGAAAAGGAAGTCTGGACAGATGGTATTAGAATGTGTGCAAGAAGCACAGTGCCCAGGTGGGCTGTGCCACTCAAGAGCGAGGTCAAGACGAGGCGCTAGGTGGTCTTGTCTGGGTTGGGGGTGATTTCTAGGCACTGGGTCCTGAAGGGGCTGGGGTCAGAAAGAACTGGACAGCACAGATGGGAAAGGCTTGCACACACATTTTCTTGCCAGACCCACAAACAGGGCCACAGTGCAGTCAGCCTAGGGAGAAGCTTCCCTGGTCACGAGGGCCCACCTGGGGGTCCTATGGTGAGCTGGCAGAGCAGGTGTGGACACACACCTGCAGGGGACGCAGTTCCCAGGCGCACTTCAGGGTGACGTCATATGGTCAGCGCTAGGCTGGAGGGGTGGCTCTCCGCAAAGGCACACATCAGTTTCCTCAAATGGTACCACCACCCCACTATGTATGATCTAGGCATTAAAGTGCTAATCTGGACCCATGGAACCCTCTGCAGCCAACTCTATTCAAAGGGGCGGTGATCACCTCTCTGCGCCTCTCCCCTTTCCTGACTGACCAGCCCTGGCAGAACTCAGATTTTCTGCAGGCAGAGAGCACGGCTGCCATTTCCGTGTTCCCAACACACAGCCAGCCAGCCCCTTGGCAACTGCCAGCCTCTGCAAGGTGGGCCTCTGTTGGCAGTGCTTTAATTATACAAGCTCCTCCCAGTATAGGAAGCCATCTTTTAAAATTAATCGAATTTTGAATACTTTGATGAAACCCGACACAACCAGGGTGAAAACCCAGACCTAAATTATGAAGGACGGCCAAAGCAGAACCCCCCTGGGAAGAGCAAATTAGGAACACCCATGCCGGAGCCAACTCCCCCGGCCTGAAACCAAAAGCACACACGACGTTATTAGATAAGAATCTCCTTAAAATTTAATTGACTAAATGTATTACATTCAATATTCCATGGGTTTCTTCTGGACAAAGGATCGGCATAAATACAAACAAGCCTCTGGGCCTTCTTCCCTCACCAACGAAGAGAAAACACAGGAGGCGAGGGGACACGAGTGCACCTTCATATTTACATTTCACCTTTACTTTACAGTTCAGTGCCAGAAATATTTACAGAAAATACAATAAGAAAAAGATCATGTCTTGGCAACATACCGAAATTCATACAAATTGTATATATGATTTTAAGCACAGAATGATACTGCTTATTTTTAGCCACAACTGCCAAGCCCTTCGGAGGAGAAAGATGTTGGTCACTGCAAGAGACAAGGACTTGGGAAACTTCATTTGCTTCAACAAGTATTTATTGGGCGCCTACTGTATGCAAGGCACTGTGGAATCCCAAATTATACCTTTTCCCTCACCATTAAAAAACAAAAAAAGCATCTGAAGAACATGAGTTGATACCCTAAGAAAAACACTATACAGTACATGGCTTCTTTAGCTACTGAGAACCCACAGTTTAATTCCACATTGAGCGGGTGGATTACCTCCCATCTCTCCATCTCAGGAAAAGAGGCTGTCATGGAAATCCTTACAACAGACCATTTAACACAACTCGTTGTTTCATGTAAACATAGAAATCAATTTTTTTTTATGAAGACATAACCTGAATGGATTTTTAAATGCTGAATGGAGAACTACTGCCAGCAGGAGTGTCAAATTACCTTCAATACATTTTTAACCATCTACTGCAAAACCCATCTGAGCAAGGCTGACTCCCATTCTGGGTAAAGCTCCACCTTCCAGCAGAAATAAATACTCTCGAAGACGCTGCCTCGCTAAACACCAGTCTGCAGAGCCTGACAAGTACTTCCTCAGTGTGGGCAGAAGTAACCATTTGTGGAGGCCTCACGACATTACTGGCCAAAGATGTAGGTTTTGGTATTTATAAGTGAGTCCAGAGGAGAATGGGCTGCCCTGAAGTGGAGGACTGGGAAACGGAGGGCAGCATGGATGTACGCATGCGCGCCCGTGTGTGTGGGGAGGGCAGGGCAGGAGGCGGTCAATCTACCTTGTAACCATTCCAGTCAAAAGGCCAGTGGCCAGAAGGGGGAGGAAAGGGGGAGGAGGAAGCACTGGACAAAAGGGAGAGCAGCTGAACAAGGAAAGAATTAAACCTGACAAAAGCCCCCCTCACTGTCCTCAGAGTTCCCAGCTAGAGGAGGGAGAAAGCCTCCATCCCCCAAATGTGGGAAAGGAGTGGAGGGACTACCTGCCTCTGTCCCTTGGGTGACGCTTTCCCTGTCACTGAATGCCATGCTCACCCACCTCCTGGTGCGCTTGTCACATGCAGCAACTAAACTGTTTAAGCCACGGCCCAAGCCGTCCTGGCTTCGCCCCAAAGGTTAAGATCACATGCTAGCAAACCTACCACGTGGACGACTAAAGACTGTCACTGGGATGAAATACGCTCCGCGGTTATTTCTACTCAAAGACTCTTAACAAGGGCAGTTGGGTGAACTCAGTGACCATGAACTCAAGCCCATACCAGTGAAAGGTGCAAGGGTCCTCAATGCTCCTTTCAGGTCGATGCTGTTTTGAGCGGAAGGAACTGGCGGTCCTACACTGTTTGTGTCTCACATGCTGGGGCTTCATGCCTTTGGGGGCTGCACCGTCCTGAATCCACCCCTCCTTCCTGGGAGACCATAAAGTCTTTCAGATCACAAACTGCATTCAACACAGCTATTCACTTACCAAAGCCATTCGAATTACAAAAACTTGCCAGAAATTAGAGTAAATTAAAGGACCAGGAAGCCCACCCCCGACATGCACACCACGGTACATTTTTCTGACAGTAAAACGAAGCCAAAGGTAAAAGTTTTATCTGAAAAATCACACTGAGGGAAGTACACCTACATCAGTTATTTTTAACCTCTGGAATGTTATGAGTTACACAAGCCTTCTTTGTTCACGTCCACTAGAACAAGGGCCTATTTTCCCCTTGAACCATCAATCTGGAATTTCCATGAAAGTTGTTAAACCTCACCTTATACCGGCTGAGCTATGAAAACATTTTCAGGGTAGAACTTGCTAAACTTTATCATAATCCCCTTCCCCCATGCTACCATCTCGAAATATCAATTTATTGCCCAAATGAAAAAGAAAATCAATTACTGAAAAACATTATACCTGAATGGAAACTGGAGTCATAGAAGGTGGAGGTTTCTTTTACCTGAGCTTAAAACAAACACGAAGAAAAGTACGGCAAACTTAAAACCAAGAGCCATTATGCCCACATTTCTTGCTTACAGATGACAAAAAATACACACTTCTGGAACAAAAATATCTGCACAGGGATTTAGGCCCTACACTATCCCGCACCCCCTAATTAAACTACCAAAACATCAAACCAAACAGGCCACTGTAGCCCTCACCTACGGTATCTACTGACATCAGAATTCAAGTGTGAAATCACCCCTATACAACTGTGATCACTCTTCTTTGGACTTTAAATGTCACTTGTCTTAACATAAAATAATCTTAATAAAGAAGAACGCACATAAGAATAGGAGAAATGAGCGGTGTATACTCTAGCACTGTAACAGGAATCTTTGTAAGGAAGTTCTGGGTCTGGCCGCCTCAAAACATTTATCCCTGGCAGAAAAGTAGCAGCGAGGTAACAGAAGAATTTCCAAATGAAAACAACAGCCATTTCTAACAGCAGCCGCCCGAAAGGGTGGTCACTAATGTTTGTCAATGATGATGGAATCCAGTAGCTCTCTGGGAGAGATCTGAATTAGTAGCTGTGAGAGGCTATTTCCTGAACCACAAATTAGAATCCTTCATAAACTACTGCAGTCTCCTGCTTGGTCCTGAAATAAGAGACAGTGGATAAAACCAAATAATTTTCAATCCTTGTTGTAAATTTACATTTCTTACTATGTAACCAAGAAATTACCAAGAATTACAAATGTTTAACCTGTCATTGTATCACCGAGCTGGACAACACTGCCGAAAGTGGAGGCATCGCTGCTGTCATAGCATTTAGCCCCACAAACTCCATTTGTACCCCCAGTAAAGGACAGGGCTGTGCCTCCATTTTGGATCTGTTCCTGGGCTGCCCAGAAACTAAGGCCTTCAGTCAGGTCTGTGCATTGATGAGAACAACAACTTTTTGAAATTGGAGAGAGAATGAAATATTTTAATGTCAGACTTCTTATCTGAGCAGAAAACATTTATGTTCTTTTCTGTCAGCTGGACAGTTGGATGACAAATGGACCTACGAGCGAGCAGAAAGATGAGATTTCTTTCCTTCTCCTCCACGCTGTCAACAAGAGTCTTTAAATGTCCTGGAAGATTCTGAGACAGATTTTAATTTTGGACACAACCTCCTAAAAAGTGAGGTATAAAACTATCTTCAGCTTCTAATTTGCAAATTTGATACTACCAATGCACGTTTAACTGAGATGCATAAAAGCCTTTCTCCTCAAAAGGCTTAGATTTAACTAAAATTGTCATTTTAAAAAGGAAGTTTATGGCTAAAATGTATATCATCATTACCAGCAGGAGTATGATTGTGTCTGGGAGCCCATTTCACTAGAAAGCCAGAAGTCTTCTATCAAATGGGTTTATAATGTTTCTTCTATCTGGTGATTAAACAGTAAGCTCTTGGGGAGTGATGGTTTTTATTTTTACAGTGATCACCTATTCAATTGTTTTGCTTTGATAGATATTATGGCCCCAAACTGAAGTTCAAGAGTCTTAGACAGACAGTGGTCTAAGAACTGCAGCTTCTGAGTCCAACCTCCTGGAAGAGCGAAGTATAAAACTCTGGCTCCAACTGCTTGTTCCGGTACTTGTTGACAATGTCGGCGATTTTCTGTTTCCGGCGGACGTGTGGCGGACTGTAGGAATCGCTCTCCAGTCTCTTTCTTCTACAAATATTAATTACAGTCTGCCTCACCAGGAAACCTTGAAAACAGAGGGTTTTAAAATCAGTGTGAACAACCAGTCAGGTAGGTGAACCGTCAGTACTGATGTGAACCACTCTCCTCAAACTCTAACTGTATCGTTTCGTTCCATTTGCAAAATGGCCCGTCCCCGGAGACAAGGACGGAGCTCCACTAAGACAAAACTGTCAGAGAAACACACAATGGCAAGGAAAAACAGAATCAAAATCTGGTCTGAAAACCCACTTCCTGCCCTGGATTACAAACAACTATCTTCATTTTCCAATAGGAAGCTTGTGAACTATAGTTCTACTCATACGCACTAGATGAAGCAGTTCGGAACAAAACTAAACATGCTTCCTTTTTACCAAGACCACAGCATTTTTCACATGTGGGACCTATTAAGTATTGTCACTGTTTCTTTATTTCTACTTCTTTTGGGGTCATAAAAATGTTAAAGAGAGGGCCGGCCCGGTGGCTCAGGCGGTTGGAGCTCCATGCTCCTGACTCCGAAGGCTGCCGGTTCAATTCCCACATGGGCCAGTGGGCTCTCAACCACAAGTTGTCAGTTTGATTCCTCGAGTCCCGCAAGGGATGGTGGGCTGTGCCCCCTGCAACTAAGATTGAACATGGCACCTTGAGCTGAGCTGCCGGATGGCTCAGTTGGTTGGAGTGCATCCTCTCAACCACAAGGCTGCCGGTTCGACTCCCGCAAGGGATGGTGGGCTGTGCCCCCTGCAACTAGCAACAGCAACTGGACCTGGAGCTGAGCTGCACCCTCCACAACTAAGATTGAAAGGACAACAACTTGACTTGGAAAAACATCCTGGAAGTACACACTGTTCCCCAGTAAAGTCCTGTTCCCCTTCCCCAATAAAACCTTTAAAAAAAAAAAAAAAAGTTAACGAGAAATAGAGAAATAGAAGAACTCTTAACCCGTCAGCCGCATGTGAAGACCTTACCAAGTGCTCGCCTGCTGACAATCATCCCATCCACAAGAGGGATGACCATGTTAAATTTTCCAGTGGCTCCTTGAATTTTTATCCGGAATAATCCAGTGTTTAACGGGTGGATGAATATGACGGGAACTTCTTTTTCGAGAGTGGTAGATCTTAAGAAAAGAAAACTTTCTTTACCTCAGATAATCAAGGATTGAAGTCCCTCACGTACATACAAGAATACCACGGGGACTTGTTGCCAAGCAGTGTTTGAGAAGAGCCAAGAAGGTCAGTCTGCTCAGAGTCCTCTTTCTGGGGGCCCAGGATGAAGCTCCTGCCAATACCTGACCCTAAATACCATCACTGGGCTCAGGCTTGTTAACCTGACAAAAAAGGCACTAAAAATGTGCTTAGAGAACTACTGGAACACAGGGTGGAAGAAAAGGCCAGAGAAATCTATTGTGGGGAGCTGCAAACCTAGCACCCAACTACGGGCCTTTCACTTAGCTCCTCCTCCTCACAGAGAAGAAAAGGGGCTGTTCCGAGTGCAGGGAATTCCACTACAGCCAACGCTGACAGACAAGTGAGAGTACAGCTCAAGTCCATTATGGGAACCCCCGATGTCATTTTTTTTCAGGGGTGGAGGGAGGAGGTTGGGAGGGCCTCCTCAGCAGAGGTGACCAATGACCACATCTTGGCTGAGCCAAAGTCATCCAAGCCGCTGACAGATAATGGGCACTATAGCCAACAACTGTACCTTTGGAAAACTGAATGACACCTTAATGTGTCTGGGACATGCCAATGCATCTATAGGTACTTGTGTGACTCTGTGGGGCTACATGTCAGGGTTGGTTGTTTTTTCCTTTTGCAACATGGTGAGCGTTCTTTCTGTGCAGGTAAAGAGATTTTGGCCAAAGCAACAGTGAGGCAATTTTTTAAGACGTTAAATAAAAATCGATCCTATACTAATTCTGCTCCCAAGACAAATTCTAAACTTCACTAATCTACCAATAAAATACAAATTGTACAGTCTGAGAATTTTTGACCTAAAAATATTTTTAAAAAGTACAAGACACTTAAAAGTTCTCTTCCAAACTAGTTCTAGAAAAGTCCATCTCATGAAAACTACTCTAGTCTCTTTAGTAAGTCAGTGTCATGGAGAAAAAGTAAAAACAGGACTGTTCCGGATTAAAAGAGACTGAAACAATACAAGATGCAAGGTCCTGAAGTGGATTCTCATTTGAACAAATTATCTGTAAATGATGTTTAGAGAAAATGGATAAATGTGAATATAAACTGGTTACTACATGAAATTAAGGAATTGTTAGTAACTTTATTATTGTGATAATGTCATCTTTATTGGAAAAGTGTTCTTAATTTTTTGGAGATGCATACTGATGTAATTAGAATGTTAGGATACCTGTAATTCACTTTAAAATACTTCTGCATAAAAAATACAAAGTTTTAAGAATGACTTGCCCTCTTCTAGAAATTGTGAAATGTTAAAATAAATCATCTTTACTTACTTCATTCCTACAACAATCATTTAACAATGTGAGACTAAATTCTTCTTACATGCAATACAAATCAGATCATGTAAATAGAAGGGCACTTACTCTAAATCAAAATATCAAGTTTAGCTTGAATATCAAGGGTAGCTCTACTGAGATGTGCGAAATGAGGTTAGCATTTGGGTTCAGATCTTTTTCTCATTTATTTACTGAACATGTGATGCCGAGGCACCTCTATGAGCCTATTTTATCTCATTTGTAAAACGAAGATGATAATTGTCCCGCTGGAGTTATTTTAAAGTATGTGTTTCAATCAAAAACAGGCAAGCAAAAAGCCTTGGAACTATAATGCCTATACAGATACATTGTTACTATTCTTGCAATCATATTATTTTCTTTTTATCCTTTGCATGCCACAATAGAAATCTTAACATTATAATAAAGTTAGTATTGCATTTTACTTAGAAATACGTTTCCATTAAATAGCTCATGTGATGAGGCTATTTTAACTAGAAATACTTTTCCATTAAATAGCTCATTTGATGAGGCTATTTTAACTATCTACCCAGAATGTTTTGACCAGTTTAACTCCATTATGTCTATCTAACATTGCTACCCTGTCATTACAGTCTTCATTAATACTTAATTGCCTTCATGTTTTCTTTTGCTGCAGATACATGCAAAGCAGCAGTTAAAATTATGCCATTTAAAAATCCTGCTAATCTGATCACCTTGTGCATTTATCTACCAACTTCTTTTTCTCTAATTATGTTTATTATTGCCTTCATTCCTTCTGTTTCATTATCTATTTCTTGATTAAACTGCAATCAACATACTCTAAAAAATAGGTTTCTCTATACTTAAAGACATGCTGATAAACTTCCAGCAAATAAGAGTGTACCTCAGAGAAGTGCTACTATTTGCAGTAGTTTCCACACCAGTACTGATTTCTGTCATCAGGTCTGAGAGGGGAAAGTTTTCTGAAAGAAAATAATAGCATTACAATTAATACTCCCTCCTACTTCCCAAACAAATAATAGGAAATCTAATTTTTTAATCTCTTTACACAAGCAAGCAACAAACATATGACTGTGCTCTCCTACAATGCATAATCCTAACTGTTCCTCACAAATACAAAAATTCTCCCTCAAGACATACTTCTGCCAAGTTCATCTAAAGCAGAGATTTTTACAGAACATAATCTGTAGGCTTGGAAAGGGTTTTGGAGGGATTGGAAAGCAGCTATCACACTTTCCCACAAACTCTGAGCTGGATGAGAGTCTAGGCTAAATATGCATTTCTAATGCTCTTATGTTGCTGATATAAAAGTTACAAGGAAGTTATCCACAGCAGAGTTCCTAAGGACAAATGAATCTTCACACTAAAACTAGACAGGAGGGTTCGTGGGAAGAGGATGAGGGAAATGTACCCACCCCCACCCCCTTTCCAGAGGTCCTGGGGCAAGTGGGACCAAATGGGAACAAACCGTTAACTGTCACACCACGCACAGCTAAAGACTCTGTATCCACTTGACTCATCAAATCTTCACGACAATGAAATAAATAGGTACCATGAGTGTCTCCATTTAACAACGAGTCATCTAAGGCTAAGGAAATGAGTGAGTGGTGGAGCCGGGATACAAACCCAGGCTTGCCAAACTCCAGTGCCAGCCCTTGGCCGCCACACCGCGCCCGTGCTGCTGCTCCCTTTAGACATTTACCAAGTCACTGTCATTCTGCTGTAACTGCACGTACGGGCAGAGCCCTTATACAGTACCTATATCATCATAGCGTTCTACCCAGACTACAGAAACTCTTGTCTCAGGTCCGAGGGGAGGCACAGGGCGACCCTGAGGCAGCTTCTTCATTCTGGAACTGGGACTGAGCTGCATGAGGCAGAGAAAAGCAGAAGAGGGGGAGAAAGAATAAAAGAATAGGCTTAATAAAGCTACAACCATACATGTATCAAGCTGCCCAGTGACGTAAGTAGTAAGTCATGGGAAATCAGTTCAGAAAAAAAGTCTGAAAGACATTTGCCACCAAGCTCTTAATTGGCTTCTCTCCTTATCAAGCCTCAATCTAAAACAAGGAACTGAAGGTCTAAAATCCTCAAGGGGAAAAAAGGTAAGGAATACCGAACAATCACAATTGATAGAAATAAAAATAAAATTTGCGGGAATGTCTTCACAAGCTCTTGAAGGACTTGAGTCTCTCCACACGGCCAGAAAGCAGCATGCTTCTCCATCACAGCAACACTGCTGATTTGCCTGGGAGCCTTATCTCTTAAATGTCCCATCCGCAAACTCTTCCTAGTTCTCAGACCAACTGCAATTGAGGGCACAAAAATCCCTTTTTCTTGTCAGCAAAAACGAAAAAGAAAAGTTGCTTAAGTCTTCACTATTAGGCACCGTTTGCTTGTGGCTCCCCTGCCCACCCAACTGGCTTTAAGTTTCTTTGAAAGGCTAATAGGACTATGTGGTTCCCCAGCAACTGGCGTGGCACACTGAGTCCCATCACTGTTAGGGCATGAAGCAGAGCTGAGTTAATGCTAAAGTCCTAAACAACGCTATGTGTACAGAGAAAGAATTGCACACTTACGTTGAATTTTAAAAATAAAACTGCTTTCTTAGCACAAAAATATACACGTCTTTCCTAGATGACCAGAGACCATGGCAATCAATTCCCCTGATTCCTGTTGCCATTGTGGAATTCACAGAAAATGACTGAAAAAGAGCTTTCCCTCAAAGTAGTGACAGACATGCAACCTACTCAGAGCCTATTTTCTTAGCATCGTCGCTCCTGATCAGCTTTGAATCTCTGACTTTCTCCATCTCTGACTTCCAATCCTAGATGTAAAGGGCTCCTGTGAGTAGGTCAGGCCTACCTAGATTGATCTCCCTTTTGATTAACTCAAAGTAACCTTAATTATAGCTACAAAATCCCTTTTCCATATAATGTAACAATCACAGGCTATCTCATCATATTCACAGGTTCCACCCACATGCAAGCGGATGACATTATACAAGGGCAGAGTCACTGGAGGTGGTCATAGAATTCTGCCTAACACACTGACCTTTTTTCCTCCAACACTGCTAAAGAGTTTTTTGTTTTTTTGTTTTTGCTTCTATTAAGATAATGGTCACTTTTCTTTTTTTAGTTTGTTAGCAGTCTATGGTAAAGTATGTGATAAGTAAAAGCAATGTGCTTTAAGAGTTGTCAGTCTTTGGATGTTAAGGAATAACTATGCTGGCAGTCAGAAAATGAGTACAAGGGCAGCCAATCTCTGACTATGAGATCTGGCTAAAATCCTGCATTGCCACCCAACACGGACTTGTTCATCTCCAAACTGTATTCTGTGAAACATTTTTAAATATAGCAACTCTGGATTTTCAAAATCAGTCTATTTCAGAGAATCCTATACAACTTAACTGTTTTTCCTAAATCAATTTTAAAGGGGAAAACTTCTCCCATATACTTTAAGCATATTCTCCTGTTAAAAATAATTTTTGCTGTGGAAGGAGCCAAATTAAAATCTTGTACAATGGAGGCATGGCTTCTGTCAAGTATATACTTCTTTGGTCTTTGTTATTTTTGTGTGTTTTTTAAAAATCAATCTTCTTACACTTAGGAACTGATCCCGTACTCTTGCTTTCACTTAACTGGTTCCTTTCCAGTAAGGATTAAGAGGTAATGTGAGGAGAAAACACAGGTAAAGACATAACATCCAGTGACACGGTAAGAAAAAAGTATAAAAGCAAAATGCTCTCTTCTTGTATTAACAGTAGCTGCTGTGTGCCTCACTCAGTATGTTCATTCACTCACTGGGCTATTCTCCAAACTGCTACCGCTTCTATGTAGCCAGACCTGTTTAAGTTGAATGTCGCGTGATTAAAGGTGTCGAGCCACTGTCGTACCTTTAGTGGTTATTTTTGGGACCAAATTAAAAACCTAGGCTTGAGAAGAAATGGGTGAGACAACCAAGCAGGTACCAGAATGGCTTAATCAAGAAAAGCCACATAGGCTGTCTTAGGATGAACTATTTGTTGCAAGCTGGAAAAAAGAAAACTGTGAAAATTCGATTTTTAAAAATGAGGACACCAGTGAATGAGTACAGCTATAATTACTCTCTGGGTTAAAGTTAAAAGCTTTTCAGGCATGATCCTAAAATTACACCCATTGCACTACAAATTTTTGGATATACATCAATAAAGTGACTTACCCTTTGTGAGGAATTAAGATTGTCTGTGTGATTAGGGAAAAGCTCAAGTGTTAGGGATGGCTGTTTCAGGATTCCTGGCATAAGATCCATATTTGAATCACTATCTTGGTCTGAGATATTACTTTCCAATGAATCAGCTATGAAGGTAAAGAAAAAAAATTATTATAATACCTACTACTTCTTTGGAGCAAAAGTGTTTAAACTAATGCTAATCGTCTAAGCTAAGTCCCTTAAGCAAAGCATTGCTTTTAGAGCATGAGTTGGCATACTTTCTGCAAGGGGTCAGGTAATAAATATTTTAGGCTTTGCTGGCTATATAGGTCTCTGTTGCATATTCTTCTTTGTATTTGATTTATAACCCTTTAATAATGTAAAAGCCCCTCTTGGTGTTCTGAATTTGGCTTATGTGCTGTAGTTTGCTGGCTCCTGCTCTCCAGGATAAGGTAAGACTAGAAAATAAATCAATTTGACTTTTCAGATGTAGAATATAATAAAAGCCATCTGTTATTCTCCAAATTATTTTGATTATACATTCAATCATGTAGCATGGTGCCGAGTAGCACTAGGGCATCCCAAAGCTACAGGACCGAGTCTCTGTGACTAAGGAGTCATCTGGCTGGAAGCACACACAGAGTTAGAAAAAACAAAAATACAGACAGACGGGGGCACAGTTGGCACAGAGGATGTTCCATAACAGGAGGTGAAGCTCAACTGTGGGAACTACAGTGCAAGGACACTGACCCAGCTCTAGAACTGGGCTGGTGCAAACAGGCTGGGCCAGAGACACCAGGCAGGACTCGGCCCACAGAAGACAGACGAGGCCTGGCTTCTGGAATTAGGTGGTAGATCACAGCCCTGACACAACGGCAAACAGCAGCCAAGATACTGACCTAGCCCATGGAAGGCCGCTCCTACCAGGGACACAAATGTCCCCACAGAGACAGGGAGGGGCCTAGAGTAGGAAATTAAGGGTCCAAGTACCAAGGTGAGAAGGCTGCGAAAGTAGAGCACATGAAAAGTCAGTAGCCTGGAGATGAGACTGAAAATGTGACGTGCAGCTTCCCATCCTATGGATGGTCTCAATGAAGAAGGTAGTTTTCCGCCTACTGCCTGGTCAGGCACTAAGAAATGGACTTAATTTGCAAGAAGCAAAGATTTTAGGCAAAATAAGACTATGAGTTCTCACTGAATAGTAATCAGTCACTCCCGATCCTGAAGAACAGGCTTGATCACTATCTTTTCTAGGTTGCTGAAGTTTCTCGTGCTCGGTGTTAGATCAGCTGGAGGCCGCCACAAGAGCCTTCCAATTGTAAGGTTTTGTGGGGTTCCATATAAAGACTCCCACGTGGAAGAAGGGAAGTACGTGGAGGCTCACACATAATTAGTGAAAGAAATGAGAAAACTGAAAAACAGGGCTTCTATGTATTGATTAGATTTTAAAAAGACAAAAATGGGTTGAAGTGGGTCTCCTTCACTATTTAAAGATTATTATTAGAAGGGCAGTGTGCTTGTCTTTAATTATTTTCCTTAAGAATTCCTAATGTCCTGTACCTTTGCATAATCTAAAAGCTATCAGGCCTTAGAGGCAAAAGAATGCCTTCAGAATCTCTCCCAATGCAATAATACTGCACAAACCAGTGGATACAAAAATAGATCCTAAAGCAGCACCACATAAATCATGCTCTTACTTAAGGACTCCACAGGAGAAGGAACCACAAAAGCTATTTCCGTAAGGGCATCAGCATAATACAGCACCTTCTTCTGTCCATTGAAAATGTTAGCCCCGACATCTTCGGAGGAAATCACTTCATCTAGGAATGAGAAACACTGCATTATTGCTCCAAAAAGCAGGAAAACCCCAATTTCATCCTGCTTCATGAAATTTTAATTAGTTAATAAAGAAGTAATAGATAGAATGTAAATTTCCAACAACAACCAGTTAGTGTGTAAGAATACACTATAAACGTTCATTAAATGTCTTTACACTAACTTTAAGTTATAAAATCTTACATCATTTCTGAAACGACTCTGAATCAGACCACTTCTGATTAGCGGGGCCTTTGGCTCACCTGTATGAGGCAGATTAAAGGAACAGTCTTTCGGGAAGAGGTAATAATCGAGGGGAACAAGGCCACCAGTCCCTCTGCAGGGAGTCAGAGCAGGTGTCTGAGTGTGTGTACTCTTGTTTTCAAGGCCTTTCTATCCCTGGTCTCTCTCTGCTGCTCCTTCTCAGCTCTGCTTCTATTCCCCTTCCCACAGTGGTCAGTGATATAAAATGTACAGGCAGTTTTAGTAATAGTATCTGCTCTAAGCCAGCAACATTCACTAACAATGGTAACATTTCCTGAGTTAGTACAGTCCTCCGTTAAAATGAACATGATGTCCTGCCAGTAGTAATACATCAAAGACCAACAACCTGACAAAAGTTTGCAAAAAGGAAATGGAAAGAAGTTCTCAGGAAAGAAATAAAAATATGAAAAGATACTAAAACTCAATCATAACTGAAAATAGAAAAGTTCTCACTTAACAGATTGGAAGATACCTAATGTTGGTGAGGATGTGGCAAACAGGAAGGTTAGACCAGAGGTTAGCAAACTTTTCCTGTAAAGGCTCAGAGAGTGAAAAAGGCTTTGTAGGCCATGTGGTCTCTGCCACGAGTACTCAAGTTGGCCACTGTAGCATGAAAGCAGTCATAAACAATACATAAATGAGAGTGGCTGAGTTCCAATAAAACTATTTATAAAAACAGGCATACGCTGTAGTTTGCCGACTCCTGGTTTAGATGCTGGGAAGGTATTTCGCATCTACTGTAGTAGCTGCTATGGTTACTGCCCCAATACCCACTCTCCCCTCCCCTACTCTGTCTGTAGCAGGCATGAACTGTGGGGGGGACTGACCCTTCACACCAGTTCTACTTTGTCTATATTTCTCTATCAGGGTCATTCCATCTCTCCCGCTATAGCAACAGGTCTGGGGTGGTCCAATCACTGCGTATCTCAGGATTGGGGACTAGGGAGGTTCTGAGACCCAGCTACTCTCTCCTCTTTTTTTTTTCTCTCTCCTCTTCAGGTTAGTGTGGTACATGAATGTAAAGGCTGGAACTGCCTTTTTGCAATGAGAATAGCCACACTGGGGATACAGCCGACATATGGAGAGCAGAGCTAAAGGAAAATTGCAGAGAAATAGGAGTGCTGATCAAGTGACAACAAAAGTATACACTAATCTCTGCAACTTTCAGTTACAGGGGGCAATCAATGACCAAAATCTAAGCCAGTATGGGTCAGGTTTTCTGTGACTTGCAACCATAAGCATCCAACTGATACATTTATCAAACTGAAAAACGTGCATATCCTTTATCAGTTCCCCTTGTGGGAATTTAGTCTATAAATACACTCAAGCACATATTAAAGGACATGTGCAAATGAAAATTAGAATATATCCCCCAATACTTTTTCGATTCAACCTTGGTTGAAACTAGAAAAAAACTACGGGCTACGGATCACAAGTCACAGGGGTATTTAATGGGAAACGTTGTGAGAGTATAATCTTGTTGACAGAAGGACTCTGATAATTCAAAGCATTGGATGCAAGCATTACCCACTTCAGAGAGATAATATTAACTTTCCAGTGACTGCAGGAGGCCTCAGAACAAAGAACATTAGCCAGGTGGGGCAAAGGTCTTAAGTTTAAATTTATACTTGCTCTGGTACTTGTTATCCTGATGACATTTCCTCAGGAGGATTTTAGAGATGGGCATGAATCTCTCAGAGATAGTCAGCTGCTTACTAAAAAGGTTTTCATATAATATCCCAAGAATATAACCTTTAATGATAGCCACAAAGTCTACAGAACACATCTGTTAACAGAAAACTGTTATTTATTAGACAAAATACACTTATTAGGAAACTGTATTGTTGCTACAGATAACCTAAATTTATTAGAATATTGTTTTTAAAAATGGAATTTGTTTACTCAAACTATAAAAAAGAACTTACTAGCCTTGTGATAAGCCATTCATTTCATATTAATTACTCTCTCTTCATATGTAAAATTTATTCACTTACGATTTTTTCCCCCCATATACACAGAAAATAGCTGGAAGAGTACACAAACTATTGTTAAGTGACCTCATGTGAGGACTAGGACTAGCAGAAGATTTTTCCTTTACAGGTTTCTGTTTCTGTTTTTAATAAGACTACAAACGCATAGTGAGGGGGGAAACCAAGGGTAACGAAACAAGAGAAAACAAATGACCGTTATGAGCTTTACCTTGTTCGGGTCCCTCAGCATCATCACAACTGTTAATGGACCAACTGGTGGAAACATGCCCAGTCCAACCAGGGTGTCTGCCCACATCTACTGACCAGCCAAGGGAGAGCAAAAATTCTAGGAAATGTGGCTGAACATTTCTGGAAGACTCCACATTCTTTAAAATCTGAAAAACATACCGATCATCAGCTATAATGAAGGAAACAAAAGAGCATATCAAAATAAATCATAACAATCAGTTAGCTTTGAAGTAGCTGACAAATCAAGTCTAAGCTCAGAATAAATTTGGGAATGTGTCACTGTAGTTAAAAATGCATGTTTTCGAGTTAGATTTTAATTCAAATCTTGGCTGTGCCTTCGGCAAGTTTCTTAACCTCCCTATTTCAGTTTCTTCATCTATAAAGTGGGGGAAAGTAACATTGTGAAGATTAAGGGTGATATTGCAAGTAAAGCCCTTAGTTCCCCACCTAGCAAAACAATTATTGAACCAGACATATTTACTAAATGTAAACAAAAAATACTATTAATATGTCCCTGCCTTCACAGAGGTTACTGTCTGGTTAGTGAGAAACATTCCATAGGTATGTAGTTATACATGAGTGTAAAAATATCCTTCTCTTAGTCCAAAAAAGAGAATGAATGCAGCCATCCCAGAAAAAAAATGAAGTGACCAGGGGGTTCTCCCCTCTTCACTAAGTTCCAAATTTAATGCCTGGGTTTTTCACTGCCCCTCAAAAGAAAAGCCCCTGGTTTTCATGGGGTGAGTTTGCCCTCCAGAGGACATTTGGCAATGTCTGGAGACATTTTTGTTACCACAACTGGTGGGGCGCTACAAGTATCTAGTGAGTAGAGGCCAGAGGTGCTGTTAAATGTCCTATTTACAGGACAACTCCCAGTACAAAGAAGTAGCCTGCCCCAAATAGGAAGTGATGCTGTTGAAAAGCCTACGCTAAAGGAAAGAAAATGAGACATCCCATATAAATTAAAAATAAAAGGGGTGGCAAGGGTGTGTGTGTGTGTGTGTGTGTGTGTGTGTGTGTGTAAATGTATTTTAAACATACGATTCTTAAACATAACATTCTCTTAGCCCACTCGACCTTCTGCATTGCAATCAGCAGACGCAGGATCCTGGAATCACTGTCTTTAAAAGTTCCTCCAAAAGACTGATGCAGCCAGTCCGCGTATCACTGATGCAGTTCATACAATGCTAATCTATGTCAAGACCATCAGGAGGCCTGATAAAAGCAAAATCTGGGGGGTTACATCTATTACTTCTCAGTCCACTGGACATCACTGGTGGGCCATCATCTCTCAAACACATCATCTCTTAAACATTTCTCTTTAGAAGAGAAGTTCTTTAGTTCACCCATATCCCTTCATATGCTTGTAAGTGCCAGGAAACTGACTTCATAGTCAGTTCTAGTTTTTTTCCAATTAAAATTTGTATTCATTAGTCAAATTTTTCAATAAACAATTTCTGAAGTTAGTCAAGATGCAGTAAGTGAGTCAAGTTCAAATTGAAGGCCACTGGCTGGTAGCCGGAAATTCATTTACATCTATACTGTAGATTTACATCTATACTGTAGCTAGGGAAAGCAGGTCTCAGCCACGCTCAAGGGGGCCTCCGAGAATCTTCATTGTTTCCTAGTCACCCTCAGTCCCTAGACAGCTAAGGAACCTAAATTGGTTTGTATTACCTCAAGGGTGTGTGTCTTCTTTCACAGGTAGGAGAAAAATGGCCCCATTATTCTCATCTGAACCAGGCATTAGACTTCCTTCAAAACAGATTCCCAACCCCTGCAATTAACCCAATTCTACTGAGGCTCTTCCAAAAAGCTGAGTCCACCAGTCTCATCTCTGGCTACCACCAGCCCACATCCTCCCAAGATCCACGCGTACTGGACCCCACAATGAATTTTGTGAAGACGGATTTCTCTCTTACCTCCAGGGCCCTTACGCATGTTATTCCTTTGTTAGTACAACCTGCTTCTACCTTTTTACCTAGTGTCAATGCATACCTCACACACTAGCTTAAAGGTCTTTTCCTTGAAGGATGCCTTGTTAAAGCCAGATTAGGTTTTCCTGTTATGGCTGCTGTTAATATGCTCCTATGCTTAGCATAATTTGCTGTTTTTTTAAATTTAATCCTCTGTCTTCCCTTCTAGACAGTAGTTGTAGAAGGCTAGAAGCCACATAGATCTTGTTCACCACTATAACGCTGACACCTACCAACAGCAGACACTTAATAAACACTTACTGAATCACTTACCTCAAATGAGAAAAACTTTCCAATAAATCAATCTTGTTTTCTAGTAGCTCACCAATAATTTGGAATAATGCTTCTAGTATGAAGATTTAGTAACTTTGCTAAGTTTCTTTAGGTATGCTCAATTTGAGTAGCTAACGGTCTTAGGATGACTACAAGAAAGTTCCCAGTCACAGTGCCCTACGTATCTGAATACTGTACTTTACAAAGCTTCCTGTGGCCCTTCCTAGTCACATTCGGTAACTACCTGCCTAGGCCATGTTTCACTTACTCATTTCCAACAGCCAATTTTCTGTTTTCATTCTCATCTATAGTAGTTTTCTTCATCCTTCTCCTAGTCTCTTTGTCACACACATACAACTGTGCTTTACTTAGTCTTCTGTTTTTTATCCTTTATTTCAGGTGTTATTTCTCACTACACACTACGCATGCCTCAACTGAAATTATTTGCTTGTGACATTACCCAGAAGGTGAGCTCAAGAGGAAAGACTCATTATTCACTTCTGTCCCCGGGCACGTTGAGCCCAGGGAAGATTCAGTAAATACTTCCTGCTATTGTTTTATTCTTAAGCAATCAGGCCTTGCTTTAGCTTTTTGTGGCTAACTTTCTGTACTTTAGTTTGTCTTAGGAATCTAAATTCCTTAAGAGGAAGAAAGACAGGCTATAGCTCGGCTCTAAATCACACTAACTGAGAATCAAAGGACTGGGGACTCCAAGCACCAGTTTTCATTAATTCAGTTTCTGAACTGGTTCACAACGATTCTTTAAGCGTCAAGTATAACACATCTCCTACTATGGATAAGCACAAGCCATGTAAAATTTTGTGTATTTACGAGCATAAAAAATTACCCCATAATTCGGAAATCTTACCTCCTGGTTTGTTTTCTGACCTGGTTTCATATAGAAAATAAAAACTGTGTCGAAGGGACGACATGGCAAGAGATCCAGATACCCAATGTCATCAAAAAATCCAGGTATTGTGGCGTCAAGTGCAATAAGGTGAGGAGGTAGACGACTATTTGCAGGTTCCTACCACCAAAGGAAGAAAGGAGAAATGATTACCTCTTTTCACTATTCTAATTATAAAAGCAGTATTTGTTCATGGTTTAACAACTAGTAAGTATGAAACGTACAAAGTGGCAGGAATAGGCACATAATCCTCAACTAAAGAAACAATTTAACATTCTTGTGTACTTCCTTCCCGTTCTTTTATTTGCCTTTTTCTTAAAGACAACTGAGATCATACTATTGGGTTGGTGCAAAAGTAACTGAGGTTTAAAAGGTTGAAAATAATTGCAAAAAATCACAATTACTTTTGGACCAATCTAATACTTATTTAATTCTGGATCTGATTT
Source organism: Rhinolophus sinicus (assembly GCF_057876585.1). Lineage (NCBI taxonomy): Eukaryota > Metazoa > Chordata > Mammalia > Chiroptera > Rhinolophidae > Rhinolophus > Rhinolophus sinicus. The sequence goes on from NC_142513.1 coordinate 17,495,987, forward strand.
TCTCTATAATGTATTATGCTTTCAAGAAAATAATTTTAATGCATTTTTTCCTCATTCATTGCTGATGGAAAGGCAAAGTGGTATAGCTACTTTGGAAGACAGTTTGGTGGTTTCTTACAAAGCTAAACATTGTCTTACCATACAACACAGCAATTGCACATCTTGGTATTTACCCAAATGAATTAAGAACTTACGTCTAACGAAAACTTAAACATAAATGTTTACGGCAGCTTTACTTATAATTGCCAAAATATGGACGCAACCAAGATGTCTTTCTGTAAGTGAACAGATAAATTGTGATCCATACAATGGAATGTTATTCGGTAATTAAAAAAAAAGAGCTATCAAGTCACAAAAAGACATGGAGGAAATCTTAAATGCATATTGCTAAGCGAAAAAAGCCAATCTGAAAAGGCTGCATACTGTATGATTCCAACTATATGACATTCTGAAAAGGCAAAACTGTGGAGGCACACTTAAAAGATTAGTGGTTGCCAGGGGTTAGGGGGTGAGGAGGGAGGAATAGGCAGAGTACAGTGGATTTTTAGGGCAGTGTAACTATTTGGTATAATACTGTAATGGTGGACACGTTATTATACATTTGTCAAAACCCATAGAATGTACAATATGAATGAACTCTAATGTAAACAAACTATGGACTTCAGTTAATAATGCACAGATGTTGGTTCATCAACAAATGTACGACACCAATGCAAGATGTTAGTAAGAGAAAACTGGGGGAGGGGGAACATGGGAGCTCTTTATACTTCCTGCTCAATTGTTCTGCAAACCTAAAAGTGCTCTAAAAAATAAAGTCTATTAACTTTTTAAATGCATATCTTGGTTTTGTTTTTCCCCCTAACCCCGTATCTTCTTGGACATCTTCATCTTGCCCAACAATGGTACCCATGGTATTTTGACATCCATGGTATTTTTCAGGAAAGCATATCCCGGGGATGGCAAGGATCACTATTCTACATCGGCAAGAATTGTGAGCTCGGTCTTCTAGTCTATTAGATAATGTTCCCGGCAAGGGCTGGGGCAGCTCCCTAGAACCAAAGTCATTAATTCTGCCGGTAAAACGGAGGCGTATTCCCACTAAGTGAAATAAGTATAAAGACTACAAATAGCCTGGTGTCAATTCAGGTCAGATTTTGTTACTAAATGAATTTGCTACAAACGTACAAAAAAACTTCTGGTTTTCAGTTTTTATTTTGAAATCATGGATAAGGAATTGTGAAGCTATAGCATACTGTAATATACCTGGTAGGGCAAAGCCTCCAAATTCTTTTTTTAAGTAAGCTAGTTCATCAGCTTGTTCTTCTGGATGCTCTTCTAATCCAGGAACATAACATGCACAAACATATCTCTTAATAACGTTTTAAAGTTTTTTTCCTCTAGGTCTTGCACACAGTTTGGTAGGATAACTTCTGTCAATATCACAGATATAAATGGGGTATTTTTGCATTGTATTTTTAACTGAATAACTACAGTCATTAATTTTTGTACTTTTTTTGTGGTGATCTTAACTCTCATCTACTTTAAACTTTTTATTGATTCTCTTATGGTTGTCTAATTAAGTCTTATTACCTATGAACTGTCGTCTTTCCAATAGTTTTTATCTCTTAGTTTCTTTGACTATTTCATTGAATTTCCTGATTTTGATAGTATAACTACACTATAATGTAAGATGTTACTGGGGGAACTTTCCCGTACATTTTTTTTTTTTAACAACTTTGTTAATCTATAATTATTTTAAAATAAAAAAATTTAATTGACTAAAAAATTCTCACTGTTAAATAGTGGTCAAGGTAGATATCCTTTGCCTGATTTTAACAAACGGTGCTTCTAGTTTCTCACTGCTGCCATTTAGAGAGATGTACATTACTAGTTCTGATTTTTTGTTTTTTTAAATCAGAATGAGTATTGTTCTACTGAGTATTGACTTACTGTTTGACTGATTCTTACAGGATCATATTATTTTCTTAATAGCTTTACTAATATTTCTCAATAACTAACTCTCCTTGAGTTCCTCAGATAAATCTTACTTGGTTGTAGAAGGTAATTTACTTAGTATGCTGTTCAATTCAGTTTTACTAGCATTCTCCTTAATATTCTGTACACATTTTTGTACATATATTCATAAGTAAGATTGATTTACAGCTTTTTTGTATGTGTGTGCTGTCATTTTTAAGTGGTTAGAGATATGCTGAGATTCATAAAATAAACCAGGTAACTTTCTGACATTTTCCCTACGGTCTGACACAGATGAAAAAGCATGAGAATTATTTTCTTGAAAGCTTAAAATTTTAACTAGGATAGATAACATGAAAAGAAAATTACAATCTCAGAGACAGTGCTACCAGGGCTCTTCTTATCTCGCTTCAGTCCACAGGATGTAATAACTTTTTCATAGTACATTTTTATTACTGCTTCTACTCTTCAATTTTCTCCATTAGGAGTATGACTAATCATTTGTAAGTTACATCTTTGTTCCTTAACTTCCGTCTTTGCCCCTGTATTTCTCATTATTTCCTCTCTCTTCTTTCCTTCTACATTTTAAAAGAGTTTTTATGTTCATACTCTCATTCACCAACTCACTTTCCTGCAACATAAATTTTTTCCATCTACATGCTGAAATGCAAAATCAAACAGCACTGTTTCCCCTGCTTTCCTAAAAAGATAAATGGCTTTTAACCAAGTAGCTGCTAGGGAGTAAGGGCAGGGGACAACTTGTGCAATAAGCAACTTTTTGGTTGGCAATCTTCAGTTGTGCTTTTCAAAACAAACAGGCCTTAGTGCAAATCCCAGGCACGCTATTTCACATCGGAGCCTCTATTTCCAAATTTGTGAAAGAGGGACAGCCTCATTTCCCTTGTAAGTTGTTTTAAGGATAAGGAAACTAAGAACTAATGGCAATATTTACTTTCCAGGCTGGCTTACATTGTGCCAAGTACTACACGAAGCATCTTACATGACCACAACGAGATGGATACTTTTATCATCCCCACTGTAGACGAGGAACTAAGACTCAGAAAAGTCAGTAACTTGCCCAAGACCACATAGTTGGCAAGTAATGATGCTGGGACACACACCAAGACAGCGATCTCAGAAAGTACAAAGAAGTGCTTGGCTCACAAATGCTTGTTCCTTTTTAAAAGTGGCATGAAATAGCAGAGTCAATCAGAGCACATCCTTTTGGTAAGAAATTTTACTAGGGGAAGATTTTTTAAATTTTATTTTAAGGGAACACCCTTTTGTTTTGTTTTTTAAATTTATTTTATTTTATTGGGGAATATTGGGGGACAGTGTGTTTCTCCAGGGCCCATCAACTCCAAGTCATCGTCCTTCAGTCTGGTTGTGGAGGGTGCAGCTCACTGGCCCATGTGGGAATCGAACCGGCAACCCTGTTGTTCAGAGCTCACACTCTAACCAACTGAGCATCCGGCCGCCTACTAGGGGAAGATTTTTAATATTCTTTTTCTAACTATCTGTAGATGTTATTTATGTATGTGAAACATGTTATTTATATATGTCTTACATTACTCAGGAAAATTCAGAGCTGGATGTATTATCAAAGCAGTCCTCGCAGCCAGAACTCTGAAAGCATTCATGGGACTGTCACGGACTCACATAGTAAACTATAGCACCACAGAATTTCATTTACTTGCATGCAAAGTAGGATTTAACCAGTTTCTTTTCTTTAAATTCCTTCTACGCATATTCTGATAAAAATGTTTCAGCTATTACCAGTTCCATGCCCATTTAGGATGTACTTACTCGTAACAGTTTAGGAAAATTACCTTCAATGCTTCTAAGGACAAAAATCCAAAGTGTGACAGGAAAAGGCGTGCTGTTTGGAATTCCTGGGCGGGAGGTGGGGGCTTACAATCCGTAATGGGATCAGGAAAACTTCTCTTCTGCAATTCTTCCTCACTTTGTTGTTCAAGGTGTATTTCATAAGCAATCTGCTGAGCCATGCCATTCCTTAATTTTTCATGTCTCTCTTCTAACTGAATTAAGCAAATATTTAATTTTTTGGAGCTTTTACAAAAGCATTATAATAGGATTAATCTTAATTTTAAAATGAAAATAAAGCTACAAGTAACAAAGTAAACGAAGATGATTTTCAGTGATCAACAGTGAGTTTCAATTCAATACAGTGTATGCAACCAAGCAAACATGTTTCAAGGTTAAAACAAATACTAAAGAAACTCCCCACCGGCCTCAATAACTGCTCCTTCATCTCCTCCCTGTAAATGAAACCATTCTGTCTCCACTGCCCTTCAAGAAAGGGGGCAGAGTTGTTGCTCTCGCCCCTCCTCCAGACCACTGTCCATCATCATCCTGCAGTGACCTCCTTGTGTTCTGACGTCCTTATCAATATGGATTACTCCACTATTCTCTGAGCCTCCCCGCCGACCCTCCACTTCCCTTCTGATCAATCCTACTTTAAAATTCCATCTTCTTTCGTGAGCCGTGGTGATTCTCCTAACCACCTGGCTTCTATTTCGACACCTGCCCAACCTTCATAACTCTGGCCATCCATGAGCGCACGTTGCACCTCAGGTGTGCTATACTTTCAAGAACTACAATTCTGAAATTCCCTTCTCCAATCGTAAGCCCCCTTCCTGCAGCATTTCCACAACGTCGCTTCTCATCACTGTGAGGCACCCAGCCCCTCCCCATATTTTCCCAGGCCACGTGCATCCTTCTGGCTTCCTCTACCTCCCAACCAAGCTTAAACCCCCAAACCTAACATCTTTTCTTGCTGTTGTTGTTGCACCAAATCTAACATCTTAATCCCCTCTCCTAAGCATCTAAACAGCTGTGCTGTTGCTCCTTATTCTTCCATAGTCTCACCCCTTTCAATCTCCACACCAAGTTTTTCACTTATGCGTCCAGATCCCAAGGACTTGGGAAGAGTCAGCAGAGTAAGTTCACTACAGACGATGCTCCTTACTCTCAGCTGGGCTGCCTGGCAATTTTAAGAGCCCTCTTTCATTGCCTATTTCATTACTAAGAACTAAGGTTAAAAGTTATGTAAGCTCCTTCAATTTCCCTCCTTTCCATCTCTACATGTGTCTGAACTTTACTCTCCTCTGTCTTTTTTTTTTTTTTTTTACAGTAGCCGGAGCAACAACTCCCATTTATTTACCGCCTCTTTTGTGTCCAGCGCTTTACACGCATCGTCTCTTTCAATCCTATTCTGTTTGAGAGAAGGAGCAACAAGCTTAGAGAGAGGTGCGCTAAGAAAGTGGAGACTCTAGAGGCCTGAGAGCCAACCTGGACCGTCGGGACACAGCTAGGCCAAGGCCTTAGGCAGGGCGCGCCGAGGGGAGGGCCTTGAACCTCTGCTCTCCAGTCTTACCAGAAGTATCCCTTTTCTACACACAATCACATGGACTCCTGACCCTACTGCCCCCAGGGCCTTACTCTATTACTTATTGCCCCAGCCCATCCTAGTGTTAGCAGATGCAGACCTTTCTCCACTGGTTCCTTCCTTTCAACCTCTAAGCACGTTCGTATACCTCCCATCCTTGAATTAAAAAAAGAAAAATAACTAGTCTTGCCTTTCCTCAACTAGGCTACTCCCTCCTGCTTTATCCACTCTGCACCCTTCCCTTCGCTGCTAACAGTGTAGTTTATATTCACTGTCTCTCACTGACCACTCTCTCCCCAGCCCCTTATACTCTGCCCCCCACTTTAATACTCCTTGAAACCTATTCTCAAAGGGCAGCTACACTTTCATGCCAAAATCCAGGGGCCTCTTCTTCGTGCTCCTTCTCCCTGATCTTTCTAGCGCTTGACGGTGTAGGCAGCCTCCATTCCTGCCTTTCTATTCTCTCATGCCCTGGCACACGTGTCCCTCACTTCTTAAAATTCTTCTCCCTTGACCTGTAATATACCAGTTACTTAAACCAAATAAATTTTTCCTGTCTTCCCAAACCTTCCTCTTCCTAATTTCCATTATTTTTGTAAAGGGCACCAATATCTTCTTTGCCACTTAAGCTCGAAATCTAAAGTTCTTTACCTCTTTTCTTTCCCTCACCAATCCAACACATGTTGGATCTACCTATAATAATTGCATATACCGGGGGAGGGGGGAGAGGGTGCTCCAAAAAAATGTACACATTTTAAGAGATGTTACCTATGTATTACTTTTCAGAATTGAAGTGAATTATAGTAGCAATGTGTAGTATGAGGTTCGCTCAAAAGATGGTGCTAATCAAATGAATGCTAGTGTCATTCATTGTATTACATTTTTAATACAGTTTTTTTCCTTTCTTAAAATGTGTATACATTTTTTGGCACCCTCTGTATTTAAACTTCCACCATTAGTGAGGTGGCCCTTCCTTTCTCCTGCCAGAATTGTCATAACAGTCTCTGAATTGGTCTCCTTTCTCCCAATATCCTCCCCTAGAGTCTGATCATGTCACCACCCTACTGAAACCTACCACAGACCAGCCTGGGCAGCTCAGTGACCCTCTCTAAAGGAGGTTCAGTTCCTTTCAATAAACCACAATCTATACTTGTCTTCCTATATAACCTCCTGGATGACAGAGATCCAAGTCATCTTATGAATCACCTCCAAAAATACTTTAAAAAAAAAGACAGTGTCTTGACCACAGAAGTTGTTTAAGAATGTTTTTAGTCATTCCCTTAACAATAGCTGAGAATAATTTATCTTACTTCTTCAGTGACGATTTCATGCAAATCTGGAATGCTCAGATCTGCTTTCACAAAAGGAATCTTATCCACCTCTTCAGGAAATGGTCGGTGTTTCACAGTATATTTAAATCCAACATCATTTTTAGGAACTGGACGAGGTTCAGGCACAAAAAGCTGTTAAAATAAAACAAACAACACTATTTTTATTACATTAGGTGCCATTAGTAGTGATGTGTATTTCCCTGTCTCTCAGAGGCCTGTGTTTCTCTAGGATTATATATATAATACAGGAGCTCAGTAAGAATCTGCAAATACTACTGCGAACAGTCAAGGTGAATAGCCTATGTACCAGTATACTCTATTATATTTTTATAAAACTGTTCATCAACTTATTATAAATTTGGGGACTGATAAATAGGTTATGGACCCCTGCTGCCTCGGGTCTGCATCTCCCATAGCCAGTGGTAAGCCAATGGGCAAGGCATTTCCGAACTTAAGGCTCAAACTTCCTTCTTCCCCAAGGACTCTCAAATCATTCCACAGAATAAAAGTACAGTTCAGGTCCACTGAACACCATTAGGGAGTTCGGTCAGAATCTTAGCATGGTTTCACTGAAAAAGCATGGGCACCAAATCTAGGTCTTCCTGGCTCCAAATAACTGCTTTAATATATATTAGCTGTGAGACTTCCATTTTCACCCCCGAAGAATGGAAGCAACCCATCACAAGGATGTTGAAAGCACTGAATAAAAATGGATGTGGCACGTATTAAACCATCAACACATTTCAGTTCCTTTCCTCCGCAGTCTTTAACGCGTGGTGGCTGGAACGTTACTGATGGAATGTGATGTACATGATGCTCCAAGAGAAACTACGGGTGTGCTCCTCACAGACAGATAAACACATCTCATCTAATAGAGACTCTGAGATGTTAAATGGTTTTAGACACATCCTCTAATTGTGAGCATCTCTCTTATACTGGTGAAATTTTATTAAGTCGTGTTTTAAAGAATTTTTAACATAAGTGAAAGCTTACGATGTGATCAATGAAAAGAGCAGTATACAAAAATGACTCATTCTATTGAAGTATTATTGTGTACAGAAAGACAAAAAAGATTGGAAGGAAATGCAATAAAATATTAACAGTGGCTGTCTACTTCTAGAGAGTGAGGGTACTGGTGCTTTAAATTTTCTTTATTATCTGAATTTTCTAACGTTCTCCCCTGAGCAAATTTTACTGACAAAATTACAAATGTTATAAATAAAATAAACTCTGCCACCCTAGAATAAGATTCCATTAAATTATACAGCATATTAAGATTTTTATAGAGCATATTTGCAATTATATAGGACTAAATCATTTGAAACTAAGTCCTGTTACCAGAGAGATCAAGGGTCTGGCCAAATTCTTTTTATATATATGGCGTGTACCTGAGTTTTACCATACTGAACGTTACATGACTAAATGGGGCCACTGTTCAGAACAGTAATTCTTAATCATAAGTGGATGTCAGAATCACCTGGACAGCTTTCTAAAACTACACCTGCCTTGACAATGTCCTGAAAGAGTAATTCCAAGAATCTGGAATTCTAGGCTCCTGAGATGACTCTGATGTGAACCCCCTGACTGAGACCACGGCTAGGGTCCAAAATACTTGCTTTGCTCTGTGGTTTTGTTGGAATTTTTTCACCTTTACATCACAGCGTGCCCACACACATGTGCACGCATCCACACCTCACTCCTGTCACTTTCCAGTAACTTCTGATGCATAAATACCTTCTGGTTTGCTTTTGCTCCTCTGGGTAGAAGGCAAAGCTGCTGTGCCCAAGCGAGTCTTCCAGACATTCCCCGGATCAGCACAGTGACGGAGGGGAAAAAATCATCTAGAATAAAAAGATGCAGAAGTTTTTATTTCGGACAGCCATTTAAAACACACCTGTTCTCAACTGCAGAGCTTCTAATAATCAAAGCCCTAGCACCATGTTTCCCAAACTTTCATCCTTTGTGTACCATCTCTGTGGTTTCTGCCATATCCATGTACCATAAATGCTATTATCTTACTTTACATCAACCACTTGCTTTCTTTTTTTTTTACGGAACGCTTCATGAATTTGCGTGTTATCCTTGCCCAGGGACCATGCTGATCTTCTCTGAATCGTTCCAATTTTTTTAGTATATGTGCTGTCAAAGTGAGCACTCTCCTTTTTTTAACTTAATTTTCAAAGGAAATTGACTATCTCTACTTTAAATGGAAAACCATTATTTTAGTGTGCTAATTATATATTTTTTAAACCCGTTTAAAAATAGATAAAATAAAGTTTACCAACACATTGACTAACATCATGTCTCGTATCTCCAATGGTCCACACACACTTTTTTGGGAAACACTGTCCTAGCCAATACTCTTAACTTCCAGGGCTGGGTATAGCCTAAGTGCAGGAAGACAGCCCGGGTGCTTGCAGTGCCAATGGCACATTCACCCAGGCCTTTGTGTACCACTGTCCACCAAAGGCAGGCACTGTTCCCTCCCAGCAGAAGTTCAGGGGCAGGAAAAGGGGGTTAAAAAATTCAGGAGGGACTTCTTGAGTGACCCAGATCCTCCTTCTTACTCCCTTCTTTTGTCTCTGGTGCGGGAATCAAGCTTGTTCAAATTTCTCTGTCCCATATCTCCTGTTATTAATCATTACAATGAACTATTAACATGTCCGTGTAAATCTATAAAAATCCTACTTGTTTATATTTCTGGTAGACTTCTGATGAAATTAAATGACTTGGAATTAGAGTAGGGGAGTCCTAAAATACAGAGAAAAGGGTCGACACCTACCCCTCAAGCCAGGAAAGCCCAGAGGGGATTGTGGGATTTTATACACTCCTTCGCAGGTGGCTTGGGAGGAGGAGGCAGGAGGAGTCCTAATAGTGGGCACGAGCCAGGGAAAATGGTCAAGCAGCCTTGGGTCTGGGGTGGAGAAGGAAGAGGTGCCTGCGGGAAAGACCTGGGACGAGCACATCTGGAGCTGGGCAATGACTGAGGGCCCCCATGTGATTCATACTCCAGTCACTGTATCTTACGCCATGATGGAAACCTGTGATGGTACTGATTTAGCCCTGAACTACACGGAAATGTCTCATGCTCCTTTTTATGGATTCATGAAATCCTGCTCATATATTCTCCACAGAATTTGCACGGGACGCTAAGCCCCTGTTCACCTCTGCCCAGGTACGAAAGCAAGTCTTTAATTACAGATAAACATTATCACTATGGGGCAACAAAAACACAAAGGAATAGTGCAAGGCCCAGAAAATCTGGATTCCAGTCCTAGTCCTACCATATACTTCTCAGTAACCTTGGTCAAGTCACACACCCTCTCTGAGCCTCACTTTCTTTACCCGTCAATGAGGGACTTGTACACTAGGTGATACGCTGGGTCCCTGTATGCGCAGAGATTCTTCACTTTCCCTCCCCTTCCAAGCAATAAGGGTCTCTCTGAGAATACGCTTCCTTTGCATGCTGGCTGGTTCCAGTTACTATCGGGGAAAAGTGTACTTTGAGAAGTCTGGGTTACAGTCATAACCACATGCCTTGAGACGGTTTATATTTGAGTCGGGGAGAAGAGGAACACAGTGAATGTTGTGGCAATGGAAAATCACTGAAGGTTTTCAGAAGGGCACTGGCGTGGTCAGATCTGTACTTGACGATGAATACAACAGTAGCAACAAGTAGGATGGAGTTCAGGGTAACACATTTTGGAACTGGAAGTGGGGCGATCAGACCAGATAGGAAGCAATGGCAATATTTTAGGTAAGAAATAATAAGGCCCAGGATTTGGATGTATCGGGAGGGTTACAGAGGAAAGACTCAAGAGTCGCTGGGGAGGTGGAAACTTGAAAATGATTATATAAGGGAATAATAGGAAGGAACAGGCAAGGGAAAGATAACTCCTCAAATGTCCGCCTGTTTGGGTGACACCAATAACTGAAATAGAATAAAGTGGAGTGAGGGGTAGGGTCCAAAATTCAAGAAGGAAGGAAGAGCAATAATTATTTTTTACCCAGTAAACAACAGGAAATAGTCCACTGAAATAAACATTTTATAAAATTACAGAGCTCTTTTCTAATATTGCAGATACGCATTACGGGCCTCTAAAAGAGTCTATGTAATACATATATTCCATCTTCTGACCTTCTATTTTCCAGTTGCCATTATCCCACAGCTAGACAGCCTTTTGCCAAATGCACAATTCCTTAGAATTTGCAGTCTTCCCTTCCCTGACCTTGGAAACAGCTTGCCAGTACTGATGAACATGTCACTTCAGCAGTGGAGGAGGCCCAAGTGCTGCCACTTACTCTGCTCATTTCCCAGAGGCTGCTCCAGCATGGCCAGGACGACGCTGTTATCCAGGACAAAGTACCGGAAGCTGTGCTTGTTTATGGTTGGCAGCCTGGAGTATTTAATCAAAGTGGCCTCATTCACCAGACTACAAGGAGAGGCAGGACCACTGAGGGAAGGAGACGCGCCAAGCAACTGCATAATACTGTGGAGAACACAAAAGGTAACAGTTAATTCCCCAAGCAAAATCTTAGCTTTAACCCTGCATCGATGTGTACTGCTCTTTTGAGTTTAACTGACCACAGCCATGCTTTCTCTTTGCAGGTCACATTTACTCCTCGTGCTGGATGCATGGTGTGCTGTCCAGATTCCCTCCTCCAAGACTGAAGATCCCTTACCCCAGATGTAGGGAAATGGTGGCCATGGCTTTCCGCTGGGTCCCTCTCCAGGACACGCCCTCAGACAATGAGAACCACCTCACCTAAGATTACAGCTTCCTCCTGGGACAGCCGGAATCCAGTGAATGGTTGATGCAGGGGTATGAAATCCCAGCCCTCTTGCCCCAACTTGAGAGAACTCTGAAGGGCCAACCCAGCTCCAGAGCTTTGTTGCAAGTGCACCATAATTTAGTTCTTCCCTCTGCTCAGTCCTGCTTTCTTCACTCACCTGTAGGGGTTGATGGTGAGAGCACTTTCCAATAAATTTCTTGCAAGCAAATTTCTCTTTCAGAGTTTGCTACTCAGGGAACCTAACTAATCACACTTCTAAATCATGAAGCTCCTACCGACATATTAGAAGTTTTTGTGTGCTGCAGCTTTCAAGATTAGGCTAGCTAAAGCATTCTAGACCTAGAAAAGGATCCAGAGATCAGCCAAACCCACTCAACTTTTCAGATGAGGGAACTCAGGTTCAGAAAAGAGAAGTGATCATTAAGAGACCAGGAACCAGGGCCTGCTGCCTTCCCATTGTGTGGCCCTGAGTAGGTATTATCCTTATTTTACAGATAAGGAACTTGATGCACTAATAGTTACAATTCACAAAACTGTTGTAATTATTAAATGAGACTCTATTAGAAAAAAATGCTTTGGACATTGGAATTCAACTGATCAAGCTTTAACACTCAAAAATATTTATGTACATAGAGATTTCTGCATACATTCAGTGAATAAAAATGGCTTATATACAGCACTTACCATGTGCCAGACACTGGTCTAAGCACTTTACACATTTTATTTAGTTATCATAACACCCTTGGGCTAGGTACCATTATTATTCCCATTTTATAATGAAGAATCTGAAGCACAGAGAGGCAGTGTCTTGTAATGAAAACATAAAGATTTTATCTCATGGTCCTAATATCACCTGACCCTTCATACGCAACTCATTTGGAAAACTAATATTCCCCAATATCACTTTTATCATCTCAAGCCTCAGCCTGAGTGGCCTCTCCCTTTCTTTCATTCTAATGCTTGAACCCAAATATCTCTGCTAATGTAAGACAACATTGCTCAATAGATATTTTCCTTCTGTTTTCTCTCCGCCTAGGAGGACTATCTACGAATTTCAAGGCCCAAGAGAATGTGATGATGAGTCAGGCCTAAAGATTTGTGGGAAATAGGTGAAGACCCAGGAGACCAACAATGGGAAAATGTGGCTTTGGTTTTCTAAAACGGGACCGAGATGGCTGTCACCAAGCCTATGGACTGTGTGAGCTTGCTGTGCTCTATGCAAAATTCTAAGACATTAACAGATAGGTTGCTTGCAAGGGAATAGGCCACTAAGATCAAACCACACCAGCCTAACCACATTTTCTCTTCTTGATAATGACTAGACTGGAAAGGCAGAGAAATATCTTTGATATCAAGGCATGTTAAGTATTTGCCAGTGAATCATGATAAACTTGCAGACAAGATTTTAAAATCTCTGTGAACCTGAAGGGAAATCTCTTATGATGTGCTTTGTGAGTTTACCTCTGTTCAATATTTTTATCAGTGTCATTGATTAGGACACACAGGGTAGGCTCATTACATGCGCAGTTGACCGAAAGTTGAACTGCAGAGTTAATGTATCAGAGTAAAAGCTGGGATCCAAAAGAATCTTAAAAGACTAAAAATAATGAAGTAAATCTTACATGAAAAACTTTCAGGTTTAAATGTAACGTTCTATACATTACATCCAAATACTACCAAACAAATAAGTCCAGAAAGAGAGACGAAAGGAAAATTTGTGAAAAAAGATTCAAAGATTTTAGTGGACTTAATGTAAATCACCAAGTTCTCAAAAACCCAATGCAGTCTCCAAGTACATTTTAATGAAAACATAACACTCTGCAGAGTTTAAAGGTCATTAGACCACATCTAGCATATTATATGCAGTAAATGAAGCACATAGCCAAACCTACACCACTGGGAGGAGATTGACCAAGATGATAAAGGTACTTGAATCCCTGTCTTATGAAAAATAGCTGAAGATGTTGGCAGAATGAATCAGAACAGGCGCTGTCTTCAGACATTGCTATTGCTTGGAAAAAACGATTTCACTATCAAAAGATTGAATCAGAACCAATGAGTAGAAAGAAGCTACAGTGGGGGAGATTTCAGCTCAATATAAACATCACGTTTTTTAACAATTAAAATGAAATGGGTAACCTTAGGGGTTAGAGTATCCCAAAATCAGAGGCTAAATAACTTGGTAAATGTCTTAAAGGTGACGTAAGCAGAAGGGCTGATGAAATGACTTCCAAGAGACCTAATTCTAAATTTATATTAGTACACCAAGGAGCAAGAAATCCAACCGGCCAATCTGCATTCCATAATTGTCCACTGTGTGCTCAGCACTGAGGCGAGTGAAGAGGCAACACGGCTTTTACCCAGGGTGGGGAGACAACGCTAGCATGTATCAAACATACTCAGCTACGATCATGCCAGTACAGAATGCCATCCTGTGTGGTACGGTCAGGCTAAATGAGCAAAGAAGTACAGAAAAGAGTCATCGTGCAGAAGCAAAATAACTAAAGAAGGTTCTATGGAGGTAGCTAGATTTGATGTGAGCACTGAATATGGCGATGTGGCCAAGAAAAGAGGGGAGTCCTGAAAGGAGAGGTTATGTAGACCGGTATGAGTGTGCCCGTTCATAGACACAAGTGGCCTGCCAGGCCCAAGAAATGCGCTGGCAGAAGGAATGTGCTGGGAAAGGTCAGACAGTTCGAGCGGGGACAGAATAAGGTCCTTGAAAATCAGACCATGGAGTTCACACAACATGGCAGGAAACAGAGATCAATTCAGTCTTCAATCACTCAAGCAGCAGAATAAAAATAGTGCCTAAGAATGAGTTCAGCAGTAGAATGCAAGATGAACAGGAAGGGTAAGAGATTGGCATCAGGGAAATTGGGAAAGAAGTGAGAAGGGCCTGGACTAGGACGCTATCAAGGTTAGAGGAGACAGAGGAAACACTTCCAAAAGTAAAGTCCATTGGACTCAGACACTGGCTTCATATGGGGAATGACAGATAAATAAGAAAAACAGCCAAAGTTCTGTGTCTACATAACTGGAAAATAGCAGCAATACTAACACACAGCTGTAATCGTGAGGGAAGAGAAATCTGGTTTTTGACATGTTTCATGACAGTCCTGTTCAGGGAATCCTTCAAGATTGGAAACTGGAGGTACCACTGGTGAAGCTGCCAGCAGAGCTGAGACAGGTGAGCTACCTACATACCTACATGGCTACGCTGGGGGGAAGCATCTGGGGCTCTCTACTCATTGTGAGCACATATCCAATCCTCAATGCCAATCATACTCATAGGAACGTCCCGTCCAGACTACAACGAAGCAAACTTATTTTTGTACAACGCAGAGTCCCCAGTGAGAAATGTCCTTCCCCTTTCTCTCCATATCCTTCTTTCTCTTCAAGCTACACATCAAGTCTTAGTTCTTTCAAAATGCTTTTCAATTCACCTCGGCCCACACGTGGTTTCCTCCCTGAATTTTTATTATTTCTAGTACTCACTCACATTTTTCCCATTTTCTGGCTATTAGCCAACCCTCCAGAGTCACTGAGAACCCAGCGTCAGCGCAGCGAGCCAACTAAACTAAAGCCAGCACACTTCTAAAAACTCTACTGAGTGATCTAAGCCCACGAGAAACAGAAGTAAATGCAACTTTCCTGTGCACATCCAGGGTGATCGACAAACACTGAACTCATAAAAGACTCAGATCTCGGGAAGGACTGATGTACGGACAAATCTTCAAGCAGTGTTGCTACCACTTCCTTCCCCAAGATCGAGACAAGCCAGTCAGACTGACTGACTCCTCCTTCCTGCTTTCATGTTTTTCTGGACCTGCATCCGCATTTCCCTTTATAAGCCCCATCTTTCCATCTACACTGATTCTACCCGATCTTCTCCATTTACCTCTTCCCTGCAGTCAATAAACCTACCTAAACTGCCTTCCTTCCTGTCTACTCTCGTCACTTACCAGCCAAACACAACTCTCTCAACTCTCTCTGCTCCTTTTTCAAAACACCCATCTGTCTCCGTTCCTTCAATATCAAAAGGCTTGAACAGGAGTCTTCTCTTGCTGGCTTAACCAACCTAGAGTCTGGTTTCTAGTTCAAACTTTACCCATCCTCTAAAAATCAGGTCCAGTGTCATTTTCCCCAGGAATCTTTGATTTCCCCTTAACTGGACGTATTCACTTCCTCCTTCCAACTCTCCAGCATTCTGTATGTACCTCTTTCTCTTGGAGCATTTATTTTCCACCTCATATTACAGTTACTTGTGCTCATATCTTATCTTCCTTAGTGGACAAGAAGTTCTTTGAGGGTGGTAACGGAACTGATTTAGCTTTGTGATCCTATTACCAGTTCATAACAGGGAGTTATAAATCTTGGCTGAATGAACCTGTAATATATAATATAAACGGTGAAGCAGAGACTACAGACCACTGAGCTAGAATGCATGAGATCTGATGGTATGATCACACACAGATCCCGTCTCTGGAGTCAGCCATTAAGTCGGGGGGTAGAACAAGGCTCTCCAAGATCCTTTCTGGCTCTAACATGATATGACCTGAATTAATGTCAATAGACATATGAGGACCCAAACTCTCATATGAGGACCCAAGTTCCTGGTTTCTTTTGGTCCAAAAACCAAGACATTTTCTTTTCCACTTTATTCCTGTAGAAAAAGTATCCTAAAGGGCTTGTGATACTTAATGCTGAAAATCTGGGGGGGAGATGAACCAGGATCGCAGCTAACCCATAAACAAGGATCGCAGCTAACCCATCTGATTTCTAGGCACAACCCCTGTGCAGTCATGTTCATACCATGTCAGCGTGGCTTCAGCAGCATCCTTGACCCTCATAGATGCAGGGTTCGGTTCCTTATCTCCTTTGTACTTGACCTCTTGTTCACTGCTCTTGGACTTACTTCCTGAAATACCCAGTTCCACAATCTCCAATACTTCCTTAAGACAGTCCTAGAAGTAGGAAAGGCAAATCAGTTTTTATAATACACTTATAAGACAAGGAAATATTTCACGTCAATAGTGGTTGTGGTTTGGTGGTGAGGCTCCAGTTTCTCATTTCTTTTAATAGGTATATATTAATTTTGTAATAATATGATAAACTCCCCTCCCCAGTTTCTCTTTAAAGAAATAAATTAAAGTGTTCAGAGAGTTAGATAATAATAACAAATTCAATTCAATTTTGTTAGTCATAGTTTTTATAAAATTACTGTGAACTATAAATCATGAAAGCCCAAATGAAAGCGATTTAACAGCAATCCATTAAACCTGCATGTTTTAAAACATGTTAGATTATCCAAAGGGAAGCTCTTCAGTTATTGACATTTTAAAGAAATTTCTGGTATAATTTTAGAAGCCATAATGAAAATGACTAAGATTTAATCAAAAGAATTATTTTTAAAGCTATATAAGCAATAAACATCCAATAAGGCTGGTATCTTTTTTTTAATTTACACTGTGAATTCATTAGAACTGTCTGCCTTGCCATAAAAAAGTACTAAATGCAACAATGGCAAGGAAAGCAGCGTAGATATCTGTGCCTCCATGAAAGCAGACAAACACGCGTGAAATGGAATTTTTAGATACAAGCTACCTTTTCAGACAAGCTGGGCTCTAGGTTTGCAGCCTGACTATTAACGGCCCTTTTCGGTTTGGTGATATGTTACCAACGTGCCTACTGGCCATCTCAAGGCTACCATCTTTTTTTTTTTTTTTAATTTATTTTTTAAATTTATTGGGGTGACAATTGTTAGTAAAATTACATAGATTTCAGGTGTACAATTCTGTATTACATCATCTATAAATCCCATTGTGTGTTCACCACCCAGAGTCAGTTCTCCTTCCATCACCATATATTTGATCCCCCTTACCCTCTACTCCCACCCCCAAGGCTACCATCTTTTAAAAAAAATTCTTGATAGTTCAGATAAATTAGTCAAGGTACCATCTTTCAAAAGAACGTCTCTTTTGGTTAATTTTTGCAACCAAATAGAAGCATGATGAGTTTTTGAGTTGTGCTCAAAAGAACAAGTATTCTACTGAAATATAACAAGTCAAATCAGTTTTAAAAGATGCAATCTTGTACTTAAATTTAGATATTCTCTTTTAAGAGACATTTTCCCAACATACATTTTGGTTCTAAGTATTTACTGTTTTAAGGTCTAGTGGACTAACCTTTTCATCGAGCATATCGGGGTGCTCTGTCAGCCAGACACAGAGACACTGGAAAGCGGCCACTATCATGGAGTGCAGATCCCGGGAGTGAAGAGGAGCTGGCCGACTACACTGGTACACAATGTAGCTGCACACGGAACTGATGGCTCGCTTCCGGTCTCCTGAATCCACCATCACCTTCACCTGAGCATATTCGTAGGGGGAACACAGTTAGCCAAGAACCACACCAATTTCAAAGCATCCGCACTGAGGCCCGGCGTTCCTGAGTATGTGACACTCCACAGGAAGCTTTGCTTTTTAAACGATTATTTACATAGAGAAACAGTATTTCAGATGTGCTAGTATACTCCATGTAAAAAGAGAGGGCATTTTCAAACCCGAAAACAGTATTTCCATTTAGCATCCTTTTTCACACGCTAAAACCTACACTCCTGGGGGTGCACCTAACTCATCATTGCCAGAGATTAAAAGAATAAGCTGGCAATGGACAGGTGCACATTTTTTAAGCCCCCTAACCCAACTCCAGTGATGCTCTACAGGCTACAAAGGTCTGTTCAGCTACTCAGAAGTGTAATTACATACAGTAAACTACATATATTTAATGTGTACAATTTGATAAATTTTGGTGTTAAGTATACACCTGTAAACTCACCACAATCAAGACAGTAGACATATCCATTCCCCCCCAAATCTGATGCACCTTGTAATCCTTCCTCCCACTCCTTCCCCCGCTCACCTAAGTTACTGCTGATCTACTTTCTGTCACTATAGGTTAACCTGCATTTTCTAGAGTTTTATATAAACACAAACAGTATTGCACTTTTTTTTTTTGGAGGGGGGAATCTGGCTTCTTTTATTCAGCATAATTATTCTGGTATTTATCCACATTTTTGTGTTTATCAACTGTTTGTTCCTTTTTATTGCTGAGTAGTGTTCCTATGTATGTAGGTAACACAATTCACCCAGGCATCTGTTGATGGACATTTGGGTTGTTGCCAGATTCTGGGTATTACAAATAAAGCTGCTATGAACATTCGCATACAAGTCTTTGTATAGATACATGCTCTCTTATCTCCTAGAAGTGAAGTGACTGGGCCACATAACAGAAGCACGTTTCACTTTTTGAGGAACTGGCAAGCTGTCTCCTAAAATGGGTGTCACATCTAATGTTCCTGTCACCAGTGTGCGAGTTCCAGTTCTTCCACATTCTCTCCAACATTTGGGCTGTTTAAATTTTAGCCATCCTAACATGGAGTGGTCTCTTATTGCCGTTTTCATTGCATTTCCCTAATAGCTAATGATGGTGAGCATCTCTTCATGTGCTTATTTGCCATCTGTATATATTCTTTGGTAGTGTCTGTTCACATCTTATGCCCATATTTAAACGGTTTGTTGTATTATTGAGGACTTTGTTGTCATTATTGTTTTGTCTTTTTAAATGATTTTATTAAAGGTCTTTACAAAGCCATATCCAGACTCTCCAGATCCAGCTTCTGAGATACTTATGCGGTGGGGACTGGCTGGAGCATGGCAGGCAGCTCTAGCTTCCTGAGCCTTCTGTGATGAGACAGAGACAGTGAATAGCATCTCAGCTCTAGGGTCCACAACGCTCATGCGGTCAGACCGGGGCTTCTTAGGGCCATTCTTACCACTTGGGGCCCAGGGAAGTATGATCTTCACTTTGATGCCCGGCGCGCCCTGAGTGGCACATGGCACATGGTGGTCAAGACATAGTAGTTAACAGGGTCCCCACTGTGGATCGTTACACCATCCATAAACTTCATGGCTCCAGGCTCTGTCCTTGGAGTTCCCATGACTGTGTAGCCCTTGGCCCCCCTCTCCATGATGAACTGCAGCATCCCACAGCAGGCTCTCCTAGGAGTTTGTAATGCAGAGACTATGCAATGGCACACAGACCTCTTGTGGCCACCTTTTCCGCAGAAAGCTCTACACAGCCCTCAGGGAAGTCAAACTTCTCAACTACACTGGTTAATTCCTAGATCTACTGGTCTTTCTCACCAAGTCCTGGAGGCCAGGTAATGATTCCTGTCCTGGTTGGTATAAACTAGACCTCAACTCCAGAGAAGCCGTCTTCAGCAAGCCTCTGATTGAGAACTCATTCAGTTTAGCTCTGAAAATGTCATCAACAACAAACTTCCTCTTCTTGGAAATTTGCGCAACCACATCGCTACTGTTCACTACTGCTGGACAGGCTACTGCTGAGTTTGGAGAGTTCTTTATATAATCTGGATACGAGTCCTTCATCAGATACATGCTTTGTAAAGATTTTCTCCCAATCTGTGACTTATCATCTCATTCTCTTAACAGTATTTTTTGAAGAACAGTAGTTTTTAATCTTGGTGAAGTCAAATTTAATAGTTTGTTCTTCTAGTAATATATAAGAAATTTTTGTGTGGCCCAAATCTTCGTACAAACAACAAAGGTTTTCTCCCCATGTTTTTTTTTTCCAGAAGTTTTAAAGTTTAGCTTTTACATTTAGGTCTACAACCCATTTTTAGTTCATTTTTGTACATAATGCAAGGTGTGAATCAAAGTTCTTTTTATGTATAGGAATATCTGCTTGCTCCAGCACCATTTGTTGAAAGGACTGTCCTTTCTCCTTTGAATTACCATTGCACCCCTTGTCAAAAATCAATGTTCCTACATATGTGCATCTATTTCTGGACTCCCTATACTACTACTGCTCAATTTGTCCAACCCTATTCCAACAGTAGATTGTTTTGATTACTACAGCTTTATAGTAAGGCTTGAAATCAGGTAGTGTGGCCCTGTATGATTTGTTAGACAGGTCCAGAGCAGCACTCCATCTAGGGCTGGTTATCGCTTACCACGGAGAGTAGTACCTCACTCTCAAAGACAGTGTGGTTCTGCAAGTCTCCTAATAGCTGTTCTTACTTTCTGCATCAGTAACTGCTCCTCACAAAACTATGGCCATTACACCTATTCCTGAGAATCTGAGGTAAGCTCTGGTGAGAACATCGTAGGTTTTCTTGCCAATGTTGTCTCTCATGACTTAGGTAAGTCACAGTCTCTGCTCACCTGTCCCCACATCTGTAAGGGCTTGAACTTTATCATCGCAGACAACATCACCTTATGTATGTATGTCACCTTTTTGCTCACAAAGTGTTACACATATTTCATTTCCTTTGATCCTCACAACACCAGGTGTTAATGCACAAGGTAATCCTGCCTGTTTTACATATAAGAAAACACTTAGACGTTAGTGAGGATGTGGAGAAACTGGAACCCCCGGTACATGACTGGTGGGAACATAAAGAGATTCGGTCACTACAGTTAGGCACCTCTTCCAGAAGTTAAATATAGAACTATCATATGACCCAGCAATTCCACTACCAGGTACATCCCCAGAACTGAAAATTGGTACAAACAAATGAATGTACCCAGCTATTCAGAGCAGCACTATTCACGATAGTCAAAAGGTGGAAACAGCCCAAATGTGCATCAACAAACGCATAATGAGAAGACAAATTGGTGTCTATAAATACAAGACTAGTACTCACCCATAAGGGAAATGGAATTCTGACATATTCTACAACATAAATAAACCTCAAAAATATGGCAAGTGAAACAAGCCAGACACTAAAGGTCACACATTTTACGATTTCATTTATATGAAGTGTCCAAAATAGGTAAGTGCACAGAGACAGAATGCAGATTGGTAGTTGCCAGGGACTGCAAGGAGGAGAGACCAGAAAGCAACTGCTTTATGGGTATGGATTTTCTTTTTAGGGTGATGGAAATGTCTGGGAACTAGACAGAGGTGATAGGTGCACAACACTGTGAAAGTATTGATAGCCACTGAATTGTTCACTTTAAAATGCTTAATTTTATGTTAGGTGAATTTCTCCTCAATAAAAAAGAAAATAAGAGAACTGCAAATGGCCACCAACCTCTAAGATTCCACAAAACTGAATAATGGTTGTGAAAGAAATGAGAAAGAATAGCCAATTTTCACCTGTCTCTGATAATGGAAGATGGGAGAGGCACAGCCAGTCCCAAACAGCATGTTTTAGGATAATCACTCTTTATAAAAAGAGCCCCTTTTCTTCTTTTACCAAGCTTGTATTTGTTTATTCAAATTAGAAGATCCTATCATGGCGCAAAAAATGCCATGCTGAAAATTTAGGGCAATTATAAGCGAATACAAAATTTAAAAAAGGTGAAGTTCATTTCGTAAAATCTCACGTGGAGGCTCACTTTTGCACACTTAGAATATAAACTATGTTTGAGTATAACCAACACTGCAATACCCACACCAAGGGGTGGGGAAATACAGAAAAAAAAGAGCCATGGTAGAGGGCTCTGGGCTAAAATAAAGTACTGTCCCTTCCTTCTCACCTTTGCCAGGCCAGAGAGGAGCTCTAGAGCTGCCAGCGATATGCTCATGTCTTGCCGCCACTGGGAGTTGAGTCTTTGGGTGACGAGGTGAATGCTGCGAATCAGGAGCCCAGCAGCTGAATCTGTATTAAGAGCTAGGATATAACCCCAATGCCACATCCCACAGGGAGGGAAAACAACTAAGCGTTAGTAACGAAAGCATAGCATTCCACCAGGCACAGTCCACAGCAGCCACAGTGAGCACAACGGGCACCCACACAGTGCTACGCTCCCGCCCCAATGGCCTGCGCGGCAAGCCTGACTGAACAACAGTGCACAGGGCGTACACACGGGCCCAGAGCAGCTTCTAGTTCCCCGCTCGGGTACTTTGATACAGATATCCACCGGGACTTGGCCATTTCAGTATCATTCTTATGACAATGCCAATTTTAAAATTTCTAAATTAACTAAATAGTTACATTTTCAAAAACAAAAAAACAAACCAATGAAAGGCTATCAATTATTTCCCTGGAATTTTATGTGAGGGAAAGAATTCAAATCTTAGAATCTCCTCAGATGCTGGGAATTATTCTAAAGCATCTGTTCAAATTTTCAGGGTTTAAACCATCAAAAGTCACATGCACTGCCTTTTGAAACACATTTTAACATCTAACTCTCCAAGACTACTTTAACACTTCTAAAAAAATTAAATAACCAAGTCATTGTGTTTTTATTTGGCCTTCAATTTTACATTTAAAAGTAATGACTACTTAGCTAATAATAAATTAGGGCAAATTAAATTAAATTTATAAAAAAAAGCTTTAGGGACATTATACCTGTCGATCCTATCAGAAAGAGGGCAGTGACAACAGAAAAAGGAATGATCATTAAAGAGAGACATTCATGCGACACTAACACAAATCTGGGTTTCTTAGTAAAAAATATTTTACGACATTGCAAGCACAACTCACTAACACCAATCCAAAATGCTGCAACAAACAATAATCACTTCAAACACTTATATTAGAACACATACAATAATGCAAAAATTTCTTTAGTTTAAAAGTGTTTTAGAAAGCATGAATAAACTACCCAAAAACACAAATTTTCACCTATAGTATACTTAAATCCACGAACATAATGAGTAAGAAAACGAATGTAAATAACTTCTTTATAAATATTTAATATTCACATAATGACCTTATGTATCTGATATGCTCAAGGATACTTAAAGCAAACTTAAACCACAGAAACATGCCTGGACTCCTAGGCCCATGAAATCCCCAGATGATTAAAAAATTTAACTCACATCTAAGGATCTAGATTTCATTCCAATCTAGTTGGATTAACACTCACAGAGAGTACACTATTAGTATTTGTGTATAAAAACTAAGGGCATCCACAAACTCATAGACCCCGTAAAGTAACTTCCCAGGTTAAAGGACATCATGGAATAGGATGTCCTGCTGGCAAATGTCCCCTTACTCTTACTGAAAATTTGTGACTGAAAAACCTACCCTGATACAGTATGTAGGTTTTAAAAAGAAAGACAGATGGGTACCCATCTCATGCAGATCTAATTATTCACCCTCATCACACTGCAGTAACTGTACTGGCTGATTCTGCCATTAGATCCTGAGCAAGAGCCCACATCCTATTTGATGCTGTATTACCAGCACCTGGTACAGAATCCAGACCTGTTTCCTGACCACCCATTATAATCATTTATAAAATCTAATACTACCCAGAATCTAACTACTAAAAGAGCTAAATTCACAGATTTGTTTTCTTTTTCTTAATCTTTTAGACTAATAGCCTCTTTATTATACTTAAATACATTTAAAAAATCATGAACATTAAAATTGTGTTAAAAATGTTTTGCTTGTTTTGTATATCTGGGCATTAAAAGTTATTCTATAAATTTTGGATTTCAAAAGAACGAACATGGCTTACCATAATCTCTTAGGAGAGCTTGAGCAGGTCTTTCACTATCAGGAGTTGTGGGCTCTGTGCTTCCACCACTTGCTGAACTAATACCACTATTAGTGCGACTATGACTCTTCAGGTTATTTTCTCCACCACCCTAGTCAAATAAAAATGAATCAAATATTTCAGGGCTACATCCATAGTTTACAAGTACAGACAGAGGTCAATCATTAAAAGCCATGTTGATAAAATGGAATGTATCAACTAAATAGCACTATCTGAAACATAGATAAAAACTGACAAGGGATGAAAACTGCTGTACGTGGTGTTTTTGCATAGACACCATCTACTGAAGGGTATGAAGGGTCTGACAATTACGGGTGCCCATTCTGGGGTCTTCTTTGCTGTTTACAAAGGGCCAGCCTAGGACCATTTCCATCTTCACTAGACTTCACTAGCTAATGACTCTGGGTCTTTAAAGAAATACCCTAGTGCCTCCCAAGTAAAACTTCAGAACAGGAATACATTCTTAAAAAACACACACACAAATAAACAGTAACTCACAAATGTAGTTATATCATAGAACACAAATGATAAACTACTATGGTTAGTATAAAGATTAATTATTATATGTATAGGAGCTAAAATCTGAGATTTCCCTC
Organism: Rhinolophus sinicus; assembly: GCF_057876585.1. Classification (NCBI taxonomy): domain Eukaryota; kingdom Metazoa; phylum Chordata; class Mammalia; order Chiroptera; family Rhinolophidae; genus Rhinolophus; species Rhinolophus sinicus. Next base: position 17,520,630 of record NC_142513.1, read on the forward strand.
ATTTTCCCCCCATATAAACACAATTCATTACATCCAGATCAGCTGATTATAATTAGCCACCTCCTGGGACATAAGTATATTCCTTAATAATAATTTGATCACCCATCCTACATCTACCCAGCTCACTCCAGTATACTCCAGTAATTTTCTCACTCCCCCACCTCTACTTCAGGTAAAGGAATCACGTGATCTTGAATACAGAAGCAGGAGGCACTGGGAGTCTCTGGGAAGGTTTTTGATTTAGAATCATTGGTACTCTGGGAGGGAGCTTCAAACTTTGGCCTAGAGAAGCCTAGAAAGAGCTGATGAGACGACAACAGCAAACTCAGTGCTTGCTAACAGCCAGGACTAGATCTACTAGGGATGGAAGAAATTACGAGTAGGGGAATTTTTCTAGATTTTTCAAGCCAGTTCACCAGCACAGCAAAAGAAATAAGAGCTTTAAGTAGACACTACTCAGGAATAAAGACTGCATTTAGCTGGAATTTCTCTCATGCAGAATCTCTTAGGGACCTGATGCAGAGTTGATGAGGCACCGAAAGGTAAGACGCCTCAAAATATATTTTATAATAAGATCCTTTTGAATCAATAAGCTGAATTTATAAACAAATGCCTTTAAAAAAATCACAAGGACAGACATGTTGGAATATAATTTACATAAAATCAGAAGTTGACACTCTCTGACAGATTACATGTTGGTATGCTTCTTACCATCTCCATTTGGCAACCAATGGCTTCTAAAAGTGCTGAATCTTGAACAATATTTAACATTGCCCCTATAACAGCAAAAAAAAAAAAATGCATTTAAATACATGACAAGAATACTAAAACGGCTAAAATAACTCAATTAGCAAAGATAATAATATGATCTTAGCTGAGTATTCCTGAAATTTCCAAATAATTACTTATAAATCTGTTGATTGGTCAGAAGAGATACTCTTTAGAAATTCCCTAGTTCTGATCTTCCCCCAAAGTTTTAAAATCATATTTTTCTAAAATAAATTTAAAGGCCAAACTTGGTTTTATATAAAAACGTGACCATTATCAGATGTTATTTAATTGGTGTGAAAGACGAAATGTAAACATCTCAATTTTAAGAATACAAACTAAGAAAATTATAGAATACTTTAAAAAGCAGATACTGAATGTTTTTAAAAATAAAAACCACAGCTCTATCTTTCTGACCAAACTGCTTTTTAAGAATGATTGAGCCCACATGATTCAGGGTTTAACCATGGCTGGATATTCCACAGGCAAGCTGCATGTATTTATTACCAAGGAACTCACAGCCTTAGAAAGACTAGGACAGAAACATCTGACCAGCCTCGCACAGTGCTCATCTCAGTGGGGGAGAACTCTTGTCCACAGTGGATCAAGACAGGACAGACACAGCTTTGCCCATCTATGGCAAGAGTGACAACAGACTCTTCCTTGGAATGTACAAGGTTGCTCTTCAGAACATGGGTAAAGCAAAACTAAATTATCAACTGTAGAAATTATCTGATTTCAAGTGATACGTTTCTTGAATAACTTAAAACACTACAACTTAGAGGCTCTCTCAGATTGAGAATTAACCTTTGTTCCTTCAACTCCTTTCCAAAATGAAAGGATTTACTTTACTCTTCCCTATCGATTCCACCTTCTCACTCCATAACATACTATACTTCCTGAGCACCCACTCCAACCAACCACTACTGCCATCGCCAATTCTTTGGCTGTCATTTCCTCTTGGAATGGAATCCTAACCTCATTTCTGCCTATTCAAATCCTGCCCTGCAAAATCCAATTTAACTTCCACTTCCTCCTAAGAAGTCTTTCTTGCTGTTCTGGTTTCTTCTCTCTCAACACTCAAGACCTCCATATGCCATGCAATCAGCACTGCCTTCTGCTGTTATCTGCTTTGTGAGGGTACTCTAATCTCTGCAGTGAGACTTGCTCAAGGGTAAAAGCCATGCTACCCACTTCCAGAATACCTGTAACTAAGACCATGCCCTTGGCTTTGATGAAAAGACAGGAAGTACTGTAAAAGTCAGCCACAGTAATCAAGTTGAGAAGTTATGAGGGCTTAAAATATGGCAGTGGCCATAATGATGAAGAGCCATTTAAGACTGAGAATCAGTATGGTTAGGAAACAGTAAGGAAGAGGGAGGAAGCAGAGCAATAGCTACTCCCCAATTACCTCTTGGCAGGGTTCTGACATGGCTTCCAGAATTACACCCACCTCAAAATATTTTCACATGTATGTAATGGGCAGGGAGAAGAGGAAGAGGCAGAAGTAAGAAGGGAGGAAAGGAAAGAGAAGAAAGAGGAGGGGAAGAGATGGGAGGGTGGGGAGAGGAGAGAGAAAGGACAAGAGGGAAAGAGAAAAACGAACACAATAACACCAAGCGAAAATGACCTACAAGACCACTGTAATGCTTTCCTCCCCTCATCTCACCCCTTTAATTTTTTCACATATGAAAGCAAACAAATCCTGCCTCTCATTCAGAGTAAGCACAGACTTGTCAGGCTTAGGCTCCCATCACTGACCCCTGCCTCCTTAGCATGCCTGGAGTCAACAGAATCTTGGTTTTCACTTAGAAAACAATGTGTGAACACAAACCTAATATCATTTGAGTGTTGTTGGGGTCTGTTTCCGTTTGCAAGGCACCTATTAGTATATTCACAAGTCTCAGCTTCAGGGACAAAAAAGTTATTGGTTTATCATAAGAAGAGCTGTCATCATTACTAAACTTTCCTTCCAGGACCACCTACGGAAGAAACAAATAATATTTAACATTGACTGTGTGGTACGCTATGCCCATGGAGGAAATGCTACAGTGGACAGAGAGATCAGCCTCACATGCAAGGCTTTCAGTCTGACTATTATTAGCCACTGTGCTATGTCTGTCACTAACTCATACAACATATGTCATCAGGTGTCACTAGCCATTCACTACTTGAAATGGTAGGCCAAGGCATGCTGGCTGACTGTCAGAAGAAATACCACAAATCTACTTTGTAGATTCACTTGAAATAATGTGAAAAATGTTTTTAAAAGCTACTGCTCCATTTTAAAAATATAATTTGACTTGAATTAGCACACAAAACAGAATATAGAATATAAAAAACTTTAATAAAATATTACCTCAGATTTGACTGTGCCAAAGTGATGAGGGAGGGGCAACAAAGAAAGAAGGATATTAATGGAAGATCTTCTCAATTCTGTTGGATTTACATAGCTTTTGAATTTGGAGAGTTCTCTGCCAAAATAAAAAAATAAAAAATAGCTATTAGTATTTCTGCACTAAAGTATGTTTTTAGCGATTGCCAAATATACATTATGCCAAGTTTTCACAATACAAGCACTGGGTTTGGTTTCAGAAAGAATGCAATACATACTTTCCACTGAGTTTATACTCTGCAACTCATGTGCTTGTGTGTGTGTGTGTGTGTGTGAATCTCTGTTAAACTGTTATAGAATTAAACTAGAATCTGATTGATTGATCGATTTTAAACTGTTATAGAATTAAACTAGAATCTGACTGATTTTAAATGTAGGGCCTACTCTACAAAAATAAGACCTCTGGGCTGGGGTTGCTCTTGCCCCTCTAGAGGATTCAATATGCCCATGGACAAATCAGAACTGAAGGAGTTCACGGATGGGGGTGGGTCTGAATATTCTACAATCATTTAACGTGAGCTCAGTTCCCTTGCTATGAAAACAATAGGATAGGATAAATTAGAAAACTGGGGAGGAAGTACCCAAACAGACCAGGCCAAACCCGACAATTGAGACACTAGTACAGAATGACAGCTTACCTGTCAGGCAAAATGGTTTCAAGAGCTGAAATAAAGTAAGGAACCACAACATCAATCCCTTTCAAGTCACAGCAGAACAAAGGAGGGGAGTTTAGAATAACGCTGGCCAAGACAGGGTGGCACACATAATCATTTATCTGCAAACCTTGAATTAAAAGCATGTAAAATCTAGGAAAGCAAGAAAAACATTTTAAACAAACTGATCAATTGTTTTCATAATTATTAATATTTTCTACATAGTCACCTGAAAGGCTACATATTCCACTCCACTACTTCTACCCTTTAAAAGGTATATCTGGAGTTAGAACAATTCAGAATCAAATACTCTAAGAACCAAATTATCTTTCCTAATTAAAAGGGAAAAAAAGATTCAAGTCTATTATACTTTCTTGAAATTTTAAGCCTTGCAGCTCAAATTTATAGGTGCCTGCAAATGAAGCAACCAAAACAAAGCAAATGGCTGCAGTAATTATAAATAAAGTGGAGGAATTAAATTGAATTCCAATTCAGCAAAATTTTGCAGCATTTCACAATTCCTGAAAAAGTGTGTTGTATCTTTTTGCCCCAGACCCATTATTTTCGGAGGGACAATGAAAGAACCTCATTCAACTTTGCATTCATCATGATATGAAGGTAACTCTGCATTAGACTCCTTTTAAGAATATACCTAAAGTATACCTTACATTTAGTATACCTTACTTTTAACCTCTCCTCTAATCCCCAATCAAGTAAGCATTCAATCTTCCATCATTCGAGAACAACTATTAATATACTGGTATACTCTTTTTTAAGGCACTTTTTTCGTCTCTGCAACTCTTCTGAAACAAATTCATCTCCTGGTCATTGCTCAACCCATTTTAATCCATCTTTTCTCCCCAGACCTAAACTAAAACCATGTTAGCAAATAACCAAAGGCCTCTCAACTGCTAAACCCAGAAGACACCTCTAAGTCTTAACTTATGCTGCCTTTTTAAAGCATTCAAATCTCTGATTACTCCCTTCTCTCCTTATTCTTCTTTGACCTCTCTGGCTAGTTCCTTGAATAGTCCTTCTTACGCCACCCCCCTTCCTAATATTGGTGTTCCTCAGACTGCCAACCTCAGTTCTCTAAGCTATTTCCTCCACTAGCCTAGTTTTAAACACTACTTAAGTCACTGAATACAATCAAATCAGTCTCTAGCCCATAACTCTCACCTGAGCTCCAGATCTATTAGCCTAAAGCATATTGGATACCTGAGGACCAGACATGATTACTGATGTACTCCAGTAATCCCTGTGCACAGTGGCATAAATACTTACTGATACGTACTCCACGGGCACTCAAATTCAGTAAGTTCAAAACTAAGCTCATCACTGGCCCCCTCACAAATTTGCTATTTTGTTTGGTCATCCTACCACCCGTCCAGTCTCAGGGATCAGACAGAAAGCTCACGGTCACAGCCTTCTTCCCTAATGCTGGTGATACCATCTGGGGTTATCTCCCCAACCAGTAGTTTCCCTCCTGAGAAATGTACCCCTGCACACACAGGGGTGCCAGCATCCCATGGGACCACCTTCACAGCCATAGCTGACTAGACCAGAGGTAGACACCTGATTAATCAGATTCCCCTTCTCAGGAATCTGAAATTAGGACTCAGGGATGCTAACGTCACCTAGACCAAGGCCATGAAAACTAGGAACTTAGAAGCATACTGCAATATAAGAAAATGAAGCAGTTCTAGAACACCATGAAGACAGAGAAGCAGGAAAAAGGAAAGTTGTTTTGGTCCTTAAACACTTTCTAGTACCTGGTTCCTCCCCTTCATGAGGCCCTGCTGCACGTCCAGGCCTCAGAATGTATTAACTAGTACTAGTTTCTCATAACTCATTTCCGTTTTGCTTAAGTCACATTAAGAGGGTTTTCTGTTAAAGTCAAGAGCCTATTAAAATACCCGATTAGTTCCCTGCATGTACAATTCTATTTCATATCTATATGCTTCTGCATTTTGTTCCCTCTGATAGTTTACTCCTCTCCTGAGAACCTAGCAGGTACACAGACACCTGAATGCTCCTGTTGATAGTAACATGACTCCAGCAGCTGTGAATGGTCAGTTGAGGAGGGCAAACAGTCAACGAAAATAGGAAGCTATTACAAGTTAATTTCAGGAAACAATAAAAGGCCCAAAGTGTCATAGTGGGGAGAGAGTAGAGAGATTAGAAAGAGGGTTAAGTAGGAGAAAGGCGGAAGTTGGATGACCAACTCAAGATACAGAGCGCGAGGAGTAGAGTCTAAAATGACTCCTAGTTTCTGCGACGAACAACGGAATTGACGGCAGAGCCATTAACAAAGATTGGTTGAGGTCACAGATTTCGATAAAATGACCCTAACTGACTTGCTAACATAGTCTAAATACTACCCATCCTTTGTAAACCCAGCACAATCATCCAATCCTCTGTAACTCTTTCCTGAACCCCCAGGCTACATGTACGCTGCTTCTTCCTCTGAGTGCCCATAGCACTTATCTGTGCCAACTTCATATTACTATTGGATCATTGTTACTTGTGTGCATGACTTTACTCACTCAAGAAAATAAGCGCTTTAGAGGTGAGATTTACAGCTAACATTTCTGGACCATTTACAGTGTCTAATGCTGTGCTAAAAATTTATTTAAAAATTAGGGTGGTCCTTCCAAATCTCTTTATAATTAACAAAAGTCAAACAGAACAAATAATACTTCTAAAATAAAAAGGGTTTTAGGGATCTTTACCAAATCTAATAAGGCAGATAAAATGGAAGAATTAAAGCAAAAATTTCAATTACTTACAGACATTTGCAGGTTATTTCAAATAACATTTACTTATCAATTCTGCCTACCAAGCCATGCTACAATAGTTTCACTACCCCAACTATATAAATGGAAAAATAAACAAAAAAAATTCTAAGACCTGGATAAATAAGCTGGCAGAATCTCTTCTCCAGTCTTCTTGCTACAAAAAATCCTACACAGTGTCCCACAAGCCTCAGCTCTTCCTGCTTCATAGTTATCAGGAAATTCACTTGCATCAAACATAGGATTGGAAACCATGGTGTCTGTGGACATTTGTGACCCTTTCCGTCGAAATTCCATGCTAGCTTGTGTTGTAATGGCTGGGGAGAGAAAAGGAGGGTTTTATTATATTTGTCAATATGCAAATAGGCTCATGGGACCCTGGACACAAAGATCAAATGTTGGTGTCATTAAATAGCTATGTGAATAGAATCCAATAATGCTTTTGTTTAGCAACTACGTCTTAATTTTTTTTAAAAAAAGGGCTCTCTGAAGTCTTCTTTGAAAATGGGTAATTTAATTTACAGTGGTATTATCAGTTTAACAAATTCTACAAGAAATAGTTTCCAACTGAATTTTTGATCAGCAGAGTACATTTGTATATATCTGTGTATATACAGATATATAACACATAATTTGGCTTTTCTATTATTTATTCTGTTTTTAACTTCCCCTATAGAACAATGCTTAAACATTAAGAAATACAGCTACTGCAATTTACACATTACCCCAGAGGGACATCATAATTGAATGGGCAATACCATGCCAGTTTGTGTACTTTAGGGAGAGGGCAAATTAAGGATGACAAAATGGGTAGGAAGAGAGAGCATTCCCATTTCCCACCCAACTTCGAAACACACACCAAAGAATCGTCCAACCAAGCAAAATGAGAATGAATTTTAACAACCACAGACAGCAGCTAACTTGAGGTTGATAAATCAGAAAATTGGATCAGTAATAAAGATTATCATGGTCATTCATTGTCACTGAAACAGAAGCCCTTCGAAAGTTGCCTTTATTTTTAACAAAAGATTTCACAATGCATTGAAAATCACTCTGAAATCTTTTATCACTCCACACAAAATGTTTAAATTATTTTGTAATAATAGATTTAATGGAATGCAGAGTCAAGCATAAATCTTTATGCAACTTCCCATGAGCCATTTTTAGTCCTGAATAAGCTTTCCAGCAATAATACATTTGAAAAACACTACATGCAGAATGCATACAAATCAAACACTAAATCTGTATAAAAATAAGCTTAAAGCTTAAAAAAAAAAAAAAAAAAAAAGCCAAAACACAGTTAGTGCAAAATCCTAGAATTTATGACATGACCAGACTAGTATACAGAAATAATGGGACTGATTCAGGCAGATTAATTTGCTTTTGCCAACAATCTTCCCCATTCAAAACACAGAAAAGTATTTTTCTTCCCAAGTGCAAAAACTACAAGAGACAATGACAATCAAATTTTTTAATGGAATTATGAAAAAAATAAAAACATGACTGCAATTAAGGAGAAGCTTCTGGTTCCTACTTACAAGATTTATAAGAAAGAAGAATTTGGATAAAAGATGCTGCAAGATAATAGAAATAAATGGAAACAAATCAAAGGACAGCAGTAATTATAAAATACTTTAAAGATGGTGAAATTTTACAATAAGTTAAGAAGCTCTTTAGCTTTTTAAAAGTTAGATTAAAAGCTTTATGATACCACAAGCTAGTTCAAAAACATAGAAAATTGTGCATTCAGATCCAAAATTATAATTTTTGTACCATGCAAAAAAATGAACAAAGAAAATTATACAACTACAAAAGAATTGAGGTTTTGAACTGCCCATTACGTGCATTAAAATTTTAATTCATTAACCCTTCCCAGCTCAATGTGACTTTTACAAAGCATGGTGTACTGTTAAGTAAATCTAAAGCTAACCAGTTCACAGAAGCAAATATTTTAAGTTAAGAGGTGAACAACATGGCAGAATTCCTTGATGACAGCCAGTACTTAGAAAACAGACTAACAATGTTAGTATTCCCAAATCTCCCACCACCCCCAAGACCTCGAGTGGCACCCAACAGCACTCTAACCATTCAACTATCTGGACACCTCCTAGCTCCTGGATAATGTAACAGCCTTTCTCATCTCTGAACGCAAGGCAGGGAAGAGGAGCTTCTATTCTTTCCCCATGAAGGAAAATTGTAAGAGTTAAAAAATAAGAATGTGTTGCCCACATACGATTTGAACTCTGGCTTCTATCTTTTGGCACAAGAGGATGAGCAAAGCTGTTACAAACTCCCTCAAGAGTGAGGAGATCTGTAAGTTCCCTTTAAGCAAGCCCATCGAGGCAGCAGGTGGAGCCATTCTTGATTCAGGGATTTTAGTGTCAACAGCTTGATACCCAGAAGTTACATGGTAAGAATTGCATCTTAATAAAAAATAAAAATATGACTGACTCATTCTAGAAAATACAACACAAATTAATACAAACATGGTTCAGAAAACTCAAAATATAAAGCACATGAACATAAGAAAATATAAGCCAAAAATGGTTTTTAAAAGTTTTCATTTAGTCATCATAAGTACATTTACTTATCCATAAGTAAGCACCACTTTCAAACTTGTAAATAAAATATGGAAATGATAGAATATAGTGTCTGAATCTGAACAAAATAAAGAAATCCCTAAACTCAACCACACAATCTCAAATTGTATTCCTGAAAATGTCTTTATATTCACAACTTTTAAAAATTATTTATAAGATTTGAAAACACATCCTAAATAATTGTATGTGTATAACGCTAACACACATAGACCTCAGTTCTGAGATGATACGTAATACATAAGAATGCCTTTCTGAAAGAAAGCAGAGACTCTTATGGCCATTGGTTTTATCCTTGGAATTAACATTCTCCCTAGGGATGCATAAACTAATGCCATTAGGCATCCTTTTACCTCAAGCTATTTCTAACCCCAGTGGAAAAGTGCTTTCTTACCAAACAACCAACACACTCGTTAATGCATACAGCACAGTGCCTGGCAATAAGTGCCAACCATTATTATTATTCAGCTCTAATACATGTCATAAATATTCAGTCCATTCTGCACTACCCCACCCTCCATACTGCACCCTATGCCACTACTTCCTAGTAAAATGTTAAGACGACAAAAAATGAATCAGGTTTTACTTAGACAGTGTTTCATTTCTGTAATAAAATCTAAATGAAGATATCAGGGTTGCACTATGAATTCTCCACCAGTCTTATTTAATTTCAGAACAAATTGTATTTTTGAAAGTGTACCCCTGAAATAAAGTTCTCTAAACTAAAACCAGAGACATTAGAGTCTTTTGTGAGGCAGACATTTTCTGATATTTGTATGTACTAATGAGTGAGTGGTTGTCAAAATCTAAGAAAACACTTCTTGTGAATAAATTTCTGGTCAAAATCTTTAATTCTTTATATTAATATTATTATCCTGGCTGACATGAAGGGAACTTCCAGGTCACCTACTGAAAGGAATTTGATTAAAAAAAAAAAATGGCTAACCTAAAGTGTGTCTAATAAAACCAGACAAAAGCCAAACCTCGTAGAACAAACATAAAAAGGAAAAAAGGACAGGTAGGAAAACTTCCAAAATTCTGTTACTTCAGCTGGAAGGGGTTAAGCACAAAGACACTGGTTGGTCAGACACAGAGAGCTTTTGAAGATACATATTAATCTTGCAGGTAGGAAAGGTTAAAAAGAAAAAAACAGAAAAGAAAAAAAATGATAGCATATTTCTTGAGCAATATTTACCAGTCATGCTGCTGTCTCTGTTTATCCCATTATGAAGTTTACAGTGAACAAATGCTGCATCAAATAACCATGATCCAAAGAGATTCAAGATGCTGTTAACCTTTGGTCTCCGAGGGGCAGGCAGTGGCCGGGGTTCTGTACTAGTCTGATTTGGACTTGACAGAGGAGAAGTGGAGGATGTCTGGTGCTGAACTTTCGAGGCATGAGCAGTACTAACCTATGAGAACACAAGAATATACTCACACTCATGAGCAGTTTGAGAAAGCAGCAGGACTTTTTTTAAAAAGATGGCAGATTAAAAGGGCAACTTTCTACAGAAGAACAATGGTGATGGAAACTCTTACTGTGCTTGTCTTCATGGTGGCCTTATTCACCGTAACAGCCCGGTGCCTCCGGTTATGTGGTGGGGTGGTATTGACAGCAGTGCTTTGAGGCATACTTAATCTGTTCACGGGTGTTGGAGGAGCACTGTCTGATCGGGGTCTAGAAATGCCTTAAAAAAAAAGACAGAGTTATTCTTCGTAGTTCAAAACAGGTAGTCAAAAAATCTTCCTCAAGCAATACCAGGGAAGGCTTGGGACAGACTACAGCAGACACTGTTAGTGGCCTCCCAATAGCCGTTCGCCCATTCTTCCTGAGTTACAGAACACAAATTTTAGTTGGACATGGCTACCTAGAATAAACCACTACATTTTCAAGACTCCCTTACAGCCAGTGTGGCCATGTTCTGACCACAAAGAAGTGGGTGATTGTTGGGTGGGTCTTTCCTCTTAAGGAGTTAAGAGGACCAATCAAGTATAGACTCTCCTTCCTTCCTAATTGCTAAACAGGATAGTTGGAACGCATTCAACCATCACGGCTCATGAGACGGTACACAAAGATGAAGAGTCACAAGATGGAAGAGCCTTGGGTCCCTGACAATAAGGGAACTGCTGTAACAGCCCTGTACTGCCTAACCCTGGGCTTAACTCATGTGAAAATAAACTATCTTGCTTATTAAACCACCGGTATTTTTGGTTGTTATATGCAGCCAAACTTAAGTTGAACTAATATATTATCTACATAATATATTAAGAAATACATATAACAAATGTTTTAGAAAATGATACATAGTAAATATCATTCTTTCAACAGGTAAAAAATATCTGACTTTTTATAGTCCTAAAATGTGAAAAACAGTTTAAAACAGAGGTTCACAAAAGGTATATAATTTGCCTCCTAATGTTACACAAAAGAATGATATCTAATACATTTTAATTTGTATTTTCTTGGATTACTAGTAAGAATGAACACTTTTCTCTTTTGCAAATCTTTTTACTCATATCCTTTGTCCATTTAGCTACCAGGTCTTATTCTTTTTCTTAGCATTGTTTAATCTGTTTCTATAGAGACAACAAAAACCCTCTAGTTTCCTAGTTTGTTATTTGTAATCAAATCTTTGGGCTTTCCATAATACTCTCTAAAACCAGACTCTAGAGTTATCTACATGTAGCTCTTTAAACATCTAACAAAACACACAAAAATCACCTAAGAATGCATCCACCAGACAGCTGATTCCACGCATGGCACGAAAAAATATTTGAGGCAGATGTTTAAGGCAGGGATACTGATTCAATTCTTGCGGCATTCCGCTCACATTCAAGAACTGTTCCTGAAATTTGGGAGTAGAGCTTATAATGGCTGGGTTACTCAAATCCACGGGATTACTATCAAGAGAGAGAGAAGAATTAATTACACATTTAGAAGTTTCTTTAGCAATAAACTGCATGCAATCTAATCTAAGAACAGGGCTGTTTGTGCCTATTTAATTCAGAGAGGAGACTAATCTGTATTTAACAGGCGAGGGACTCAATCATCAACACTTCTTTCCAGAAGATCTGCACTGTGTTTACATAAACTTACTCTGCCTATTCAGAGAATGAGAATCAAAATAACACTAGAAACTTTTAATTTTTTAAGAGTACACATAGATGTTTTTCTAATGTTCTTATTTTCTAATAAGCAATGGAATAAAAACTGTAAGTCAATCAATAAGAACTCCAAGGAGAAAATTTTGCTATAATATTAGCATATCCAATTTTTAAAAAACTAATTGAAAATTGGAATTACTAAAGCCATACATTTCAAAACAACATATTTGGACTTGAGTTATATTTTATGTATAAGTAATTTTAAATATTTCCACTAAAAAATAGATTTAGATTTCCACTCAAAATGGTCTGCTTTGCTGTCCATTAAATAGCCAACTCAAAGTAATAACCTATAGCCAGCACCTGGAAAAAATTTCCACTAGTTACGAGGTCAAAAGAACTAGGCTGAGAAATACAAATCAGTGGTTTATAGATGCTCTGCCCTTTGAAACCTCTCTTTCCATCCACTCAAACCCTTAAATGCAAGTGGGAGCAGGGGAGCATATATATACATGTATAGAAATGGACATCTAGTATTAGCACACTGTATCCATATGACTAGTTCATGTGGGGTAGAGGAGCTATGAAGTCTAGGAGCAGTGCCAAAAGGCTTACACCAGCTTCTCCAGATGTAAAACTGAAACGATTTTATTGGCACTCAAATTCGGAGAACAGATTCAAAAAAATAAAATTTGAATGAAAATGGGTAACAAAGGACTTAGGTCAGATCATAGAAACTACATCCCTGCAGCTCCCAATGCCCTGTCTATCTGACACATGTGGAAAGCCTGTTAAAAATCCAGATTTGACCTAGATTTACTGAAATAGAACCTCCAGGTGGGGCGTGAATGGCAGGTGGCCATGCACAAAGAAGTCCAAGGACAACCATTTGAGAAAGGTAGTATTCTAATCAAGAGAAACATTTTCCCCCCCTAAAGATATAAAGCATTACCATACGAGACAAAATTTGGGTGTCTATCTCCCCATCATATTCAGCCCTCTTCCCAGGAAATTTGCCAGTGACCATGGTAGCCCTTTCTGAATAACCGTCATGGACCTGCCTCCCACCCAGCCACAGCTCATTTAACCAAAACGGTAACACTGTCCAAAAGGTATCTATCCAGACGCTTGCTAGAGACCTACAACTGATGTAGCCTAACTAACAACATTTAATCCAATTTATCCAGTTTGAGAATGTGAGCAAAGGGAAAGCCCTGGTGCTAAAATGGCTAGAGCTGTTAAGTCAGAAAGCTGTTTACACCACTGGGCAGTTGTCATGGGGCTGCATGTATCCCAAAGGCAGGAAGAAACAGGAACTCAGGGAAGCCTGCCAGAGAAAGAGAAGTGTGTATGAACAAGAAAAGCAAAAAAGCCAGGAAAGAAAGATGACAGAGTGGCTTGTCCCAAGGCTGCTTTGATCCCTCCCCACCTTGAGTACTGGACGTTCACTTAGAGTCCAATGAGACCTCTCTATCATCTTTTCCCCTTGCAATTGTTTAAGTAGGTTCCCATTCTTTATATCTGAAAGAAGCTTGACTATAAATAATAAAATCTTTCAGCTCAAGAAGATAAAGCCTGAAAAGATCAATTAACAGTGAAGAAAAGGGAAAAGATTATCCAAGAACTACCTCTAAAAAAGATTTCAGGACTAGAGTTTTACTGGCGATGTATTTCAAATTCTTAAGGAACATACAACTTTCATGCAACACAGCACAGAAAAAGATAGGACATTTCTTATTCTTTTCTTTAAGTTACCGACACATATATTAGTCAAAAGATATAACTAGAGACAATTTGGGGAAAAAAATTATTAAAAGAACATTCCATACATAACCAAGTATAACTTTTCTCTCAGGAATGAAATGTGATTCAATATTGAAATAAATATATCACGTCCTTAGGTAAAAAAGAAAAAACATTTAATTGCTTAAATGGATCCCAAAATATGATTTGAATAAAATTCAGTACTATTCCTGATTTTATTTATATTTAATTTTTTTAATTGCTTAGGAAACCAGGAACATAAAAAAAGAATAACTAATATCAACAGCCAACATCCCACTCAAAATTTCATGTAGATGCATTCCAATGAAAAGCAGAACAAAAGATGTCAAAACAGTGTCATTTTAATTCAGTGGTGTTCTAGAAGTTTTGACTAATGCTGTAAAATAATATACAAAAATAATTATTATAACAATAGTGGCAACTTTTCAAGCACCCATCAGACACTAAACATTGTACTGTTTCATATGATTTTTCTTCAATTCTTATAACAAGATGGATACTATTACAGTTGACCCTTGAACAATGTAGGGGTTAGGGGAACCGAACCCCACACAGTCAAAAATCCATGCATAATTTTTGAGTCCCCAAAAACTTAACTAATAGCCTATTATTGACTAGAAGCCTTACCGATGTCATAAACTGCTGATTAACACATATTCTGCATGTTACATGTATTACATTCCTACAATAAAGTAAGCTAAAGAAAACGTTATTAAGAAAATCCTATGGGGCCAGCCTGGTAGCTCAGGTGGTTGGAGCACCGTGCTCCTAACGCCGCCGAGGACACCGGTTCGATTCCCACAGGGGCCAGTGAGCTGCGCCCTCTACAGCTAAGATTGTGAACAACAGCTCTCCCTGGAGCTGGCCTGCCATGAGCAGCCAGAGGTTGGCACTGGCTGCTGTGTGCTGCTGAGGGCTATCGTGTGCTGCTGAGGGCTATCGTGTGCTGCCAGAAGCGGCGGGTGACTGGCAGCTGGCGAGTGAGCTGCTGTGAGCCGCCCACCAACCGGCAATTGACTGCCTCTGCTGCGGGAGTGCAAGGCTCATAATACCAGCATGGGCTAGGGAGCTGTGCCCTATACAACTGGCTGAGAAACATCGGCTTGAACCGGAGTTGGGGGGAGGCGGAAGAAGGGGAATAAATAAATAAATAAATAAATAAATAAAATAAAATAAAACAAAACAAAATCAACAACGGTCAAGGGAAATTTTTTTTTTTTAAAAAAGAAAATCCTATAAATGAGAAAATATATTTATAGTATTTATTGAAAAAAAATCTGCCTATAAGTGGATCCGCACAGTTCAAACCCATGTTGTTCATGGATCAACTGTATTGTCTCCATTTTATAAATTAAAAAGAGACTGAGACTCAGAGAGACTATTTGCTTGCTCAAGTTCATAAAGAAAAAAATAGAACTTGAACTCATGTACAGCTCTTACTGCAACTAAAGCACTTTTAAGACTGAAGCATGAATTACTAGAAAGGAGACACTTCTTATTTGCAGATAAGTATCCATAATGCCTAGAGCTCTTTTAAGTGTCCAAAAATAATACACAAAAACAAAATACAACATTTTCTTTACAGCAGTGATAGCCACTTATAAGATTTAATCGCAGAAAAAATTAGCCTTTCACAACATCAGCAGTAAATACTAGGAATAAAGAGCATAATAAATATGCAGATTTGTGTGAAGAAAATTACAAAACACTTCTATAAGCTATTTAAGATTCTAAAAAAGAAAAACACCCCCTCTTAGAAAGACTCACTATATTAAGGTATCAACTTTCCCTAAATATAAAGACAAGGCAGGCGTAATACAATTCTCGTCTTTGGCAGTCTGGCTAACTGTTCACTAGTTTTTCTTTTCCTCCTACTTCTCTTGCAATTAAGTGTGGCATGCGTATGACTACTGGCCAATGGAATATGCGTAGCAGTCATTTACATCACTTCAAGGCCTGGTTCATAAAAGCCTTCCACATAATTTCCGCTGCTCTCTCTCCCATCTGCTAGCCAGAAACAGAGGCTCCAGCTTACAAAGCTGAGGCCCTAGTAATACAGCCACATGCTGAAGATGGCAGAACCTCTGCCACGCTGGGTCCCTGAATGACTGAGTAAGCAGAGCCACTCCCTACCTGACTTGATGAAACTTACATTGTACTAAACCACTAAGATTTTCTGGTGCATCTACCAATGCAGAACGTGTTCCTTACCTTAATCAATACACAATCCAAACCCAAAAATGTTTTGTGGGTTTTTTTATTACTTGTGTTTTATAACTTTATCTGGAATGTTAAACAGGCAAAGAAGAGATTAAAAAAAAATTCTAAGAAATGGAAAAAGGGAAAAGACTGTAACTACTATAACGTTAAAATAATTAAAAGTGAACTTGTACAAAAATGAAGCGATTAATGGAATAATATATGACCCAAAGACAAAACCTGGTATATAAAAAGGAACTTAAAGTTACAAAGGAAACAAAGAAGAAATCATAGGTTAATCTATCTGATCAAAGAACACAGACTTTCTAATCTTAAAGGAAACAGAAAATGATCACAGAAAATAGATTTTAAAAATAAACTGAAATCACTGAAAGATGAAAAACACAAATTACAAACTGAAAAAAAAAAGACAGAAAATGGTTAACATCCTTAATTTATAAAATGGTCATACAGAGTAATTTAGAATCACCAGCACAAAAATAGAAAAATGAAGCTAGTCAAACCAGAAAGAGAAAATATGCAAGGAAAACATTTAAGAAGCAAGAGACTACATGACAGAACAAAAGTTCCAGAGCCCAAGGATGGGCCTATTAGAGAGAAAGGCAGGAAGTGATGAAACTGAATTGAATAGAATTACTATAAAGAACAAAATAGCAAGAAGTAGCAATCTATCTCTCTGTGAAATTTTACAGTGTATCCCTCAGTGAAATATTAAACAATAAGACTACTAAAGAAGCCCTGAGAGCCAGACTGACCAGTCAGGGATGGTCACAAAGAATGTGACAGTTCCCACAGAATGTGACAAAGTCCTGAGAGACATATCATCCAGGCTGCAGCAACAGGCAAGAGAACAAATGCTAAATCTACCACAGGGAATAAGCTTCCAGAGAGCACAGACCAAGAGCAGCTGAGCATAGCCAGACAGTATTGCAATAGGGAGAACAGGAGACACATTATGTAGATATGTGTGTTGTCCAATTTGGCTCCTTCTGACACTCAGAAATCCAACAAGAGAGTTACAGCATGGTTCTTGTCCTAAGACACTGGGTAAAGAGCACATGAAAAACTAAAGTAACAGTACCTTAACATATGTAAAAAGCGAAACCACGTCTGTGCAACACACTCATTATCCATTTCTGGAGGGATCAGACTGGCATCTTCATCGGGAACTTTAAATGGAGGAAATGAAGGACCATATGTAAAGCGTAGCAATCTAGAATATAAGAAAATGCACACCATTAAGTTCATTTCTTAACAGAATGAAAGATATACTCGAGCATTAAAATACGATAAGAGAAATAAGAGAAAATAGATGAAACATGTATTGTACCTCACTGAAGTAAGATAAATGAAAACCCTTGTTTATAAAAAAAATTGACTGGACCCGGAGTTGAGCTGCGCCCTCCACAACTAAGACTGAAAGAACAACAACTTGAAGCTGAACATAATCCCCCACAACTAAGATTGAAAGGACAACAATTTGACCATTGTTCCCCAATAAAGTCCTGTTCCCCTTCCCCAATTAAAAAAAAAAAAAAAAAAAAAAAAAAAAAAAAAATTGGAAGATTTCCAGTTTTATAAACTATTTTAAATTTTTATTTAAAACATTTAATTTACTTATTTTAATAATTTATTGTTATTTATGTTATTGTTTTAATTTACATTTTATAAGTTGTATAATTTATATTATAAATTTATCTGTTATTTATAGAATTATTTCTTTAAATGATTTTATAAATGTATATATTATTTAAATTTATGATTTAAGTAATATAAATTATTTCACATAATAAGTGTTATACTTTACTATATAAATATAATACCTTTATAATATATATTTACAATTACATATAATTTTGCAATATAAATATTATATATTACTAATTTATAAAATTATAAATTACTTAAAAATTTTTAACCTGTAACTGCAAATGACAAATAGTAAATTAATTATATAATCATATAATACGCAATTATATTTATATAATTATCCAATTAATCTAACATAAATTAATAAATTAAATTATTTTTAAAGGATTCATCCCCTTGCCAACGCCTTCAACACAACTTATTCGTAATAATAATGGCAAATTTATTTGTAATAACAGCAATATAACTTCACATGAAGTTTAGAATTTATAGTGTACTTTAAAAGTAATTCAACAATTCAATTACTTAATTTAATAGTGATAGTCCAAATGTATTAAAACTGTTCAAAGCCCGTTGACTCAATTATTCTACATCTAGAGATTAGATCTTAATAAAATAACCAAAATACATACTAAGATTATGTAAAAGCATTCATATCAATAATATTTTTAAAGTAAAACACTGGGAACATAAATATCAAAACAACAAGGAAACTATTAAATAAATTATAATTCCATTCATACAATGAAAACGTATAAAGCCATTAAAAATATGATCTTGGGATCTACTCAAGAAGAAATAAGGCATATGTAATTAATGTGACAAGAATCAAACATCAAATGAAAAAAGCAAATACTATATAGAATAATCTCAAATTGATTTTTTAAAAAAGAGAAATGGAAAATAATACCTCAAATGTTTAACACTGGTTAGCTGTAAGTGATGGATATTTCCCCCTAAACCTTCCAAATTTTTTTATAAGCATGTATTGCTTTTATAATCAAGATAAAAGTATTATTTAAAAATAGATTCATAATACTGACATTCACCAAGATATACCAGAATAAACAGAATATTTCAAACCTTCATCTTTTAGTTTAAACAATAATGATATAAACATTTTATTATCTCAGAAAAAGACCAGTCTACCCTGATATATAACACCACCTACAAATTACTTGTTCCTGCTTCCACCCGCTATGCTACCCCCAATCAAACCTGAATCAGACCAAATCTCTAGATCTAACTGTATTTCCAGCTGACAGGAAATACAGAGGACAAAGGAACATGTTAATTAAAACAACTTGGACATAATCAGAAAAATCCAGAATGTGAAACACTCTATTAAGACAAACAACCCAGTTTCTTCAACCAAAGGGAAATAAAAAAAAAACCTGCAAAGAAATAAAAATGAGAGAGCAGAAGCCTACAGCTTAAAATAGGCTTAAGAAACATGTGGACTAAATGTAATGTAAATGTAATATCTAAACCCTGTTTGTTTTCTGATTCAATGGAATCAATTGTAAAAAGAAAAAATATAGAGACATTCAGGAACATCTGAGCATTGAATGGCTAACTGACATTAAAGAATTGTTAGCATTTTTTAGGTGTGATATGGTATTGTGACTATTTTAAAAAGAATCCTCATGTTTTAGTTATATATTAAAAGATGCAGAGTGGAATGAAAAAAACAAGTCTGAAAAAAATGAAGCTTAACAGTTTACTCATAGACTAATGATTGTATTATACATAAATGGTAAAAAAGGTAAAATTATTACTATAAAAAAACTGCCTACTTTGGTTACATAGTAGCACATTACTGTATGATTCCATTTCTGTAAAACTATATATAAACGTATATAATAGGATTTCTCGTGAATTTAACTTTTTCTGTTATACTTATGTATTATTTGTTTCTTAAAAATAATGATCATGAATATTTTAAGAAGGGGTCGGATTGGCGAAGGGGGAGTGGTGGGTAGGGTGCAGAATTCACCTGCTTTTCCAAGGCATTTGCTGAATCTGAAAGGTTTTAGATTAGACAGACACTAGCCAAACTACTATATCTATTTTTTAAAAGTGACTCGATTCGGTATATAAAGTACTGTAATGACAAACACAGGATACAGGCTTTTTACAATGTATTGCATGAATCCCAGAAAGACACAAAACAGAGGCAAACTGCCTAAGGCCAGCAGATGAAGGAAGGCAGGTCAGTGATAACCCACCTGGCAGTGAGCGCACAGATGACCTTGCTCCACTGCTCCACCACGGCGGGGTGGTGCCTCCAGTTAGCCACCATCTCCTTGGCTGTTTTCCAGTATGGAGGTGTTGGGAAGCACCGAGTACACGCGAGTAACCAAACCTCGAAGAGAACACCAATCAACTTCTCTGCCAGGTTCTCAGCAATGCCACCTTTCCAACAAAAAGAAAACGTATCTTTGGTGTACTTACTTTTTAAAGCAGAATCTTTAATTCACTCATTTGGGAGAATTGGTCAAAAAATTAAAATAAATGCAATGTTAAGTTCTGACTTTCAAATAACCATTTAATAGTAAGAACAGGAAACTATTCTTAGGAGCTCCTAGGAGGGAAAGCATGGATCCATCAACCAATTATCACTTTGAAAGATTTCAAGTCACCCGGCCCAGTGCTTGTATATTGAAGATCTCAATCCTCTAGCAAGTGGGACAGGAGCACAGAGGGGAGAAAGGAAAAGACGAGTGCCTATGAGGACTGACTACTAGGAGGCAGTTTCTGTGCCAAGTAGTTGATACACACGACCTCCCATAAGCCTCACATGAATTCTACAGGGTGTGTATATATATATATATATATATATATATATATTTTTTTTTTTTTTTTTTAAATTTTGGGGGGGAATATTGGGGAACAGTGTGTTTTTCCAGAACCCATCAGCTCCAAGTCAAGTTGTTGTTTTCAATCTAGTTGTGGAGGGTGCAGCTCACTGGCCCATGAGGGAATCGAACCAGCGACTTTGGTGTTAATGAGCACTGCACTCTAAACAACTGAGCCAAACGGCTACCCCAGGATAGATATTTATAATACCTATTACCAATTATAAATTAACCCATTTTGAAGATGAGAAAACTTAGGTTCAGGAAATTTAAGTAACTTAAATCGGCCCAAGTTCAGACAGCCAATAATGAAAAGAATCAGAACCAATACCCAGGTTTTTCTACTCCAAACTTAGTTATAAATTATTTCAGGTGTTTGAAAGCCTCCCCTTCAAGTGAGGAAGCAAAATGACTAGTGCTGCACAGGACAGAGCCTCAACCACGAAAACAGAGCTGTTTGTCGGCTCTGAGTCCTGGAACTAGGGACTAGTGGTCTGTACTAGGGAACTAGAGGTCTATACTCGGCATAGCTCCAGAAGGCAAACTTGCTGCTTGAAGGAAAAGTTATACGGATGTGTAAGTCAAATGAGCAAAAAACAAAGTTTCAACAATCATGAGCCCCAGAAGGGGATAAATTGCCTGCCTTGTATTGCTGAGATCCCAGGCCTGGGGAGTGTGTAGCAGAGAACACTGACAGTGACTGGCAGCTAGCGTCGACACCAGGCAGGGTATTCCTATTGTGGGGTCCCTTTCAACACAAAGTCCATGATTCCTTTTAGATGTTTTCTGGACATAGCACCTGTGCGAGCACAAGCGCACTCACACGTGTGTTAGTAAGAGACTACACATATGAATAAGTAACAGGGAATTTAGAACTAGAATATCAACTCATAGTCTGTGTATACTGTGCTATCACATACAAAACAGGGCTTCTAAAATACACTCTGAAGCCTTATTGGAGGCTTTTTAATGGCTAAGTAACAAGCAGAATACTGTCATACTTCCAAATGGAACACTTTAAGACTGTGTAGGTTTCATCTGCTGAACAAAATTATCTTCTGTACCTATCAAGTTTTCAGAGTCTACTTTGATAGCTATTTTGTAATCAGGTACCTTACATATAGGCTCTAATTTAATTAGTTGTTTCTTATCCAGGCTCTATCTAATATATCAAACAAGCTACTACTGTTCCTATCACTATAAAAAATGCATTAATTCACTGAGTCCCTCCCTACCATCACTGAAGGTAAAATAACCTAATATTGTGCCTTTGAAGGTTTCCATTCTAAGAATTGTTAACCCTGGTTTGTCAACTATTATGCCAAAATTTAAAAGTAAACTGTCTTTGAAGCTCAGAAATAAATTAGAAAAAAAAATTAACAAACCTTGAACAGTTGGCGGGGCTAGAAGTATGTCATTAATCTGCAGGAGAAATAACAGTAAGACTTCCCAGGTTTCTCGGGCCATGATGGATGACTCACGGGCCAGTTTCTGAATGGCTCTCAGGACCTGTAAGCATAGTCGGATCTGACTGGAGCCTTGTTCCTGTCTGAAGAAGAGAGAACATATCACTGAGCGGCCTGGAGGTGAGAAAGCAACAGCGTAAGGACAGGTAACTATGGACGCAGCAAGCAATGGTCCATGACGCTCCCTAAGAGCATCAGCAGACAAGGCTAGGCACACCCTCTTTAGGTCACAGTTCCTTCTTCCCCGTCATACAGTTCAGCACTCAGATCTCAGCCTACCACTTGTATCAGAGCTTGCAAGCTCCTGGGTAGAGAAGGGGAGACCACAAATGTAAGCTTCAACTCTGGATTATCTATGTCTATCATGTGATGCCTGGCACATAACAAAAGGTATGCAATAGGTTTCTGCTGAATGAATGAATGAATACCCAACGCCACTCCTGCTGCTCACATTGAAGCAGAATAGCCTTTGCATTCTTTAAAAAACAAAATTTTAAACACACATTCACAAGAATTCTAGTGCTCACAGTGTCTTTGAAGCTAGTATCTGCTAGCAAAGAGCCTCTGGATCCAAAGGAATATCCTAACAGAACATGAGGTGGGAAAGTAATTGCCTCCGAGATGAGCACCTGCCACTGCTGTGCTACTATAAAGGCAACTTAACCCAAGATGAGGGCTCCAAAGGTTCTCAAAATACCCTAGAAGAATAGTTATGTAACTCTTTTTAGTGCCCAGTACCATTTTTATCCAAGGGGATAATACAGGTCAAAGTATTAGGGCTCGGGTTGAAGAGGAAGGAAGATAGAGGTCCAAGTCCCACGCCTTATCCACACTCTCCAAAGTAGACAATCTGAGAATTCTGAGACCAGTAGGAAACCCACTGCATCAGCGAATGGTGGGTTGGCCTCCAGACCTCCTATGTGAAAGCCGAGACAAGTAACTAATGTTATTGAAATAAATCTTGAGGCCAAGTTCCTATATATTGTGACACAACACAAAAAAACTGGTAGAAAAATGTTTGAATCATTCCTCCTTAATTTTAAATGCATAAGAAAAGCTGCAAAACTGTTATTCTCCGGAGCATTAGAGATCTTGCTCCCCGGCATGTCATCAATTTAGCTCAAATAAACCCTTACACACACACACACACACACACACACACACACACACACACACGTGAATCAAAGTAGGAAATCTCAGAGACTCCTCAAGAAATCCGGAAAATGAAGTGAGTACCCATGGAACTCCTACCCCAACCTTAGGATAGAGATTCTCAGATTCTAAGCCAGAAAATCAGACACTTACCCCAGAGGTGCAAACAAATGACACCACTAAGTTTTCCCAAAAGAAGTCAGACCTAACGCAAATGATGAGACATTCACCTAGGAAAAGCCAAGAGCCCCCAGGAGCAGGGAGCTGTCCCACGTTCAGGTGGAGGTGAATCCAGTCCATAAGGGCTCAAGCTTGTGTCTGTTGCTCTGCTACTTGAAGAAGAATATGAAATTATATAATAGCCCCAAACCTCATCTGGCCATCTAAGAGGAGGCCCAGAATAAGAAATCAGAATGCCACCAGTGATACTGGGGCTGACACCCTTCCAAGCTGGCAGTCACACTGCATGCCTCCCACATGGGACCGAGGCCCGCCCACTATTTCCAGCTGTCTGCCCAGTGGCAGGGAAGGAAACATCTGGTCCTTAGGTCTAGCAGCCTTACTCAGAAAGCCTCAATTCAAGAGCAGTTTCCAAGTTTCTAAAGCTAAGAGAAGCAAGGTAATCTTTACTAAAAACTAAATAGGAAAGTCTAAACACCAGAGATTTTCCTTCCCTCTCAATATTTTCAAAAGTAACATGCTCTTTAGAAAAACTTCTAGAACAGGGACTGGTGAACTATGGCCTATGGGTCAAATCTGGCCTGCCATCAGTTTTTGTAAATGAAGTTTTATTGGAACACAGCCAGGCTCATTCATTTACATTATTGTCTGTGGCCGCTTTCTCTCTACCAGCAGAGCTGAGGACTTGTGACAGACACCATATGGCCTACTAAGCCTAAAATATTTACTATCTGGCTCTTTACAGAATAGTTTGCCAACCACTACTTTATAACATCACGTTTTTTCAAGTACAGTATAGTTGAGCAATATATCAAAATCCTGATCATTTTTAAAAGATGGTTCACTCTCAATTATGCAAAAAAAAAACCCCCAAAGAAATCAAACTGATAGGCAAAAAAAAAAAGTTACATCCACTTTGATTTAATCTCTAGCAAAGTGGTAAATCGCAGTTTCTTCTATTTTGAGTGTCACTTTTTATAGAAACAACTAAGTAAACTTGATGATAATTGTGAACTATCTGAATCAAAAAGTAAAAAATGAAGTTTCCAGTAATAGGAGATGAGATTGTAACTCAATATTCAGCACTGAAATTACTCAGTTCTCTAAGACATTATTGGACAGGAGAACGCTAATACTCAGTTCGGTGCCCTCTCAGAAGTATGTACACACGCTTTTGAGAAAACAAGCTAATTACTAAACAATAAAATGAACAGTTTATAAAGTAGTTTTTTCTCAAAAGAGAAAAGCAAAAGCCTAATTAAATTCAAATGCCATTGATTTTTTTCATCAATAGAAATTAACTGAGTACTGAGAGGTGGTAACGGTACAGAGACACAGTAACAATACAACTCGTGAGACTGTCCCATGCACAAACAAAAAGGCCAACAAAGCAGTCTCCTAAATGGGAAGATAAGAAAGCATTAAAAGTATTATACCATTTGAGAAGAACCAGCTGAGCCACAAACAATATGCTAATTACCACCAAGCATTTCCTGTTATTACTTCCATTTGAAATCAATAAATACAAGCAACCAGCATTTAATCCACACCTAAGGTAATACCAGTATTGCACCAGGCACTATGGAAGCCCAAAATATATACAATAATAGATAGGGAAATGAGACATACACATTTTAAAAGATAAGGAATAAAACAGTGGAGAGGTAAGAGTGACACGGGAAGTAAGTACCACACAGGTTCACAGAAGGTGCGATCACTGTGGGCCTCAATGGTTACGTAAGGCTTCTCCTTACAAGGCAGAATTTAAGATAAACCAACACAAGTGAGATGAGGACCGCTGGGAGAGGAGGGGGTGGGAGGAGGCAGAGGAAAAGGGAGAGGAAGAAGAAGAGGAGGAGGAAAACTGAAGGCTAGGTGATGCAGGGGAAGATGTTTCAGGGTCTTAGGGAATGCTGAATTTATGAGTCTGTCTGACCAAAGAGCAGTTCTCACGCAGATTTAGTAGCAGCTATTCTGGTTGGGGCCAGATTAGAGCAAGCATTTCAGACAAGTAAGGAGTTTCACTTGACCTTGACACCAGAGTTCTTAATGGAGATTTTTCCTTTTCAATTCAGATTTTCCAAAGTAATTTTCCTTCTATATTTAAAAAGCTAAAATTTATGGAGCTGGTTTTTGGATGAGTCAAAATCCTTCACCATCAGACAGACCAAAAGCTCTAACCAGAACTTTTCTAAAAGGAGGCAAGCCTCCTTGCCTCTTTCAAAAACATTGAAAATAGGGCCAGCCGGTGGCTGAGGCAGTTAGAGCTCCATGCTCCATGCTCCTAACTCCGAAGAATGCCGGTTAGACTCCCACATGGGCCAGTGGGCTCTCAACCACAAGGTTGCCAGTTCAACTCCTCGAGTCCCGCAAGGGATGGTGGGCTCCGCCCCCTGCAACTAAGATTGAACACAGCACCTTGAGCTGAGCTGCCTCCCAGATGGCTCAGTCGGTTGGAATGCGTCCTCTCAACCACAAGGTTGCCAGTTCGACTCCCGCAAGGGATGGTGGGCTGTGCCCCCTGCAACTAGAAAATGGCAACTGGACCTGGAGCTGAGCTGAGCCCTCCACAACTAAGACTGAAAGGACAACAACTTGACTTGGAAAAAAGGCCTGGGAAGTACACACTGTTCCCCAATAAAGTCCTGTTCCCCTTCTTCCCCCCCAAAAAAAAAAAAACAACACATTGAAAATAGATAAAAACAGATTTTTTTTACAGAAAATCCCCACAAATGGGCAGGGAACTAATGCATTCTTCTCCATTAATTTATATATTTCCCAAATTCTTTACAATGACATAATTTTTTTAGAAACAGAACAAAGTTTAAGCACAACTAAGACACATATACTACATTACAATATTTAAGGTGTCTGCTTAGCGATGGGGTGAAAATCAGTAACAAACTGTCAAGATAATCTGTTGGCCTACTACAAAATGGCCCATAATAATGTCAAGTCTGCTTACTTCAATGTCTTCATTCTCTCATAGGAAAGATTCATTTTAAGGTAGAAGGCTTAGTTGCCTTTAGCTTAAGTGGATATAAGAATTATGATAAACAAAAGTATGTCTTTTTGAATGGAAGGGAAAGAGTTCACAGTATTTTAATATCGAATAGCTATCAGATTTAAAAGAAAAGCCAAAACCTTTAAAATGAATACACACTTGTTAAAAACCCCTAGTAAACATTATGTAAACCTATCTCTCCTATCACTTATATTACCGTGTTTCCCTGAAAATAAGACTGGGTCTTACATTAATTTTTGCTCCATTAGGGCTTATTTTCAGGGGATGTCTTCTTTTTTCAGGTATGACAATCTACATTTATTCAAATACAGTCATGTCATCTTCTGGAACATCATCATAATGTACTAAATGCGTCCGTCTGGCTGAGATCTTAACTGGGGCTTATTTTCGGGGTAAGTCTTATTTTGGGGGAAACATGGTATTAGGTTGGTGCAAAAGTAATTGCGGTTTTTGCAGTTCTTTTTAACCTTTGAAACCACAATTACTTTTGCACTAACCTAATAATATACTCTTTAATTGAACAAGTAGTAAAAGTAAACTGTTCAAAGGACTAACAAAAAAATAACATTTATGAATATTTTACTATGATCCTGATAATAGGCCAGATAGACAGGGATAGCTTACCTTGGTACAAAAAGATTTTGTAGGTGTTTTAGTATACTTTGAACATACAGATTAGGTTCTTTAATAACTGGCAATGGAATAGAATCTTTCGGCAACACTAAAGCCATAATCCAATCTGTATATACATCAACACAATATTTTACAGTCTCTCCATCCAATGGAAGGGTCAGTCCATAGCAAATTACTTCCATGGTCCATTTTACCTAAACAAAAGATAATACACATATAGAATTATCACACATCCCTATCTATATCTCAGTAGACTGATTTAAAATATTAACCTCTTTTATTGCCAAAAAAAACCTTCTCAACTGATGGTGTATTCATCTCACCATTAAGATCAGATTTATGCTAGAGAAAGCACTCTCCATGTATAAAACATACTCGGACATTTCCTAAGCAAAGGATTTAAGAAGACAATAGGGCCATCCCAGTGGCTCAGGTGGTTGGAGAACCGAGCTCCTAACGCCAAGGTCAGTGGTTCGATTCCCACATGGGCCAGTGAGCTGCGCCCGCTACAGCTATAATTGTGAACAACAGCTCTCCCTGGAGCTGGGCTGCCATGAGCAGCTGGAGGCTGGCGGAGCTGCGGAGTGCCGCCATGTGACGCCGTGAGCGGGCAGCCAGCGTGAGCTGCACGGCGACTGACTGCCTCAAACGGGGGGCAGCGCTAGGCTCATAATACCAGCATGGGCCAGGGAACTGCCCTACCCAACTAGACTGAGAAACAACAGGCTTGACCAGGAGTCGGGAGGAATAAAGGGGGGGGAAAAAACAGAAGGGGGGAAAAATAAAAAAAGAAGAAAATACTTATTTCTAAATAGTAAGCCTATGTCGGCATTTACCCTTTAGACAATATTACTGTTCGCTCTGTGAAATAAAAAGTAAGTACAGGTCATCTTGATTTTCCATAAAGAATGGCAGCACAGAAATAGAAAATTTTAGATATTTTTCTCCACTTAATTGTATACGGTTACACACGTATTTAAGAAATTGTGTACATAAATTCAACCACATTCCATTTCCAGATTATGCAATGTCAACAGACAATAGGAAAGAAAATGAACTGCTCAACTCTTATCTTGTGACTATTTTCTCTGCCAAGGAAAATAATATTTAAAATGGAAAGAACAAACACAAGTGAGAAGGGACTAAAGCTGGGTACGTTTTTAACAAGGCACTTAGCTGCACTAAATGAGTTCCAGCCTCCTGACCCATCTGAATCACATCCGAGAGGCTGCAAGAACTTGCCTAAGAGACTGCTGAACCACTGCCTACAGTCATAAAGAGTGAATAAGGTGAGATGAGAAAGGGAAAATAGCTCAATTTGCAAAAGAGAATGAAAGTATATTACAGATACTGTAAACTGGAAAGTTTAGTGAATTCCAGACACAACTGGGACAAATTACTAAGCAGATAATCAGGGAGCACTTATAAAAGGGAAGCATGGTCACTGGGAACCAGCCTGCTGAAAAAGAACAAGTCATGCCTGACAAGCTTCATTCCTTTATTAACAGGGTTACTGTGGATGCAGCTGACAATTACATAATCCTGGTAGTTTATGAAGCACTTTCATCTAACCATCAAAATAACCCTGTGTTCGAGGGTAAACTATCCTCACTTTATAGATAAGAACACTGAAGCTTAGCAAAATTAAGCAGTTGAACCCTGGTCTTCCAACTAGCAATCTGAAGCTATTCTCACGCTGCCATTAACAGCCTTCTCTGTGAAAGAGAACTGGGCATTGGCAAGAAATCTGGAGAGATGCAGGATATCCTCGTGCCTAAGATGGAGACATATGGCCCAGAGGAAGGTAGGATGGCTCGATTTATAACTGGTGGAAACACCAGATGAGAGAGTAACAGTGGATTAGTGCATCAAAATCATGTTAGAAGAAGGTGCCCATGGCATACCAACGGCCATGCCAACATTTTAACTTAGGAAAAAAAGAGAAAACTAGACTATATACTGACCATTCGTAGATATCACAAAGCTAAAAAGAACAGCTAAATTGTTTGACAGAAATTGAGAATTCGAAAAGACTTCCACAGCTTAAAACTAAAGTTGCATCAAGATAAATACACGATTGAAATTTTTAAGCTCAAAAACAACTACAAAGGCTAAGAGTAGAAAATGTACAACAATATAATGTAATGTAATATATGTGATATATTCAACAGCAATGAATGTTCAAGAAGACTGTAACAGCACAGTGAAGATGTGACACATCAGAGGGTGAGGGCAGGATTTAGCTGCACAAGAGGAAGAATTTTAAAAGGGGTTGCAAATCCCTAATTCTCAGATAAAAGACAAAAGAGAAGACATCTTCGGTGATGGTTTTATTGTATAATTGTAGAGGACACAGGATTCAAGGACTGTTCTCTTATATCCTGTGAGGGTGGCAAAGGAGGATAAACAAGGCCTGCACCAAAGCACCTCTATCCACTCATATGCCATCTCTTCCCAGGAGACGGAAGCCAGGGATTACAAATACATCAAGAGGACAGCATGCCAGGGCCAGTGCTGGTCCTCAGGTAAGTCTCTGCGAGGATACTCCGAAAAGAGAAAAACGCTCCTCAAATAGGAATGAAGACCTTCCAAACACACCTCTGAGTGGAAAGCTGAAGACTGAGCCTTGAGCTTATAGGAGAAAGGCCTGACACTCAAGACGGTCTCAGGCACGTAGCTCAGGTGGATAATTGAGTCGGGCTAGTCAGAAGTCCCACCAGCACCTGGTACAACCCATTCCGTGTAACTGCCACAAACTCTGAGCCCCCAACTCTCAACTCAAACAAAGTCAAAATGGAGAAGGCACACTACAATGGGCACAAATCCATGAAAAAGACAACGTTAAATAAATTTTTCATTAACTTATATCTTCACATAGAATGAAATGAAGAAACACTTACTTCTTTGTCGGTTTTTAACAAACTCTCGCTGCCAGCCACTGCAGGAGTCACTAAGGCCTGCCCCAGAGGATGGACCACGGCATTGGCCACCTCTCGCCCCACGCTCTCTGGATAGCTGTGCAGCACGCTCGTGTGGCCCTGATCATTCTGAATCACCAAATGCAGAGACCTCCATTCAGAGTACATCGTGCCGCTAAAGGACTATCCAAATGGCACCTGAAAAGACAAGACAAAAGACAACGTGACAAATTATACTGTTGTAAATTAATAAGGGGAAGTAAAATACAGATTTACCCTACCTGGCAAGATAAAGAAGCTGCAACTACATTGCCTCAAGAAGACTGAGAAAAAAACCACATCTGAATGTTTTGAGGAGTACCCTAAAATAGCTTCACGGTGAGACCTGGGAGGAAGGCAGAGCCTGGGAAGCAGCTGTCTGAGCACCTTCCCACAGGAGCCCTCAGAAGCCCCGGAGCAGAGCTGGGACAGACGGCCACTGTGCAGGGAATAAAACGATCAGATCTGGTACACTCACAGCATGAGGGAATCCTCCTCGCTAGGTTCCAGGATAGAAGAGGATGGAAGAATGGAGTGCCCTAAGTAGGAAAGGAAGACAAAGGAAAGAGTTTACTCTAAGACCCAGAGTTTTCAGTCAATGGTTTCCACGTACCTAATACATGCTGGAAACATACCCCTGAAATTGCCCACCAATGTCCTCAAATGAGACACAATATTCTTTGGGAGTATTTCATTCCCTGCAGCAGTGGCACACAAACTTCCGGTAATGAAACACCTAGATGTCACAGTGTCCTTCAGAAAACATATTAAGAGCTGCCACTTACTGAGCATTTACTACATGCTACTTATGTAATCATCAAAACAACTCTGAATATGAAGTAATTTATCTCTATTTCACAGATGAAAAAACTGAGGCATAGAGGGGCTTCAGAGCGATACCCAAGGCTTCGGAGCTATAACGTGGCAGAGCTGGGGTTTTAACCCACATGCTCCTAACCATGGCATGTACTGCCTCTCCCTATAATGCATATTCTCCATGCAATGGTACCCAAGTCTACCATACAAATGAGAGATTTTGGCTACAAGAACATAGCTGTATGAATGCAATGTAAATATTACAATCATAAATGCCACATTCATGAAGAGAATCAAGGACGGTTAAGCCTTTCCAATTTATTTCTGTTAACTTCCATTTTCTACTTGCTCTGAAATGTTTGCCCAGACAGCAGTGTTTAAACAAAATACATGGATACACGTGATCTTTCAAAAGTTCTATCCCTTAAGCTAATTTTTCTTCAAATTGGGAAGCGACTAACATTGTTGAATTTTATCTTAGAAAACCTCATTCCAGCTCATCAAGTATCAGTGTTTTTCAAGAGGATATGGTGTTTGAGAATCACAGGCCTAAGAGTGAAGAGAAAAGTCCTCAGCATGAAAGTCAGTCATTCACAAACTAGTCCTAAACTACCGTTCTTTCTTCTTTCCATACAGAGGAACTCACCATCTGCCCTTCCCTCTTGTGAACCCTCCCCCATTTGATTTAATCTTCTCAGCTCCTTCTGGAACCTCATGGACTCTGGGCCCTGGTACCTTTCAGTGGCCCTGTGAGGTCTGATGTCCTCCTCCTCTGGACAAAGAGGCCCTGAACTGGGAAGGCAGGAGGGATGGGCCAGCATTGAACAAGGTATCTACAATCTGAAGGGTGGATGTAACTATTAAAATCGCCTCAGTTTCCTCAGGATTTATAGCATTCCCCCCAAGGAAATCCTGGTGCCCCACCCCCAAAATAAGCACTCTCAAAAATGGAAGAGGAAAAAGGAAAGCTCTGACAGGGGGCCACCCCCATCAGATGACAACTTATTCCCATACCACACATTTTCCTCACCTTTTAAAAATTAATATATACCGGGGGTGGCAAAAAAATGTATAGACACTTTAAGAAAGGAACAAACTATTAAAATTGTAATAATATATACCAATAACAAAGGATGAATACAAGTCATGTTTGACTGCTGCAATTACAAGAGGTGCTCAAAGTGGTTACCATCAGCGTCCAGACACTTCTGATTATGGAGAACTACTGCTTGAACAACACTGACCAAAGTGTCCATTTGTACACATTTTTTTGGCACCTGTTTTTTTTTTTGGCACCCCCAGTATACACACACACACATGGATACATATATAGTATACATACAGTATAATACATACTGTATAAAACATACACTATATATATATTTATATTTATATACTCTTTTACATAAATGCACAATATTATACACGTTTTTTTGTTTTGTTTTGTTTTAGCATGCTTTTTCAACACTTTCATTTTTTGTTTGGCTTCATTCCCTGACCAAATAATTCACTTCACTGGGTACATAATCCATTTTAACAACCTAACGTTTCCTCTTGTATTTTGTTCTACCTTAACTCAATCTTATTAATTTATATACATGTATAACTAGGCATTGTATACTTTTCTGTACATTTTTTTTCCCTGTTCAACAATTCCTCATGAATATCCTTCCAATTAATAGATTCTTTTTAATGGCTGTGTAATATTCCATGACATAATCTATGGCGTGGCATAATCTATTCAACCAGTCTCCTAATGAAGTACATTTACTTCATTTCCATTTTTTTTTTTTTTTTTTTTGTCATCAGGCAATACTGATGCAATAAACATGCTTGTTCACGTATCTTTGAGCAGTGGCCTTTTAATTTCTATGGAACAAGTTCCCAAGAGTGAAACTGTTGGGTCAAAGGATATATGTAATTTTAATGTTAATAGGTCTTGCCAGATTGCTTCCCAAAAAAGCTGTAACAATTCCCATTGACATAAGGAATGGATGAGAGCCCTTTCCCCCTTTCATCCCCAATATCCTGCCAGGAATCTAATTGATTGATGGATTGATTGATTGATTGATTGATTGATTTGCCAATTCAGTAGGTATGAAGTAGAATTTCATTGTTCTACCCAAATATTTATCTTTATTTTATAGCTTCTAGTTTTGAGTCTGGCTTAGGTGGTGTCTCTCCCCCTTCTCCTTTATCAGTGTTTTTCAAACACTGGGTCATGAAATAAATGTAATGGGTAACACTTAGTTTTTAATTACGTGGAATCAGGTATACAATAAAGGCATCACACATAGTAAAGGTAAGGAATGTTCTATGAAATTTGCTTCATTTTTTTTTATATATGCATATGTTCTGGGTCACAGTATAAAATACATTTGTTATGGGTCTAAGTCCAAAAGCTTGAAAACATAACCCTAGTGTCATGTAGCCTACTAGGTTTCCATGCAAGACAACTATTTAATTCTTCCCATGTAAGTTTTATATTCATCTGGAATTTATTTCTACAAGAGGTGTAGAAAAGGTCCAATTTTATTTTCTTCTCGATATAGAGTCAGTTGTGCCAGCATCACCTATTAAAAATACATCATTTCCTAATGAACTGAAATACCAGTTGTCATATAGTAAGTCCTCATTTATATAGGAATCTGTTTATAAATGTTTAACTGTTCTATTCCTGTGCTAATGCGTAATGATTTAAATTCAGTGGCTTCATAAACTTTTTTAATATCTGGAAAGGAGGCCTCCTCCACTTCCACTGTTCTTTTTAAAAACTTTATTGGCTATTCTTGGGCATTTATTCTTCTATATAAAATTTCAGATGATTTTATCCAATTAAAAGAACAAAACAAAGGCTTGCTAGAATGCTAACTAAAATTGCTTATTCCACTTCCCAGCCTCATCTTCTATTGCCACTTCCCTCTTCCCCTCCATACACACCCACAAGCTACAGCCAACAAGAATTACTGGTGATTCCTCAAACCCAGCAAGTTTTTTCATACCCATATTGCTTACACTACTTCCAGTGACCGAACTGCCATTCCCCACTGTGATGCACCGTCTAAGTACTCATTCAAGGCACAGCTCAAGGTCCTCTCTTTGGTAAAACTTGACTCGACTCCTCAAATCACCCCTCCTCCCCAGCGTGGAGTGCCTATTACAGGCTGTCCACATCGAGCTTCACATCAGCTTACCCCTTAGCTGTGTAAAGATATCTTCACCACAAGTGTGTCAACCCTTTCTGAAAGGAAACCTCACTTCCTGAATCTTTGAGTAGTCCCTGGCACACAGTGGGTACTGAATAAATGTTTAGGAATGTCAAGGTTTACCCATGGAAAAAGGAAGACATTAGAAGGTGTTCCCTTTATGTCCAAAATTTTGCATGCCGTATACAAAAATTGAAAAATGTCCTTTGTTTTAAGCTATTAGAAAAATAAAAAAGTACTTGATGGTTTCCAAATATTTAAGGAATATTTAATTAATATTAAGCATCCATTCCAGATAACACATTATTGGAAGAAAAACATGTTTCAAGGAAGAAAAAAAAAAAGACAAGTTAGTGCTCAAACTGCATTGTATACATTAAAAATCATCTAGGGGTGGCCGGTTAGCTCAGTTGGTTAGAGCGCGGGTGCTAATAACACCAAGGTTGTTGGTTCGTGCGCTGTACCCTCCTTAAAAAAAAACAACAAAGAAAAACAAAAACAAAAACCCTAAGGTGCTCTGATATAAAATGCATATTCCAAGGACCCAACCCTAGAAACTTTAATTCTGTAGGTCTGGGTGGGGCCTGGGAATCTGCATTTTAAGAAACAGCTACCACCTCTCCCAATTCTGAAGTAAAGACAGGAGTATCATTCTTTAAAAAAACACCAGGAAAAAACAATCAAAACAGGTTTCATACCTCTTGAATTCTTCTCAAAAACTTTTTAAAGTTTTTAAATGTGAGAAATTTTAATTCTTTAACTCTATTAATGTTTAACTCTATCAATGCTTAAATGATTAAATGTAAGAAAATGTAATAAATGCTTACAAGAAACATGTAATGTAGAAAGGTACAGTGAGGATATAATTATAAAGTTGAACTAAAATATTAAAAATGTCTAAATAGAAAAAAATAGATGCTAAACTTTATGAAAATACATACAGACAAAAACATTAAGACAAAAATGTGCATTATAATTACAGGCAAATTAGATAAAACAATGAAGAGAAAACCAACATTGGAAACAAGGAAATCAAAAAAACACAAAGTAAAGCAGTTCTGTATCTATTGAACTAGCAAAACAAGTGATAAGAACTCAGTTCGGATTAGGAGGTAAGGCCAGCAGCACACATTCAAGAGCCTAGGGTAACGTTTTTCAACAGAAAACAACTGTCCCTAGGGGGTAATTTGGAAATATTAAGTGCACTTTTCGTTTACACAATGATGGGGGCGTGTTA
Source organism: Rhinolophus sinicus (assembly GCF_057876585.1). Lineage (NCBI taxonomy): Eukaryota > Metazoa > Chordata > Mammalia > Chiroptera > Rhinolophidae > Rhinolophus > Rhinolophus sinicus. Next base: position 17,556,128 of record NC_142513.1, read on the forward strand.
TTGGTATTTATGGGCAGAGCCAGGAAATCTAGACATCCTGCAATGCAGGAGACAGTCCTGCACAATGAACAATTACGCTACACTTCACATGACTTTCAAACGTCTGCCAGAAAATCATTCTGTTCTCAACTGCCTAAGCCTAAAAATCTAATTCCATCTTATATATAAATGCTTTTATAATAGCCACTGAATTACTGAATTTCTCAGTAATGCAATTAATCATATAAACTGAAAAAAGGTTGAATTTTTTTATATTTAGAATCTTACCATACCAAGGTCTGTTCACCATTTCAGAAAAATCACATCACCAGAGGCCATGCCATTTGTCGCATCTGAGTTGCTAATACCTAACACACTTGTTAGGAAGACAATCACAAGAACTACACATACACTTATTTAGCCCTTATTTCAAAATGTCAAACATGGAAAAAAAAAAAAGTGCCACGTAATTGTCTTCTCAATTTATAAGTAGACACAAGCATCTCACTCCTCTGTTATGTCCTCTAGAACCTGAGCATTTTTACTGAAATACTAATTTTATTGGAAGGATAGTAATTTATATTTTTCATTTGTTAAAGAGTCATTGATTTTTTTGTAATTATATGTGTTGGTAGGTTATATATTATCTGTTAATTTCATGATAATAAAGTGGTTATTACTAAATATTAGGTCTGAGTAAGCGGAACACCCGCGGCCCTCCCGCCCCACCCCCACCTCCTCTAGGAACCAAACATGTAATATGTAGTAAAGCGGGTAGGGTGGGCACTGTGGCAAACTGAAAAATACAGGCTCTCTTTAAAGGGCACAGCCACTACTCAGCCCCAGCCAACTATTACCTTGAAGGAATGCAGACCCAGTATTGTTAGATAATCCAATGTTTCAAGACACAGAAAAATTGGACATTTCTGCGAAGTCTCCTACTCTTTAAATATTGGCAAATAATTCAGTTTTTTAAAAATCCACACAACGTGGGCTTAAAAGAACTCATCTGTAGGTCAGTTTATGCCTCTGATCAAAGATAAAGGCACACGCTGGTTTTGTAACGGAATTAGCACAGTTCCTGTGGCATACCCTATGGATGACCTACTGCTGCCCTGGAAGTCCCCCACCTCACCTATGCCCCAGGGACTGGGCTTTGGAGGTCCCATAACTTCCAGTTTTGTTGCCATTAGAGAAAATAAAGATGAGCACAGAGTGTAGTGTGCCCGATGTGGTAGGGTGACGCTCTCCTCCACCTAGTCTCGTCAGTGAGCGGTTTATCCTTCAGCACATAAATAAGGATGCCCTCTTGCTGTTACAGCTCAGCCTGTCCAAAGCAACAAATCCAGAGATCTCAGAGAACATCACTTTCAGGAGCCAGGACTGCTGCACAGCCTCGGTCCTCCTGGGCAAGGATGTTCCCATTCACATCACCCTCTCAGGACAGCACCAGGCATAACAATGTGGGGCCTTGAACGCCGAGTCCACCTGCCATAGGGTTTGTAGCCCTACACTGTCAATAAATTGGCACACCTGTCAGGCACCGCAGGCTCATGTCATTTTTCTAATCATTCACCCAAGGACAGAACAAATGTTTTGCCAACACATAGCAGGAGACATAGTCACATCAAGTGCCTTGATCCAGTAATACCATTTAATTTGTCCTTATAAAACAACACAAGATGTTCACTGTAATATTGTACTTAAGATGGGGAAGTGGGTATAATTTATCTGCCCATCAATAATGGAATAACTTCATAATCAAAACATAAAAACTGTATATTATAACATAGCCATTTCCCATAGAGATGAGAAGCATGAAAACATAGCGGAGGACTGGTTAAGAGCCAGGGCTCTGGAACAAGACTTCTTAGACTCAAAGCCCAGCTCTACCACCTGCAAGCTGGGAAAACGTACAGAAGTTACTCCAGCTCTGTGTCTGAGCAGCCTCATCGGTAAAACGGGGTTAACAGTAGGATAATAGCCCACTTCCGTGTTGTTGCAGCAGTTACAGAATCAACGTAAGATGTTTGGAACATGTCCTAGTCTTCAGTAAGCAATCAATAAATGATAGCTGCTCTACGGAGGGATAAAAATACATATCATGATTAAAACTAGATACACTGCATACATGACTAACGATTAGAAAGATCTCAGAGAAATGCAAGTAGTTCTGAGTGGTGGAACTGGTACATTTGGTACAACTTGATGTAATAAGTTTTTATTAGTACATCATCATGTCACGTATATAGACCATTGTGATCGTATATGCCAGCATCCCGACTATACATATGAATACTCAAACACTGGCAGGAACCACCAAGTTGACTTATTCAATAAATAGTTATTAACCATCTACTATATACAATGCAGTGTTAAGACCAGAAAGGAGATAGATTAATAGTACTTGGTTCCTGTTTCAAATGATTTTATAGTTTAATTGAGAAGATAAGTAACTGCAATATGAATTAGAAACTTGAAGTGCTAAATGCCATTTTTTTTAAAGAAGCTATAGGCAAGATATTGTGCAAGTTCAGAGAACAAAAGATTACTTTTGATTGAAAGAAGGGCTAAGCTGGAAAACAACAGGATAAAATCAGGGAAGGCTACTGCTTATGGGGCATATGAATTGGGTACTGAAGGGAGGTTGCAATTTTAACAGAGGAAAGAAGTTGAGTGAATAAGAGTGACAGCAAGAAAGGGCAGGTAAAGGAGGAAAGAAAAATATGTAAGAGGAAGGATGCTTGCTTCAAGTAGCAAAAAAACAGCACCAGAAACTAAAAACAGCACCAGAGTGGGAGAAAAGAAAGTTATATGTAGAAGGTGGCAGGTCAGGCTTCAAAGGTAAGCAGTGACCAATTTTGAAACACTATGAATACTAGGTAATTAATTCAGTAAACACTGGGAACTGAACTCCTATTAAAGAAATTTTATGGAAGTGTCCCGGACAGGCTGAAGGGCAAGCAAAAAAGCAAACTCCAGTGTGGCTAATATATGAAGGAAGAGGAAGGCAGCAAGGATGGGGAGAAGGCAGGGAGGGCTGGGTACTGCAGTGATATGAAGACAGAACTGAAGCTAGATGATTAAGGGCTTTGACTGCTAAGTGAAGGATCCTGAGAGTCTCCTCCCCAGCTCGGCTCTGGTGGCTAACATGAGCCGCTAGCAGAGAAGTCTCTCTACCTTCAATGCTCTAGAAGTAAATATGGAGAAAGGGGAAGATGACAGTGTTCCCCTTAATTCCTTCCCAATTCTACATGCACTCATTTTCTAGGTAATCTCCCTGGAGGTTTCTATTATCAGGTAACCATGCGCTGGGTAACAGCATACGGCTTATAGGTACTACCGCAGAGTAACATGAAGGTTGGCCCATTTGACAAATTACCAAAATGATCAATACAGTGGTGGACACACTAAGGCCACAGCCTGACATTAATTACATCAATTGATTCAACCAGTATTTATTACATGCCTTCTATACACCAGGCACAGGGAATATTAACGGTGAATAAATATATCCCTGGTCCCAAGGAGCTTCAAGTCTACTTACAGAAATAATTTTTTAAAATTTTGTATATTCAAACATCAATTATTTCATTAAACAAACATTTCTTAAACACATGTTACATGTCAGTTATTGTCCTAGGACGCAGGTACCACTGGGTCTTATAGCTATAAACAGGACACAATGGCTTCCCAAGAGAAGGTTTCATAGGGAAGACAGAAATCCATGACAACACCATAGTACAGTAGCATTCAACATGATAACAAAATGAAGGGAGCGTCATGCAACAGAAAAATACTGGAGATCTTGCTTAACGACAATGTAGCTTTGTATAACTAACTGATCATTTTCAAAGTTTTCATGTTACTTCATTTTATTCCAATAACAAGCCTAGAAAGTTAAGGAAGACAGATGTCACTAGCCACTAGGTGAGGAAACAAAGTAAGGTTATAACTTGCTCAGGTCACATAAAGTAACAGTAGAGTTGGGACAAGAAACCACCTCTTGCCTCCAAGTCCAATGCTCTTCCCTTTTTTCTGACTCCATACCTCATCATATGACCTTGGACAAGTCTCTTGGCATTTGTCATAGTTTCCTCATCCGTAAAACAGGGAGAATACCTGCAGTACCTAGCTAAAGTGACTTGGGTGAAGGATCAAACAAAGCAACATAAGTCAATATACTTTGAGATGTACAAATACAAGGTATGTATTATCAGGCATGCCTGTTTCTCTTAGGAAAAATAGGGTACAGGGTGTCAAAACACTGAGTAAATAAATGAACCATACTGGATTTTAAGGCACACAAGTACACTCAAGGTCATCCATATAACCTTACTGCTAACAAAGGCAAAAGGAGCACAGTTCATATTTCTGTTGTAGTCCTATTGATTCTACAAGGCAAATTTATCAATCAAGTTTGGCTACAAAGAAATGTATTCACCTGTGCACTAGATTCTAACTGTTAGGGACCCTATCAAAAACCTGAAATATCAGAAAAAATAACAGGTTCTGCCTACATTCCTCTCTAAAAATGGAAACAGGTAGCTTTTGTTAGTCTATCCGAATATATATATGTATATACATACATATATATATATACACACACATATACATAGACATGTGCGTGTGTGTATATCCAGCTTGCTCCCCACCAGCACCCAGTTCTCATCTTTTATGCCTCCAATCTGCTCTGTCCAATTCAGTAGCCACATCCACACTAACTACTTAAATTTAAATTAAATTAGAAACTCAGTTTCTTATTTACACTAGTCACATTTCAAGTACTCAATAGTCCCATATGGTTAGTGGCTACCACATTGGACAGGGCAAATATGAAACAGTTCCAGCACTGCGGAAAATTCTATTTGACAGAGCTGCCATAGATACTGCACTTTTATTCTTATTACAACCCTGACTACAGACTCCTTAAGGACAGGGGCTGTGTCTCATTTACCTTGGTATCCCCAGTTTATATAGCAAAGTACACGCTACACGCTCACTATACATCGAATTGAAAATCTCAAACATAGCAGCCTACTCTGCCCACTTCCCTCACCCCCCCCACACACACACACCACCACCACCACCAACAAAGACATTCTCTCACATGGGAGGAATGGGTGTGGAAGGGGACACTGCATTCAGAGAAAGGAGGCCTGCTTTCTAGCCCTCGATGTGCTAGAAGCCAACCATGTACTCTTGGGCAAGCTACCTACTTTCTTCGCCTGTGAAAACTTAGAATTAAACTCCATGTACCTTAATTCTACAACTTTAATCATCTTGTACGAAAGGAAATCATATTCTATCGAAAAGGTCTTTACACACGCCAGGGAACACACCTGCTAACACTGATGGGAATCTCGAATGAAATCGAATCCATTTCTAGGTCTCAGGCTATCATGATTAAGAGTCACTTCTGGACTTCAACTGAGCATGTGGAATTTTTCACCTTTACTTTGGAGATCAACTAGAGACTTAAACCTCAGGCTTAAAGATTGAGTTTCTTCCATGTGCTGAGGCCAGAACTGGATACTCTGTCCATATCTGATCAGAGAAACAAGAGCAAGTTTCCTGAGTATCTGAATTTAACAGGAATTGGCCCATCAGTTTCTATTAGCCTTAGCCTAAATATTGATAAACAGTACAATATTGAACCAAGAAAATCTTTCTATAACAATCCTTATGTTGCAAAGAATGTCATTTTATGAAATGTGTACTTTTTTATTCAGTCACATACTTCATATTTAACTGCTATAAAAAATATATATTTATTGTCCAAAAACCTCTTCATTACCACCTTCACACACATACTCACTCACTTTTATAAGTCTTACATGGTTTTAAGACAAGCCAAGAATAGAATCTTTATTGCCCGGCTTTCCTTTAAAAAATGTAAATATGTTGGGCAATAGTACATGAGGCATTCTGCAATAAATGTATATCAATTCCTCTGACATCAAAGTTTTAATTTTTATTAACTACTTATGTCACCTCTCCTGGTGAACAGGATGAATTGTTCCCAACAGCAATTCCATCTTCTAGTATTTACTATTACCAACAAGGCAATAACATTTCATGGATGACAACTAAACACTATTTTGGACAACAAGGTAGGGAACATATGCAAAGGCCTATGGGCAATAAAAAGGTTTCTGCTAAAGAATTGATTGTATCTGGTTGTAATAAAATCAGATATTTAAAATCAACCCACATTGATTGCACAGTTCGATCTACATAGTGCCTTGCCAGTGTTAAAAAGTCAATGTGTTTATTCAGCTGCTAGATGGATAAATTAATGAACCTCGAGTATTTCCAAGCAAAAGGAACAAAACTCGATAGGTTAAAAAGTACCAAATACCTTTTACAAAAATGGAAATAGAAAACAATCAGTAAAATCTTTGTGAGTCTGTATGTCAAAGCACTGGGAGGAATACAGAGATGGAGAAAACATGGTTCAACTTGCTCATAATCTAGTAGAAGAGACAGAAACACAACACAGAAAAATAACTGGTAAATTCCATTATAACGCTAAGGAGCAGGTAGGGAAGACCCACGGTGGCTGGGAGGAGGCATCTTGAATGTTGGAAGTTATGCAGCCAGAATGGGAAGAAAAGGATATGTGCATGTGTGTTAAGACAGAGCAGAAGTGTGTGCCTTTGGGTGGAGTGCAGGGAAAGTGTGGAGGACAGTCTGGGCAGAGGAACAACACATGCAAAGAAGACCCAGCGGTTAGAGACACTGCACCCGTGAGTACTGTATATTCAGGAAAATTGCAAACTAAGTTTTGCATGACATATATACACTTTAAAAGGTCCAGCTGACTCAAATCCTGCAGAGAAAGTTACTCCCCACCCCCAGCAGGCTTTAAGAGGGTGCCGTAGTCAGTGAGCCTAATAAAAAGATCTCTGCTAGTGGAACTTGCATTTTTAACAAATTGCCAGATAATTTTTCTTATACGTTTAAACTAGAGAAACACTGAAACGTTTTCTGAGATGCAGAATTACCCACTGTAGCAGTTCCCAAACTTTGCTACAAACTAAAATCATCTGGAGTTCTTTAAAAAAAATACTTGCCTGGCTCCCCACCCCCACCCCCATTCTGGTTTAATGGGTGTGCTACCTGGGCATCAGGAATCTTTAAAAGCTGCCCTAGGTGATTTTAACCTGCAGCAAAATTGGAGAGCCACTGACCTAATTGTTAAGAACTTGAATCTGGAGTCAGACTGCTTGGGTTCAAATTACCAGCGAAGTGACCTTCGGCAAGTAAGTCACCTAACCATTCAGGGCTTCGGCTGCCTCGTCAGTAAAATGGGGAGAATAATCCTACCTTACAGGGTTGTTGTGAAGTTAGATGTGGTGAATGCATTGACCTGGCACGATGCCTGGCGTATAATAAGCGCTTAACGAGGGTTAGCTGTTTAGTCTCAGTAATAACTCTTCCTCGTCCGATTGTCACTGTGCAATAGGCAGCATCGTCCCCATAGGGCGGCAGCAACTCGGACCAACCTTTCTGCTGGACCAGATTCTTGCCGGAGTTGTCTAGCTCCGCTCCAGACCCGCCCCCTCCCCCAGATTGCCGAGACAGAGTTCCGCCCGGCCGGACAGCTCGCCAGGGCTAGACCAGGGTAGAACAGACCCGACAGACGCCGCCGACTCCAGGGCCAAGTTCCCCCGGACCCCGTGGGTCCCCAGAAAAAATACGGAGATGAGCTTCCGAACGCCGGGCTTTGGAGCACCCGGGGCCGAACCACAAGGCATGGCCGTCCCGGGACCGCCCGGAGGGGAGAAGAGGGGAGGGTCCGGCCGCGACCCGGAGGGCCGCCCGGTTACCTGAGGCGACGGGCGGGGCCCGCATCGCTGGGGCGGGCGCCGCCACCGCCGGCCGCAATCGGCCTTCCGCCTCACGCCACCTGCGACATAGGGCGGGCGTTTTCGCTGCCCCAGCCGGCTGTCCTCAGGCGGTCGGTCCGTCCACCGGTCAGCGACTCTCTGAGGGCGCTTGGGGACGACGAAGGCCGGTCGGGCCGGCAGGTTAGGCGCTGCTCAGGCAACTTCCGACTGCCAGGGACGGCAGCGTCAAATAACTCCCTGAGCCGAGTGGGCCACTGCGCGTGCGCGGCGCGCCAGATCAGGGACTCCTGCGGGTGGCGTCAAATAATTCCCGAGACACGGAGCCGGAAGCTGCGCCTGCGCAGCTATCCCAGCTCGCCGCGCGGAGGTACAGTCCCTCCTCCCTTTCCGGATCAAGTGGAGGGGGAGGAGTGAAATGACGGTTGCACCTACCTCATCGCAGTACGGGCGGGAGGTGCTCTACCTGCGTCCCTGTGAATCAATCCCGATTCTGCCTGTGTTAGGTAGGGACGGAATAAGAGTCTTCGCTGCAAGATTCTGGCTCCCACCCAAGTTCTGAAATCTCTCTCATCCCATTACAGCACCCTTCCTTTGAAATGTTACCCTTTATCCGCCGCCCCCTTATTACCTGGGCATAGCATTAATTATGAGCAATGCTGAATTCCAGGCCAGCTGTGGGTTACAAAGATGAATCAGACATCAGATTCAGAGCCTCTCATTATGGAGCCGAGTCTGATATAGGCGATCAGACACTAATAATAATAATAGCAGGAGATACCAGTTTGAGCACCTACAAGGCACCACACATTTTGTAAACAGTATCGCTTTCAATAATTGGTTTCAGCTCCAACGAAGAAAACAATAAATGCCATTAGAGAGGTACAGCTCAAGTGCCTTGGGAGTGTAAAGGAGGAAACTTGGGCCAAGAGACTAGAGGAGGAAGGACCTGGGCTTGAGACTGTCCTTGATATCCAGGAAAGAAGTTACCAGGGTGTTGAGTAGTGCTGAAGGCACAGAAAAGAGCAGAAGGGAGCGAAGAAGACACTGACTCCTATCTCCTTATTCTCACTTAGAAGACACTACTAGGAAGTAGTGACAAAGGAATCGGCCTAAAAAGGCTAGAAGTGTGTTTCCTCAAGACCTTGCCCCATCTCCAACCCCTACAGCCAGGAAAGCAGCTAGAAGTATCTAGAGGAGGGAAGGAGAACAAGACGTAAGAATATTCCAGTACAGGAGCAGGGCTATATCCAGAACATTTTGTGGATCAAAGCAATGTATTTCAATTAGATGCCAAGTGACAATACCTTCAGAGTCTCACTTAGTATCTATTCCAATCACTTATCCCTTGCCTTTCTAAACTACAGAGGCTGGAAAGCAAGCAAGCACACAATTCCCAAACTCCCTTGCAGCTAAGGGTGGCAATGAGACAAAATTCTGGCCAATAAGATGTAGGCCGAAGTCCCCAGGGAGAACTTTCCTTCCAGAATAAAAAAGAAGTCTTTGGAGAAGTTTGTCACCTTCACCTTTCCCCTACTTCATACTTGGAACTGAGGCACAACACTGGAGGTGCAGTAGCAGTCTTGAGACCATGGGGAGGGCACACTAAGAAAGGCGTAACAGAATGACAAAATCAACCTGGTTCTCAAGTATATCTCAAGATATACTCAAGCAGCTCCACAGACCCTGGACTGCCTTCCTGTTTTATGGGGAGTGGGGGGATCTTATTTGGACCATAGTTTGTTGAGTTTTCTTTTACTTTCAACCAGAAGCATTCCTGACATAATAAATATTGAACACCTTCTGGAGGAGAGACCCTAGCCAAAAGCAGGAGATTGCTACCATCAGATCTATCAGGGACTTTAGAGACTATCCCTTTAGAGACTAACCCTTTAAGAGACCATCAGATTGTAATGGATGTTCATTCTGACATAAAGCAGGACCCCTCCTCCACTTCCCACCACATGCTGGTTCCTGGAACAGGCTGTTGTTCCTGATCTGGTGAAATATGTAAAGTAATTTCCTGTACCTGATAACATTCATCTACTAGTACCCTGCAACTATCCCATCTTGTCCTATATAATTCTTTACACCTGCCAAGTGGTGCAGGGTCCATTTCACCTTGCAGCCACCTAAGACATACCTCATGTGTAAGTTTCCCTTAAAAAACTCTATTAATTACCAGACTGGAGCTTCTTCCTTCAGTCTTTCCCTGACCTCCACTTATGGAGGTAGATTTTCATCCTCAGGGCCTTTCCCTGAGTCTTTGAGTACTAACACACCTGTAATATATCGGACAGGTAAAGGGCTGATGATGGGGGTAACCAAATGGAAGAGCAATGGGTGATGGAAATTGGAAAAGTGACAGACACCTAGGACTGGGAAGCTGTCTGAAAGCTCTTGGGGAGATGATGAAAACACATCTATCTCCTACTTGGTGACTTAAATTCATGCCTGAAAATTCTGCTTCTAAGTGAAAAGCTGTTAAATGAAAAAATAAAATGGTGTTGGCATGCTGATTTTGGTGACTCTCCCTCACATCGAAACCAGTGTGAGTTCAAGACTCTGAGCTACCAACAGTCCGCTGCAGACACTTGGGCTTGAGCTGCGTGTGGGCCTGGGTGTCGGCTCGCTCCTCTTTGTTCAGGCTAGTGCCCTGGCGGGGATTTGGGAGAAGGCAGCAGACATCCTTTACTCTGTGTGCTCTGCATTTCCCCAGCTTGCTCCTGGGGCGGTCACTTCACCCCTTTGGCGGTGATGTCAAACATCCAAGGACGTTTGAGACGTTGCTCAGCAATGGTGATGTGCTCTTCCCATTGGTGTATTTTCTTGCTTCCAATCAATGTGATCGCATGGTGCTCTCATCTGTCTTAAGCCACAGAGAACAAAGGATGGATGTATCTTGTGTGAATGGGACTGCTCTTCTCACTCTGCTCACACACCCCTTTCCTGTGCTCCTCACTGCTGGTGGTGTGTGGAAGGCAGGAGTGTGGTCAACATTGAAAACAATCACGTTTTAGACATGCAGTGACTATGACCTAAAGAGTTCAAGATGTGATGTGAAGACCTATTGGTCTACGTTTATGAAACAATATTCCAAGTGGTAAATTTAATATGACCAGAAAATAAATTATCAGTCGTATTGTCCTGCATACGGTGGGAACCCATTTAGTTCTCATCATTGAGGCACAGTGAAAATCTTTGAGTCACTGGAAGCCAGGATACAGGGACCACCAGCCATGGGTGATGCAGCATCATGAGTCACGATATACCCATCATTAAATAAATGTATTTAGAGAACTACAAAGTTAGGAAGATCTATATGCTTCAATACTAACAGGTTCCAAACAGTGGGAAATACGAAATTAAGCAAGAATGGCACATTTTACAATAAAAAACATGAAGAGATGGTTCCTGGACTTGAACAGGAGAAGATGGTATCTCATACTACCAAGAATCTTCCCATACACTGATAGGACAATAAATGAAGTCCCAATACCTCTACTCTACCCATTATTCTAAATCCCGATCAATAAATCACTATAGTCCACGTGGGCCCATGAATTTTGTAATACATTTTAAAAGTTTTTGTATTTTTCAATTACAGTTGATATTCAATATTATATTAGTTTCAGGTATACAGCATTGATAAGTCTAGTACCTATCTGGCACCACACACAGTTATTAGAGTATTATTGACTATATTCCCTATGCTATACTGTAAGACATTTTTCAGCAAGTTGTTTATATAGACAGGGGCCATGCAAAAAATATTTGCCCAAGGCCTTGCACATACCTACTAGGACTGCCTTGGCTGGTATCCTCCTCCTCCTCCTATAATCCCCTCGACATTCCCTGAGGTCACTTCCTCCACTCTTGAGAGCACCATCTTCCAGGCTGTCTGAATTGCCAGCCAGGCCCCCCACTGGAGTAGCTACTTATGCCCCAGAACATTGCCTCCAGTCAAAAGGTCCAATTCACACATATACATCTTCTCCTGCCTGGAGAGAGTATGCCTGCTCTTGTATTTTTAATAGCAGAAGTAAATTCAGTGACCAACAATAAGGGCAAGCCGCTGAGAATGGACAGCTGTCTGAATGCCACCAGCAAAGGGTATCACAACATGTTTATTTTAAGAGCTCAACAAGCTTCCCTGTTTGCCGGTATCTCTGTGGCCGGTCAGGGGGGCCAGTGTCGTAGATGGGAAAGTCAACCTGGATAAGCAAAATGCCCTCGGTGCTTCGGGCAACAGCCTCCCGAATAAAGGGAGTTCATGAACAACAAGGAAAGACTGAGAAACTGGTTCAGATTGGAAGAGATGAAGGAGACATGACGACTAAATGTAATGTGGTATTTTGGATTGGATGCTGACACAGAAAAATGGGCATTGAGAAACTGGTGAATTCCAAAGAGTCTGTAGTTCAGTGAATGGTAATAGACTGATGTTAATTTCTTCATTGCTGCTCAGTAGGGGAAGCTGGGTGAAGGGTATATGAGAACTCTCTGTACTAGGTTTTCAACTTTTCTGTAAATCTAAAATTATTCCAAAATAAAAGGTTAATTTTTTTTGGAATATTACTTGTCTATTACTTGTTCCAATCCCCTAGTAATATTGGAATATTTTCATGTCTATTACTTGTTCCAATCCCCTAGTAAAATTAAAGTGAGGGGAAAAATAAAGGGAGGCATCTGTCTCCACTTCTCTAAAAACTTGTACTTTGGAGACTTCAACCCCAAAGACCCCAAGATAAGAAACAAATGCAAAACTTGGCCTTAATATGGTGCAGAAGAACCTTCAATAAATAATGGAGGTCAATTTAAAAATGAAACAGGGCATCTGCTATACCAAGAGTTTTCATGGCACTCTCTTAATCTTCACCACATCCCTCTAAAGGAGGTAACTGAGGCCCAGAAAGGTTGAAACTTGTCACCCAAGTCCCCCAGCTGGGTTGGACCAGATCTGTGGGACTCTGAAGCCAGTGCTCTTACACCCACGCCAGGCTGCTGTCCTAATTCTCAGTGTTGCATACCATCCACATCTGCCGTCTTTGAGATCCTCCCTGTATCCCCCATGCAACCTTAGCACATGGACCATTCCTCCTTTCTTCAGTTAATTCTACTTCCTTAGGGAGACCTTCTCTGACCCCCCCCCCCCCACACACACACACAGATACACAAACAAGAAGTCAGGTCTCCCTGTTTAGTCTCTGCGCCCTTTCATTTGTCCTCCATAGCATTTCTTAGTTTTTAATGATTTCTTCATTTGTGACTTACTTGACTATCAAAACGGGACCATGTGCTAATATCTGTCTGTGTTAACTAGTGTATGTTCTTGATTGTGCTGCCTCCCATTGCTCAATACAGAGGCTGGCACCTAGTAGGTGCTCAGTAAACAAGTAGCGACTTACCGAATGAAGAAACTCTGGGCACACTAAGGTTAACTCCAGTAGGTGGGGCTTGTGCTGGAGAAGCAATATGAAACTTGACATTCTGCCTGCAGAAGGCTCTGGAAGGTGATGTAGGACTCCAACAGACACACCTGGTATCTGTCAAGATGGGGAAGAGGGATACCGGGGAGTGGGGGACCCAGGCTGGAGAAACTTTTTTAAGCCGCAACAAGGTGCAGCAGCCCTCCTGTGAAGGAGGCATCCTCGCAACACTCTTCTTCCATGGATTAACCTTGAACTTTCATCCTCTAGATCTCTGCCATCCACATGTGGCACTGAGCATTTGAAATGGGGTTAGTCTAACCCCAGATGTACTATAAGCATAAAATGTACACCATAGTTCAAAGACTTAATTTGGGGGAAAATGTAAAATATCTCAATAATTTTTATATTGATTATATGGTGAAATGATGCCAGTATTTTTTGATGTAGTGAGTTAAATAAAATATACTACAAAAATGTATTTCAATCACTAAGTAATAATAATGATAATAATGACAATATCACCATAAAAAAATGTATTTCATCTGTTTTTTTTTATTTCTTTAATGTGGCTACTAGGAAAATTTTAAATTGCATGTGTAGGTTGCATGATGTTTCTATTGGACCATGCCGTTTTGTCTATAAGCTCCATGAGTTCCCTCCTCTGTTTTGTTCCGAATTCTATTCCCAGCTCAGAGCAAGGCCTAGCACACAGGGCCTGTTCCATAAATATCTGGAGTGTGAATTAATAGAACTTATGATCGATGTACTTGTCAGCACAGTGCCTAACAAATATATTTTGAATGGAGAAATGAACCTGCAGTCTTCCAGCTGTTCTCGTGGCTTGATTCTGCTCTATGCCTCCCACCAGCTGCTTCACCAGCACCTCTGCTGCCAGGCACTGATTTTCTAAAAGGATCACGGCTCTTCTTGCCCCTAAACCTGGTTCTTGGGCCACCTTGGTAATAACCTGTGAAGGTTTCCTCAAGCTCAGAAGAACTATGATGACTCCTGCTTCGGACACAACAGTAACAAGATGGACAGTCGATATTTTGGTGTTGAGTGAAATATGCTTATTGTCTCTGAACATGTCAGGTTCACAAGTTCACTCCTCAAGACTGTTGATTTAGATGAAGAGTATTTTAGGAAGACTGAATAATAGGCAATAATTTGAAGCAGATGGAGGGAAGAGTCAAATATCCTCATTTCCAGTTTTCTAGTACAGACAGGCATCTGACAGCCTGGTATGGTTCATGCGATTTATGAAATCAGGCTGCACCATTTTTTACTTAATACGCCAGAAAATAGAAAACCAGCTGAGCCGCTCGTTAGAAGTGGGAGAGGTCCCTTCTTTTCTCTCAGCCTTGGTTTCCTCATTGATAAAATGGAGGCTAGTTAAATCCACCTGACTGGGTTGTGAAGATTAAATGAGGTAATTATATATATGGGCTTCCTTAGTATAGAGCATGGCATTTAATAAAAGTTCAATCATTGGTAGCGACGATTAACATCAGCCCCACTGGGATGTCTGCAAATGAGTAAAGAAAAAGATACTCACGGTGTCATGTTAACAGATGAATCTGTCATAATGACATTTCCCATTGGTTCTTCATTTTAAGTATCAGCTAGCTAGATATGCTCATCAAATAAAAATAGCTGACATTTATTAACACTCAGTATAAGCCAGGTACTGTATTATGCGTTTAACATGCATCATTTGATTTAATCCTTAGTATTTGGGGTAGGTGCTATTCTGATGGTCAAAGTACAGAGAAAGAATCTGAGGTTCAAGGAGGCAAAAGACTGTGTTCCAAGCCCCACAGCAGTTCAGGGACATCTGAATTCAATAAGCTCTTAATGACTTCACTAGGCTGCTTCCCAGTATGGGAGTGGTGACATGGCAGTTGTAGTCATGGGGACAGAGGGGCTTTGGTGCACACTGGCAAGGCCACCACTGGTTCCATTCCTCCTCCTTACATGCTGATGGAGCTCCTTGCATGTGTCAGTCATTATGCTGGTAAGTGACACTCTCTAGTAATGGCATAATAGTGGTGAATGTAAGGTCTCCTCCAAAGAAAAAGAAGACTGGAAGTTTGGTCACGTTGGCACACCTTATAAAACTCCAGGCCTCGTGATGAGTGAGTGCTGCTCGCAGCCAGGCCCCGCAGAGCACCACTGTGGTTTGGAAATTGGAATATCATCCTCCCCCTATACGAGTTCCAGAAATGGTTCTCTCGCCTGCAACAGGAGCTCAATACTCTCTGCACCTTTGGACTCTATTGATAAAGGGACTCAATTCCCATCTCTTCCTGCTTCTGTTCCTGCAACCAATTACTCAGGCTCTATTTTATTTTATTTTTTAAAAGATTTTATTGGGGAAGGGGAACAGGACTTTATTGGGGAACAGTGTATACTTCCAGGAGTTTTTTCCAAGTCAAGTTGTTGTCCTTTCAATCTTAGTTGTGGAGGGTGCCGTTCAGCTTCAAGTTGTCGTCCTTTCAGTCTTAGTTGCAGGGGGCACAGCCCATCATCCCTTGCGGGAGTCAAACTGGCAACCTTGTGGTTGAGAGGACTCACTCCAACCAGCTGAGCCATCTGGGAGCTCAGCGGCAGCTCAGCTCAAGGTGCCGTGTTCAATCTTAGTTGCAGGGGCACAGCCCACCATCCCTTGCGGGATTCGAGGAGTTGAACCAGCAACCTTGTGGCTGAGAGCCCACTGGCCCATGTGGGAATCGAACCGACAGCCTTCGGAGTTAGGAGCATGGAGCTCCAACCGCTTGAGCCACCGGGCCGGCCTCAGGCTCTTGACATACTCAGAACTCCCCAAGAGGAAAACTGCCTGGCTGGGTTATCGCTGCTCTTGGCCCTAGACCAAGGTCATGGGTTAGGCCTGCCCTTGGGTGACGGCGCTTCCCCAGCCACCGGAGCTGTGGATGTGGGGGATGGAAGGTGAGGGGCTGCAGAGCTAGCAGGTGTAGATCCCGACCTCCGGACATGCACAGCCTGGTTGGCTAACCCCAACTTGATGGTGCTGCCACCCTCACCACCTGGCAGGTATTCACCATCAGGAGCAGCCCTACAGTGGCCTCAGAGGTTCCTTGCCCACCTCCCCTCCCCAGCCTCCCAGTTCCCTGGACCTGGTATCCCAGAGGGAAGTTTCCTACCATCGCAGGTCCATGCTGTGACAGAGGCCGCACAGGCTGCAGTGACCACAGAGGTGAGAGCCCCTCCCCTGACTGAGCTCACACCTCCCACAGGAGGCCTTCCTTGTCTATTCAGCTTAAAAATACCACGCCCCCTGCTGGCCCCCAGACTTCGTGTTTCCCGACTTTATTATTTGTTTTTCTAGTCCTTCTTCAGCACACTACACATTTTAGGACTTTATGGTACATCTGCCTCAAAATGGAAGCACCAGGAAGGCAGGGATTTGCTTTTGCCTGCTTTTGTTTACCAGGTCCTTAGAACTGTGCCTCCATGTAATTAAGACTTGGGATGAATGAAATGAGAGACAGGGAATCCAGTCTGGGTGGAGGTTTAGCCAGTGAAGGAAGGCTTCCTGAAGGAAGCGCCACAAGCTGAGTCAGCAAGTGTCTGAAGTGGAGGACGCACTCCAGGCACATAGGCCAGGAAAAGGAGAGCTTTCAGGAACCTGAAGTAGCAGAGTGGCAGGGGTCTATGGCGCTTGTGGGGAGTCATGTGTGACATTGGGTGGACACAGACACAGGCAGTGAGCAGGCCCTGCCTGTCTCCCCTGGAGAATGGGAAGTCTTGTCAAGAAAACCCTGAGAGACTAAAGGGGAGGGGAATGGGGTACAGACACTGCTACCGAACGCTGACCGGAAGCTGCTTTGCAATGAGAGGGAACGGTCAGTGTTCAAGAACGAGGTCTACAAATGCCACGGCAACAACCAGCAGTAAAACTTCACTGAAAAAAAGGAACACTGGCTAAGTCGGAGGAAAGGTGGTCATTTTTCACTAGAGGACCAGGGCTACGGTTGGATGAAACTGACACAGAGGAGCCGGAGCAGGTGGGGAATCTACAAGAGAGCACATGGTTCCTGGGTAAGAATTAAGGAGAGGGGCAGGGCAGAAGGACCTCCACCAGAACTGGAGGGGAGTTCCACCCGCCTACCTGCTCGCCCCCAAGAATGCCTCCTGCTGACAGAGCCTCAAGGTGCTAAATTCACGAGGGTGGGTCTTGGCCATCCGGTGTCCACTTCAGCACAATCAACCAAGGTGATTTCAGTTTCAGTGCAAGGAATGGACAATTAACTCCTCTTTCCACTATGGCCTTTGGGGGAGCTCCTGTGTGGACTGTACCTGAAAAATGAGGGCAAGGTAACACGTTCCCCCAGGGAGGTGAACGAAGCACATGCGTGCTTAGCACGTGTCAGCCCTTGCTGTCACTGAACACGTTTCCTAAGACCGAATCTCTCCTGGGAACAGTCACAGTAACCCGAACACCTTTGTCTACGGCATCTGGAGTTCCCCCAGGGTTTCCTCGTCCGCCCCACTCCCCCTCCTGCTCAAAACCATCTCTCTAAATTCACCCAGTGTACGCTCACCCCCAGAGCACAGGACACTCCTGCCTCCCTCGGGGACTTCAGCCCCTGGCCCTGCCGCATCATCCACCCTTCTTCATCTTTCCAAAGCCTTGGCCCAAATGTCCCTCAACCAACAATTCTAACAGTTCTCTTTCCTCCTAAAGCTGAGTCCCCCAGAAGCACTTGGGGTTGCTCCACCCTAGTCCAAATGCTACCTCCCATCTCCTACCCCCTTGGTCATGCTCAGTGGAAAGTCTCAATGACTGAAAGCTGAGAGATCTGCCTGTGACCCACTTTCTCCACATCCCGCCTCACTGGCACATGGACACATTGATTTTATAAAGAAAACGAACAAATAAAAACAAGCAACAGGGCAATTCCGAGATTTATTGAGGCAGGTGAGAAGTCAATGCTGCACAGCACAGACAACTTCGACAGAACTCCTGGTTCTAAGGGGTTACACCAGGAGTAGGTGGGGGACAGGGGGCCACTGGACAACCTGGCCCAGACAAAAGGAAACCAGTAGTCCTGGTCCACACGCTCTGTGGCACCTGCTGGGAAGGGGCAGAGCCAGGTGAAGGTCTGCACCTCTGCACATAACCCCCCAGGGCTTTCCCGATGTCCTGCTCACTCAGAGGGAAAAGTCCTTCCATGCCGTGCTGAGCTAACACAGGTAAGAAGGTCTGGCAATAGATCACGTGGCAACATCACTCTTCACTCCACTACGCCTGCGTCCGTGATCAACCCCAAAATAATCTAAAGGAGAAAGTCAAGTGAGGCCAGCAGCTTGGAATGTCCACCTCAGAAACACGGGCCCACTTAGCTCCTGGGCATTAGCTCACCACGAGGAGACCCCTCCAGAGGAGCTGTGACCCAGGTCACTATCACGAGAATCAGTGCCTCTGTCCCCTTGGGGTTTCCTCCAACAACCTCCAGATCCAAGATAGCACCCCTAGAGTGATGAGGCCACAGAGCAGGACGTCGCAGCAAGCGTTTGGTCTCCAACATTTTCTCATCTTTCTTCAAGTGAATATCAGCGAGAATGCCCCCAATTAATCACGAGTGAGATGCCAGTTTAGTTTTTCTACACCCAACTCAGCTCAGAAAGGTATCTCAGTGCTTCTAGATAAGAGTCAACATGGACACGGTCTTAAAAAAACGGGCCTTTTCAGGGCAACAGAGCAGACGCAGTAAATGGCAGAGAGACTGCTGGAGAGCGTGCTCCAGGGGCTCCTCCCACTGAGGCCCCGCCGGGCGGGGTTGGGCGTGAAGACCACCAGCCCAGCAGCCATCCCTCCACGCGGTCACGACCTACCTGCACATCTGTCTCCCCAGGCGCTTGTGCTCACCCCAGCCTCGTGGGTGTTCTCGTGTTGCTCCCTTCCCTCCAATACCTTCCTATTGCGCATTACATCCCACTCTTTCAAAAGCCTGCACAGCTCTACCACCTCCAAAGAGCTGCTTCCCTTTGAAAATCTGATGGCAATCCCTATATACCTTAAGCAACACAGCATTTATTCATTATGCATAAATTATCCTGGCCTCCCAAAGTGTCTGTATCTTGACATAGACACAGCCTGGCTCTGACAACAGGAGTCCAAGCTGACAAAGGCCAAGCTAAAGAGTCTCCTGCCACTGACTCTCACACAGCAACCCACAATGCCCGAGAGTAGAAAGCATTGGCTGCAGAAGCAGGAGTGTGCGAAAGCGTCAGCATTTGAAAGGGACAGGTGTGGACCTTCCAAACACGGGAAATTGCTTTCAACAATTCCTCTCCCTGCACTATGAACGACCAGGGCACAGACAGCCCGTGATCCCTTCTGAATGCAGGTGCATACAAGGCCAGAGAGAGATTCAGGAGAAGCAGCAATGCCAGTGGCCTGTGGAACACACTGAGTCTAGGAACACAACCCAGCGGAGCACAGCACCCCAGGAGTGGCTATTCCTTCCTGGGAAAGCGCCATCAGACATCCTTGCCAAGAGGAACCAAAGAGAAGTCACTTCAGGCAAAAACACTGGGAAAATATTAGGGTTGGAAATGATAGGAATCATATGATCTTAAGGACCACAGAAGTCACCTCTGTCATAGCTTTGTTTTTCAGACAAAGCAAGTAAGGTTCTGAATAGGTCACTGACAGAGAGCAACAGAGGAAATTCAAACCCAGGGACAGGAGTGTCTGACACCTAAGTCTACCCGGTTTCCATTACAGGCTTCCGCTGACCCTCCAGGGAGGGAAGGCAGATATCCCAGAGGGCTCATTAATCAA
Organism: Rhinolophus sinicus; assembly: GCF_057876585.1. Taxonomy (NCBI): domain Eukaryota; kingdom Metazoa; phylum Chordata; class Mammalia; order Chiroptera; family Rhinolophidae; genus Rhinolophus; species Rhinolophus sinicus. The sequence goes on from NC_142513.1 coordinate 17,576,197, forward strand.
GTGGGACTCTGGAGGCCCCAGCCTGCAGCAGCCGCTGAAGACGTGTGAAGGGCCACGTGTGACCTAGGCTGGCTGGGGGTGCGGTGGCGAGCAGATGCTGGCTTCATCTCACCTCTCAGCTCCCTTACATCTCTTCACCCAAAGCCCCTGGGAACACGAACATTGACTATAGCGGATGCAAGGAACCCATACTTCAGACAATGGACCAGAGATCTTACCTCAAGGACACGGGGGTCTAGAATGTTCCAGACATGACAACTCCCATGATGCTTCTGTACAGTGCACTCATCTGCAACAGACAAGCTGTGAATGAGCACTCAACTTGTCCCTGCTCACAGCAGGGCATGAGGGGCATCAGGAGGGGGCTCAGCGCACTAGCTACACATAATAAGCAGTTCACAAATGGTGGCTGCTGTTAGTTCCTGACAAGACACATGACTTCCTCATGAAGAGGACAGTAGTAAACTCTAAGGAGATAGGGGATAGTCTATGGCAGGGTGACCAACGCCGATCAATGGGGAGTTAATCAGTGATAGGCTGAAAAGGATGCCAAGGCCAGGTTTACGGGGAGGTACCGTGGCTGACTGACAGCAACTGTGCTGGGCATCAAGGGGACCTTAAGCAACACACGTAGCCTGGTTCCCAACAGCAGGGGCAGGAAGTGAAAACCCCAGCGACACTAACGCACACAGCACCGCCCCCGAGGCCCTGGAGGCCAAAGGTGTGTGCCGAAGAAAACGGTGGGGAAGCTCCCAGAACCGCAAGGTTGAGGACGTGGACCCTCCAGACACGGGACAACGCTTTCCACATTTCCCCTGCCTGCACTACCAATGAACAGGACATGGGCAGCCTGTGACCACTTCTGAATGCAGGGGCAGAAAAGGACAGGGCGTTTTGCTGAAAAAGGAGGCCACTGGCAGAGGCTGGAGCAGTCAGCCTCTCCAATTGAGCACAAGAACCCAGTAACTGCTTCGAATCCTGCAGAAATTCCTCCACTATGGCGCAGGCAGGAAAGGCAATCAGAAGACACCTCTGAAAGAAAAGTCATAGAATGCTTAGGCTCTAAAAGACAGGGACTATGTGATCCTAAGAAAAATGGCTTCTGTATTCTTGTTTTCTGGAGGATGAAATGGGGATAAGAGAAGGTCCAAATCTAGGAGGAGGCAGAGAAGAGATTGAGACCTGGGTACAGGGGGATATGCCAAAATCCTTCTTGAAGCTTTCAAGTCAGATATTCTGCTGCCAACATAAAATTTGAGGAAGGGCTCCCCAAGGGCTCTCAGAACCAAACACATAAAGGGGAACCAGGTGTGTTCTCAAAGATCCCAGAGAGGGTAACACTGGGGGCGAGGATGAAACCACATCGTCTCTCCTCTATCCTCTTCCCAGACTACATGACACCTACGGAACCTGTGTACACCTTGTGGCATGCAAAACCCCAAGCCTCCAGAGAACACAACTCACCGTGGGTACACTGGGGTCCAGCCACTTCCTGACAGGATGGAGACACCTCTCAAGGGCCGCTCTGCACTGAGCTGACGCCTCTGCAGTAAAAGAGAAGGCCTGGATGAGCAAACTAGCTGTCCCCTGGTCACAACATGTCCTGGTAAGCACATCCAGAGTATCTGGCACAGTAGCTAGCGGCGTCACAAATGTGGGCTGTTGTTAGTAACCCACAAGGCACGTCATTTTCTCATGAACTGAAAAGAAGTTTGCAATTCCACATGGGACAAGAGATGCGGCACAAAGGGGTTTTTCAGATCATCTTCTGTGCAAACTCGGATGAAATTGTAGAGGTTCCAGAAGCTGGATCTTGAATAGGCTGTGGAATCCAGAACAGGTTTGGGAATATGTTGCCCCAGACACGCAGTGCCTGGCAGGGATGGGAGGGCAGTGGGGCAGGAACACCTCAGGTTGCCTATGGAAAATCCTCCCCTAGTGGACTGGGCTCCGTCTCATACCCAGGAGCCTCCAATGGGTAACTAGTGGCCAACAGCAAGAACAAGTCCAAGACAGAAGCAGCACACTCACCTTCTCCTGGCTGGCTGGCTCACGAGCAGTCTCCCTGATCCTCCACAGGCAAAGGGCCATGCCAACTTACAAAGACGCATCTCCCCTTTTCTTTGCTCCTGTTGTGCGTTTGTTCCACAGCTTCTGAACACTGGGCACCCGCCAGGCACTGACACGAAGGAGAGGTCAGACTGACATTGAGCTCAAGACCAAAGCAGAGAGAAGCAAAAAGACAAGAACACCAACAATTTCCACAAAGCATAATCAATGCTCTCGTCTCATGTCAAGCCACTTCCCAGACTGTATCACACCAGGAATCCTACATGACGAAGGACCTACACAGGGGAGAGAAAGGAGGCAGAAATGGCCTCCTGGAAGGAAACCCTTGGTGAGAAATAACCCACCTTGTGGCTCCACAACCACCACATAGCTCCTTGACATACAGCCCATGCTTTATTCTCCTTTTAAAAAGCCTCACAGAAAGTAGCCCTGTTAACAGCCTGCTATCTGCCCTGCAAGGGCAAAGCTACCCAGCCAAGCCCAGGACCCAAACACTGTCATTAATTCATGTAAAGATTCCATCTTCCCCCATCAAGAGTCCACAGAAAGACCACCTTTTGGTAAAAATACCTCAATTACTCATTCACCAAGCATCTATCTACTGAGTACCTACTATGTGCCGGGCACTGTGGGTTCAAAAGCAAAGGAAAACACGGACAAGGCCTCTGTTCCCCCAGAGCTCTTACAGTTCCCCTACCTGAAGGAAAGTAAAGACAGGACAATGAAGAAACTGACCCAAGGTTACAGCGCTAAGGGGGCTGAGTCAGGATCTGAACTCAGGCCTTCCTGGCCCCCGGGCCCCACCCCACCTACAACACCAGGCCTCCTGCACCGGCTTTGCAAGACAGTTCTCAGAGCCGGCCTGAGCGCCAGGACCAGCCCCTCTGCCCTGGGGCAGGAAGGCAACAAGCCCCAAGTTCAAGGTGCCCCAGAGCAGCAGCACTCACCCAGGGGACAGCCTCACTGCCTGGACACGGTGGGGACACGTCAGGCAGTGCAGATCAGGGTCCTGCAGGAGACAAGGGCGCTGGCTCATGCAGAGCCCGCACAGCCATCCAAGGGACAGTTGTCCTCTGTCTGCAAGGAGCCACATAGTTGCAAGGCCTAGGCAGGGAAAAGCACGGGGAAGAGGCTTTAGTGCAGAGCAGGGGACAGGAATCCGGACTCTAGGGCCCTGCGAGCGTCCTTTAAAGCTCAGTCAACAGGTCTGTAAAAGGAGGTTTCACCACTTTCCTTTAAAATGTATTATGGGGAGAGAATTACGGTCATTAAGGACACTTTGTAGGCCAATAAACGACAGGAGTCGGAGGTGGTGGGGGCCAGTGAATATCGGGGGGCTCTGGCGCCCCTTAGGTCCGGGGTCACACGCGGCTCCACACGACTCGCTGCGGGACGTGTGGCCCACGCGTCGCCGGATCCGTTTCTGGCCATTAGCGGACACATAGGTTCCACCCGGGGGGGGGGGGGGGACGGGGACCCGACGCCGGCACCCGCCCGCTCCGAAGCAGCGTCGGCGATGGAGCGGCTGACCTGAGGCCCCTTTCTGGAGGACACGAATCCCGAGGGGTCCGTACCCGGTGGAGCGGGCGGGCACGGAACCCGGGGCTGGGCCTGGGGTCGGACCTGACCTCCTGCCGTCTCCGCGCCCTCTGGGCCTCTTGTAATGGGCAGGTGGACGCAGCACCTGCCTTGGAGGCCGCCGGGTTCCCAGTGCATCGTGTCCCAGCAATGACTCACTCGAGGCGCCAGGACCGGCGGTGGTGGGGTCAGAACCTAAACACCGTTCGCGACACCTCCGTGGGCAACACAAGCTACTCCTCCCACCACCTGAGCGCCGGCGGAAATGCAGCGAAGCGCCGGCTGCAGCGGAGAGCAGCGTCTCCGCGGGCTGAAGCCGCGCAAGCGGTCCGTTGGTGCCCCCTAGTGGATTGGAGCTGAAAATTTGACTCGCTTAAAAAATAGTCGTTGGTTTATAGTAAGCTAGTTTAATAAATTTTAGTTATCATTATTATCATCATTTTATAAAAACTAATACTCATTCAGAACTTTTGAAAATTCTGAGAATTCTAGAAATAGAATGGACATCGTAATTATTAGCCAATATCATCCACAATGGATAGATGGAAAGTCCAATGTCACTGTCAAGATTATTAGTCTTTAGGACTCCAGTTCCTCAGGGCAGAGCCCTGTCAGTTTTTGAAGGGAGAGGGCCACCTCTTCTCATGTCTGTCCCCGTAGCAGAGGCCTGGGCCATCTATATCTCCATCGAGCCCCTCTCCAGAGCCAGTGGCCTTCAGCCCAGGACAAAAATGAACCAGAAGCAAAACTAGTAATAGAGACGCTGTGGGGGTCAGAGGATCCAGCTATGGGATTCAGGGAGAAGGAGGTGCTGAGACCTAGGTGGGAGCTGACTCTGGTGGGGAGATTCTCTGTCTCTGTCTCATCTCAGTGTGTCAGAGCATCCAGTGAGGGCCTGGGGCTGCCGGAGACTCCAAAACAGACCAGTATCCAGGCCACAGGGCAGCTCAGGAAGAGCCCATCCTATGTTAGAGGCCCCAGGGTGCTGGTCTGCTCAAGGCTTCTATCAGGCCTCAGTTGCAGCCTGGGGGCGCTGGATCCTATTGCTTCCGAAAGATGAAGTAACAGAGGAGCAATAAAAAGCCAAGGAGGATGAGAGACAGGTACAGCAAGGTCTCCAGCATGGTGATCATTCTTAGTGAACGGACGGGGCCTGGAGCTCCCACAGGCCTCACAGGGCCAGTTGCTGACTTGCAGCCTAGACCCTGGGCATCAGCTCCTTGGAACAATCTATCCAACTAGCGTTCCTTTTCCCCAAGGGTGAGGGTTCCAGGCCACGGGCATCTCTCAGCCACTGTGAGGTCACAAACTCTAGATTGGTGGAATGCTGGCCTCCCAGCTACAGCCCAATCCTTTAGTAATGTGACCAGTATATTAAAAGCAGGTCTCCTGGTCTATAATCACAATTTCTTTTCCCTCACCTGTCTCTTTAGACTTTCTAAGGGGAAGTATCTTTTCCTCATCCCTGGAAAAATATCAGTCAGACCTCATAGCTTTTCTGCTCATTGTTACGTAATCAGTCTTGTAATTGCTACAAATGGGGAACACAATTTCCATTCAATTATTTTAAATGTCCAGTCAGATGTATTAATCACATTTACAATGATCATTTACAGGTAAGACTTCTCTCCTCTTCACCAGCTGGGGCCAAGTGTAGACTGGGCTGCTGGGAGAGGACAGGAGCCTTCTCTCTTTACTTGTCCAAATGTGTTTCTCTTTACCAGGTTTCTGCCCACTACCCCACTCACAGTATCTACAGGATCAAAAGAAATGAAATAAAGAGTAAGGTGGACAAAAAAAACTGAAAAAAGAGTAAGGGGAGACTTCTCTCCAGGTTGGGTTCATGTTTAATGCTAAGTCTTTCTCTCTTGGCCTCTATTTCAGGGGTTCTTTGAAAACTGATGTCCTTTGCACCCCTAATGATGTGAACAGTCCCTCTTCTTGGGGTCCCCTCACCCTAGCAGGCTCTCTCCTAGGCTCTCTCTTGGATAACAGATGAACGTTCCTACCACAGATTCTACACCTGCCGAAGGATATAATGAACCTTTGTCCAAGGAGTGGGTCAGGCACCGGTCACCTGTTGTGAGATTGTGACTTATAAGAAATATATATTTTATCATTCTGATGATCAAAATACACATATACGTATTTCTCATGTATATGTGGTCTTTGTCCAAGGTTCCTTCCTCGCAGGTCCCAAAACTCTTGGAATTTCATAAGTGTTGAGAACAATAAAGGTGGCTTTTGTTATGTAAATGAGGTGACTTTTGGAAGCCCCTAGGGAAAGGGGCTGGCACAGGGAGAGCTCACCTAATGATTCAAGGGTTGAATTTTTCAGTCCTACCCCAGACCTTGAACCTGCAGGGAGGAGAGAAGGACTAGAGGTAGAATCAATCCCCAATTGCAAATGATTTGCTCACTCATGCCTATGTAATGAAGTGTCCATTAAAACCCAAGAGGAGGAGGTTTGGAGAGCATTCTTTTAGGATGTCCCAGGTTCACAGGTAAGGTGGCATGGAAGGGGCATGCTGTCAGTCTACTGCTTGCTGCTTCTCTCCTCTGGCTCCAAAGGGCTGATCACAGCCCGATGGCCCTTTAGACCTACGCTGAAGAACACAGCAGCCACCAGCCACATGTGGCTACAGAGCACTGGGAATGTAGCCAGCCTGCACTGCATTGTACTGTCAGTGTACAACATGTACTGAATTCCAAAGTCTTTATACAAAGAAAAGGAATGGTACATATCTCAGTAATCATTTAAAAATATTGATTCCATGCTGAAATGGTAATATTTGGGGTATTGTCAATAAAATGTATTATGAAAATTAATTTCACCTTTTTGTACCTTTTTAATGTGGCTGCTAGAAAATTTTAAATTACATATGTGGTTGGTATTATATTTCTTTTCTTTCTTTCTTTTCTTTCTTTCTTTCTTTCTTTCTTTCTTTCTTTCTTTCTTTCTTTAGTAATACAACTTCACTACTTTATTCAAATCTTCAAAATAGTCTTCGTTCTACATTTTCAGTATAAAAAGATCCAAAGTTTTAAGTGCACCCAGTGTAGAGAGAGACATACAATACTGACCTTCCATAATAGTCAAGCGTACAGTCAAATATCACATGTACAGAACACAAAATTTAGATGAACTGAAATTATAAGGTAAAATAAAATTCAACTGCCGAAAACAAAAATCAAAATACCAAGGATCATTGAAATATTCTTAACCCTGATTTCACTAGACTCAAGTCATTTTGTAATGAGGCATTCACAATATGACCCCATTAATCCAGCTTAGGAATTCTGGGGAGGTCCAGTTTGGCTTGATGTTGTGGATGGTTCTGGCATCATATTTCTACTGGACAACGCTGCCTTAGACTTTTCAAACACAGCACACTCTCTCTGCCTCATAAATAATCCTACAGTGTTCTCGCAGTGACAGATACCCTCGGCTTTCTCAGTATTACTAAATACTAAAGTATAGCAACTACCATGCTTTGGCCATTTGCTCTGTGCTATGCTCTGGACATAAATCATTTCATTTACTTCTCACAGTAATATTATGAGAGGGGAGCTCTGACTTTGCCCATTTCTCAGAAGAGGACAATTGAGGCTGGGCAGAGAAGTGAGGTCACTTAGCCAAAGTCTCACAGACAGTAAGAACAAGAGCAGCCATCATGAGAGGATACCAGTGCTCTGTGGTCACAAGTGTGCAAGCCTGACCCCTTTGTCCAGCGTCCTTCACAGCCATACCATGCCACAGCCCCTCCCCATCACAGAGACCACCAACATTCTCAGTCTTAAGAATCACACCCGTCCTCCCGAAAGACAGAATATGGAGTGTTCACACCCTCAGAGACCCCCGTTTATCTCTCGGTTCACCCATTTGGCCTGGATTTTCACATTGTGTTGACCTAGTGAGTGCAAGGATTCTGAATGAGGGCCGCCCCCACTCAGGCCCAAGGGTGGGCTCTTTATACTTCCCAATGTGGCCCGAGTTAGTGGCAGGGCTGCTCCAGGTTCCAGAGGTGCACCTGGCCCAAGATGCATGCAGAGTTACTGCTTGTGAGATTTGGGGGCCATGAGTCCCCTTCCAAGTCTGTCTCTGGAGTGATGTTGGGAGCACAGGACTTCTCTCTTCTCTGCCACGATGCATGTCTAATCAAGTTCCTTCTGCGTCAAGGACTCTCTCCACACTCTAATCTCATTTAATTTTAGGACGAGGTTCAGCAAACCACCTGCTCACCTCTCTAGGCTCATCTCCTTGTCACTCTCACATTCCAGTCGCAGGCCATCGGGAAAATATTTTAAAACTGGTGATGCCCAAATAAATAAATGGGCGAATTTATTCATTTGTTCCACTGTGCCAGCCACTACACTAGGTACTTTGGATACAATGGTCAATCAAACAGATCCCTATTGTCCAAACTAAACACAATTAAAGCCAAGCTCCTGCTAATAAAAGCTCCTGGAAGAGTGATCATTTCTACATGTAAATGACAAATCAGTGACCAAGAAGCAAATGGAAAAGCAAAACAAGTGGGGGAATTTTATTTCCATAATTCCAGACTGGGAAATAATTCCAAGCCCGCCTGAGTCAGCTCCGCTCCACGAGGGGGCGCGCGGCAGGACCGCTGCGCGGGTTCCGCCCGGGGAGAGGCCGCTCTAGGCCGCAGCCCGCGCGGGAACCACGTTTCAGCAGAACGCTGAGCAGTTGAAGTACCTTGGTCGTGTCGTCGCCATTGGTAGTCGCCCCACGTCATCTCCTGAAATCGCCGGGTATCCGCACTCTCCCGCAGTGTCGGCTCTGTCTCCGCTGCTGTCCCGCACCGTCGGCCGCTGCGCCTGGGTGAGTCCACTGCAGGGAGCGCCGCGCACTTGGTCTGTGCCTCCCCGATGAGGGGAAACTGAGGCCCAGAGGGCGCGGAGCGCGGCAGGAGGTCAGGTCCGACCCCAGGCCCAGCCCCGGGTTCCGTGCCCGCCCCCTCCACCGGGTACGGACCTCTCGGGATTCGTGTCCTCCAGAAAGGGGCCTCAGGTTAGCCGCTCCATCGCCGACGCTGCTTCGGAGCGGGCGGGTGCCGGCGTCGGGTCCCCGTCCTGCCCCCCCGGGGTGGAACCTACGTGCCCGCTAATGGCCAGAAACGGATCCGGCGACGCGTGGGCCCCACGTCCCGCAGCGAGTCGTGTGGAGCCGCGTGTGACCCCGGACCTAAGGGGCGCCAGAGCCCCCGATATTCACTGCCCCCCACCACCTCCGACTCCTGTCGTTTATTGGCCTACAAAGTGTCCTTAATGACCGTAATTCTCTCCCCATAATACATTTTAAAGGAAAGTGGTGAAACCTCCTTTTACAGACCTGTTGACTGAGCTTTAAAGGACGCTCGCAGGGCCCTAGAGTCCGGATTCCTGTCCCCTGCTCTGCACTAAAGCCTCTTCCCCGTGCTTTTCCCTGCCTAGGCCTTGCAACTATGTGGCTCCTTGCAGACAGAGGACAACTGTCCCTTGGATGGCTGTGCGGGCTCTGCATGAGCCAGCGCCCTTGTCTCCTGCAGGACCCTGATCTGCACTGCCTGATGCATCCCCACCGTGTCCAGGCAGTGAGGCTGTCCCCTGGGTGAGTGCTGCTGCTCTGGGGCACCTTGAACTTGGGGCTTGTTGCCTTCCTGCCCCATGTCAGAGGGGCTGGTCCTGGAGCTCAGGCCGGCTCTGAGAACTGTCTTGCAAAGCCGGTGCAGGAGGCCTGGTGTTGTAGGTGGGGTGGGGCCCGGGGGCCAGGAAGGCCTGAGTTCAGATCCTGACTCAGCCCCCTTAGCGCTGTAACCTTGGGTCAGTTTCTTCATTGTCCTGTCTTTACTTTCCTTCAGGTAGGGGAACTGTAAGAGCTCTGGGGGAACAGAGGCCTTGTCCGTGTTTTCCTTTGCTTTTGAACCCACAGTGTGGGGCACATACCGTGTTTCCCCGAAAATAAGACCTAGCTGGACAATCAGCTCTAATACATCTTTTGGAGCAAAAATATAATACCCGGTCTTATTTTACTATAATATAAGACTGGGTCTTATATAATGTAATATAACACCGGGTCATATATTAATTTTTGCTCCAAAAGACATATTAGAGCTGATTGTCCGGCTAGGTCTTATTTTCGGGGAAACACGGTGGTAGATACTGAGTAAACATTTGTGGTGTAAATGAAAAAAGTGAGGCATTTTTAGCAAAAATTGGTCTTCCTGTGGACTCTCCTGATGAGGGGAGATAGAATCTCTATGAAATGATGATCGTGCTTGGGTCCTGGGTTTGGCTGGGCAGCTTTCTCCTGCTTGGGCAGATAGTGGGCTAACATGAGCTTTTCTTCCTGGCTCACCTGCCATTTTCTGCCCCTGTATTCGAAAGTGATTGTGGGCTGCCCGTGCCCTGGTCATTGATAGTGCAGGGAGAGCAATTACTGAAAGCACTTCCCCGTGTTTGGAGGGTCCACCCCTGTCCCTTCCAAACCCTGGAGCTTTCCTACACCTCCCTCCCACCACCTTTTAGATGCCACCTAAACCCTGGTGTCTTGTTAATTGAGTGTCCTCTGTGCCTGGCTCTGTGCTGGTTTCTGTGAAGCTTTCATAGAGAATGAGAGTGGGTCCTGCCTCAGGGAATATACGGGTTGGTTCTAGAGCCACAGCTGTGTGCCTCTGACACTGGTCTTTCATTTCAGCAGCCCTGTGTTCTTTTCTGGCCCTGTTGTTTGAAGTGATTGCAGGCTGCCTGTGTTCTGGTAATGCAGGCAAAGGAAAACTGGCAAGGTCTTCCTCACATTCAGAGGATCCATGCTTATTCCTTTCAAATGGGACAGCCTTAGGCGACTGGCAGTGACTGAGAATGAGGTAGACTGAAGATCAAGGGAGACCGGCTGGCAGTGCATTCATATACTAAGACCTGGATTCCCCACGGGGCTGACTGTTGACGAGCATGATGGTTTTCTGGACATGGAAGCAGTGCCAAGTGGCCAATCGTGTGCTGGCTTCTTAACCCCTGCAGGAGTGACATGTGACTGCTGTTCCACGTGTGTGAGAGGTGTCCTCAGGGAGAGCCTGAATTGTGAGGTCCCAGGTAAGCGGTGTCCTGTCTCTTTCTCTTGAGCTCAAGTTCTGTGCAGGCTGCAAGGCCAGAGGTGTTTAGGTGATGAAGTGTGTGGGGGGAGAGAGTGCAGAGGAAGGCTGCTGTGACGCTGAGAGGAAAACAGCAGTGTGTTGGAATGGACAGAGGACTGACTGCATTTTAGAGTCAAACCTGGATTCATAACCGGTGGCCAGCTGACTGCTCTTCTGTGAGCCAGAGTGAGTCCTGTCAAATGTTCAGTATTGGTACCACTTACACCCAGTCTTTCAGAACCCAAGGATTCTGCGTGTATCTGCTGCTAGTCTTCCCTTCAACTCTTGGCAGGGACTGGTAAGTAATCTCTGAAAATCAGGTGTGGCTTCTGGAATTTTAGGTTGTAAATCTGGTCATTGGCCTGTCTGCTGGTCTGTTCCCAGTGCAGGCCATTGCTCAGGCTGCTGGCAATGGCCTCCCTTCTCGGCTCACTCACTGCCCTTTTCTGCCCCTGTATTCGAAAGTGATTGTGGGCTGCCCGTGCCCTGGTCATTGATAGTGCAGGGAGAGCAATTTCTGAAAGCACTTCCCCGTGTTTGGAGGGCCCATCCTGTCCCTTCCAAACCCTGAAGCTTTCGTACATGTCTTCCCACCAGTTTGTGTTACTTCCTGGTACCTGGTGCTCTGGCTCATGGAGAGCCTTTTTTGCTGAGTAGGGCCCTGCCATAAGGAGTTTATGTTTATGGGCTGGTCGTTCTCCTCCTATGGCTCCCCTCCTGGAAGCTTTCTCTACCTCCCCATCCATCACACCCCTTCCCACCTCCTCAGCCTCACCGCGCAGCACTGAGCACACCTGGAAATTATTGATTTGCTTATCATGCCCCCATGCTATGATCTTGAGGGCAGTGCCTCTGCCCGGTGCCTGACATGTGGCACCTGGACAAAAATAAACCAAACGCGATAGAGATGTAGAGATGACATGTAGTAAGGTGGTAGGGCTCATGCCATTGTGGAGGTCACGGGAACAATCCCTCGAGCAAGCCACCCTGCCCAGGGCTGAGGCATTCCCCATTCTTCTCCCACTGGAACTGTTGTTTCTCTATTGAAAGGTCGACTTCTTATGGCCTACCTTTAGTCCTGGCATGGGCAGGGCCCATGGTCCAGCGGGGGTGGTTGTCCCTCTGCCCTCAGGTTAAGGGCAGATGCTAGAGCAGTAATCGCGCTGGGCCGAGCACAGTATAGTTGAGGATGTGTGTGTCAGCAGCCCTTACACTAGGTGGTAGACATGGGGCCTTCCCACCACCGGGTCCCCTCCCAGTTCCTGCTAGCCGCTGCCAGTCAGCCATGGCACCCTCCCTAAAACCTGGCCTCAGCATCCTTTAAACATAGACAGCAGCATATTGGTCACAGTTGGCACGTAGGCTAACACGGCTACTACTCCTGATCACAGATGATCTGCGGACCCCTTCCTAGAGTTAAATTGTTCTTGTTCCTGAGACAGCAGGGTGGCAGTTGAGTAACATCCTGCATTTGTGGGAGCTGTCATCTGCCAAGTGCTCTGTGCCCCAGGGCCTTCTGCGAGTACCCATTCATGGCTTGTCTCTTGCAGATGGGTCTCTGCATGCAGAGGTGCCATGGGCGGCGTCAGTCATCCTTATGTCAATCTTCATATCAGCTGGGCGCCAGACCTTGGGGCCTGAGGTAAGGTTTTCGCACCATTTTCTAGAATTTTGTTATTTTGCTTCTGTAACGTCACTGTGCATGTTCCTGGCAGAGGCATCCAGAAGTTGAAGGTTCTTTTTCTGCTTTGCCCTTCTCTTTAAGACCTACCCAAGGACGATCCTCTGACTTCCGTTTGCCACCTTCAGTCAGCTGGTCGTAGCTGCCTGCAAAGATGCCAAAGAAGGAGTCAGGGTCCACTTGAGAAAGTTGGCAATGGTGCTAATGCCAGCTACTGTGGAGGGACATCAGCAGGAACGTGGGCCAGGACTGAAGTCTGCCTGGTGACACCAGGCACGGCCGACCAGACCCCAGGTGGTCGTCACTCCTGCCTCGGTCCCCTGCAGTGTGTGAAGCAGGAGCCCTCCCAGGTCTTCAGGACCTGAGGAAATCCGGGAAGCGCATTACATCCAAGGCGACCCAGGAACCAGGATTAAGGTCGAGACGTGATCCTTGCCTAGAAACTGCTGGGTACCGGAAGGCGCGGTGGAGCAGCTGGTGGGAGATTCCATAGCAACATTGAGAGCCAGGAGGATGGAGACATGGACAGACTGAAACGTCATTCATTAAAAATAAATAAATAAATAAATGAAGCAATTTATTTATGAGCCAGACACCATGCTAGAAATAGGGCTACAATGGTGAATAAGACAGTGTGTGCCTTGAAGGGGATCATTGATAATTATGTAATGTTTGTGGTTTTACTCAAAGTTTTGTATGCGTTTGTCATTTTGTTTCAGGTAGAAGAGCTCCTTTCAACATTTCTTGTAATACAGGTCTTCTGGTAAATTCTCTCAGCTTTTGTTTGTCCCATCTCAATAAACACACAAACAAGGAAGGGGCAAAATAAGACTTTTCATCTCACTTCTGTCTGACTTATTTGTTCCTGTAACCATGACCTTAAATGACACGTACAGCATGTTTAACGTTGAGCAGGATGCTTTGGGCTGAGTAGTAACTGGACACGGCTCGCGCTTTTTTTCCTTCGCCAAAGTTTATTCTAGCAACAGACAGGTAAGGGGTGGGGTTAAGGTCCCCAGAGTAAGGCTGCGGACAGCTGCAAAGGGAACCTGTGGGGATGAGGGGAGGCGAAGCAGGAGGAGCAGGAGGCACTTGGAGAAGGTGTCCCGTGGGCAGGCGTGACTTCAGCTGCCATAGGCTCCCCGGTGGTTAGTGTCATGGGAGAGGAGGCAAGGGTCACAGCCCCGGGGGTGCCACAGGGCAGGGCAAGTCCAGGTGTGTCGGCCACTCCTCCAGCCACAGTTGCTGCTCTTCCTCAGTCTTCATCCTAATCAATTTTGGCCCCCAAGAGCAAGAAGTTCTGGAGAGAAAGCAAAAAGGACAGACAAGAAAGGTGATTGAATTACATGGGAGCTTCCCAAAAGGGAGTCCTTTAAAGGGAGAGACAAGTTCTTCCTCGGAAAAGAAAACACGAGGTCAGTCCAAAAACCATGCTCAGAAGCTGTTATAAAAGGCGGCCTGATAAAACACTGTCCTTATCAGGAAATTACTCTCATTTCCTGAGCTGATTTCTGGAAGGCATCGGTGAATATCACTTTCCTCCCAAATTTTTCTCCTAGGAGAACACACGTGGGTGCTGCCCGAGTACATTTCTGAGAATATAGTCCCACGTGACCGTGGAGTAAGAGTGTATTATGAACAGTGAAGACATTGCAAACTAGTACTTCTGGGTTATATCATAAAGTGGACTATGATTGTCCCTATCCCCTGCCCCTGGTAAGTTTTTTCCACTATAAGGTGCGGTCAATTTTCCTCCGAGACCATCCCTTGCTATTGTGTGTGAGAAGGCTGGCCAGTGGCCCAGTGGACACTTACCCCACCAGGGAGATTCGGGGCTTGTTAGGTGGCCCCTCAATCCAGAAATGCATCTAATCTGACCCCTTTGCATACACTCCTGCCATACATGGCTAAAGGGCCTGGCACATTGTAGATAATTAACGTATTTGACCTGAATTACTAAGAACAGCTATTTCACAGGAAGCCAAGATTCCAGATCATCAAAACCTACCATTTATCTACCAAAATTCAAAAAAAAATTTTCTATGAAAATTAGGTCTAGGAGGTAAGTGGGAGTTAGGGGCTCCCCCTAATATCCACCAACCTTGAAGCAGCCCTCCCAGGAGGTCTTAGAGCTCCCCACTTCTCATTGACCCCACTTCTCACTGACCTTGTGGATTTGGAGGGTCAAGCTGTTGAGGTAGGTGTCCCTTGGCAGAGGGAGTGGGAAACCTTCCTTCAGCTTTGCTGAAAGATAAGCAGAGAGGTGAGCTGGACAGAAAAGACTGGGGAGGTGTAAAGACAAACATTGTATTTGCAGCTGGCCAATGAGAGTGGGCCACTGAAGCCCGTAGGCTGTTGGAGTCAGGGCTGTTTTTTTGAGGGGGGGCAGGAGCGGAATGCATAGAGACAAATGCTTTGGAAATGTAGCCTCTTCAGAAGCAGACAGCCGCTTGAGCTTCTATTAGGTCCTTCAAGAGCCTTCCCTCAAACACCACCCAGACTGGCCAGGGCTGAGCCATGCATTGTTTATCCATGTACCCAGGGACTCATCCCTGAGGACCACCATCTC
This sequence comes from Rhinolophus sinicus, assembly GCF_057876585.1. Classification (NCBI taxonomy): domain Eukaryota; kingdom Metazoa; phylum Chordata; class Mammalia; order Chiroptera; family Rhinolophidae; genus Rhinolophus; species Rhinolophus sinicus. Next base: position 17,591,231 of record NC_142513.1, read on the forward strand.
CCCCACGGTCTTTTCCAGGCCAATTTTGCTGCTCTTATCTCTTGGTTGTAAAAGGCAGACGGTGAAGCTAGTTGAAGAGGGCCCTGGCTGGGAGGGTGCCTGCTGGCTTCTCAGGCAGTGAATTCTCGAGTACTACTTCCATCAATGTCACCCAGCAAGTCAGGGACCTAACCTGGCTCAGAACCCAGGTGTGCCGGCTCCAGGTGTTCTCCACCATGCCCGCTGGAATGCTCCTCCCTGAGCCGAACTCCTTGTGCTTTGGGACTCAACTTAGCCCTCACTTCTTAGATCGACCTCTAAGTCAAGTTCAGCGTCTCCTAGCTCCTGTAGCTTCCTCCGATGGTGGCATTCATAAAACGTACAGGTCTGCCTTCTCAACAAAATGTGAACTCCATGACGGCAAGGCTCACGGGCTACCAGCACCTCAGCCAACACAGAGAAGCCGACCCTGACTTGTTGAATCCTACAGAAAGGGTAGAACCCAACCGTTGCCTGGGGCAGTCAGTAGCAGCGATGCTTACCGTTGACAGAGGGGTATATGAAGTAGGTTGCGTAGTGATTTAAGATGGTTTCCATTGACTCCAGCTGGAACAGAGGAGGGGCCAGAACAAAGGGATCAGATCGGACATGAATAAAAACGAGTCCAAGGAAAGAACATCTGTCCCCACCTCTGGTCAACCCGACATGTCATCCCATCTACAAGATAGAGGTTGACTGTGGCTCTCACCACCACAGATGAACTGCTCCTTTTCACAATCCCCCCAAACCCCAAATCTCTGAAATTCGTTCTCCCTAAGTGCACGCAAGTTCATTTTGTGGCAAAACAGGACCTGAACTGTTATGGGGCTATTCGGTGTTTATTCCACTTTGTGTGAATATTTTAAACTTTTGTTGCAGAAATAATGTGTTTGATGATAGAGTGCTGCCCCAGCTCCTGCTGGATGTGTTATATACCGCCTGCTGCATACCCCATATTACCTAAAAAACTCTCAATTCCAAAACCCATCAGTCCTAAGGGCTTTGGATAAGGGATTGTGTACCTGGGCCACTCTTACTATAATAATGAACATATACTGAGAGCTTACTGTGTGAGATATTTTGTCAAGGTGTCTTAATTCATTGCCCCATTTCATATTATAGCCCCCATTCGAGGTAGATGCTATTCCATTTTAGTCAACGAAAGAGGCTCAGAAAGGTTCAATGATTTGCCCTAGGTCACACAGCAAGTGGCGTGGCTGCTGTTAAGAGTCCAGATCTATCTTCCTGCCAAGCTCATGCTCTTAATGTCCATGTCCTGTCGACTGTTAGCCCCCAGGCAGCGCCCTTCTTGGAGGTTAACTTTCAGGCATGATGTCCCATTTCCTGCGAGACTGCAGTGCATCTCTCTCTGGGACCTGTTGCTTCTCCTGGAGCCCCATGCAGCCCTGCTTGGAGAAGACATTCAAGAAACGGAAAACAACTCACACTGAAGACACTGACGTTGGAGTGTATCAGTTCCAATTGCAGCTTACTGTAGAGAAGAGAGAAGCACGGTCACCCCAGGTGGTGCCTGGTACTTTTTTGCATGACCCCAGTGGGGTGTGCAGTGCTCATGGGCAAGGGCCTTTCAGGGGCTGGGCTCCCAAGGGTTCCTCTGCAATGTGGAGCTTGTGGGTTTAAGCCTTTAAGCCTGCACTGGCATTTAAGAAGTGACATTCCAAAATCTTAGCTGAGCGTCTTTGATAACTTGAAGAAATTATGATGGTATAAATATTAACTGGAAAAAGTGGAATGTAAAAAGTAATGCACTGTGTGTCTCCAATTATATATTTTAAAAGACTGGAAGGAAACATGGAACTATTGAGTGATAGTCTCGGTGGTGGCCAGTTAGCTCAGTTGGTTAGAGCGTGGTGCTCTGAACAACAAGGTTGCCAGTTCGATCCCCACATGGGCCTCTGTGAGCTGCGCCCTCCACAGCTAGATGGAAACAACTACTTGACTTGGAACTGATGGGTCCTGGAAAAACACACTTAAGTAAATAAAAAGTTAACAAACAAAAAAAAGTGATAGTCTCAATGGGGCAAGGTTATGGATGATTTTGTCTTTTTTATACTTTCCTAATTCCCTTTTTTTTTTCTTGCCATGACCATAGATTATTTGTATCATATGGGAATAGACAATAAAATTGGAAAAGGGGCACCACAAATGATGCTGGCAGGCTGCTGGCCGCCAGTGGAGTGGAGGGAGGTAGAGTAACTCAAGCCACCTGGATTGTTACTATAAAAGCTGAACCTTATTCCCCCCAATTGCTCCTTCTAACGGGCTTTGCTTTGGGCTGCTGGCCTGGTTCCCTCATTCAGGAATTCTAATTGCCATGGACAGAACTCTGCTCTCTGCTCATGGGGCAGAGGAAGTTGAATCATTCCTTGGTAGAGTCTTGTGTGAGTTCCTCTCAAATCCCTCTCACTTTGCTGTCTCCTCATAATTTAACCCGTCTGTCCTCCCCAATACTGCAGAGACCCCAAGGCAGGTCTATGCATAAACTCAAATTCCGGGACCTCCCAAAGCCCCACATGCTCTACATTAATTTCTCTTTTTAAAGACCTCTTAAGGAGACGTTCATTTGAATGAGGTCAGGGCATTCTACCAGCCAATAGGCCTCTAACCCTGAGGCCGGGAATTCATTCCTCTGATGAACGCTTTGTACCTGTACCTCAGCAGGGAGCAGCACCGAGTAGGGTGCGACGTGGGGCTCAGGTGGGGGTCAGGACAGAGGACATCGCTGGGGCAAGTCCCAGCCCTGGGAGGCAGTACAGTCCCTGCGGCCCAAAGCCGGAACTCTCTCTGCTGACTCACTGGTTACATAAATACCTGCCTATTGATTGGGTGTCTGGGCAATGGAGCGGTAAGCAGCGGCTTGGGGGCAGCTTTAATCCTCCATCCAAAAGCTCCACTTTTTGATACAGAAGTAATATTGACCGTTTTCCCTCAATCTTATATAAAACTCTTGCAAACACAGCTTCAAGTCCTACCTTCTCTAACTAGACTGTCGTTCCTAAGGACCCCCTTTGCAGAAGTTTCAGCTCAGGTGAGGAGCTCAAAGTGATAGGGGACCTGAAGGTAACCTCTGCTACCTTGACAACTTTTCTCGGCTTCTGGCTTTTCCTCTGAGGCACTGTCAATATGCCTTTTCCAAAGGAACATGGGATTAGAGAATGAGCCCCAGTGGAGACCTCTATTTCCAAGAGGCAACCTCAGCCCTATCAGTGAACCAGACTGGATGCTCGGACCACCCACCCCACTCCCTCTCCTCCCCACCCACCCATGGCCTCTCACCTTCTTGGAGTCAGTGAACCACTGATCCTGCTGGAGCTCACATTAATGGAGGCGGAGATGTTGGTTCTCTAGAAAAGCAAAAGGGGGTGCAGACTCTCAGCCCACATCAGCATCGCGTTGGCTCCCAGTCCCGAAGACGAATCTCCAGAAATGGAAACCACAGCCAGATGTGGGACATATGGACAAAAAGCAGCTACTCGAAGATGATGGACTGAGAATGCAGGGTGTTGGTGGCTCCACAGCTGACTAAGAAAGGTGAGCTGAGATGTCAGAGGTCTCCATTTCAATGGAAGCATCAAGAAGGGGGAATAAGCCCAAAATTAAAGACACAGGGCATTCGAATTGGGAGACCGTCCACCTACAAGCACAACTGAGCTTTGAAGCAGGCAACCCAGGAAAGTTCAGCGAGTCCTTGAGCCCTTGTCAGATACATGATTTGCAAATGTTTCCTCCCATTCTGTGGGTTGTCTTTGCACGTTTTTGAATGGTGATGTCCTTTGAAGCACAAGTTAATTCTAATGAAGCCCAATTTACCTATTTTTCATTTTGTTGCTTGTGCTTTTGAGTTAATCTAAGAAGGCTTTGATTAGAAGAAGGCTAGGTCATGAAAATTTACTACTACATTTTTTTCTAAGAGTTTTATAGTTTCGCCTCTCACATGTAGATGATCCATTTGGAGTTAATTTTTGTGGATGGTGTAAGGAAGCGGTCCGGTTTCATTCTTTGGCATGTGGATATACAGTTGCCCCAGCACCATTTCTTAAAAGTCTGTTCTTCACATTTAATTGTGTTGTTCCCCTTGTCGAAAATCAATTGACTATAAACATGGGGAATTAATTCTGGTTTCTCAATTCTATTCCATTGATCTGTATATCTATCTTTGCACCAGTACCATACTATCTTGATTGCTATAGCCTAATAGTAAGTTTTGACAGTGTATGATTTAATTAACGATGTCCTCAGGAAGCCTGGCTGGTCAGACCAGAATTGCAAGGCCCACTTATGCCTCCAGTGGAAACAAAGAGCTTCTAGCATCTATCAGCTATGTGCTATCCCAGTCTTTCAGTGGAGAGAGGGGCTTACCCCCATGGCAAGCATGACCCTTTGCTGCCCCAGCCAGGATCAGACTTACCGCCCTGAGGTGGAAGAGTGGCTTGCGGTCAGAGGAGTTGGGCAGGAGGACGAAGACCTGGACATTCATCACTGGCATGAGGGTTACATTTCCAGGGGTGAAATTCAGGAATGGAGCTGATTCAGGTGACGTCTCAAGCTCTAGCTCCATATTGGGGTACAACTCATTCAGCTGGAGAGAGAGGACAGACACTCAAGGGAGGGCAGGAAACAGACAGCGGGATGCTGAGCTGTATTGGGGAAGGCTAGATGGTGGATTCCCAAGGCTCAAATCTCTAAGGGCCTGAATCCAGCAATAAAAATATCACAGGATGGAGGGAATTGTATTTTTCAGAACTCCCGTCCAACAGAAGGCTGTTGTGATGAAAGGGTACTTGGATAAAGTGTCTGGGATGGATGAGACACTGCAGTGGGCATGTTCCAATAATAATAGATGGTCTCCATACTGCCTTGCATGCTGGCCAACTTGTGTTGACTAGTGTGCAAGTTTGGGGCTGAGCTGAATTGCCTGGTTCAAGAAAGGGGAGGCTGAGTGTTCGTCTCTACTCTGTTCCTGCCACTTTTCAGCTGTGTTCTACATAAATGTCAAGGAGATTCAATTATATGTCTAGTCCCAAATTATTAGCCTGCCCAACATGTCCCATTTGTGCCCTCAAAGGAGCCTATATATTTGTGCTGCTTGAGTGTTATCTCCCATTTGTTCCTCTCAGCAATCAGTGGGGCAGGGACTATTGTTGTCCCTAGCTGACAAATGAGGAAATTGAGGCCCAACAAGATTGAGATCCAAAGATAGAAAACAGCAGACCCAGGATTCAAACGCAGGCAATCTGAATCCAGATCCTGTGTCTTTACGCCACAAGGAGTCATAGGAGGATGAAAACTTTGGACCAAAAAATTAATAACCTTTATCTTTACCCACTGTTTTCATTAGTAAGCTGTTTGTCTGGAGAAAGTCTAAGCACTGCTCAGCGATGTCCAAATACAATCTCCACATTTGGTCCAGGTCAAGGGGCTTGCCTTGTCTTCTGTGATGAATGGGCAGAGATCTTACCTGAGGAATCACAGCCTCAAATGATTTGGTATGCAGGTGAATTGGAAAGTCCAGGGGAATCTCCCGCAGGAGAGGCAAGAGGCTACTTGAGATGCAGGACATCAGGGTAGGGAAAGCTGTGGACTCTGAGGTCGGACAGGGTGGGTTCCATTCACTAGTTGACTGATTGTTGACCAACTTCGTTAGGTTCTGTATCTGTGAAATGGGAGTAATATTAATAGCACTTGCTGTACAGGGTATGCAAGGATTAAACGAGATACTATATAGTAGGTAAAGCACTAAGCGCAGTGCCTGGAACGTAGTAAGTTCTTAATAAATGTCTGTTGTTATTTATTATTTCTCGGGATTCTCCCCTAAAGGACCAGTGAGGGCTCGAGCACCACCACAGTCTGGATTGAATGTGCTTCTACACATGGCTTTCTCCAGACTCTGTTTCTTACTATCTCTCTTGGTGTCCTTCTCTACCCACCCTTATGACTTGCTGAGTTTTCAGCCTGGGGGACCCTGCCTGCACCAGCCCACAGCCCACCTTCCTTGATCTCTCCTTCCTCGAGATCACCACTCTTTACCGGGGTGGCTCCAATAGCAGTTAACATCGTGTGGACGGTGGAGGTGTACAGCTTAGACCTCCCTGCAAGGGGACCAGGGGAGCGGAGGGCAGCTGGTGGATAGCCTCCCTCCCCTGCCACTGCCTCACATTCGGGTCCCACAAAGTCACGCTCTCCCAGACAGCTCCCAACCCCTGGTAAGCACTGCTGGGGTCATAGAGATGGAGAAGTTTGTCAGATCACTGCCAGGATTCGAGGCGAGAGTGTGAGCAAGAGACTAAAGAGAAAAGGGGGCTGGCCCCCGGTCTTCCATTTTTTCCTGTGGCACGACACCTGTGAGGGTCAGACGTATCAGTGTCGATGGGGTGGGGGTGGGGGTGGGGGGATTGGTCATCTTATTGCGAAAAGAGCCCTGAACAAAAGGCTTCTGCTGTTTTATGGACCCAGAGGGACGAGGTGGAGAAGGGGAAGGACCGGGATAGAAAAGTACTGAGTACTGAGTCAGACTGGAGAAAACTGTCTTTGAGGCCCCCAGGAAGGGGTCTCAGCAGAGGCACCTGAATAACGTCTCAGCTAAGATTGCCCCTCCCTCCATTCATAAGGAGGCCTCTGAATGGAGGTTTCTAGGCTAGGAATGCTGATACTCAGCTGGGGCAATGGGGTGGGGGTGTGGGTGGGGGCGGGGGCAGGGGGCAGGGCTTGAGTCCTTGACTGAAGCTCCCCCCAGAGACTGAGAAGCACTGGCCGTGCCCCACGTCTGGTCTGCCGAGGCCTGCCTGGTAAAGCCTGTGCAATCGCCTACGGGCAAGTCTGAAAGGTCACACTTAGGACTTCAGCCTGGGGCCGACTCCTCCCCTTTCTGCCTCGTGTGTGGCACTCCTCTAACAGGCAAACTTTGCGCCCGCCTCCCCATCAGCCTGGCTGAGGCGTCTCAGAACGATGCAGCAGCGCCTCTCCTTCCCAATCTGCCTGCCTGCCCTCTCCCTTCATAGGGATCAGGACTGCATCGCACTCTGAAGGCTCGCACACCTCCTCCTCCTGCGCTCCTGTATCCCTCACAGGTGTTTCCCTAATATAACACTTACAAGTCTAATGCTGCTTTGGCACCTGCTGCTCGGAAGACCTGATATGACACACCAGAGTCTGTCTTATTTTTTAAAGTACTGCTAATAATAGCGAACGTGTAGTGTGTGTGTCAGATACCAAGCTCTTTACCGTTTCTCATGTAATCTCTGGGGATCCACCTGCACAGACAGGGAAACTGAAGCACAGCTTGACTTTGAACTCAGGCTGGGCAGGCTCCAAATGCCACATTGGTCCTCCAGCAGCTCTACAGTCCCACCTGACGCTCTCTCCTGGGACCCCCAGCCTGCTCCATCCACGACTCACGTGCTCATTTCGGATGGTGAAGTTCATGTGCCCAGCCTGGTAGTAAACCCAGCTGGCTGTGTTGAAGACATATTCGGAGATTGCAAAGTAGATCATTTGGTCATCCTCCTGGGGCAGCTCGATGGGTGGTGCATCAAAGGAGACTGGGGAGCGCTGGCTTAGGTCAAAGAATTCACCCTGGAGACAGAAGGACACACCAGTCACCCAAGGTTCCTGTCAGAGAGGGTGTCAGGCAGAAGCGTTGTCATACGGGAGACCCTGCTCGCTGCGCCATTTGTTGTGTGGGGCGGCCTGCGGGGTCTCTGGTCCCGCTCCCCACATAAGGACGCAGGACATGGTGAGGCCAAAAAGGAACACCCACGGAGCCATAGGTAGGGGAGTCATACCACTACGGTCTCACTGGAGGCTGGGTTCACCGGACGTGCGACCTGCTGTCCGTTTTCTGCCAATCGACCGATGACTCTCCTCTACTCTCCTCCGCTCTCCTCCGTAGCCGCAGCAGTTATATTAGCTGCCAATTGGCTAACTGGCTACAGCTGACGGCCAATCAGCCACAGCCGACGGCCATCTACTACCCGAGCCAGCACCCTTCCACGTGAGGCCGAGAGCCTGTAAACTACTTTCTGGGGCTCTGTCCCCACAGGTGTCCAAACCCTGCCTCCTGTGCCCTGGGTCGGGGTCAGGGTGGCAGTTGCCCTCTGGCCCCACAACATCTGCGTCCTGACAGCTATCTGAAACCCCCCTTTGAGTGGGGAGGTGTGTCCTGTGTTCTCCCAGGCTCAGGACGCAGAAGAGGAAGTGCAGCCGGGGGTGAAAAGCATGGATTCTGGAGCTTGATTGTGTGGATTTGAATCCTGGTCTGTCACTTACTAGTTCTGGGACCTCAGGCAAGTCATCTACTACCTTGTGTCTCGGCTGTAAAATGAGGATGATGCTAATAGTTTCTACTTCATGCAGGTGGGATGAAATTGAAAGAAGCTAATATTTGCAGAAATGCTTAGAACAACATCTAACACATAGTAAGAAGCATTAAGTGTTAATTAAATAAAATTGGAGGGGGTGGCACTTCAGGGCCTGGCTCAACACGCAGGGGAGTTGTGGAACAGACAGAAGTGAAGAGGGGGTGTACTAGTTTCCTATGACTGCTGTAACAAATTACCTTAATCTTACTGGCTTAAAACAACACAGATTTATTGCCTTACATTTCTGGAGGTCAAGAAGCCTAAACTCAAAACGTTAAGACGAGGCTCCTTCTAGAGCCTTCAAGGGCAAATCTCAATCCTTGTCCTTTCTACCTTCTAGAGGCCATTTGCATTCTTTGGCTTGTGGTCCCTCCCTTAAATCACTTCTTGCTTCCCTCCAACTTCTTGCTTCCATGGTCATGTTACCTTCTGTCCTTTATCTCCTGCCTTCCTTTTATAAGGGTCCCTATGATTAAAATAGGCCCGTTAATCCAGGATAATCTTGTCATTGAAAGACCCTGAATTTGATCACACCTGCAAAGTCCCTGTTGCCCTGTAAGGTAACGTTTACAGATTTTGGAGACTAGCACATGGACATTTCCGAGAGCCATTCCTCTGTCTACTCTGCGGGCAGGTGGGGCAGGTAGTAATAACAGTATATGTATATGCTACGTGCCAGGCACTTGCCAAGCACCTTATACACATCTCACTTAATTCCTATAGCATCTTTATGAGGTAAGGCTATTATTATTCCACTTTAATAGAGGCTCAGAGCGGTTAAGTAATTCTCCCAAGGTTCCCAAGCACATAAGTGATAGAGCCAGGATTCAAGCTCAGGTCTTCTGGACTCCAGACAGATGCACCACATGAGTTCAGAGACCTTGTTTTAGGGTTGCTCTGCAGTGCTGAGTACCACATCTGCCCACTGTGGGCACTGGTCAGGGATGTGGACTGACAGGAAGATTCACTAGACAGAGAGGGTAGGAGCTGACTCTGGGAGGTGGAGCTGATCTCCTGCCAGCCCTCAGCTCCAAGGCCCTGTTCCCACAGCCCCTTACCTTGAAGGGCGTGTCCAGGAATGTAGAGGTCGCCTGGGGAGCTCCCACTAAACTATAGTCAATGCCAGCAACCTGGTCGATCATCATGGTGACTGTGGAATGGGAACGAAGCAGGTTTGTGAGCAGGGGAGCAAGCTGTACACTGCGCAACTCCAGGGAGCTCCTTGCACGTGGGCCGTAGCTTTTGGAGAATGGAAATGGGCTAGGGCATATCCAGGGTACCTTCAGTCACACAGAGAGTGCTCCATTCATTCATTCATTCATTCATTCATTCATTCATTCATTCATTCATTCATTGACTCATTCATTCAACATTTATTGAGCACCTGCTATATGCCAGGCACAATGCAAGGGACTGATGAAACAGCTAAGTGAAATAATCCAAGTTTCTGCCCCCATGGAACTCACAAGTCCAGAGGAGGAATCAGTCAAATACTCAAGGAAATAAATGTATAATTGCAAGTATGTTAGGTGTTAGGTAGCAGAAGTCCATAGGATGCTGCCAGCCATATAACAGGGGATAAAAGAGGGGTGGCAACCTGACTTGGACAGGGAGTTGGGGAAGGCCTCTCAGAGGAGGTGTTGCTTTGGCTGAGACTGAAGGAAGAGCCGATGTTGGCCAGGTGACGGGGGTGGATGTGGGGGAAGGAATGACATGTGCAAAGACCTTGTAGTGTTATGGAGCACTGTGTATTAGAGGGACTAACAGGGACCAGAGCGCTGGCTGAGTTGGGGAGGGAGACATGATAAAGCTGGAGACGGGTGGGGTGTGAGGGCCAGACCGTGAGGCCATGCCACCCGCAGCTGGGCTCAGTATTCTGAGAGAGGAGTCTTTGATAGATTTTAAGAGGAGAGGGAGACCTGACCTGATGTGTGATTATAAAAGGTCTTTGTGGCAGCCAGAGGGGCAGGGCTGCAAGGGGCCCCAGGCCTACACAGGGAGCTCAGAGCACCCCTGCTTTGTAAAAGCAGCCAGCACACAGCCAACACATGATTCTCCCACGTATTCCCAATCCTCTGCCCACCTTGTGCTTCCAGAATGTTTCTGAGTCCCCACCCTTTATCACCTACTCCCCCACCTTGAGAGAACAGACACCAAAAGAGTTGGTCGTTTCATATCCAACTCCATCTGATGGAGAGATACTCAATGGGGAAAATTCTCCCAGGGTTCTTGAGGGGATTGTGGCTCCAGGGGTACTGGGTGCCATGGCATTTGATGGCACCCAGAGAAATAAGGGGGGCTCCAAACCTGGCAGGGACCGCAGATAGGGCTCCAGGTATGAGTTAGTTGACTTCCTGACCATTTCGCAGATCTGCCGAAAGTGGGTGAGAAAGCCGGGTGAGCCCTTCCTAACCTCTCCTTGGCAATGTCCCTCCCTCCCCCACACCCCTCCAGGAACTGTGGGTTATATCCTCATCTTGTAGGTAGGTGTGTGAGGGGAGGAAGAGTATGGTGAAAGGGGAGAAGCGACCATTACTTCAATCAATACTTGGTCACTGTCCCATTTGGGCTGGCGTCTCACATAGGTGGGCCCAACTTAAGTTCCTAGACTTTTCTGGAACCCACATTAAAAGTGGATGGTGGTCAAGTCAGCACTGCCCTAAGGTCTGCTACCGTCATGGTCCTCTGGACGCTAGGTGGCAAGAAGTGCAGTACATACATGCACATATTAGAGAGCAGAGGGGACAAAGCAGAAGAGCTTCTAGGTGCAGGAGGCACCTCTTGAATCATAGGCTCCACCACCCCATCCCCCAGCTCTTTGCCTCCTTTCCTACTGGAGTTCTGGCCATCTATGAATAAGGGATCTGCAAAGAAGCCATCATACCTGGTCTGGAGGCAATACTAACTATGGCCACCAGAGGACTGCAAAGAAATTCCAGAGGAGGGTTCGCCCCAGAATTACATTCCTCAGTATGCCACCAATTTACTGCTTTGTAATCCAGTGTTCCAGTTTGAGAGATCCCAGAAGCCCCTCATCTTGCAATTTCCTAAATTCAGCTATTCCTGCACTATCTCTGACACTCCAAGGAGTGCATCAATTGCCCAAAGATACATAAAAGGTAAATATTAGAGGTACCTCTCTGCCTCCAAGACCAAGGCTTTTTCCAGAGGTAAGAGATACTGAGGGCCAACCCCCAGTACTGTTCTCGATATGATGCACTTTTTGTGGGAAGCGTAGTCTTATTTAAGAAATATTTTTCTATCCTTAAGGTGAGAAAGATATCCTAGGTTTTCTCTTAAAATTTTTAGATTTGTTTTGGCATTTAAATCCTAGACGGCCAGGGGTTGATTTTTGTGTATGGTGTGAGGGAGGGATCCAAAGCCATTTTTCCGTATCCTTCTAAGATTATCTGTAACTAGATATCAACCACTTTGTCAGTTTCAAATGCCAGTTTAACATATGAAATCAGACAAACTGGGGAAAGCCCTAAGGTTTGCCTTTGCAGTGAGGAAGGTTTTGCTAAACAAATTCAAATGGCAACATATTGTACTTAAGAGACAAGACTATTTCCAAATATCAAATATGTACATGTCAATGACCCTTAACTACAAATCTGCTTATCCTCTGTTTACCTTTTGGCTCAAGACATTTTTGAGATTGTCTTCAGTTCTTTCATGGAAGAGGTTCAGGATCCAGCTGGAGAAAAGAGTAAAGAGGGTCAGGATCCACTTTATGATGAACTGAGACTCCCAAGAGAAGAACTACCCATGGATCTGACCTTTCCCATGTTATTCTAAGAAGGGACACAACCAGGTGAATTTAATTCAAGGGTGGGTGACCCATAATATTCTCCTGAATCAGAAATGTAAGTGGGAGTCGCCAGGTAGAGTTGGGGCATAAACTATATATATCTGTGTTTTTTAACTTTTCTAGCATCCTTTTCCTTCCTTAAAACCCATTCTTTCCCCATTTCCAGTCCTGTGGTTCTACCTCCAGGAGGTAGTGGGACTACCTCCAGCTCTAAAGGTGGGTCCTAGACCGTGGCTCAGCAAATAAGAGTTCATAATGATTGGTTCAGGGATGGAAACATGACCCACATTAACCAATGAGAGCTTTCCTCAGGTCTTACACCCCCCCACATCCCCCTCCACCCCCGTGCTGAATGGGAAAGGCTGCTCTATCTCGCTGGCTGAGATGCCGGGCACTAAGGGCCAAGGAAGCGTGGAGCTTCTGGTAGCCGTTTTTGCCGCTGCAAGGGTCGAGGACCCTGCCTGAGAAAGAAACACTCAAGAAACAGAGAGATTCCTGGTGACGTTGGTCCAGCACCTGGATGCAGTCACTGATTTGGATACATCTCATGGACTTTTCAGGTATATGTGAGCTGGTGAAGTACATTTTAATGCTTCAGCATCTGAATTGAATTTTTTGTAACTTGCACCTTAAACGAGGCTGGTGAATTTAGAGGTCAGAAGTCTTGAGGACTGTTTGGGGAAGGGGAAAATGGATTGAGGGTAGGAAAGGATAGGAATAGACTATTTAGAAAAAACAATACACGTGGCTCTTAAACATATATAAAGATGCTCAACATCGTTCACAACAAGATAAACACTAATTCAAACTGAGATACCCTCATCTTTCAGATTGGCAAAAACTAAATCTTTGCTAATATGCTGTGCTGTGTTGGCGATAGTGGGAGGAAACAGACGCTTTCACCCCTTGCTAGTGGGAGTGGAAACTAGCAAACTCCTTGGAGGGCAATTTGTGAGTACATGTTAAAATGACAAAATGCACGTACCATTTTAAGACTTTATCTTATCATTTATTTGCCCAGGTGCAGAATGATATTATGCAAAATGTTATCCTTTGTAGCACTGTTGGTAGTAGTGAAAGACTGGAAGAAAACCCCCCCAAACTAAAAAGGAAAAAAAGTCTATCAATAGAGGACTAATTATATACATTTTAGTGTCTCCATATCATGGAGTACTTTGAAAAAGAAGCTCTTGTGTTCTGGCATAGAAGGGCTTACACATACATTGTTAAGTAAGAAAAGCTTGCGACATAATACTCCATATAGCATACTACCATTGGTGAAAAAAAAAAGAATACAATTTCTAAGTGTGCAGGCATAGACTCTCAGGAATGAGATGTTAGATGCTGTTAACATTGATTGCTCTGGCAACATTGGGAGCTCTGGTCAGGGAACCAGAGTGGAGAGATATTTTTTCGTTCTGTACCCTTTGCACTTTTTGAATTTTGAACCATGCAAATGAATTACCTACTCATTTTTTTTTTCAATTTTAAGGTATAAGAAGGGGAGTAAGGCCTATTCTTTATACCCCCAAAACTATGTAAAACATTTACCTGGCAGCTTAGCAGTTAGTCATTCACTCACTCATTCATTCAACAAACATGTACTGAGCCCCTCCTACCTGCTAAGGACGAGTTACTTGTGGAGGAATATTGCTGAATAACCTCATGCAGCTCATGGTGTAACCCACTTGAGGTAAAGCTGCCCACTGAGAGCCACTTCCAACTATAGAGACTAGCCCATGAATATCATGGTCCAGAATATCAGAGCTTCTCATACTGTTCTCACCTGGGCGTGAGGGTGAGAGGTTGTGGCAAATAAGTGAACTACATTAATGGAATCACTTCCGGTAAAATTGTTTCTCCCATAAAGTTTTCTTTACCATTCGATCCTTGCTGATTGAATAAGTGGTACATATTAGAAATTTCTGTGCATTTAAATTCATGCAGAAACATCAGACACAAGTGTTTCCTGGGTTCTGCAGAAAGCACCCAGGGGGCGGGTATAACATCTATAGATTCAGCTCTCAAGACTTCTTGCTGTCTGGCTTCTGGTTGGGCTAATAATGAGGGGCACAGGCAGGAAAGAGAAAGGAGTTGGGGTATTTACACCCAGGTCCCTCTCTGCCTGCAATACCCCTATACTCCTGTCTCAGGGCCCCTTCTCCAAGGTTCCAGCTCTTTCTAGACTCTGGTAACACCCTTCCCTTCCCTCTCAACTTCAGCCCTAGGGGTGGTAATAGCTCCCTGCTTTCATTAGTCTCTATTTTTCCCTTCATTAGATTCTCATCAGTTAAGCCTTTTGAGTTGCCCTCTGTTTCCTGCCAGGACCTGAGTGATGCAATGCCAACCAAAACAGACTGGGAAGGCAGTCACCCTGGAGACTGCCGTCCTTCATTCAAAATTCTACCAGGCAAGTTACTTTGGGGTGTTGGATTGCCATTTAAGACACTCTTGCCCAGGAGTCAGCAAACTTTTTCTTAAAGGGCCAGATAGTAAATATTTTTGGCTTTGGCATTGCATACTATATGGTCTCTGTTGCAACAACTTAACTCTGTGGATATAGTGCTAAAGCAGCTATAGACAAATGTAAATCAATGAGTTTGGCTGTGTTCCAATGAAACTTTATTTACACAAACAGGTGGCAGACTGGATTAGGCCCAGAGGTCTTAGTTCACTGACCTCTGATCTTGATGAATCTTAATCTTGTTCTTCTGCCCTGTCAGGGACATCACCTGGGTGAGCTAGATGCTGAGGCAGTCCTGACAACCTCCAGCAAGAGTACGGGGTGACTTACCTTAAGCTTCCGGAAATGTGAACGCTGACATGGCCAATGGAGTTGCTGCAGTGGCCTACGGAGACAGTGGGTCGTCCAGAGTTGTCCTTGCCCAAGTTCAGAGAAATGGAGATGGAAATGCCATCCGCATTTACATCAAATGAACCCTCTAAGGTGCTGTTTGGGAGAAATGAGAACCAAATGGTGGATAATTGGTCACCTCCCGGAAGAGGAGCCAGAAGAATGCAGATCTAGGTTTGTCTCCTAGTTCCCCACTAACAAGCTGTGTGTCCTGTCTGAGCCTTAGTAACCTAAAAACAAAAAGGCCTTTCAAGGTGAGAGACAATAAGCATTTGTTTGAGATTAATAAAAATAGCTATTCAGGAATCATTGATTCAGGCAGAAACCCAAATAATGTTCTGATTTGGAGACAAAGGCAATGGTATTTATAAGAAAGGGAAGGGGAACATATTACATTAGTAGAAGGAAGGCATTTCTATTGGTGAAAATAACATAACATAGTGACATTAATTTTAAATAACATTTAAAATTTTCAATCCAGTAGCCTTCAGTCTAGTAGTCATAATATCTGCTTTCTCGTTCTCTTTGCAAGCAGTTCTTTGGGGGCACCAGTTGCTTTAGGTCCAGTCCAAAGGTTATTTTGCCCTGTTTTAACCTTCCAAAGGTTTGAGGCTTAAGACGTGCAAGGCAGTTCCTCTGGCATGGCAGCTCCAACTCCATTTTAAAGTGACTCAATTTATATTATTTTGACAGCTTCAACTTATCATTAAGACAGCCAGTGTTTACTGAGGATTTGCTATATGCCAGGCATACTGCTAAATGCCTTACATATGTTATTTAATCCACAGCTGCATTTGAGGTGGGTTATTAACCCCATTTTATAGTGAAACTGAGGCTTAGTAATAGTCAGATCTGGGTCCTTTATAGATTGGACATTTAAGAACCCAGAAATGGAAGTCCAGTGCCCTTGCCCAAAGCTGAGAGACGTTCTAACCCAAGGACTACTTACATGAAAGCCTTTTTCACTTTCCAGTATCCGCTGAGAGACACATAGATATTAGACAGGGAGGCACTGACACCCTGCCCTGGATGTAGATTCAGATCTGAGTTCCGGAGTTTGAAGCTACTGATCCTCAAGCTGGGGAAGGAAGGCAGACTATCAAACCCAGAAAAACTAGGGGCCCATCAGTCCTCTGAATGAGTCCCCAGAGTTCCCTCTAGCCTCTCACATTCTCTTTCAAATTTATTGATTTAAACCACAAAGGACAATCAAATAATTGCATTCACATCCTTCAAGGTCTGCACAGGCTCTCCCTCCTCCAGGAAGCCTTCCCCATCCTTCAAGACCAAAGACTTTCCCCTCTCCTTGGACACCCACCCCCATTAGGGCTCCTGTCTGTTTTACTCACTGTGCCCTCCCTACCTCGAGGACCCTGTAAGCTGGCTTTGCCCACAGCTGGGGCCTGGGCTCCTCCACGATGCAGCTTCCCCTCGCTGCCCCCCACACTTCAAATATAAATAAGGGTTCAGGATTTAGATCTGAGATCACCCACTGGTGATCTGTGGGCCATATATCCTGATCGATATGCTATAGATATGCTTTTCCTTTAGTGTTCTTAAAAATTTGAATCAGTTGCCAACATTTTAAAATTGGGAAATTTTATACTAAAAACATGAGGGAAAAATCCCTAGATTTCTGGCTTCTCTTGAAAAAAAGCAAAAGGCAGCGTTCATATTTCCGTACAGCATCAATCAACTGCGGGTGAGTAGCAGTTTCCCCCATTTAAATGGGGCAAGTGCTCTCCAGGTAAACATCACACTCCTCGTTTGCCTATTTGCTCCCGGATTCATTCCCTTTCCTTCTTTTGCTCTGACCTATCCGTACCTATGTTGGATGGCACTGACCTCTGAAAGCTACATTTCCCAGGATCCTTTGCAACTAGCTTCTAGTTAGGATTGGTCAATGGAAAGCACTGTGGAGGGAAATGAGAGGATAGGATAAGGGGAGAAGACAGGATATTTCTTCTCCTTTTCTCTCTGCCTAGAATTGTGTCTTTGGTAGTGGTTACATGTCCACATTAGGACCAGCTCCTGCCAGACAACCCCTTTCTTCATGATGTTAGCACCTACCTAGAGGCCCTGGCTCCTGTGCTTTGTTGATACCTTCTCCTCTCTTTGTCTCTCTAGCTCTAAGGATGTTAGTGATTTTTTGTTGTTGCTAATTTCTGGGTTGCTTCACCAATCCCTATGTGGATTTTCAGCTCTTCTCCCACCTTTGAAGAAAGTTCCCTATGTTAAATTCCCTGCATTGAAGTTCCTGTGGTGAGTTCTGCTTTCCCAGCTGGTCCCTGATAGAGTCCCCCTGCCTAGTACACTCGTCTGCATCACCAACTCCCCGGTGGCCATTTGAGTTTGTGGCTCTTGTCAGATCAACACTTATTAGTTCCCTCATCGAACATTCATTGAGATCCTATTCTGTCTGACCTGGTGCCGGGCACAGAGGCCAAAGAAATTCAAACCTCAGTCCCTGAGTTTTACCTTTTACAAGGAAGGGTAAAGCTCACAGCTGGTGACAGAGCTGGGATGTGTTAACAGACCACAATGACCTGTATGAAACCCAGGTGCAAGGAGTGCTCTAGAGCTGTGGGAAAGGGCACTGCCCCCCTAAGTGGCATGGCCTAGGTAGATAGAGTGTGTGTGTTTGTGTACAAATGTAAAACAGTTCCTCTTTGTCTGCTGTCTTCAGGAAATTCTCTCCAGAGACTTGGGGAGGATCCAAGAGGCAGCCCTTTCTACCAGTGATGGATAAATGATCCCCAAGTGCCTATTCTGGACACTGAGGAAGCTGGGGAAGGAAAATCCATGCAACCAAGGAATGGATCAAAAAAAGAGTAAGGGGTGAGGACTCTAAGACTGAATATGTGAAAGCTGGAAGGAGATTAAGGTCAGCTAATTCTTATGGGGAGGGAGATGAGGAAGCAGGCTTGCTCACCAGGGACCAGGAGGCACTCTGCTTTATTCCTCACTGTGGATATGTGTCGATGCCATCCTCAAGAGATAGTAGGCAAAAAAAAATGTGAATAGATTCCAGAAAGACTTAAAGTCCTTGATTACAGACTGCTAACAGGCTCTGGAGGGATGGATGGGATATCTCAAACAGGTCCCTAATCTGGGAAATCAGGAGAGTATCTAGGAGCTTCTGGCAGAGCAAAAATCCAGGGCCAGTCTCTGTAGGCTGAGGAATGGTTTCTAAGGGTCTCCCTCCCATCCTGATGACTCAGGTAACACATAGCCTGTTCCAGAGGCCCCACAAGAACAGACCATGGTCCCTTGGCTTTTAGTCCAAGTGATGATCCCATGTTTACCCACCTTCTCCAATACTTCAGACCCCCACTTCTTCCTCCACTGCTCCTGTGGAGAATACAGACCTCACCTCTTAAACTCATAGCTCACACTTCCCATCCAACCGATTTTGAAGCTTCCTGAGAAATCAGGCATCCTGATGGTAGACAGCTCATTCTTCAGGATGGCTGTTCCATATTCGCGGGCTGGGGACAAATAGGAGTCAGCTCAGTCAGTGGGAAGGGGCTAAGCGTAGCAGTTGAGTGGCCAGGTGTTGGCACCACAAGGACTGGGGTCAAATGCAGGATTTGCCATTTCCTATTGGTGGAATCCCAAGGAAGCCCTTTAAATTCCCTGAGCCTCAGTTCTCCCACATGTAAATGGTAATAATAATACCAACCTGAGCCTGAGAATGTAATGAGATCACAAACTAAAGTGCCAGGTAAATGACAATCATTGTTATTTATTCATTCGACCAGATCGTGGAAGCAATGATGGAATACAGTGGGACTTCTGAAGAATCATTTACTGCAGTGTGGTCAAACCTTAGGGGTTTTCGCTATTACCTGGGCCATAAGTCAGCAATGCAGATTCCCAGGCCCAACTTCGGTCAATCTTGGGTGGATCTCTGGAATCTATATTTTTTCTCCTCTCCCCCTCACCACTCCGGTTCAAGCCATTGTTTCTCAGTCTAGTTGTATAGAATACAGCTCCCTGGCCCATGCCGGTATTATGAGCCTTGCACTCTCCCCAGCTGAGGCAGTCGGTCACCGGTTGTCTGTGGGCCGCTCATGGGCTGCTGGCCATTCACGCTGGCCACCAGCTGCTCACGGCAGCACACAGTAGCCTGCGGTGGCCCACAACAGCCCACGATAGCCCACAGCAGCACACGCTGTCCTCTGGCTGCTCATGGCAGCCCAGCTCCAGGGAGAGATGTTGTTCACAATCTTAGCTGTAGAGGGCGCAGCTCACTGGCCCATGTGGGAATTGACACAGATGGCGACCTGAGCATTAGGAGCATGGCGCTCCAACCACCTGAGCCACCAGCCGCCCCTGGAATCTGCATTTTAACATGTGTCCCAGCAATTCTGATATGGGTGGTCCATCCACAGACCACCCTGGGGATGATGCTGATCTAGTCCTATCCTTAGCCTCTGATATTCAAGATGAGGAAGATGAAGCCCAGAGAGTGACATATCCAATGTTTCTAAGTCAGGCAGGGGCAGAACCCAAGCCTATGATTTTTTGTCCTGGTTACAGCACTCTGGTGGGCAATAGTGGGCACCAGAGGAATGAGCAAGCCCCCTTACCATATGTCAGGCCATGTCTGGTGATCCTAGCCACGAACCCAGGATTAGATGCTCCTTCTCCAAGCCTGGAGACCTCTGCCAGCAGCAGTAGGGCCATTACCACACAGTATGGTCTGGCCCTCATCCTGTCCTCAGCTTCTTCCTGCGCAGAGGTTGGTCAGAGTCTCTTTGTAGGAGCCTCCCTTACTGAAGGTGGCAGCAGAGGCTGAGGTGCTTATAAAGCCAGGGGCCAGATGAGGAACTGAGCCAGCTGAGAGGGTGGAGAAAGTTCCAAGCTTTGGGGCAGCCCATTTCAGCAACTTGAGATGGGAGGACGTTGCTTGTGAAACCGTTTGTGGTTTAGTTGTGGCGAGGGTGGCAGAAGTGGTGCTATAATCTCCAATCTCTTCCTCTTCCAAGTATTGCTGCTCAGTGCTGCTAGAGGAGCCTTGCACCCTCTAGCTGAACACCCTCCATTCATTCCGTTATCTATAAACTGAAACCTGAACACACAGCTCAGCAGTGAAGGCCATCACAGCTTGGCTGCAATGCACCTCTCCATACGGACTTTCTACGGCCCCACCTGCCGAGCCTTCACTCTGGCTCTGCTGGAATCCTCTGTTCTCCACTTAAATGATGCAAGATCATCTCAAGTCAGTCCACAAATAAGACCAGTGTATACTGCAGCTCTAGGTTTCAGACACTTTTGGATTTTCTCTTGCTTACATTGTATTTTGAATCAACTTTATTAAGGTAAAATTTATATGCAATAAAATGTACTCATTTTAAGTGTACAGTTCAATGAGTCTTGACACATGTCAACACCTGTGTAACCACCATAATTAAGATAAAAAACATTTCTACCACCCCAAGAAGTTCTCTCATGCCTCTTCCCAATCTCCTTCCTCACCTTCTATCCCAGAAAACTACGGATCTGTTTTCTGTTACCATCGATTCATTTAGCCTGTTCTAGAACTTCATATAAAAGGAACCATCCAGGATGCATGCTTTTCTGACTGGCTTCTTTCAGGCAGCATTATGTTTTGAGACTAATCCATGTTGTTTTGTGTATCAACAATCCATTCCTTTTTGTTACAGAGTAGTATTTCACACATTAGCGAAAACAATTATTTTATTTTAAATTTTATTCAAATAGGAAATACATTCATCGTTCAAAAATCAATCCATCCATCAATCAATCAATCATAAGATACACAGTGAAAAATCTCACGCTCATCCCTCTTTTGCATCGTCCCAGTTCCCATCTCCTCCCCATCAAATCAACATAAAATTCCACTGTTGTAGGAGACATAGAAGGTCCTTTGAGAGCTTATATTCTAGGGCTTATGAGAGCACAGAGAGGGAGCAGGTAAGACAGTATTGGTGCTTGAGCTTGGTTTTGGAGTATGTGTAGGAGTTAGTTGGGCAAATAGAGAGAAGTTATCCTAGGCAGAGAGAACAACACAAGTCAAGGCATGAAAGCCTGAAAGAGCACTGCACATTCCAGAAGGTGCAAAGAATTGTGGGAGAGTAAAGGGTGAGGGGTGTGAATGGACAGAGTGATGTAAGAGGAGGCACAAAGGTAGGCAGGAATCTCCTTTTGAAAAGCCTTGTTATCCAGTCCTTGCTGAAGTGTGAACATGGAATAGTTTTCATTTTCCAGTAATTGATATTCCCTATGCTGTCTTAAATTCTTCATTTTCCCTGATAGGGGGCTCTCTTCACGACATCTCAGTCCTGATTCCATCACTTTTCAGCCATGTTTGGTTTAATTCAAGATTTGGTCCTGTCCATGTAAAATTTCAATCTCATATTCTACTTGATCTTTTCCCTCTACCCCCATGCAGGCTTCCATTGCTCTCATGGCTCGGAGCAAGCGTGTGCGTGTGTGTACATAAGTGTGTGTGCGTGCGCGTGTGCGTGAAGGGATGGTCTTCTCTTTCACTCACCCCTTCCTCTTGCTCGTTCTGTTTCTGGTGCCGGTGGGGTTTGGTATCCTCTTTGTTTATCTCAGGGGTGGTGAGGAGACCTTTGCTGAGAGTCATTACCACTGACCAAGCTTGATGTCTGTCAGCTCAGGGTGGCTAAACAGAGACCCCCTCAGTTCTAAGCAACTCTAGGCAAAGATCAGTCCTTGGGAGAATCATCCTCTACCTGCAGCCCCCAATTTCATGGCCTCAACCCTAGGCCTGTGGCCAGGACTGAGTCGTTTTCCACCCCTTGGGAAGATGGAATCTCAGAGAGGTGGTCCTTACCTCTTTTCTGTTTGCCCATAGCACCTTTGCATCCCTCACCAATGTTCTTTTTGCCTGCTCTTGGTCACCAGGGTCATTCAGCAAGACCTGGGCTCAGCTGATAGCCAATTAGAAAATGAGATGTCAGTCTGCTTGGTGCAGAGCCCCTGCATTTTTAGGAGCAGTTCTCTTGGGGGCCCTTCTGCCTTGGCTTTGTTTAGGGGAAGCAACCAGTTGAGAATGCGTTCCCCTATCCCATAGGATGGTGTGGGGAAGGGATAACTGAGAGTCATTCTTTACAACTTCCAGGAAATAATTTAATCCGGGGAGTGGTTAGGAGGTTCAACAGCAGTTGGAGGACGGAGCAGATGCATGAAGGATGCCATAACGTTGGGTACCAGAATGATTTAGAGGAGAGAACATACTGCCTGTTTTGGTGTGCTAGGGCTGCCACACAGGGTACCACAAGCTGGGTGGCTTCAATAACATAAATTTACTTTCTCACACTTCCGGATGGTATATGTCTGAGATTGAGGTGTTGGTGGCATTGACTCCTCAGGGAGAATCTGTTACTATCCTCTTCCCTCGCTTCTGGTGGTTTCCTGGCAGTCTTTGGCATTCCTTGGCTTGTAAATGCATCACCCCGAATTCTGCCTTCATTTTCACATGTCATTCTCCTTGTGTGTGTGTCGGTCCCCAACTTTCCCCTTTTTATTAGGACACCAGTCATATTGAATTAGAGGCCCACCCTAATGACCCATCTTAACTACTTATATCGATAACAACCCTATTTCCAAATAAAGTCACATTCTGAGGTACTGGTGGCTAGGACTTCAATATATGAATTTTTTTGAAGGGCTGCACAATTCAACCCATAACAGTGTCTCATCAGCTGTTAGGAGCGAGGATGGCAGTTAAAGTCATGACGATTTGAATCAAGGTCCTGTATGACTATTTCTTCATGAGCCTGTATCCCATCCCCCAAATGGGCATAATACTACCGACCTTGTAAGGTTCTTATAGGGGTAAATAAGATAAAACTTGGGGATGCACTGAGTGCCCAGGCTGGGCAGTGAGGGCATCTGCATTGGGATGTCGTCCCCCCGGGCTGGCTTCTTGAGATATCAGGTCTTGTTGAAAATGTGGAACCAGCAGTAGAGAAACTCTCCTAATTGCATCTTTTGCTTTTTTTTTTTTTTAGTCAAAACTTGAGGTCAGGGATAGGAAATTGAAAACTTATGCTTCAGCACTCAAAAGCTCTGGGCTTAAAACGTGCCTTCGAGCTATTTTTACAGGCCACGGTCTTCTTCATTGGATCCCGCAGGGCGTCTCACACATGTCTGATAATGTTCCCTGGGATTGGTCTCCCCCCTGCCCTCCACCCAAACCACTCTTCCCCTAAGGACAGGGAGCTCACTCCAACCTGTGAACACCCATTGGTGGCCTGGCCGTGGCAGTTTTTCTTCTCCCTCTTGGTGGGACAACTTGACTTCTGTCTTGGGTCCACCCCAGGTCTGCATAGATCTTGACCTGCAGCGGGGTGTTGTGCCTGTCACTGGTCCTTTGTCCGAGCTCAATTCCACTTACCTGCTTCTTCCAGGATTGGGCTGAAGCCCCAGCTTACCTGATTAGAAAATGTCTTCACAGGCAATATGTGTACATGAAAGAAGTGGTACAAATGGTACAGAGGGGTGAAAACACAGTGGTACCTCGGTTTTCAAACGTAATCCATTCCAGAAGACTGTTCGAGTTCTGACACATGCGAAAACCGAGGTGTGATTTCCCCTAGAAAGTAATGCAACATGGATTAATCCGTTCCAGACCTTTAAAATCAACCCCTAAAACAGCATGAATTTTACTATCTAATGATATCATAGATCCATAAGATGATACACAATGAAATGGGGATGGAAATTTGCATACTATAATTCAACTTACGCAAGAACGTTAACTTTTTATGTTTTGGTAGCTAAACTAAATCTAGTGAAATATTATCAATTGAGGAATTCCAGTGAAAGGGGTATAGGAGACTTTTGTTCTATTTTTGCAACTTTCCTGTGAATTTTAAATTATTTCAAAAGAAAAAGCTACCAAAACATAAAGTTATACATTAATTGACATTCTACAATAAGGAAAAGTGTTTCCTTCTTATTTACTTACTTATCTATTAATATCATGTTATTCAGTTGTTATAATTCATTAATATAATGATTTATTTTGATGCTCAAATTGTCCTAGATTTGCTCAGTGGGTCAAGATATGGATAGTAGGTGTGCCCATTGCATTAAAAAAGACAGTATGTAACTCTTGATAAGATGCTAATAGAAGTACACAGAAACACGGATGAGTATTTTTTTGCTCACAAACTCAAATCTGAATCTGACCAGCCTCTAAATCTTATCAATAGTTTACAAAAAATACAGGGCAAGGGAAATATTTTCAATAACCCCTTTTGGACACAGTTAGGAAAATGAAAAATGTCGGAAATTCTACATGACATATGATCTGATTTCTTCAACCAAAAAATGGCAAAGAAAAAAAGTAGGTATAGGGGACATTTAGAACTTTAAGAAAGCTTTGCAGATGTAATTAAGATAAGAATCAAGATCCTGGTACAAACCAACAGAGTAGGAAAAAACATTTATGAGACAATCAGTGAAATGCAAACACTGAGTGGATATTTTGATAGCATTGAGAGTGAATTAGTATTACATTTTAAGATGTAATAATAGTATTTTGGTTATGTAAACAATTTCTTACTTTTAGATACCTATACTGAACTGCTCATAGATGAATGTCCAGGCTGTCCAGGGTCTTCTTTAAACTAATCCAGTGGCAGGAGGGGGGAGTGGGCAGGGGTTAGATGAAATGAGAGTGGCTGTAAGTTAGTTGCACCCATTGGAGTTTATTATAAAATTCTCTCTACTCAATACTTCTTGAAATTTTTCATAATAAAAAATATTTTTTTTTAAAGTTTTCCAGCTGCTCAAATTTTGGTTTATAGCTTGTATAAGTCAGTCTCAACAGGAAATGAAGAAACATTTATGTTCAGACAATCCTAGGAGGGTTTATTTACAAAGAGACTGTTTTCAAAGGTATAGGCAAGGCATAGAGGAAACACAATGGATCCTGGAGTTAGTGACAGCTGAACTGTTAGGGCCCCAGGCCCAAAAGAAAGGTGGGGCTGGAAGAAGAAAGTTGAATAGTGGCCTCCTGTAGAGGGTACTCCCACTCATCTCCCTCCCTCCCTCCCATCTACCGTCAGGCCTATTTGGAAGCCAGAGGGTAATGAGTCCATAGGTGTGGGCCTCCTCACGCACAGAGCAGAGTGGAGAAGAGTGGAGTGTGGACAGGAAAGGTCAATAGAAAGTTCATGGCTCCCAGCAAAACTTCTTTACTGGGTTAGCTGCATGGACTTACTATCTCTTTCTTGTTCTTGTCTAAACTCATGGTAATCAGCTTTCATCTCCATCACTTTACCCGCAGGAAAGGGGGGTTCTTGTTGAGGTCACATACAAAGTCCTTTATCCCACATCCAGTGGTCAATTCTCATTCGTCATCTGGGCTAATCTCTCAGTGTCATTTGACACAGTCGATTCTTCCCTCCTTGAAACAATTTCTTCACCTTGCTTCTGGGACATACCTTCTCCTGAATGCCCTCCTACCTCATTTGCCATTTCTTCTCAGGGTCCTTTGCTCACACCTGCTCCTCTTCCCAACCTCTAAATATTGGATAGTCCCGGGCTCCCGCCTTGGCTTTCCTCTCTTCTCTCACTTCCTAGGTGACCTCATCAAGTATCTTGGCTTTAAATATCTTCTATATGTAGAAGATCCCACATTATATTTCCAGCTCCTACTTCTCCCTTGAGCTCCAGACTCGTAGCGCCAAATTTCTACCTCACATCTCCACTTGGACCACTAGTAGGAATCTCAAATGGCTCTATCACACATCCATCCTGCAATTAAGCCAGATACTCAGGGGGAAGAAGACCCCACTCCAATCCATTAGCAAATTCTATCAGTGCCCGTGTTCAGAATCTGACCACTTCCTACCATTACCACAGCCCAGCCATGCTACCACTATATCTCTTACTTGGACTATGGCAAATAACTTCTTATTTAGTCTTCCTGGTTCCATTCTTGCTCCCCTAGAGCCTATTTGCCATGTGGCAGCCAGAGTCATCCTTTTAAAAATGTTCATGATTATATCACTTCCTTGTTTAAAACACTTTAATGGCTCCCCATATCTCTTTGGACAATATCTAAATTCCACAAAGCCTTACACTAACCCAGGGAGAGAGGTTGGCCCCTTTCCATCTTAAAGACTGGCTACCACAGTTCATTTTCCAACAGATGTTCCAATTCCCTTATTTCTTGAATTTTATTAGTAAAGAAACATTAAAACTTGTGGGGAAGAGACCTGTACGCATGTAAGATTGAGAAAATAGGTATTGTTCTAAAGAGGGGTGGGCAAGAATCATCACATACTCTTCTAATTATAAAATTTAGATTTTTAAAAAACAATTTCGAATAAAATTCAGTCCATTTTGGTGGCTACTTCCCTATGATCTGCATTTATAACACTTAACACAGCATTCCATAACCCCAACATAACCTTAGCAAGGTAGGGGTGGGCAACGGTGGGAAAAGGGTGGTATCTATGTGGGCCCCTCTTTCTCAAAGGGCCTCTTGATTTAGACTCTCAAGAGGTTAATCCTCAAAGGTACGGGGCCAACAATGACTCTATGTGCTATGAATTAATTTTTTAAAAAACAGTCTCTATATTTATCACGTGAATAGCATAGTTACTTTTCATGGTTTTGTGTGTGTGTATGTGTGTGTGTGTGTGTGTGTGTGTGTATTTTATTTTATTTTATTATTATTATTTTTTAAAGATTTTATTGGGGAAGGGGAACAGGACTTTATTGGGGAACAATGGTCAAATTGTTGTCCTTTCAATCTTAGTTGTGGAGGGTTCTGTTCAGCTTCAAGTTGTTGTTCTTTCAGTCTTAGTTGTGGAGGGCGCAGCTCAGCTCCAGGTCCAGTTGCCGTTGCTAGTTGCAGGGGGCACAGCCCATCATCCCTTGCGGGAGTCGAGGAATTGAACTGGCAACCTTGTGGTTGAGAGCCCACGCTCCAACCAACAACTGAGCCATCCGGGGAGGCAGCTCAGCTCAAGGTGCCGTGTTCAATCTTAGTTGCAGGGGGCAGAGCCCACCATCCCTTGCGGGACTCGAGGAATTGAACTGGCAACCTTGTGGTTGAGAGCCCACTGGCCCATGTGGGAATCGAACCGGCAGCCTTCAGAGTTAGGAGCACGGAGCTCTAACCGCCTGAGCCACCGGGCCGGCCCGTGTGTGTATTTTAATAGTGTTTATTGCTAAATGTAAGTATTTAAATTTTTATAAATTTTATAAATTAAATCTGTAAACTTACTTGGAGTTTCTTCATTTTGGCCAGGGGCAGAGTCACAGAGTTGCACAATCATCCCCATTAATCTAATTCCAGAACATTTTCATAACCTGCAGAATAAATACTCACAACAGCATAACCCAAAACAATTCTGAGCCTTTTCACAAGTTCAGACCTTTTCCGTTTGGGGACTTCTGGACTATTAATAAATGAAGAAATGAAAATATTTTACTGAAAGAATGCCACGGGAAACACAGTGTCAGCTTTTGCCATTCCAAAATGGAATTATGCAACAGGACAAAAACCTTGCAAGGCAGAGTTCTCCAAATTCTTTTTTCTCATCCTTATTATCAGTAAGCAAACTTGGAGAATCTGTTCCCATAGGATTTTTCAGGGCTGTGGACTAGATATTTCTGTCCACCATTAAGGCTTAGCTGGAGTCAGGAAGAATAAAGATATAATTAGGAGTCACAAAAGAAAAGCCTGCTGCATTATGACCTTGGGGGATTGAGGAAGGAGAGGAAGCATAGAGAAGGAGACAGCAAAAGGCGAGGATGGGTGTCTTATTTCCCTTCTGCAGACTTTCTTTTTTCTTATTTTCCATTCCACAGTTTCCATTCTGTGATCTGTGGCTCGCAGGGAAAAAGGGAAAGTGCATTAGAGGAAACACTGAGGACAAAGAGGGGAACCGCTGACTCTGCTTGTCATTTAACACTCTGACAGGGGCCACCTCTTGGACTATCTTCTGCCCTAACCTGTAGTATAGCCAGGAAAAGTGGTCAGGCAGAGGCAGATGTCTTAGTTAGCTCAGGCTGTCATAACAAAGTATCACAGACTGGGTGGCTTACACAACAGAGTTTGTTTCCTCACAGCTCTGGAGGCTGGGAAGTCCAAGATCAAGGTTGCCAGCCAATTTGGTTTCTGGTGAGGGTTTCTGGTTTCTCTTCCTGGCTTGCCGATAGCTGCCTTCTCACTGTGTTTTACATAGGAGAGACAGAGAGAGATAAAGAGAGAGAGAGAGAGAGAGAGAGAGAGAGAGAGAGAGAGAGAGAGAGAGAGAGCGCCTCCCTCGCCTGGTGCCTCTTCTTATAAGGACGCTAACTTTACTGGATTAGAGCTTCACCCTTATAACCTCATTTAACCTCAATACTCCCTTACTCCAAATACAGCCACATTGGGGGTTAGGCTTCAACATATGCATTTTGAGGTTACACAACTCAATCCAGAGCGGGAGGCCTTGGACTTTACTTTCCCTGAGCTGCCTGGGGATCCTGAGTAGTGTAAGCACACCCAGCGATGGCTGTGGAGCTGGCTGGAGAGCTTGCTAATAGGGACCACAGTACCAGAGTGAGGTCCAGCTCTGCCCTCTGCTTAAAATCCAGCAGGCGCCATGGCGAATTGCAAATGTTTATTAAGAGAATCAGTTGGTCTGTGTCTTCTTTTTGCGAGTACCCCGTGAGTGTCCCAAGTTCTCAGCCTCCAGGAGTTATCCTTTCGATGAACAGCAGGTGTTGCCCTTTCATTGAACATCCACTGAGTATCACCAGCCCCCAGATGTGCAGGAAATCCCATCGAGAGACCAGCCCATGCTCACGTGTTCCATCCTGCAGCTGTTCATGTGTCTTTTCTCTGAACGGCTGCATTGCTCCAGGCCTTTGTGGTCACCTTCTGCCACTTCTTCACCTCTCCTCCCAGTGGCTGTTCTTTTCCGAAGCCGTTTTGCTTCAAACACCCTTATGATCAGCTGAGGCTGCCTCCAGGTTGGCAGATTCCAAACTCTGGCCTGAGCTTTCTTCTGCCTCACAAGCGTGTGGAGCTATGACCTCAGATGCCATCAAGATGTCTAACTATGTCGTGACTGACTAGCACCTACTTACACCCCACGACATTGAGGGATCAGGGGATGGTTTCTATTCTCAGCAACCCGTTTATTCCCATCTTGATGGTGTGAAGGACAGTAGAGGGTGTGTGTCCCACATGGTGCAAAGGCCTGGGACGTGATGGCCACTCTTCCCTTCAAGGTGCTTTATTCTGGCCACGGAGCCCAGCAAAGTGACCAAAGGCTGTTACAAGCATGGATGCCTTTCCTCTGACAGACAATAAACAGTTGGATCCAAGTTGCTCGTTAGCTTCTTCAGGGATTTGTTGGACATCTTGCTACGTACGGTCTGACCAAGCAGGTGGACTTGGCTGTTGGCTGCAAGGATATTTTGGAACAAGCATATCTGCCTACCTAATATAAAGAGCAAAACACGGTACCCGAAAGGGATACATGGTCTCCAGGCTGGTTTTGGCTGAGGTCAGTGGTCCTCAGAGTGTGGTCCTTGATCAGCAGCATGAGCATCACCTGGGAACTGGTTATAAATGAGAAGTCTTGGTCTCCACCCCAAACTTACTGAATCGCAAACTCTGGGGTGCGGCCTAGAAACCTGTGCTTTAACAATCCTTCTAGCGGATTTGGATGCAAGTTCAAATTTGAGTTAAGTTAGGTTAAGTTGTAATATCTTTTCCTCTTTTCTGTCTTCTCTCGCTTTCCACCGTCTTCTCTTCCTCCCTATCGCGCCCATCCTTTCTCGCCTACAAACCAACACCTCAGAAGCTGCTAGGATTCAGTCTAAGTACCCAGCTGGGTTGTGAGACCACTTGGTGGATCACCAAAGAAGATGGAAGATTATCAAGCTCCAGAATATTATCAGTTTGGAATCTGCCGGCCTGGAGGCAGCCTCAGCTGATCATAAGGGTGTTTGAAGCAAAACGGCTTCGGAAAAGAACAGCCACTGGGAGGAGAGGTGAAGACGTGGCAGAAGGTGACCACAAAGGCCTGGAGCAATGCAGCCGTTCAGAGAAAAGACACACGAACAGCTGCAGGATGGAACACGTGAGCATGGGCTGGTCTCTCGATGGGATTTCCTGCACATCTGGGGGCTGGTGATACTCAGTGGATGTTCAATGAAAGGGCAACACCTGCTGTTCATCGAAAGGATAACTCCTGGAGGCTGAGAACTTGGGACACTCACGGGGTACTCGCAAAAAGAAGACACAGACCAACTGATTCTCTTAATAAACATTTGCAATTCGCCATGGCGTCTGCTGGATTTTAAGCAGAGGGCAGATCTGGACCTCACTCTGGTACTGTGGTCCCTATTAGCAAGCTCTCCAGCCAGCTCCACAGCCATCGCTGGGTGTGCTTACACTACTCAGGATCCCCAGGCAGCTCAGGGAAAGTAAAGTCCAAGGCCTCCCGCTCTGGATTGAGTTGTGTAACCTCAAAATGCATATGTTGAAGCCTAACCCCCAATCTCTCTCTCTCTGTCTCTCCTATGTAAAACACAGTGAGAAGGCAGCCATCGACAAGCCAGGAAGAGAAACCAGAAACCCTCACCAGAAACCAAATTGGCTGGCAACCTTGATCTTGGACTTCCCAGCCTCCAGAGCTGTGAGGAAACAAACTCTGTTGTGTAAGCCACCCAGTCTGTGATACTTTGTTATGACAGCCTGAGCTAACTAAGACATCTGCCTCTGCCTGACCACTTCTCCTGGCTATAGTACAGGTTAGGGCAGAAGATAGTCCAAGAGGTGGCCCCTGTTAGAGTGTTAAATGACAAGCAGAGTCAGCGGTTCCCCTCCTTGTCCTCAGTGTTTCCTCTAATGCACTTTCCCTTTTTCCCTGCGAGCCAAAGATCACAGAATGGAAACTGTGGAATGGAAAATAAGAAAAAAGAAAGTCCGCAGAAGGGAAATAAGACACCCATCCTCGCCTTTTGCTGTCTCCTTCTCTATGCTTCCTCTCCTTCCTCAATCCCCCAAGGTCATAATGCAGCAGGCTTTTCTTTTGTGACTCCTAATTATATCTTTATTCTTCCTGACTCCAGCTAAGCCTTAATGGTGGACAGAAATATCTAGTCCACAGCCCTGAAAAATTCTATGGGAACAGATTCTCCAAGTTTGCTTACTGATAATAAGGATGAGAAAAAAGAATTTGGAGAACTCTGCCTTGCAAGGTTTTTGTCCTGTTGCATAATTCCATTTTGGAATGGCAAAAGCTGACACTGTGTTTCCCGTGGCATTCTTTCAGTAAAATATTTGCATTTCTTCATTTATTAATAGTCCAGAAGTCCCCAAACGGAAAAGGTCTGAACTTGTGAAAAGGCTCAGAATTGTTTTGGGTTATGCTGTTGTGAGTATTTATTCTGCAGGCTATGAAAATGTTCTGGAATTAGATTAATGGGGATGATTGTGCAACTCTGTGACTCTGCCCCTGGCCAAAATGAAGAAACTCTAAGTAGGTTTACAGATTTAATTTATAAAATTTATAAAAATTTAAATACTTACATTTAGCAATAAACACTATTAAAATACACACAAAGAAACCCATGAAAAGTAACTATGCTGTTCACGTGACAAATATAGAATCTGTTTGTTTTTTTTTAAATTAATTCGTAGTACATAGAGTCACTGTTGGCCCAGTAGAGACAAAAATTTACCTTTGAGGATTAACCTCCTGAGAGTCTAAATCAAGAGGTCCTTTGAGAAAAAGGTGCCCACATAAATATGGCTGACTCAGTGGTATTGGACGTTCTCCTGAATAGCACCTACTTACACCCCACTACACTGAGGGAGCAGGAGGTGGTTTCTACTCTCAGAAACCCATTTATTTCCTTCTTGATGGTGTGAAGGACAAGTAGGATGTGTGTCCCATTGTGTAAAGGTCTGATGGCCACTATTCCCATTCATCCATTCCATCAGTATTTAGTAGTTACCTGCCTAGTCTGACCCTGAACTAAGTGGAAATGTGCTAAGTGGGAGCGGGGGTGGGCAATGGCGACGTGCATCCAGGATGTGCTTCAAGGCTAGGCCTGTGAGGCAGCTTGTCATGCGGGGTGTCTGATCCCGCGTCCTGCACAAGAACGCAGGATATGGTGAGGCCTGAAAGGGACACCCACGGAGCCATAGATAGGGGAGTCATACCACTATAGTCTCGCTGGCGGCTGGGTTGGAGACACAGGAAGCAGGTGCCACAGGATCCGCAACCTGCTGTCCTCTTCTCTGCCAACCGACCTCACTTGCTAGCTGCAATCTGCCTCTCTGCAATCCGCAATCCACAGTCCGCGCTTGCTAGTTTAGCCACGGCAGTTATATCAGTGGCTAATGGCTATCCGGTAACAGCTGATGGCCAACTAGTCACAGCTGATGGCCATCTACTACCCGAGCCAGCACCTTTCCATGTGAGGCCGAGAGCCTGGAAACTACTCTCTGGGACTCTGTCCCCACACAGCTCCAGGCTGGTGCACAGTGAGGCCTCAAGAAATGTCAGTCTTGATGATTATGGATGTGTTTAAGAAAAGAGTCCCAATCACAGTGTGGCAGAGAACCCTCTTGCTTGATGCAATTCCAACCCTCCTTCTGGGAGGAAATTAACATTCTTGATAAATGCTTAAGCAATTTTCTGATAAACTTTAACAAGATTAAAACCTCTTTGGGGAAATCAGCTACCCAAACACTCAGCTGATTATCAGACATTCTTTGTCTTGCATTCATTTTAATAGTGATTATCCAACCATTCTCTTTTCCTATAAAATGTCCTTAACAAAAGAGAACGCTGACTTGGCTTTGTGGCAAGATTAAAATAAAACTTTGACATATGCTTATAACTAATTTATCTGAAAAATATTTAAAACGGTCATTATGAAGATAGGACATAAGAATAGTAGCTAACATATATTAGGTTCTTGCTGCTTCACAGATATTACATGAAAGGTTTTGTTATAGCTCAGCTCACTTTCTCTTTATAATGAGTTGGGTTATAATAGTTCTGATTTACTTATAAGTTGATCAGAGAGGTGAAGTGACTTGCCCAAGAGCACACAGCCAGTAAATGGTAGAGCTGGGCTTTGAATCCAGGCCTGTCTGAGCCCAGAGCTGGAGCTAGCAATAGCTACACTCTACTGCCTCTGCCAAAGGAATGATAGCAGCAGGCGGAGAGTGGGATAGTCTCTGAGAGAGGGGACAGGTATAAAACTGGGACTGCAGAGGCGGGAGGGAGCCCTCCCAGGTAGAGACCTTGGGAAGGAACTGCTATGGAGGAAGAGGAAGTAGGTGAGGGACATTGGAAACAGAAGGGCACCCAGGAGCAACAGCAAAGGCAGAGGCAGAGCCAAAGCCCAGGCATGTTCAGAGGAGACTGTAGAGTTAGTTTGTTAACCGAAAAAGAAAAGGCCAAAGTGAGAGGAACAAGCTTTTGCATGATATCTATATCTATGTCTACGTCTATCCTAGATATATATAGATATCTAAATATAGATATATAGATATGTCAAGTATATATATATATATATGTATATATATATATATATATATATATATGTGTGTGTGTGTGTGTGTATGTGTGTGTATATATATATATTTTTATATATAGAATAGCTATTTAAGAAGCACTGATTCAGGCAGAAGCCCAAACAGTGTTTTGGTTAGGAGACAAAGGCAAGGGGTATTTATGAGAAAGGGAAGGGAGACAATTAATTACATCAATAGAAGGAAGTCATTTCTATAACATCCTGACACTAATTCTAAACAATGTTTTTAATTTTCAGTCCACTAGTTATCAGTTCGGTATATAGTTATAATATCTGCTTTCTCGTTCTCTTTGCAAACAGTTCCTTGGGGCTCTAGGTTGCTTTAGGTCCAGTCCAAAGGTTATTTTGCCCTGTTTTAATCTTCCAAAGGTTTGAGGCTTAAGACGTGCAAGGCAGTTCCTCTGGCATGGCAGCTCCAACTCCATTTTAAAATGGCTCTGTTTATATTGTTTACAAGTTTAATCTGGCAGCTGCAGGATGGTCCCTAGTCCTTTCAATGAGGAATAATGAGGAGCCTGTCATCTAGTTTTGTGGACCCTATGTACTGTTAGTTGGTTGTTTATGACTCGGGATTCAGAGTAACCATCCCAGTTCCATCACTTACGAGCTGTGTGACCTTGGGCAGGTCACTTCACCTCTCTGAGGTGAAGGTTTCCTCATCTGAAAATTGGGGCAGGGGTATAGCCTCTCTCTTATAGGATTGCTGTGAAGATTAAATGAGATAAACCATGAAAAGTAATTAGCACATGTCTGGCACCTACTAAGGGTTCCATAAAAAGGTGAGGTGTTACTGTTTTAATGTGTAACTGAATTATGGTGGCATTATGTCACTTAATTTTCTCAGGAGGGCTGTGAAAAAAATTTCATCATCTTATTTTAGTATAATTTCAGACTGTTAAGAAAAGTTGCAAGAAACAGTTCAAAGATTTCTGAATACCCTTCACCAAAACTATGTACCGTGTGTGTGTGTGTGTATATATATATATATATATATATATATATATATATATATATATATTTTTTTTTTTTTTTTTTTTTTTTTTTTTCCCTTCCTGAGCTGTTTGCAAATCACATGCATACCTGATGGCTCTTTACCCCTAAGTACTTCAGTGTGTATTCCCTAAAAGCAAGGACATTCTCTTATACAGTCACAGTATAATGATCAAAATCATGAAATTGACACTGATACAATTCTGTTGTCTGCAGGCCATATTCAGATTTTGTCAAGTGTCCTATAACATTCTGTATAGCAAACGAAAGTCTTGTATCATATATTGCCTTCAGTTGTCCTGTCTCCTTATTCTCCTTGAGTCAATGGCAGGTCCCCAGTCTTCTTTGGCTCTCATGACCTTGACATTTTTGAAGAGTATAAGTCAGTCACTTTCTTCAGGTTTATCTGTTGTTTCCTCATAGATTCGGGTTCGGTGTTTTGGGCAGGAATACATCTCAGTGCATCACATCATTGTGAACATTTTGTTCACAGCTTTAAAAATAGGGTCCCCTCATGGAAAGAGGTGGGGAGCACTGCACGAGAATCTCCTGGGGGACTCGATAAACATGTAGACACCCCCAGTACCCGTGAGAGTGTGGGCCTGGCATCTGCGTGGTTAACCCTGCATGCTGGGTAGCCAGATATATACGTTTTTCCCCCCCAGCCATAACATTCCAATACGTGGCCAGCAGATGGCGCTGCACTCTGCACTTTCAATGCAGCGTCTGCATTTCTGAGACGATGTCGCTAACGCTTTCTGTGAATTCAAGCTAATATCTACCAGAAGAGCTTCGCTGCTTAAGCTGCCTGCCTCCTGCTCTCCCCGCTGTCCCTTCAGAGTGACTTCTCTGGATGCCCCAGGACATCAAAGCTGTCAGAACTCACTTGGAGTTTCCTAAGCCAGAGATGACCCACTCCTGAGGTGAGAGACCCCTCTTTCTGAAGAACTAGCCAGGAGCTATTAAAATAATAATAGTAATAATGCCCCCAACTAGCATTTTCTGAGAGTTTATTGTGTGCTAGGCACTGTGACAAGCATGACTCATTTATTTTCTTCTCATTAAGGCTCACAAAACCCCTCTAAGGAGAGGGTTGTTACAGAGGCAGTGACCTGCCCAAGGTCACACAGCACATCACTGTCACCACCTCCTGTTTCCATCATGGCGGGTACTTGTGCTTCAGTTAGAGGAGGGAATGGGGAACCATAATGTCTGTGTTATAGGCTCGTGCTCTGAGAGCTCTGGGATTTGTCCTGAGAAGGGAGGGGATTTTCTTCCCTGCCAGTGGGGGCCAGGGTGACTGGGCAGGGGCCTGCAAGGGACAGACACAGGATCAGTCCCCTGTAGGGAAGCGGGGCGCAAATGGTCAGGGAAGCAGCAACGACATGGGTCACAGCACGTGGAGTGCCAATGAGACCACTATCTAGCAGACTCAGAGGCTGGAGGGATTGGGGGCCTTTTAAAGACTAGGGGACACTGTAGGACATTCAGTCTGTGTAATGTCCACTGTAGAGCAAATCATGTTTGTTGAATTTGTTTCCACTTATTTAATCCTTTTCCAATAGATTGCATCGAGGAATTTTCAAGGGAAGAGAACCATAGTGTTTGGGAGGATGGTGTGAAATGAGCCTAGAGACTGGGCAGGCAGCAGTTTTCACCTGGAGACGTGAGAGGTGGGGATTTTCACTGATGGGTGTGGTCAAGAGACTTGTCCTAGAAAACAGAGAAGTTTGGAGCTTTGGGAGGCGTCCTTATCAATATCTATTGCTATTAAGGGAGACCCTGCCTGTTGCGTGCAGAAGACCTCATCTCTCCTTCTTCCTTATTAGCAGAACCCTGGGTTCCCTGAAGTGGCCACTTTCCCAGCTAAAGAGCCACATTTCCCAGCACTGGCAGCTGGTCCTGGCCAATGAGTTGTGAGCCAAAACGTATTAGTCTGGATTCAGTCAGGAGAGTAAAACCACTTGGTGATTTGACTAGGGAAAGCTTAATATAAAGAATTATTAACTATAATAGGGGATTGTGGTAATGAAGGATTGGCTAGCAAGAAGCAAAGAGAACTCTGAAGAATACAGGAGTAACCTAGCTGATATAAGGAGTGGCTACTACTCTTAGGGCTGAGATAAAGTGTTCCTCTCTCCCTTTCTCTCCCCACAGGGCTGAGATCCAGATTTTGTTGGACGGCCTGCCTGTGGCAGAGAAGTCACTGTGCTCTGTGCTGCTGGAACTTGCGGGAAATCTGTCCTCTGGAACTTCTCAGAAAATG
Organism: Rhinolophus sinicus; assembly: GCF_057876585.1. Lineage (NCBI taxonomy): Eukaryota > Metazoa > Chordata > Mammalia > Chiroptera > Rhinolophidae > Rhinolophus > Rhinolophus sinicus. The sequence continues at coordinate 17,628,118 of NC_142513.1, forward strand.
GCTACCTGTGTTGCCAGGGAAAGCTATTCACAGGGAGGTGTCTCAGTGGAGGCACTGAGATACAAAATCACCAAAGGTGGGGATGCTGGGGGAAGCTCCTGGCCTCTCAGTATTGCTGGCTGCCATACACTGCAGAAGCATGGTGCTGGAGTCACTGCCTGAGTGAATATCCCTGAACCAGGAAGGGGTGGGCTCTTGGGAAAACCCTTTAAAAGGGATCAGATTTGGTGAGCTTGTCCCTTTTGCACTTTGATCTTCTCTTTCTTCCTGCAGCCTGGATCCAGAATGCAGTGGACTTGGAGCAGATCTGCATCTCATATGTAGTATGAGAAATAAACCATTGTGGTGGTTAGCCTCTAAGACCTTGGGGTTGTTTGTTCCGCAGCATAACCTAGTGAAACCTGACTAACACACACAAAGAATGTTTTGTGTAATCATTGCCAGTTTAAGTAAATAGAAGCTCCCTCTGTTTTGTAAAAGACTATGAGAAGGTAAGAGTTATGGTTAAAGAAAGAACAATAAGGCCTTATTCAAAGGAAAAGGGAAAAAGTTATAAAAAATATTTCCTGGACAAAATATTTACTGGTGCTTACAAATTTGTCACAGGATCATGAGACGGAACAAAAAGAACAAAATGAGAAAGAGAAATATAAAACATTAAAGGAAAAGCAAAGAACATTTGAGAATACCGTGCTTATGTACAACTCAACAGACTCCCTGATGTTGCTCAGGAAAATAAAAGGAATGTTATTAAAGCAGTAAAGCCTGGTTGCTGCTTACCTAGAGGCCACACCAAATTGCCTGTGTGAGATACAACTGGGAACTGTCCTCGAGACTTATGATTTCAAGCCACCGTGTTCTCATCTCCACGTGCCTTGTCTGTCCTCATCGGCAGGCACACGGGCTGCCCGCTGAACTCGTTTCAGAATGACCTTTGAGGTGTCCCCAGGGAGCAACAAAGTTAATGGCTTTTGAGTCATATACTTCAACACATCGTCTCTTAGTTTAGTGAGGATCCAGCTACTGGCTTTCAGAGAACGTGGCAATAGTCAGAAGTAATTGGCTTAGATGGGTATGAGGAGGAAAAGATGGCAGAGTCAAAACCCCAATGACCTCCAACACCTCTCAGATGAACAACAGCGGCACAGAGACCAAATGACAGAGCAAGTAAGAGAAGAACATGTCGTCTATAATGAACTTGGCAGATTTGAGCAAATTGGCGAGAGTGTCTCCCAGACACACTCAGATATCTGTGACACCTTAAGAAAGACCTTGAGAGCCCCTGTCTATCTCCCTGATAGTAAGTAGGGGCATGTTCTTCAAAGTCAGCGAGAGGACCCAGAAGGGTCTGGCCAATATTTTCGCTTTGGCTGAGGACTCAGGGTAGAGGTGGACCCAAGAGAGTGACGGAAGGTCCCACCTTGGGCCTGTGCTCAAGCCCGGTGATGGTGGGAGCCTGTAACCTTGCCACTCTTCTTTTCTCTGAGCTGCGTTCCGAACCGAGATCCACAACCTTAGTGCAGAGTGAAGACAGGAAAGATGGGAGCGACACTCTGACATCACCCTTTCACAAGGCCAGCTGACCAGAGAAAAATAAACTGAACTGCACTAGATAAAGGAGCAGTTCAAGGCTTCACCATGAGCCGCAGGTCACTAAGGGATACAGAGGATCGGAATCAAATAACTAATCAGGTTAATATTAGTGATAAAATTGCATTGTGTATCCTGCAAACAGAGAATATACCCTCCATTGAAACACCCAGAGAGCACTTACAAAAATTGGCCATGGCTATAAAGAAAAGTATTAGTATCAGCACCTTTCCCCAAAATGGAATAGTAGAGACCTCTCTCACTACCAAATAATAAACCAGAAATTCAAACAAAAATAGAAATGAGACAAAAAACAACCACATGGAAAATTTAAAACCTGCCTCCTCAAAATTTAAAACTCCATTTGAGAACAAAAGGAAGTCAAAATTGCACGTTCAAACTAGATTGGAAAAAAAAAAAGAAAATACTGTGTGTCAAAGCAATGAGATACAGCTAAAACGATATTGAAAGGAAAATTTAGTCTTAAACACTTATATTTCTGAAAAAGAAAAAGAGAAACAAAGATAAATGAATCACTCAACCCAGGAAGATATAAAATGAGCAACAAAATAAATCTAAGGAAAGAAGGACAGAATAAAGACACGCAGAAATTAATGAATCTGAAAACAAAACAAAGGTAGAATTGATAAATTGAAGAGCTGATTCATTGTGGAAAAAAACAACCTCACAGAGTGAAATAGATAAGCCACTAGCTAGCTTCATCAAGGGGAGAAAAACGTATACAGAGAAGGCACAATTAGGAATGAGACATGACAGGGAAGCACAATAAGAGAACATTTTAATATGTATTTTTAAATTACATAGATAATGCACGGGTACTTGTGCAGTTGAAACAGAAGTCACATAAATAAAAATAGAGCACAAAGTTAAAGACCTCTGTATCAGCTTGCTATGGCCGCCACAACAAAACACCATAGAATAGGTAATTTAGACAACAGAAATTAATTTTCTCACAGTTCTGGAGGCTAGAAGTCCAAGGTCAAAGTGTCAGCAGGATTGGTCTCTTCCGAAGCCTCTCTCCTTGGCTTGCAGATGGCCCCCCTCTTGCTGCCTTTTCATATGGTCTTTTCCTATGTACACAAGTACCCCTGGTACCTCTTTGTGTGTTCCAATTTCTTCTTCTTATAAGGACAGCAGTTAGATTGAATTAGGGTCCACCGTAATGGCCTCATTTTAACTTAGTCACTTTGTGAAATGCTCTATCTCCAAATATAGTCACAATTCAGATGTACTACTGGGTGTCAGGGCTTTGACATATGAATTTGGGGGAGGGAGTGACACAATTCAGCCCATAATACCCTCTTTCACCCCACCCCCGAAGTCCCACCTCTCTCCCCAAAAGTAACATGATTACCAGGCCCTCCATGGTATTTGTGGGACCCAGGACAAGAGTCAAATTGAGGCCCACATGCTATATATCTACATATTACTTTGTAAATCCAGCTAACCAACAGTTAAATTAAAATGTTATGTCCATCTGCCTGGACAAATATACTTTCATATTGATCTGGAAACCAGGTTGGGATTTAGAATTCCCACGCTCGCCAGAGTTCCTTGGCCAAATGTGGCAGTGGGGTCTCCCTTCTCTTCCCATGCCTGCTCTGTCTGCACCACGTGGGCCCATGCCCACATGTGGAGACTCCCACCTGCAATCCAAGTTCCTGCACACTCCCCTCAAACAGCGCCTCTTCATTACTAGTTGGGCTCAGCAGTGGTGTCCTCCGTCCTCAGTAGGATGTATGGGGTGAGTCCCTCACAGACCCTGGAAGGAATTTCAGGGTCCCAGGCATAGGAAGACTGGTCTAGAAGGAAGGCTCAGGCTCTAGATGGGCTTGTTCCTGGAGGGAACCTGAGCAGGTTCCTCTAAGATGAAAGCTCAGGACACAGGCCCCTCCTGCTCGGGTCTGAGAGTAAGACTGTCACAACTAGTGGGCATCTTCTTAGACCATTTCACACCCGCTTTGTCTATAAAAGTGAGATTTGAATTACAAAATTGATGTCTCCTGAAAAATAAATCCTCAGTTTTTCTCTATTTTCCCTCCCCCCATTTTGTCTTTCCATGTCAGCATATATAGATCTACTCTATCCTCTTTAACTGTTGCATGATATTATAGAATATAAAGGTAAGGGGGGAGGGGAAACAAAATTATAAAAACCTATTTATCACAATGCAGTGTTAATCCTCCTAAAAAGTAGGATGATTTTCCTCATTTAAAATTCAAAGTAAGTTTTAAAAAATACGAATTACCAAAATTGACCTAAGAAGAAAATAAAAAACCTAAACAGACTAATAACTATGGAAGTGGCTGAGGAAGTTGTCCAAGAGAACGCCATCGTTTCTTTCAAATCAACAAGTGACAGATAATTCCAAAGCTCATCAAACTCTTCCAGAGCATAAAGAAATAAAGAAAACTGCCCAGTTATTTTGATGAAGGCTACCAATATTGCTAGGGATTGCAAAGTAGCCTCCCCCTAAATTCATATAGTGAAGCCCTCAGTCCCAGTGGGATGGTATTTGGAGGTGGGGCCTTTGGGAGGTGGTTAGGTTTAGTTGAGGTCATGAGGGTGGAGCCCTCATGATGGGATTAGTGCCCTTATCAGAAGAGACACCAGAGAGATTTCCCTTTCTCTGGGTTAAGACACAGCAAGGCGGCCAGTCTGCAAACGAGGAATTGATCCCCAATCAGAAACCAAATTGGCCAGCACCTTGATCTTGGACTTCCCGGGTTCCCAAACTGTGTGACATAAATTTTTGTTGTTTAAGCAAGCCACCTAGTCTATGGTATTTTGTTATAACAGCCTGACCTGACTAAGACAAATAATAAAACTTGACAAAGCAGCAAAATGAAATTCACAGGCTAATTTTATCTATGAATGTTGAAGCAGAACTTCTCTATGAAAGATGAAGAAGTAGAAGCCAGTGATATATTTAAAGAGTAACAAACTATGTAGCCAAATGGTGGGTGGTTAACACACAGAAATCAGTCATGTCAATTGTATTTCTATATATTACCAGTGAACAGTTGGAAACTGAAATTAAAAACACAATATCATTTACTATAGCTCTAAAAATGCAATACTTAGGTATAAATCTAAAAAACATATACAGGATCTATGTGATGAAAACTACGAATTTATGAAATCAAAGACCTTGATAAATGCAGAGACAAACGGTGTTCATAGATTGAATGATTCAACATAACAAAGATGACATTTCTCCCCAAATTTATTTATCAGTTTAACACAATTCTTATCCAAGTTCCAGCAGGAATTTTTGTAGATATACACAAGCTGATTCCAAAATGTATACATAAATACAAAGGAGCTAGAATAGTTAAAACACTTGAAAATGAAGAATAAGGTTAGAGGAATCACACTGCCTGACTTTACTACGTATTATGTAGCTACAGTATTTAAATGATGGCGTTGATGTAGGGATAGACACATAAATCAAGGGAACAAAATAAGGTCCAGAAAGAGACCCAGGCAAGGATAACTAACAGATTCTTGACAGAGGTGCAAAAGCAACTCAATGGAGAAAGGATAATCCTTTCAACAAATAGTGTTGGCACAATTGGATTTACAAAGGCAAAAATAATAAATCTCAACCCAAACTGTACACTATATACAAAAATGAACTCAAAAGGGATTATAGATCTAAATATAAAATGCAAAATGACAAAACTTTGAGAAGAAAATACAGGAGAAAATCTTCACGACTGAAGGCTTGGTGAAGAGTTCTTAGACATGATACCAGAAGCACAAGCCATAAAATAAAAATAATTAAGTGCACTCCATCAAAATTTAAAACTTTTGATCTGTGAAAGACCTGTTTAGAAAATAAAAAGACAAGCCACAATCTGGGAGAAAATAAGTGTAAATCATATATCCGACAAAAGATTTGTTTCTAGAATATATAAAGAACTCTCTAAACTCAACATTAAGATACCAATTCAATTAGAAAATGTATAAAGACTTGAACAGAAACTTCACCAAAGAAAATATAAAGATGACAAATAAGCATATGAAAAGACGTTCAACCTTAGCTGTTAGGAAAATGAAAATTAAAGCCACAGTGAGATGTTATTACATACCTATTAGGATGGCTAAAATTATGGATACTGACAATACTAAGTGCTGGTGAGAACACCTTTCTGTATAGCCCTAACTCTTAGAACCATGGTAATGTTTCACATATCCAATAAACAAATAAATAATCCAAACCAGCCAGGATATGTGGGAGCAACCCAAAATGGCATACAAATGATAGCAAATGAACCTGTGTTACAAGTGAATAAGATAAACCCACTGAAGAATGTAGGCAATAAAAGAACTAACCTAAGTAATTTTGGAAAACATTTTGACTGAATATTTAGAGCTACAGACAAAAAGAATTGCATACAAGTATTCTACTCTATTAGTAAATGTCATGCAGGGTGTCAAGCAGGGTCTCCGCTCCCCGCATAAGAATGCAGGATACGGTGAGGCCAAAAAGGAACACCCACGGAGCCATAGATGGGGGAATCATACCACTATATTCTCGCTGGCGGCTGGGTTGGAGACACAGGAAGCAGGAGCTACACGATCCGCAACCCACCATCCGCTTTTCTGCCAACCAACCTCACTTGCCAACTGCAATCCGCCTCTCTGCAACCCACAACCCACAATCCGCGCTTGCTAGTTTAGCCACGGCAGTTATATCAGTGGCTACTGGCTAACCGGTAACAGCTGATGGCCAACTAGTGACCGGTAACAGCTGATGACCATCTACTGCCCGAGCCAGCATCTTTCCATGTGACGCCGAGAGCCTGGAAACTGCTCTCTGGGACTCTGTCCCCACAGTAAATAACTACATACTAGTATTGAACAAAAAAGTAAATATATTATGGATGGATAATGAGGGCCAGGTTTCTCACTGTCAGAAAAAAGAAATTAGAAATAAGGAGTCAGAATGCACTGTGTGGTGTTGGATTGGATCAGAAATTTAAGTATAAACCCATGGTTTTAAATATGTTGACAGATGGATGAACATAGTAATAAATATGGATGTATGTATAAATGCGTTAGTCTACTTTCGTGTATTTCCTAGTTCTGTCCTCTCAGAAGGCAACGCCATCCCAGTAGCAGTGAGCATATCTGGATATCTACTGCCCAGACCATGGTTTCTAAATACAATTTTCCTATTCAAAATAACAACAAAAACTTAAGTTCCTTGGAGAAATGTTTAATTCCAGAATTTGGGTAGGGAAAGTAAAACATGAGCCTGGAACATCTAATGGTGCTGGAGAGTAAGGACGTGTTCAGAAAATGATGGAGCCAAACTAGTCTTTCCTAATGGTTTAGAGCTGGGACTATTTGAGCAACGAAATAAAGATTGGATTATAACCCTGTTCTGTTTTCTCCCATAACCATTATCATTTCTTAACCTACTACATAATTAGCTTAATTATGTTTTTGTGTATTGCTTCTCTCTCCCACTAGAATAAAAGCTTTCCAGAGGTGGGGATTTGGGGGTCTGTTTTGTTTACTGATATATCCCAAGTACCATAACAGCACCTGGCATATAATGCAGACTCAATAAATATTTGTGGGATGAATGAATTTTGTCTGTTCCCCACACTGGCACAGAGATCGGGGAAACGGAATGTTTGAACGGACCCAAAAAGGACTTTTCCAAATAATTGAACACCAAGCATCAGGAAACACCACCATCTGATTCTCTGCCTCAGCATATCTGAGGTTCCCACGAGCTTGGCAGCACCAGTCCTGAGGGAGCAGAGCAGCCCAGGACATTCCCTGGAGGAAAGAACATGGCAACCTGGGAGCCCATCTCCCAGGGAACGCTTTGGAAGATTTTTCTAACGGATATTTGGAAAAGCTGTGGTTATTTTGCAACCTCGGTGAGAAAGCTGACTTTGGCATGGCTAATTTAAAGTCCTTTGGCATCTAGCTCAGCTGTGAAACCCTCCTCCTCTTGGGAAGTTGACATTAAGTGCCCATTTTATGGAAAAGGGAAAGGAAGCAGGGACAAGGTAAGTGCATTAGTTTACTAGGGCTGCCGTAAAAAAGTACCACAAACTGGGGGACGTAAAACAACAGAAATGTATTGTCTCACAGTTCTGACGGCCAGAAGTCTGAAATTAAGGTATGCACAGAGGGGCCATGCTCCCTCTGACACTTTGGGGAGAATCCTTCCTTGCTTCTTCCTAGCTTCGGGTAGCCTCAAGTGTTCCTTGGCTTGCAATTGTATCAGTCCAATCTCTGCTTCCGTCATTCTACGGCTGTCTTCACATCACCTTACCTCTGTGTGTGTGTCTGTTTCTGTGTCCAAATCTCCCCTCTTTATAAGGACACCAGTCATATAGGATTAGGGTCCACCTATATGACCTCATTGTAACTTGATTATCTCTATCAAGACCCTATTTCCAAATAAGGTCACAATCTGAGGTACTGGGGGTTGGGGCTTCAGCATATCTTTTTGGGGGTACACAATTCAGCCCACAAAGGTAACTGCAAATCATGGAATGTTAGAATTAAAAGGGACTTTTTCTCTTGAGCCACCCCACTTTGGACTCTCTCTGCAGGACCTCAACCACGCCCAGGCTCTCCTGAAATGGGAAGTCGTCAAGGAAATTCATCAAAACATTAACTATGGTAAACAGCATCTCAGTCTATTGGGCCTCCCACCCCTGCTGCTCTTGACCACCCTCCAAAATGTAGGCCTCTCTTGGTTTCCGATGCCCTGATTTCCAACCTCACTTAACATTTCATGGCTCATCTACCTCCCGAATACTGTCTGGAGCCCCAATAGACAGCTTGGCATCGTCCAAAAGAGTGAGAACAGGGTGAGAGATCCTGTTCTGTGATCTGAACAGGAGTGATATGAAAGTGAAATGCAGAGGCCACTGAGCTTGTGCAGCATAGACAGAAGCTATGGAGATAATTAGCAGCTGACTACAAATTGGAGGAGCTATGTGATAAGGGCCTAGGGCCGTCCCTAATTGGGGAAAAGATTGGAGTATTAGGCTAAGTGACAAGAGACTTCATATCAAATCATCAGATACATATTAAGTCTCCAACTCAGTACTGCAATGGGCCGTGGGTGATACAAAGACATATAATATCTGTTTCCTGCCCTCAAGGAAATTAACATCTACTTTGGGAGGATGGACGTAAAACTCAGGAGAAGGTAGATAACAAAATATTTAAATAGCAGCACAGTACCATACAATCAGTTGCCAAATGAACTGTAGAACTGAAAACAGGCTTCTGGAATTCTGATCCAGGAGAGATTATTTGGTTATTTATGGTCTAGATAGGTGCATATTTTCTTACTGGAGGAAAGGAAGGGTTAGGTGAGCAGGGCAAATCGATGAAATGAAGAGACTTTTTTTTTTTAAAACAGAGATCAACAAAATTGATAAACCTTTAGCTAGATTAAGAAAAAAAAAAGAGACGACTCAAATAAAATAAGGAACGAAAGAGGAGACATTGCAACTGATGACAGAAATAAAAAGGATTATAAGAGACTACTAGGAACAATTATACGCCAACAAATGGGATAAGTGAGAAGAAATGGGTACTTTCCTAGGAACATACAACCAACCAAGATTGAATCATGAAGAAATAGAATATTTGAACAGACCGATAACTAGCAAGGGGATTGAATCAGTAATCAAAAATCTCCCAACAGAGAAAAGCCCAGCACCATATGGTTTCACTGAGAATTGTACCAAACATTTAAAGAAGAATTAAGGCCAATCCTTCTCAAATTCTTCTAAAATATTGAAGAGGAGGGTATATTTCCAAACTCAGTTGATGAAGTCAGTATTACCCTGATGTCAAAGACAGTACAAGAAAAGAAAAGCACAGGTCAATATTTCTGATGGCTATAGATGCAAAACTCCTCAACAAAATACCAGCAAATCAAATTCGATAGCACATTACAATGATCGTACGCCATGACCAGGTAGGATGTATCTATGGGATGCAAAAATGGCTCAACATACACAAACCATACACCACATTAACAGAACGAAGGATAAAAATCCCATGATCATCTCAATAGGTACAGAAAAAGCATTTGACAACATTCAACACCCTTCCTGATAAAAATACTCAACAAACTAGGAAAAGAAGGAAACTAACTCAACATAATAAAGCCCATACATGAAAAGCCCACAGCTGACATCATACGTGAGGAAGCGAAATTGTTAAAATCCCCTCTAAGCATCACAGAAGCTTATTATACTTGCCCACTGGGTTGACAGATGAGAAGGGGAAGGGCTCTAGGCCAGAATGTTCCTTCCTATTTAGAAGACACTTTCAGATTACAGCCTTTGTGTGCAGTGTATTCAATGCTACTTGGTGTATAGTGGCCAAACTTAAATCCTTATTTGAAACAGCTAGTCTTTCTAGATGTTTAAAAGTGCACAACATACATTAAAAGTAGAGAGTTTAAGTAGCGTCCTTTAAGTATTTTTTTTCTGTTAATTCCTAGGAGTGGTTGTATTTAGGGAATGCAATTGTTAAACTTGGTGTCATGAAGAGTATGCCGACTGTTCACAGGGTAGTGGCGGAGGGCTTATGTCCTAGACTGCTCACAGGGGTGGGGAGAAGTGTATGTGTGTGTGTGTGGGGGGGGGGTAGAGGGGTGGAACTGAAAGCAAGCTGGGCTTGGTTGGGTCTGGGGGATGCAGGTGATGGCTCTGGGCCTACCCGTGCACCCAAGATGAGATGATAGCGGTGAGAGCATCCTTTTAAAAACAGCCTACCTGCCCTGGGACTTCTGCTGACAGATGTGCACTAAAAGCCCCATGGGATCACTGGCAGCGGAGGAAATTCTTCTCCAAGGGAAGGAGAGAATCCAGCTCTGGATCCTTTAGTGGCCCCAGGTGGGAAATTGCTTTCTTCTGGCCCATAAAGCAGCCGTCTGTGTTTCTGTGTTTTACTACCAGTGTACCTCTGGGGGCTGGGTAGATGGATTGAGGGTGGATTTATGTATGCATCAGACTCCAGGGGAAATCCTCAGGACACCTTTACAGATTCCTTTGTCACATGAGCCAGGGGCGGCCCCCAAATCCAGTCAGCGCGAGGGGGACATCAAGCCTGTAGTTAGGGGACAGGTTGGAATTTCATAAGAGAGGTCTGGACCAGACATATACAGCAGGTCCTCAAATAACGTCGTCGTCACTTCATTGGAAAACTGATGAGATGCTGTAGAAACGTAACTCTTGTTTATAGCAACAGTAATTGGTTTTATTATATTAATATGTCATTTTGCTTAAAGTCACAGAACCTATCGACGACATTAAGTGAGGACTTGCTGTATATGGGGGTGATTGCAACCACTGATGGTCTTCAAAGCCTTGGAAATGGAAACCCCTTTTCTGCTTATACTAACCAGAGTGTATTCTGGAATGTGCAGTTACGGAGCCTGAACAATATAGGGTTTGTAGCGCCCACAAGAGCCGAGTTGAGGCTGAGTCAGCTGGGGGGGCAGGAGGTGGCGCCCCTCCAGGCTCCGCCAGGTCACAGAAAACAGATATTGTGTCATCGGCTTTGTGCTCAGTCTCTGAGGCCATCAAAGTGTCTGTTGGCCAAAGGGGCTGGAGAACAGAAGACCCCTTGTGAAGTTAGAGGTAATACCGGTTCACAAGACCACCCTAACTTCTGACACCAATGGAAACTTCTGACACAGGGTCCTCAAGATCACCGATAAGTTCCCTAATTTGCTAGAAGGACTCCCAGGACTCATGGAAAGCTGATATACTCATGGTAACGGTCTGTTAAAGGGAAAGGATACCAATTAAAATCAGCCAAGGGAAGAGGCGCATCGGGCAGAGTCCAGGAAAGTTCCGAGTGCAGAGCTTCCAGTTGACCTCTCCCTGTGGATTTGTGGCCAGCCTTACTTTCCTGGCTTTAGTATGTGACCATATGCACAGAGTGTGGCCGACTGGGCAAGCTCACCCAAACATTGGTGTCCAGAGTCTTTATTGGTGGTTGACCACTCATGTAGGGACCGCAGTCTCCAGCCCCTTCGGAGGTCCAGATAACACCATGTGAGCCAGAGCTCCCACCATAGATTATACTGTTATAATCTATGGCATGGTCCAATGCCCCCAGGTAGACAAAGATACTCTTATCAGGCAGGACTTCTCAAGGGCTTAGAGATGACCCCTCAGGGGCTGAGGGCAAAGACCAGACCGCTTATACTCAGGTACCAGCTCAGGAGAAGGGGTGAGTGTGAAAGAGGAGAGACGGTGAGCAAATACCCAACTGCTAAATTAACAGAAGAGTCTCTTTAAATGATTGGATTCCATTTCTGGACATTTATTTGACTGATGTACCTGCACAGATATATGTATGAATGTGTGAATAAGAAATGATGTATGGATACGGCTATTCACTAAAACATTATCTAGTGTCAAGAGTTTGGCTGAGCTGGAAAGACAGCTGAGCTGCCAGGTATTGGAGCAGTTGACTAAAGCAACAAGAAACCAAAATGAAAGTGCAAGTGAGGCATTTAGTCACTCACTCTGATAGTATGAGCAAAAAGCTCAAACTAGAGAAAGCACTGCCCACTACCTCCCGCACCCTTCACCCCAGTTCCATTTTCCCCATGGAGCAGCGTGCTGGTAGACCAGGTGGCCCTGCACAGACTTGCAGACATGGGGTCATCTCACTAGTGAGGAAACCTCAAACAGAAGCCTCTGGCAATTTTATGGACTCTGGGCCAGAGGAGAGGGAAAAGGGGAAGGGTTGGGAGTAGAAAACTACTGGGTACTGAGTTGAGGTGGGGAAAGGTGTCTTCAGGGTTTCGCCTTTCTCTCCCTGATAGAGTCCTTGGCAGAAGAAGACCTCAGGAATGAAGCCACCTGGGCTAGGAATGCAAATATGGGTCTGCTTCTGGGGACCCCAACAGGAGGCAGGTGATAATAACATCAGCCGTTCTCTAGGACTGGTTATACCCGTGGCATCTCCGGAAGCTTAACATGAATCCATCAGGTTCCCAGTCACCCTGCAAGGAGGGGTTCCCAGCCTCATTTGACATGTGAGAACACTGAGGCTTAGTGAGGCCTTGCCAGGGGCCCAAAGCAAGGAAGTTGGAATCAAGACTGGCCCTTTCCACCATACCTGTCTCTTCAAAGCAGGGACAATTGGGTCTGAGCTGCCTCTACTTCCCCCACGCGGAGCCGCTTAGTGCTTGTAAATAGGAAATAGGTATGTACGGCCAGCCAATAAATGTTGAATCCCCACTAGGGCTAAATAAATCCTTTTACATGGATTACCTAACCTCATCATTGTAACAGGCCTAGGAAGTGGCCAGTATCACTATCATCCTATTTCATAGATGAGGAACCCAAGGGGGAAAGGGACCGGCCCAAGGCCACATGGCTGGTACGAGACACAGCCCGAGCCCTCCTCTAGTCCATCATAGGGATGGATGCTGGTGTCAGACAAATGAGCAAAAGGAAGGAGGAGGGAGGTGGGGAAATCATGGTTCCCCCTGCCGTCAGCGGGTGACCACTTCATTCCATCTTGGCACATATCTCTGTTACACACGGTAGATGGCTCTATCCCCTGGGAATTATCTGCTAGCCAGCAACCCCATCCATCTGCTCATTGACACAATAAAAAACCAAAAATCAAACGAGCCTTCTGAGTCCCACTCCCTGGGGACCCAGCTACATAACTTGGAAACAACTCTTCAGTAAGTCTGATCAAAGGCTGGTTGTGAGATAATTAGAAATCATGGCCTCTTCCACTAGGCTTGGGACTCACAAACGACAGTTGGCTGAGTTTTATATTTGGGTCGGACCAAAGACTTAGATGGATCCACATCCCCCTAATTTACACCCATTTCAATGAGGAGAGCAGCAGGAGGCTGAGTGTTTGCTTTGGGAGACTCACCGGCTCTGGAGTCTGCCCCTGGCAAGAAGTGAGGGAGGGGGCCCGTACTGAAGTGAGCTCGTGAACTGAGAAGGACAAGCTCCTTAGAGAGAGGGCACCAGTGCCAGGTCCAGGGCTGACTGGGGAGCAGAATTCTCTCATTGAGGTCCAGATGACAGTGGCTGATGATAAAGGGGACGATGGTCAAGGTGGACTATTGGAGACCACAGATGGAGCTGGCCAAGGACGGTGGGAGGTAGGGAGGTTTGGCTAGAGTACCAGGTGATTCCTTCATTGAACCATTCAATAAATATTTATTGAGGACTTATTATGTGCCAGCACTCTGCTAGGCACAGGCATCAGGTGGTGAATAAAAAAGATGGCGCCCAGCCTTAAAGATCGTACAGGCCAGTGGGGAGAATGGTCTGTTTTGGTGGAGAAAGTAAAGTTCAGAATCAGGGACGGTGTGGGTTCACCTCCCAGAGAGGAGGAGTGTGGGGATAGGGGTGATGCAGACCTTGCCCCCAGAGCTGACAACAGAAGTCTTCATCCTCCCAGAATCTCCAGGAATATCCTGTACATCTGGAAATGCAACTTGCTGATCCAGCTGTGGCTTCCAAGCCCTGTCTTTCTCCTGGCCCTCAAACTCTCATGTACTGGACGTTGGCACCCAAGAACAGGAAGTCCTAGGAGAAACAAGATAGGACAGGATGGTAAAAGCATCCTCTACTCCAAAAAGATGCATCTCTGATTTAAAGGGAGGCTCATGTCTGGAGAAACACAAACTCTGCCAGAAACCAGGCCAGTGCGTAAATTGCGAGTGTGCTTCTGTCCCCGAAGTCTCCATAAAGCACAGCTTTTGCCAGCTACCTTCTCTAAGGTGGTGATTTATCTGTCCTTTCCCAAGCTGCTTCTTCCTGGCAGGCCTCATAAATGTCCTTTGTGTCACCTAAATTCTCTTCGCGAAAAATACAAAATTGTGAGCAGCTGGGGTTTCCGCTCCTACCTCCTTGTAAGTTTCCATTACCCAAATGGGCGGCAATTCTGAACTCAAGGCAAAGTCCTATGATTTCCCACAGTGACCCACCCCATGCTTTTGGGGGTCAAGCAAATGGATGGCATTGATATCAAAATTCTAATAACTATATAGCATACAATAAATCTTCTAATGACTTTCCATGAGCCAAATGAGCTAGAAGCTTTCATACTTGGCCTCTCACCTTCATAAGAGCCCAGTGAGGATTGGGCTACACCCCATTTTACAGAGGAGAAAACTGAGGCCAGCTGTGTGAATTGTCACTCAGGCTTTGCTTTGAATAATGATCTGTCTGACTCATTATAAACACTCAACAGTAGTTGAATGTTGAGTATCCCTGGGTCCGAAAGGCCTTTGGATATTTGTTTCCCAAATATAACAGTTGATCAGTGTTTCAATGTTCCTGACCACTCTGCTGTTATTTGCTATATGTCGATGATGGACTAGTCACAACGCAGCATCTCCTTTAAGGTTCCCAAACCCACCAAAGCAGTCATCCCACCTTACGGATGCTATTCTAGAAGGATAACCGGAACTGTAGGGCATGGATGGACCATAAAATGCTCGGTCAGAATAGCGGAGATGCAGAATCAGACATATTCCTTGGTATTAAAACAGTTAAGTAAACTGTGGCCCATCTGATGGATGGGACAGTGCTTAATTTGGGGGTAGGGGTGGAACTAGATTGCAACAAAAAGAAAAAAGAAAATAAACAGGGATGTGCACAGACAATACACCTATCCAAAACAAATGACTTTGTTCAAATACTTAGAGAAAACAAAAAAGACTGAAGGAAGTACACCAAAATTCAAATTGTGGGTGTGGTGGGGCAATGGGTCTAACATATATATATATATAAAATGAAGCACTTCCACTTAAGAATTTAGAAGAACATTTAAAAACTTACAAATGGCTTTCAGAGTCTGAAATGTCTACGATTGGTCACCCATGTGCAGGTCACCCATGATGAGGGTTGGAAGGCAGTGTGGCACAGACTGTGTTAACTACCTCCTACTCCAATAGAGGTCCCACTTCTGAAGGACATGTGGATGGCTTCCTGGCATCCAGACATGCCAGGAGCATCCCACTCCTGCCCAGGCTTTCGCAGCTGCAGGACTGGGCTGGTTCCCACCCACTGAGTTATGGCTTCCTAACTGGAAAGGTTTTAGGTTGGTGCAAAAGTAATTGCAGTTTAAAAGGTTAAAAATAATTACAAAAACTGCAGTTACTTTTGCACCCACCTAATAACAAATCCCTCTCCCCAATTCCTCAGAGCCCCCTGAACCCACTGACCTTGTGGATCTGGAGAACAGGGTCGTAGAGCTGAATATTCTTTAGCAGAGGGAGGGGGAAGCCTTTTGTCAACTTATCTGGAGGTTGAAGCACAACAGTGAGAGAGCTTTGTTAATAAATAGCAATTATAGACAAAGTTAAAAAGAAGTCATCTCTGCAAACTCTACACAGAGTATATTCTCATTTAATCATCACCAAAGACTGAGGCAGATATGATTATTATTGTCATTTTGCAGATAAGGAAATTGAGGCAGAGAGTGGCCATGTAACTCGTCCTGGATCACGCAGCTAGAAAGTGGCAGAACTGGGATTTGAACCCAGGCAGGCTGCCACAGGAGCCTTAGCTCTCCACCATGAGGCTATGTGAAAGGAGTGGCAGGTATAGGGGAGAATACACTCATGATAAGAAGCTCGTGGGCATCTGCTCTCTGCCCTCCGTCCCGTCTTGCTTTCTATTGCAGCCAAATGAAGTAAAGCCCCATGAAAACAGGGTTTAGGTCTCTATGCTTTATTTTTTTGACAAGTGAGTTGGCAATTGACTTGGAAATGTGAATTCAGAGGTGGGCTGCCTTGTGCCCTCTGTATTAACTTGGTCCTTAGTCTTTCACTTGCCACTTCCTTCTCTTTGGAGGAAGCTTCCTGTGCTCCAAAATGCTGCCCCTGTCCCCAACCCTCATTAAGTCCTGGAGGGAGATGAGGTTGGCTTCAACACTTCCATCTCACCACAGGCCACTGAAGCTCAGAGAGAAGTGACTTGCCCAAGGTCTCACGACTGGTAGGCAAGGCCTATTTCCCAATTCCAAGTCCACCTCTCTTTCCCTCAAAAAGCAGTGTCCACTCTTGACTTGGAAAACCTGGCAGTGATTCTTACCATTGACCTCCGGGTAGAGGGTGTTGAGAATGTAGTAATTCAGCAACGCCTCCAACAGCTCCACCTGGTGGAGAACAGGAGAGGTGACCACATGTGCTGTCTCACCCACCAATAAACGGCCACACAGCCACCCTGGGGGTGGGGTGATTCTGTATGTGCTGACATGGCAAAAGGCTTGAAAAAAGCAAATTTCAGATAGATACCTACATCACGCTACTATTTTCTAAGATGAAACTACTTTGAGATCCACACTTATATGTAGGCGAACGATTGAAAAATTTTGGCAGACTACATGCCCAACTGTCTTTTCTCTAGAAAGAACATCAAAGTTTGGCTTAGCCTTATTTTTAATTTAATTTAAAAATTTTTTACAGTGATAATGTTTTCCTGAATTACTTGGGTAATACAAAAAATTTTCAGTCAAAACTAAAAGTACAAAACACAATTTTTAACACTCTCTGTGTGACAAGTATAGGTTTAGAGCATTACATATATATCTGATTCAACCTTCACAATAACCCCTTGATGTTGATATTAGTGGTCCCCATTTCACAGATAAAAAAACTGAGGCCCACAGAATGAAAGAGACTTGCTAGAAACTGGGCAGCAGGGTCAGAATTTGAATCCAGATTTATCTCCTTCTATAGACAAATGCCTTTTTACATTCCATGTTTTGTTTTGTTTTTGGCGAATCTTTACATATGCATGTTTTACTTTACAGAACATTTTTACATGCCCCACACACATACAATATTAGTGTGTCATTATTCACTTTATCTTTCATTCTCTGAAAGGAGTCATCCTTGGGGGTCCCTATGGGCAGTGTATCTCCCCACACCTTATATGCTTATTTCATCTTCATAAGTACTTTAGGAAAAATCTGGGAAGAGGAAAGCAGGGTGAGGGTAGTCAGAGGAGGCCAGCATTTGTGGGATGGTAAAAAGGAAGACAACTGCTACAAGTTAACGTCTTTCCACCTCTTCTTCAGCCTGTGAGGAGCAGCTGCCGTCGCCCACCTTCCCTGTTTTCAAAAATCTGCCCTGGTTGCTTCAGCCCACATCAATCTTCCCATTCTGTTTCCTTTTTTAGTAAGAGGCCATCTGTTTCACCACTTTTTCCTCTTTGTGGAAATCATCTCTTGGTTTTGTCTGCCCAGAAATCAATTCCTCTTGTTTTAATAACAGAGTCCCTATTTTCCTCTGAGGAACGGTCCTTTCTGATCTCAGTCCATATTGATGGGGGTTGCAAATTCTGGCTCCAGGAAACCCATCCTTGGCCGATAGGCCTTGTTGAATCTCTGGCTACAGTGATTGGCTAAAGAATGGGCACATGACTAAGGTTGATCCAATGAGAGCTAACAGGAATTTTTTTTTTTTTGTAATGTTGTAGGTTAAAAAAAAAAAGAAGCTTCAGGATATTTGTTTTTATTTTTTTTCACCAATGGGAATAATCTGCCTGAGAATGAAGACAACACAGATAGATGAAAGCAGATAGGGAGATGGAGAGAGATTTTTGATGCACTAATTTGAGCACCTGGATCCAGCTATGCCTGAAACCTTAGCCTTAGTTTTCTTTGTTTTTTAATTATGTGACCCTATATATTCCTCTGGTCTGCCTAAGACATTTTCAGTTGGCTTTCTATTCCTTGCAGTTAAAAGAGTTCTGTCCAATAGAAGATTTACTTATATAGGATCTTACATTGGGATGTAACTTTTGCTTGGTCCTATGTTTTATGGCCTTGAGGGCTTGTACACTTTTCTAGGGCAGAGAGCAGCTCTCTGCTTTTTTATTTTCTCCTACAGCCATAGTATTTCTTTGTAAACAATCTCAATTATTTAATACCCAAATCATTTCATAAACAAAAATAATAACTTACATTGAATACTCCAAATTTAGATTCTTTCAGCTCCAATCGTACCCTATAATGAATCAGAGAAAATTCATGATGTGGACAGTATTCCCATGGGAGACCTAAGCCACGTGGGGGTCCCCCGAAAAGAGGAGGCCCTGGCTTGAGATATCATAAGGCCAAGGGTGGGGTAGAGGTGGGAGGGATAAAAATGGCTGAATAACCAAAACTAATGATATAATCTTATTGGGAAGACTCGAAGAAGGGAGGTGGGTAGTGTAAAGAGCTCAATCTTTATCTGTCACCTCAGGAAGTCAGTATAGCTGATGTCTAAAATTCACACGTTAAGAAAAAGCGGTGTTAGTAAATTCTGTGGAAATTTGGAAGTAATGGATATTAAGTGGAAAGGAAGTTTGTGGAAATGGGGCCTGTGAGGCAAAAGAATTGGACCAACTTGGGTAAAATTTAAGTTTCCCTCCCCAATGGTGGGCCCCTAACGTGACAGGAGGATCTCGTCACATCCGCACCTCTAGTTACAGATAATCAGCTACAGTGCCAGACAGAGCAGGCTCAGTTGAGTGACCCCATGTGGGTAGAAGGCTGACTTACTCTTCTGGCTTCAGGAATCCAGTGATTTTGCTGGTGTTGGTGTTGAAGGTCAACATGGCAGATACATTAGTGGCCTGGAAATACCAGTAGAAATAAACAGGTCTGAATGAGGGAGGTTGTCATGTACAAGAAGGGTAACTGAGGACTGTCTTCTCTAAACAAATAGCTCTCAGTGAGTTAAAGCAGGGTCTCGCCCACTAGACTATAGACTCCCAGAAGCTCACTGTAGGTGCTTGATAAATGTTTGAATGTGAATTTGAACATGTTTACTTGAAATGGTTGATTACAACAGCAATTACACTTTGAACAGACTACCAAGAGAAGACGTAGAGTGCCTATCCCCCGAGATCTCTATAGGGATCATTTCTAGGTATCTCAGGGCCAAGATTCAGCCACAGTAGTGATAATAATAGATTATGTTTAATTTAAAATATATTGATAACAACACTTTTCATAACAATAACAATATCAAATTGCATCTAGGAGCAATTACCCTTCCGGAAATTTGTCTTCTTGAGTTTTAAACCTTAAACAAGAGAGCAAAATTCTCCATCCAGTGAGCAGGAGCCCCCAAAGACTCAGAATCTCCTCTCTGTTAGACAGGGTCCATTGGGAAAAGAGAAGCCACTCTCAATATTTAACTCAGAGGGAATTTAATACAGGAAATTGCTGAGAAGCCAAAAAAAAAAAAAATTGGAGAGGCAACTCAGAGATCAGCAGAGGCAGGAAGATGCTTCCCTCCCAGGACCAGAAGAAGAGAGGGAGGAGTTGAGATTATGGGAGCCACCATGGAGGAGACACACTTACTGCCCAAGTCTCTGTTCAAGACAAAGAGAGAAGAACATATACTCTGGCTTCTTCCTTCCTCCCACCCGCCATTCTCCTGACAAGGCCTTCCATTGGCCGCCCTCGCTGGAAGTCAGAGTGCAAGGGAGCTTGGGAAATGCAGTCTTTGGGGGTCAGAAATAGATACAGAGCAGAACAGGTTAAAACCCCCCTATACCTTCCTCCCCCTAGTAGTCCAGACTCAGTGAGAGATACATACATTCAACATATAAACCAGAAAACAGCTACATAAGTATCTTTATAATAAATGCAATAAAGAAAAATAATAGGGTGCTACAAGAGAAAAACGACAAGGGGTCTAAGGTAGATCAGGGGTATGGGCAATCAAGAAAGGCCTCTTTGAGGAAGTGATATGTAAGTTGAGATCTTAAGGAATTAGCCAGGTGGTGAGTTAGGGGGAAAGCACACAGGAAAAGACAACAGAATTGGCAAAGGCTTTGAACCTTACCACACGAAGCCGGAAGACAGGCTCCTTGATGGAGCTTGGCAGGAGCACAAAGGCCTCAATCTCCATCTGGGGGGCCAAGGACAGATTCCCAGGGCTGAAGTTCAGGAATGGGGCAGAGACCACTGCTCCCTGGAGCTCCAAGTTCATGTTGGGGTACTGTCTGGCTAACTGGGGACAGAATGAGGAGATTATGTCAAGACCAGGATATATGCAGGTTTGCTGGGAGAGCCTGGAGGGAGTCAGATAAAGCTGAGAATGCTTTTTGGTTGATTAGATGTCCACGAAATGCTCTGTGCTTTTTTCTCTTAATGGTATAACTGGATATCTTTCCATGTCAGACATACAGAGTCTGTATCATCTATTTCATGACTGCATTGTATTCCATTGTGCATAAGTACTGTCATTGATCTAATCCTACTGGGCCTCAAGTTGTCTCCAAGGTTTTGTCATTATAATGCCCACTCTCTGTGTGCCCTTGACTATTATTTGGGGTGTGTGTGGGGGGGATACATTCCTGGAAGTGGAATTGCTGTGTCAAAGGGCACGGATATTTTTAAAGCTTTTTGATAGGAATTGCCAAATTATCCTCCAGAGAGATCAGAGCAATTTTTTCACTCCCCACCTTCCCTGGGCAATGAATGGGTGAGAACTATTGTTTCTTCACACCCTCATCATAGGCAGCTAATTGCATATACAGGGACCAGATGCCAATGTTTTTGAAATATGACACAACTATATCCCCCCATTACGAAAGTGCACGCAATTTTTTGTTTAACTAGAGGTAGGTACAGAATTTAATTTTGGGCAAGACTGTTCCTTTTCGGGGGGCGGGGGAAGTTGGTGAAAGAAAAACAGTCCCGTAAGCCTTTTGGTTATGCAAATATAAAATCTACATCCTATTGTAAAAAAAAAATTTTTAGAAAGTTGAGGAGGCAAACTGCTTTATTTAGAAGGTAGGCTGAGTTGCTTCTCTGCCAGGTTGATGATGATGTGAGCAGGAAGTGGGGAGGGAGTTTCCTCCTCTTCCTGGGACAAAAGAGATGTGGGAGCCAGGATGGGGTCAAGGCCCTCCAAAGCCAGCCCAACAACGTGGGGGAAGGTTGGGTTGTTGTGGGCGCTAGAGAGAAAACGTGCCTGTAGGGGGCGCCTTAGGGAAGAACGTTGCCAAGGCATTGGAGAACTTGAAGTTTAAACATTTCCCACTGTTATAATTTCTCCCAGCCATCATCAAGCCTTCTGAAAGGCAGGCTGAACACTACAGCCTATCTGATCTGTGTTTTGGGGGCACGCAGAAGGTGGGGGAGAGGACAGGTCGATTTCTGTGGGATTAAATGAGATGCTGCACATGACAGACCTGCAAAGTTATTCACTGCAACACTGATGCAGCAAAAGACTGGAAGCAACCTTCAATGTCCTTCCGTGGGAAACTGGTTAAACAAGTACTGGTCAATGCATACAATGGCGGACCGCACATCCACGGAAAGAAAGAGTGAGGAAGATCTTTATCTACCTGTATGGATTGGTCTCCCAGTACAGAAAGGGAAAAATGTAAGGTACAAAATGGTGTGGCTAATATCCCTCCCTCTGTGGAGGAAAATGGAGGCAAGACAAACAAATTTGTTTGTATATACATAGAATGTTACCAGAAGGATGTACACACTCTGATAATATTGGTAGACTCTGGATGGGAGGGAACTGGGTGGTTAGGCGACAGGAATCGACAGCAGACTTTCCTTTCTGTAGCTTTTTATGTTATTTGAACGTCGAACCACAAGAATTTATGATCCGTCAAAAAATGATTTTTTAGTTTATTAAAAGAACAGTGCCTGGTCCCTACTATGCCCTCTCTAATTGACGTTATTAATTAGGGCACATTTTGTGGGACATGTTGGCGTTGGGATTCTCAGGTATCACCAATAAGAGACTGGGCAACCTATGATCCCACATGACACAGGGCTTAGGCCTGTGTTCTTTGGGCTTTGAAGGGAAGTAAGCATGAAAAGCTGCAGCATCCCGGCCTTCACTGCGGGCCCTCGCTGCCAGACTGTTGGTCAGGCTGAGAGTAGTGCACAGGTTTTTAAGGGAAACCCCTGAGGGCTCAGCCTGCACCTACCGAGCGCCGAGGGAAGGCTTACCCGGGGAACGAAGGCGCGGAAGGACTTGGTGGTCAGTCGGATGGTAGAGGTGGGTGGAACCTGCAGCAAACAGACACAGTGAAGCTTTAGGGGGCTCCTGCTGGAGGTGAAGGTCTAAAGAGGTGGAGGTGGGATGTTCAGGATTATAACTTCTCAGCCATCCGGGGTTACCATGGCAGCGACGAGATGCCTGTCCTGCTTATACCATGAATACATGAGTCCCCGGGTCCTGTCTGTTCTCCTTGGGACACAGGTGACACGTGGGACCAACTCAGAGGGTCCATCAGGGTGAGATTTGCAGTCACAAAGACCTAGGTTTGGCTTCTGGCTTTGTCACTGTGTAGTCTCGGGACAGTCCCTTTACCTGTCTGAGTCTCAACTTCCTCGCCTATAAAATGGGGATAATAATAGTTGCCACCTATCAGGTCATTGTGAGGGCTAAATGAGATAGTGGGTACAAAGCATTTAAGCACAAGGCCTAGCATATATAGTGAATGCTCACTAAAACATATTGTATGATCCCATCCACTAAAAGAAAGGATTACACCATGGGTGTGATGGGTGAATCAAACATGATGATAGAAGGAAAAGGCCTGTACATGTGTGAGAAATAATTCCAAGGACAGTAAGTCATTCTGCCCATCCACCAGATGGTCCCCAATTTATTACCAGGGGATGCTGGATCATCCAAATTGGACCATGCTGTGTTTCCCCCACCATCCTGATATACTTCATGAGGTCTCAGCTTTTACAAAGAGCTACAGGAAGTAACCATCTGAAACCCAGAAATGTTAAAGAGACGAGAAATAGTAAAGATGTGATCCACTATAAAATTTAGTATACAAAGCCACATTGGAGAGAGTGGTTTTAGAGGGAAACACTAGGAAGACTTTGTCTCTCCTTTTTACCATGAATCACTAAATTATGTATATTTTCTGTTTTGGCTATAAAAAAGCTCCCAGACAAATTTGTAATTTGAAGAGAAAAAAATCAATTTATGGGCCCAATATCTTCATAATTGTCCTTTACCTTTAACTTGGTCTTTTATTTCCTATTCTATGTAACTATATGCATTTATCAGTGTATCTATTATCCTGCCTCATTCACCAAAAAAAACAACAACAAAAAAACACAAAAAAAACACACCACACACACAAAAACCCTCCTAAAACCATCAGGATGAGAGAAAATATGAATTAGAATAACATATCTAGATTTGGGGGTGGGGAATAAAACACAGACAAGCAAGCTAAAAAGTCTTCCACAATTGTAATAAGGGAGAAAAAAAAATTTAACTTGGAGTTTCCTGGCAGCCAAAGTGAAAATGGAAATTGTGCTAACTTATATTTTTCCTAGTCTTGATCTTTTTTTCTTTGCCATAATTTACTATTTCGCTGATGTAAATGGGATGGAAAGGAAATAAGGAAGGGAAGCCAGGTTACATAGTCATCTGTGAGCATTATTTTGTCACCATCTCACCATGTCATCTGTGATGGAGAAGTTCAGGTACCCTGCCTCGTGATATACTAGGCTGGCTGTGTTGAAGACATAATCAGAGATGGCAAAGTAGACCATTCGGTTGTGTTCCTCAGGAAGGCTCATGACAGGAGCGAGGAAAGCAACTGGGGAGCGGTGATCATGGTTAAAAAATTCAGCCTGGAGAGAGAAAATAACATGCATTTGAACTTTCAAAGTCTCTCCCAGGGCTGGACATCTGAGCTAGGTAGTTGTCTACATAGTCTGATGAGGGGGCACTGGCTAGAGACACTGCCTGAAACGCCACCATTAAAGACGTTTTCCTTTGGGTTGCATGTCCAGAATCCCTTCATAAAAGACTCCCCAGCTTTGGTAATATTAACCCACAAGACCTACCAGCCAGACTCTCCACACTACCTAGGGCCCGCTGTGACTGGTTTCACCTGCATGGTGGACAAGGTGAAGGAGGGGCTGGGAAGTTTCAAGGCCTAAGAGTAGTAGGACCCTTGGGAGAGGATCCTGGCTCTGAGAACACACCCCACCACTCCATATTGCCCTGCCCTGGACACAGCCGGAAGCACAGAGGAGATGAGCACAGATCTGAAGCCAGGGGGACAGGGAAACCCAAGGAAGGGCTGAACCTGAGGAAATGCCACACTGGGGCTGGACCCACCCAAGCCCCTGCTCCAGAAGCCTCACCTTCAACATCACGTCCAGCATCTGGGCTGTTGCCTGAGGGGCCTCCATTAAACTGTAATCAATGCCGGCAAAACTGTCAATCTCTGTTGTGACTGTGAACCAGGGGAGAGGCAGAATTAGGAGCCAGGCGATAGAGAAGAGGTAAGGGCTCTGACTGACCTAAACTTCTGTGACTTTCTTTAGAGCCCCCTGCCCCTCTGCCTCAAGACCTTCCACCCAGCCCAGCCCTGGGGCAAAGAAGAGCTTCACCAAGGAAGAGACAACCTGGGTTCTCTTTTCCCACTGGTGGGTTAGCCATGGGGTGGGTATGCTCAGCCTGGGGCCTGAGCGGGTTCCAGGGAGACACACACACACACACACACACACACACACACACACACACACACACACATCCTGAGGGCTGGAGGCTCCCAGGTTTGGCAGCTGGTCCACACCTGGAGCTTCATGCCAAGGAAGCCACACAATGGGGAGAAATCTGCAACCAATGTTATGGCTCCCCAATTTACAACTGAGGCCTTGATCTTCGGGAAACCAACCTCCTATCAACTCGAACCAAATAACCAGGAAGATCAGGCATGTCCAGAGGTTTCAGACACTTCCCCACAAAGTCCTGGAGGAACAGGAGATTTATGTCCCATGCACTGGGTCATCTGTGTCCCCCTGGGCTTCCAGTGAAGGGGGATGTCAACAAGTGAGTGGGGGGACCTGGGGTCCATGGCATCAGAGAACACCTCAGACAATTTTTCAGGGACTATCCCTGCAAGCGTTACGTGTGCACCCTAGATCCAGGGCCCCCTCTTGTAGAGGATTGTTCTACGGGTACACTTACATGTGAGGGCAAAGAGGTTGTGCACGGTGCCCCCTACGCCATGTCGGCAATAGCAAATAATAAACCTACATGTCCAGCAGCTGGGGACTTGTTAAATAAATGATAACATATCCACAGGGAATGCTATACTGCTATTAAAATGAGGTCTGTTGCTGCCCGTTTGAAAAACTGTTTGGTTTTTCATTTGTTAGAAACTCATAGACACAGACAATAGTTTAGTGGTTACCAGAGGGTAAGGGGGGTGGGGGGTGGGAGATGAGGGTAAGGGGGATCAAATATATGGTGATGGAAGGAGAACTGACTCTGGGTGGTGAACACACAATGGGATTTATAGATGATGTAATACAGAATTGTACACCTGATATCTATGTAATTTTACTAACAATTATCACCCCAATAAATTTTAAAAAATAAATAAATAAATAAATAAATAAATAAATAAATAAATAAATAAAAAACTGTTTGGCAGGATCTGATAATGCTAAACCTATAAACCTATGTATACCACATGAGCCTGCAATTTCACTCCTAGGTATAACCCAAAGACAGGCATACATGTTGTACTAAAATATTCATTGCAGCACTACCCATAATGGTCTAAAACTGAAACAACCCAAATGGCCTTCAAAAGTAGAATGGAAATAGAGGGACATCAACACAGTGGAATACGACACAGCAAGGAGAATGAATGAATTCACTATATGCAACAATATAGATCGAAGTTATATTTTAAAGTTAAACAAAAAAAGCCTTTTGCTTTTGATAAAAGACTCTAAATACAGCAAAGTTCCACTCATGTACAAAGCACAAAATTAACCTCTGCTGGTAGAAGTTGGGATGGTAGTTACCCTTGAGTGGTAGGTAGTGACAGAAGGACACATGAGGGGACTCTGAAATGCCAGTCATAGTCTGTATATCGATCTGGTAGCTGGTATCTGTGTGTTCAGTTTGTGAAACTTCTTTAAGCTGTTCACTTATGATTTAAACACTTTTCTCTATGTACTAATTTCCACAAAAATGTTTTAAAACGTCAGATCGATTTTTATGTGCTGATATAGAAAGATCTCCACCATATACAAGTTACAAAAGAACAATATCTGTACTATGTATAGATGAATATATATTCATAATTATGTATATACACATATATTCATGAACACAGGAATACATATATTAATGTATATTCATATGCTTATGTATATGTATATTTGTATATGCAAAGAAAATATCTGGGAAAATACACTCAATACAGAGGTTACTTCTTGGAAGAAAATTTGGAGAGAAAAAGGGACTTTTAATTTTTACTTTCTATACCTTTGTCCCATTTAAGGTTTTATACGGTACATACCTATATGCTTATAAAAATTAATAGAAATAAACTGTTCTGAGGTTGGTGAGGCACCCTACCTGGCAGAGTTTGAAGATAAGGCTGTAGGTCAGAGGTCACTGATTCCTGGACCATTTCGCAAATCTGAAAAAAATGGGAAGCGAAAGCTTGAGTGAGTTCCCTGGCTTTGGTCTGGCACGTGCTGATTGCTTCAGCCACATTATGGCACATTCTTGCTCACTGATCCGTTGATTCTAGAGATGTGTGAGTACTTATCATGTACCAGGTAAGAAACAGAAATAATCAAAACTATGTAGGACCCTAATAGAGCCTAATTTTTCCTTCCAAAGTCGATCCCAGGGCTGGACATCTGAGTGACATAGTCACCTACACAGCCTGATGAGGGGACATCGGCTGGAGGCCCCATCTGAAAGCCTGAAAGCCCCATCATTAAAGACGTTTTCCTTCGGGAGATCCTGGCCTCCCAGAATTTATAGTTGAATAGCAGAACTAGACAGTAAGTAGAAATAGCCACACAAATTAAGTGTATAATTAATGTAGATACTTCTTAAATGCCATCACTTCACAGGTTGGCCGGATTGACCAACGTTTGCTGTTTCCCCTGAAACATTACTACATGGCAACAGGGTGCTCAAGAAGAAGGCTGGCTTGTTTTGCAAAGCTCAGCTAGACCCCGGGGACCTCAGAACAAGGAAAGGAATGGAATACAGCTAGCCATACCCAATCTGTGGGATCTGCCTGCTATTCCTAACTTAACCACCAGGGGCACTCAAAGCCAGACCAGACGTAGGGGTCAGTGGGGGTGGGGTTTCTCTCCCTCTCCCCCCTCCCTCTCCCCCTCCCCCTCCCCTTCCTCCTCCCTTTCCCTCTTCTTCCTCTTCTTCCTCTTCTTCCTCTTCTTCCTCTTCTTCCTCTTCTTCCTCTTCTTCCTCTTCTTCCTCTTCTTCCTCTTCTTCCTCTTCTTCCTCTTCTTCCTCTTCTTCCTCTTCCTCTCTCTCTCTCTCTCTCTCTCTCTCTCTGTTTTGTTTTTTTCCCTTTCCCCCCTTTATCATTTTCTCCCTTCCCAAGCAGTCACTGCTACAGATGCAGCTTCACTTTCACTTGTATGATACCTAGGAAATGGGATTTTGGGAAGTGAGTGTTTGGGAAAACTGAGGGTTAACATAAAACCTCTTTGTTTAAGCCAGAGATTCCAACATTTGGAGATTTCACATCATTTTTTTAAATGGGAAAAACTGACATTCTATAGCTGCCTTCCCATCCAGGATAGGTGATCATGAACTTGCCCAGGTAGGAACCAGGGTTTCTACCTGGTTCATGCACTTCTCAAGTTTCCTACTTGGTCTCTGCAGGCACCGAAGTGATGATTTCCTTTTTGGCCTTTGTGGAATGCAGGGCAGTGGAGGTCAGTGAGCAAGGCTAAGTAGAGGGAGGGGCAGGAGTCTCTGTTTTGTCCCTGATGTTTTACCCTTGGTCAAGCATCTTACCATTCTTAGCTTCGCTGGACAGACTCAGGGTCCAGAGACCTACTTTTTGCTCCCAGCTTTGCCACACACAAAACTCTGTGACCTTTGGCAAATGATTTATCTATACTTTCTGGGTCTTGGGCCCAAGTCTGTTTGGGCCAACCCCCAGGGCTATCCAGAGCCATAGGTCAGTAAGGACTTGAGCCCAGCCTTTGAGTGGCTCAGAGGATGCCAGAAGTTCTGACGTTCTTACCTTGCTCTCCAACATTTTTCGGAATCTTGACTCGATCTGGCTGTGAAAGAGATTCAGCAGCCATCTGGAGAGAAAAGCACAGTAGATGGTAAGCTGTGTGCCGCTGAACGCAGTGATGGCAGGACAGCAGGGAGAGCCAAGCCCTGGCTTCCAGCTAGGCTGGTCCCCAAGGGAGCCCTCCCCACCACATCCTGATACCCTGCTATGTCCCAGAGCCCCAGCTCCCAGCATACTCACTGAATTCAGGGCATCTGGCATCCTAGTCCCCTGCTGCACCCCAAGCAAACTCAGTAGCTTTGGGGGAGGGGCTTGAGAATCAACATTTTTCTAATGAAGGAAACTTGACTCAAAGAGACTTGCCTAAAGGCTTGCATATTTTTCACAAACTCTCCTTTGGCCAAAAGCCCTTGTGTTCCTCTAACAGCCAAATTTCTTTCGCCTGATGATGGTTCCCTGAAGTTCTTTTTTTGGTGGAAATGGCACACCCACCCTTCTGGCTTGAATCTGCATCTGTTAGTCTCAGCAATGGCCCCTAAAGAATGATCTCCAAGTGCCCTTCCCTTCTGTATGGACCCTTATGTTTATCAGAGGCCAGGTCTCTGGCTGGCTGGGCCTCAGGCTGCAACCAGGGGTCAAGCTGGTTACTGTCCCAGTGGTGACCTACCCCAGATCTCCTGAAAAGTCCACGTCTACGTCATGGATATGGCTGCTGCAGCTAGAGGCCGTGGCAGTGGGCCTCCCTGAAGGCTCGCTGCCCAAGAGGAGGTTGACCGAAATGGTGATGCCCTTAACCTGCACGTCAAAGGAGCCCTGTAGTTTCCTGGAGGAGATGAGAGAAGCAATGCCCGATTCTTAGACTAGCGCCGGCCACCATTTGGGGGGGAAATGTGAAGCCCAAATCTCACCCCCAAATAAGTGGAGTTGGAGCAAACATTTAATTACAAAAAATTATTACAATATTTATTACAAAGCAAAGATTTATTACAAATAAGACATTAAAAGACCTAGAAGAAAACTTGGGTTCACTTATTTATAGTCAGGGATGGGAAAAGGTCTTTCTAGGCAGGGCCCAAATCTCAGAAGACATAAAGGAAACAGTTGATACATTTGCCAGCACAGAAAATTAATACTTCAGTGGACAAAATAAATGCCATATACAAAGTAAAAAAAAAAAAAAAATTCATGAGTGAGCCAAAGAGCTGATTTCTGTAACATACGAGTTAATATATAAACTAATTTCCTTAGCATGTGAGCTAATTTCCTTACTATACAAAGAATAAGCCTACGCTAATGAATAAGGAAAGGACAAAGAAACCCAAAAGAAAAAAAAAAGAGATCAAAGATAGGAACAGAAACTTTGATTGCAATAGGCATATGACGAATTATTTAAAATGAAAATCACAATGATGCTAGTTGTCACCCATCAGATTCACAAAACTTTTGACATTTTAACCCCCAGTGCTTGTGATGGCATGGGCAAAAAGAAGTAATTTAAAATTTTCTAGGAACCACATTTAAAAAGGCAAAGAGAAAGAGGTGAAATGAATTTTAATAGTATATATTATCACTGCAACCTGTAGTCAACGTACAAATTATTAATGACATTTCTTATGTTCTTTTATGTGATAAATCTTCAAATCCGGGGTTGCACCCTTACAGCAGATCTTAATTTGTATCAGCCAATTTTCAAGTACTCAGTGAAAACATGGCTTGGAGCTATGTACTATATTGGACAGTGAAGGCCTAAAGTGGAAATACGGCCAGGTCACCCCAAAGAGACTGTCACCTCTCCTATAATGGGCTGAATTGGTCCCCCACCAAATCCATATATTTAAAGCCTAAACCCCAGTACCTCAGAATGTGACAATATTTGAGACAGCTTTTAAAGAGGTGATTAAGTTTAAATGAACCCACTAGGGTGGGCCCTACTCTAATCTGACTGGCGTCCTTATGAGAAGAGGAATTAGGACACAGAGACACACCCAGGGTGCATGCACACAGAGGGATGACCATGTGAGGACACAGCAAGAGGGTGGCCATCTGCAAGCCACGGAGAGAGGACTCAGAGGAAACCAGACATGCTGACACCTTAATCTTGGACCCATGCCTCCAGAAGTGTGAGAAAAATCAGTTTTTGTTGTTTAAACCACAAGTCTGTGATATTTTGTTATGGCAGCCCTTGCAGACACATCCACCTTCCATCCGAGGACCTTGGAGGGCAGAGAACAATTCAAAGTGCTGGAGAGTTAGTGTCTGGGGAGCTGCCTTGACCCATAGCAAATAGGAAGATGGGGCTGCACATCTGTATTTGGGTAACCCAAACGTGTGCTCCATCCACATTGTCTCCAGAGGTTCTCAGGAGTGTATGCCTTCTCTTCCTGCCTCACTTGCCCACACCCCTATGGATGTTTCTCTTTAGATCACTTCCCAGATAAAGTACTTGCACTTGAATTCTTGCCTTGGGGTCTGCTGCTGGGGGAAGCAAATCAAGAAGACACACTGTTACCTCATTTAGCTCACCCACAAACCTCATCAGAGCGGCAAGAAGACTGGAAGAGACTGGTCCAAGAGCCAGGACTTGGGCCCGGGCGACCTCTGGGCTTTGGCTCCCTCCATCCACCATGGCTAGGACCTCATTGGCCCTAAGAATGGGCCAAGGCCCTGAGAGCGTGGGAGCTGAGCCAACTTACAGGAATGACTTGCGCACCTTCCACTTGCCCTCGACCCAGATGAAGGAGTCGGAGATGGACAAACTCAGGCCCTGGCCAGGAAGGAGTGTCAAAGCAGAGCCCAGCAGCTCACAGCTACGGATGTTCAGGCTGGGGAGAGAGACACAGAGGGTGGCGGCATCAGACCTGGCCTCCACTGGGCTCTTGCTCTCACCTTTGTACCTTCTCCCTGTGGGCACTGGACCAGCAGGGCTGCTTTAGGCAGGCATCTGGCTACCCCCACTTACAGAGCGCCTACTGTGTGCCCTGCACTGATCCAACGCCCTCTCACACACTTTACATTTATTGTGCTACTTAGGACTCTCAGAGCAGGTCAGCACTCTTCTTGTTCCCTTTTCACCCAGGAAGAAATAGAACCTCATGGAAAGGGTGCTTTTGCCCAGAATCACGCACTCAAGGATCAGAGTCCATGAATTTCATGATCCTGGGTGGGATCTGGAGTAAGGCACATGAACACCCCTTCTGTGTTTGCAGCTCCTTCCCCCAGCCATCCCCTTCCTTGACACAATCAGGTTCAGAGAAGGCCAACGGCAGCTTGAGAAAAGACACAAAAAAAGCTCAGGGTAGAAAACCAAGATGATACACTATTGTGGGGCCATCAGTTCCATTTTATTTGCTTGGCTCATAGTAGGTGCTCAATAAATGTTTGCTGATGGACTGAATAAAGGAAGGAAGGAAGGAAGGAAGGAAGGAAGGAAGGAAGGAAGGAAGGAAGGAAGGAAGGAAGAAAGGAAGGAAAGTGAGCATGGAGGGTGGTGATGAGCGGTGGGCTGAATTGCCCTCCCTCCATTGTCCGTCCCTCAAAAAGTGCTTCATGCCTTTTTAAAACATCAGTTGCTAGTATCTAATGATCCTTTGAAGATTCAGTTCAAATGTCACCCCCTCTGGGAAGCCTTCCTTGTGTAGAAACCTCAGCTGTAACAGTTGGGCTGCTCTATTTAAAGCTGAAGTTCTATCTTCTCTTCCAGACTACATCCTGTGGTCAGATCAGAGCCTGGATTATAATTCAAAAGAGGTAATACTGTCATCCCCATTTTACAGATAAGGAAACTGAGGCTCAGGTCACACAGCTAGGCGGTCTTTGTTAATATGTGCTGCATAAATGAATGGAGGAGCCCAATTCCCTCCCAGAACTTCTCTCTGAACTCTGTGAGGAACAATCTCACAGTCTGCCCCAGAGGGGTCCTGATCCAATCCCAGGGTTCTCCCTCCCTCGCCAGGCCTCCGCCCCTGCCCAGCCACCTCAGGACCCCAGCAGAAGGGAGCCTCACCTGTGGAACTCATAGCGCCCACGGCCAACATGACTGATCTTGAAGTCCCCGCTGAAGTCAGGCAGTGTGATTCTGTGCAGCTCACTCTGCAAGGCCACCAGCCCCTCCCTGGCCGCTGTGGGCAGGAAAAAGCTGGGAGTCAACCTGGTCTGCCTGCCTACCTCCCCTCGAATCCCTTTGGTGGCTCCCACCTGCTCTGGGGAGAAAGGCCGACTTCCTTGTTAGCATTCATTACAGTTAGGGATTATTGAGCCCTTCTGTGTACCAGGGGGCGTGAGAAACACTCAGGACATCACTTCATTGCATGTGGTGGTATTCTGTGCATGCCATTTTATGAATGAGGACGCAGATGCCTGTGTCAGCTACTCCATGAGGGGAGGAGGGCTGTGTGCTTGGGTGGGCAGTCCACTTTCCTGCCCATCATGGCATCTAGCCTGCACAGAAGAAACTGTAAGGATTTCGGGGCTAGAATCCTTTGCTTTGGTAATCTTTCTAGATGGGTGACCTTGAGCAAGTCCTCAACCTTTACTTTATCTGTAAAAATGCAATAATACTTTCCTCATTGCGGTGCATGAAGATGAAAGGAAATCATTGCAGAGCACAAAGGAGGCTGTGAGGATCAAAAGCACTCCTGGCTTGGAGCCTGACACACAGCAGGCCCTCAGGAAATGCCAGGAACAGCAAGTCAGGGTTTATATTATTAAAAATATGTAAAGGACCAAATGGCCAACTCTTAGAGGATCAGTTAAATAAACATGGTTCATTCACACGTGGAAAGGAACAAAAGGCAAATTTTGCTTCATTTAGTGTTTCAATGTAAACAGCATTTACTAGGAACTTCTGTTTGTTCTGAGATGTGAGGGAGCCAGAATTCTGCCCTCAAGGAGGACATGTGTACACCGAAGCAGCCTCCCCTTCCATGTCTTTCTAACTTGCACTCCTCCCTCTAACAAATGCATGTGCCATTCTCTCTGCCCAAATGCTACCCTCTTGTATCTGGCTAACTCCCATTTATCTTTTCTACCTCACCTCCTCCAGGAAGACTTCCCTGATTTCCCTGTCTCTGCCCCAGCCAATCTGGGCTCCCAACAACCTTACCCAAGGGAATGTTATTACCCCATTTAACAGATAAGGCAATCGAGCCTCCACGAATATGAGGAGCAGCCCTCAATCAATTACTGTGGGGAGAGGTGTATAAATACCCTGGGGGGATTAATTTTGAGGTATTATTTCAGCATCTTTAGAAAATAGTCTTATTTTCACCCATTCTTTAAAATGGAGATATAACACATAAAGTACTTAAAGGGCACTAATTTTTAGGTGTCACTAGGTAATTAAAAATTTTTTATATACCCGCATAACCACCACCCAGACCTAGGTGTAGCGCCTTCCGGGCACCCTGCAGACTCCCTCATGCCCCTCCCCGGTCTCCACTGGTCTCTGGAGGTAACTACTACCATTCTGACTTTCAATTTTAAGGCATATATTTTCTAACTTTACCAAGAATTTTCCCAATGGAATTGTTCTAGTCACTGGGTGGTAACTGGTTTATAACACTCCCCACCCCCAGCTGCCTTCCCTTTCCCATCTCATGTCCTCTTTCCCCTATGGTGTGTTCTGGAGTTATCTCCCAAATCAACTACTTGCACCCAAATCCTTGTCTCTGTTGGTTGGTGGGAGCCCAGCTAAGACAAGTAAGTGCCCAAGTGGCACAGTGATTGGGTGACAAGGCCAGAGTCTGAGCTGGGGAAGCCTGGCTGGGAAGGTGTCATGCGGGGACTCTGGTCCCGCTCCCCACATAAGAATGCAGGATATGGTGAGGCCAAAAAGGAACACCAACGGAGCCATGGATAAGGGGTTCATACCACTATAGTCTCACTGGCAGCTGGGTTGGAGACACAGGAAGCAGTAGCCAGCCACATGATCCGCAATCTGCCGTTTGCTTCTCTGCCAACCAACCTCACGTCCTAACTGCAATCCGTGCTTGCTAGCTCAGCCACGGCAGTTATATCAGTGGCTAATGGCTAACCGGTAGCAGCTGATGGCCAACTAGTCACAGCGGATAGCCATCTACTACCCGAGCCAGCACCTTTCCACATGAGGCCGAGAGCCTGGAAACTGCTCTCTGGGACTCTGTCCCCACAGAAGGCCACACTGCCCTGTCAGTGCCCCAGCCATACCCAGAGCAGCCTGGTGCCAAGCAGGTCAGCCAGGCCAGCCAATGGCCACAGCTTCTTACCATACTCCAGGCCCTTGTTTGTGATCCTGGCGACCAGGCCGGGGTTAGTTCCCAGGGCTCCTGGGAAGGACACGAGCAGTAGTCCCAGCAGCAGAAGGGACAGGGCTCTGGTGGAGGCCCCCATCCTGGATTTCCAGTGGTGGGGGCCAGGCTCAGCCTGCCTCCCTTAAGTAGCCGAGAACTGAGGGCTGGGGCATGTTCCTGGGATCAGGACGGGAAGGGGAGGAACAGGGACTGGAACTGGCTTGCGACACTGTGAGTCACCGGTCAGACTTAGAAGCCCATTGTTGCTGCTCCGGGGTCAGAGGGCAGGTTGGCCTGGCCCCAGGTAACAATATCCCTCCACCTTTCCCACAGAAAAACCCCATGTGCATTTCTAGGAAGGCCTGGTTTTACAGACTAGGAAACCGAGGCTCAGAGAGGGCACGTCACTTACTTAAGATCACACACCTGGAAAGTGGCAGAGCTGGGAGTCAAAGCCAGGTCTGGCGCCATTCAAATCCTCTCTTTTGTGTACTTGACTGTTTATTTAAAAAAGAACCAGCTCCACCCCCACCCCCACCTCCACCCCGCCTTGGTAAAACAGGCTTTCTCAAACCTTGCTGATAGTAAAATTTTCGGGAAGGCAACTTGGCAAATCATTAAACACCTGCACGCCTGGTCACCTAGCAATTCTACCTCTGAAACTTGACCCTAAGTACATAATTAAGTCAGTGTACAAATGCTGCACTGTGTGAAATAGGTAAGGGAGGAGGGGGACCCAGCCTAAAATGTTCCGGCAAAAGGGCATTGGCTAAATAAACTACGACACAGCCATGTAAAATGAGACTGCAGAAATCAATGTATTTCTTGATAAGGAAAGATGGTGATGAGGGGTCGGTTTCTAATGGCATCACATTCTATTTCTTTGTTCTATTCCCATGTATGCCAATCTGGAAAATTTTTAGCAAGGAGTTGGGAAGTCTCGTCTCAGGTTGGATGGGCAGGACTATGGGTGTTTTTAAATCTTTTTGCTTGTTGGTCTTTTACATTTGTCTTTTTTTGGGGGTGTGTGGGTGTGGTCATGGGGATAGATTGAATTTGCAGTGAGTAAATAAAACATTTCATTTTGGAAAACTAAATTTATAGTAGGGAGTTTGCTAAATTCATGGGGATCCTCCAGGACTCCCTGTGTTTCTGGGCTATGTTCTTCCCGCTCCTTTACTGATCACCTGTATGTTTCCCCCTGACGTCCCACAGTCCTCTGCACTTTCTCCATCGTAGCATTAACCCCTCTTCGCTGTTTTGTAACTATGGTCCTTTAAGTTCTTTGCTACTCTTCCTATCAAAAGGCAGATTGTCGTGACCTCCCCTTGACCGTGGGAATAACAGGGATTCTTCCCAGTGGGCCATAAAAGGCACTGGAATCGGGGTTAAGATGAGAACTTCCCCTGCTGAGCGCAGGGAAGCCCATAGCCGGGGCCTCTCTGCTCTTTTGTACTCTGGTGTTCCCATCATGGGGTTGAGGCTTGTGGGGTTCTGTCTATCACCCCACCAGCCTGGGGGTTCCTTAGGGCAGGGTTGAGCGGACTCAGCCACCCTGAAGGCATCTTCTCCCTGGACTCAGCTAGCTGGGGCGATGTCTGCTTTCTGGACTCAGCCTGCCAAGGTGAGGATGGGTCCTAGGCTGTCAGTTGGGAAGGCAGGGTTCCTACCTGGCTTAGCCCTGCCAGGCAATTTGACCCTCAACAAGCCTTGTTGCCTCCTTGTGCCTCAGTTTCCCTCTGAAAATAAGGAGGACAGTGCAGGTGACTCCCATGGGCCCGTCCAGGTTACAGAGTGGAAGAGGACAGTCTGGAGAATGGGGATATTGAGAGGATACAGATGTCATCTTCTGGCAGCAGTTTGAGGATGTCCCAGGCTGGGGGCCATTTGCGGGGTTGGGAACTCCCACAGCCGTGACCTTTTGACCTTAGACCTGTCTGGGCCATCATGCCATGTGGCCCCAGGCCAGGCCTCCACCCCCACAGGTGCCCACTCCTGCTCAAGATTGCTAGAGGTGACCCAGGACCCAGAAGAGGCCCCTGGCAGCAGCATGACACCCGTGCTGCTCAGAACCTCCAAGGCCTTTCTTCTACCAGGCTGTCCATCCACTTCCGTGAAGGCCAGAGTTGCCGCTGCTCCTGCCACAACCAAGTCCTACAGTAGTGAAAATGTTCTCCCTTTCAACAAGAATGATATTTATTGCGTTCTGATTACAAAAGTGTTGGTAGAAAAGAATTCTGGGAAAACCCAGTGTTGTTCAGGGAAGCCTGCGGGGTCTCTGCTCCCGTTCCCCACATAAGAACGCAGGATATGGTGAGGCCAAAAAGGAACACCCACGGAGCCATACGTAGGGGAGTCATATCACTACATTCTCGCTGGCGGCATCCGCCTCTCTGCAATCCGCTCTTGCTAGCTCAGACACCATCTTCTTGCTAGCCCTCATTTTTTCTGCTAGCGTAGCCACAGCAGTTATATTAGTGGCCAATGGCTCACTGGTTACAGCTGACGGCCAACTAACCACAGCTGATGGCCATCCAATCACAGTTGATGGCCATTTACTACCTGAGCCAGCACCTGTCTATGTGAGGCTGAGAGCCTGGAAACTACTTTCTGGGGCTCTGCCCCCACACCCAGAATTTTGGAAACCCCAGTGCCTGGAATACTGAGCGGCACGTACTAAAGAATTGTCAAACGAAGGAATGAACATAAAGTAGAAAACAGTGTAAGGTTAAGGGTGTGGACTCTGGAGCCAGATGGCCTCAGTTTGAACCCTGACTTGCCCACGGGGTGACCTTGGGCACTCTGTGACTCAGTTTCCCCATCTGAAGTTCGCTCAGCCAAAGGGCCACAGAGCAGGAGGTCAGAGATCAGGAAGAGAGAGGGGTCAGGGCAGTTCTCCCCTGCTCCCTCGCTTTGCATCTCAGCTCTGGTGGTGGCTGTGTCCCTCCTGAATCCCTCACCAGGTCTCCAGCCTTCACAGGGGTAGGATAACCAACTCCCTTCTTTGCTCTTCAAGACTTAAGATGCTAGTTTCTGTGGCTTCAATATCCTTAGCCAGTTTCCTTAAGCCTGTCCCCCAGCTCCATAAACAGCCCCTTCGTTAGAATCCCTCGAAACACCTGAGCTGGATTGTTTTCCTGCCTGACCCGGATTGGCACAACTAACATTTCTTCTGCATTATTGGTCTTTTGTTGCAAATGCCTTCCTCTGGTGGAGAGATCTGATTTATTTTCCAAGCTCTGGATAGGTCTTATGGGGTACAATAGACTGAGAAGGAAGGAGAGAACTAAAAATACACAGCAATTCATGCTCTGCCACCAAAGGAGTCTCCATGGAGAGGTGACATCGGGGTAATTCTTGAAAATCACATGGAGGTTTTGCAGAGGAGAGAGCGAAGGGCAGTCCAGGGGGCCAGAGCAGCATGTGCTGAAACACAGAGCCATCAAATGGGAAGGACTGGCAGCAAGGAAACCTGGGTTCTTGTGTAGGTTCCACTCCTGACGGGCTGTGTGACACGGGGCAAACCATGTCCCTCTCTGATCCTCACTTTTCCACCAAATACAAATGAACGTGTTAGACCAGGACAGTGTTTCTCACATCATCCAGGGGCCTTGTTTATTTATCTATGTATACATTTATTTTTATTGAGATATAATTGACATATAAATTAAAGGTGTGCGAGGTGATGATGAGGTGTATTTATAGCATCTGTGCTGCCAAAGCGAGCACATGAGGTGCATTTATATATTGCAATATGATGACCACTGTAGTGATGGCTGGCACCTCTAGCACGTCACACAATTATCATTTCGTTTTTGTGCTGGGAACAAGTAAGCTCCAGTCTCTTAGCAACTTTGAAATGCATAATGCAGTATTGTCTCTAACCACTCTGCTGTGCATTAGGTCGTCAGGACTTATTAATCTAATAGTTCTAAGTTGGTCCCTTTAAGCAACATCTGAATTCCTCCACCCCACCCCCAGCCTCTGGTCATTATCATCCTACTCTGTTTTTATGAGTTTTGTTTTTGTAGATTCCACATATAAGTGAGATCATACCGCGCTTGACTTTCTCTGTCTGACTTATTTCACTTAACATAATGCCTTCACGTTTCACCCATGTTATCACTAATGGCAGGATCTCCTTCTTTCTCATGGCTGAATAATATTCCATTGTATACATGTACCCCAATTTCTGGATGTGGAGATAAGGGAACCCTGGCATACCATTGGTGGGAATCGAAATCGATGTGGCCACTATGGAAATGGTATGGAGATTCCTCAAAACATTGAAAACAGAACTACCATAGATCCAGCAATTCCACTTCTGGGTATACACCCAAAGGAAATGAAAACAGGATATTGAAGAGGTCTCTGCACTCCGATGTTCATTACTCACAACAGTAAAGATATAGAAACAACTTAAGTGTCCATTAGGGCATGAATGGATAAAGGTATTGTGGTGTGTGTATGTGTATATACCAGGGGTCTTACTGAAATGCAATTCTGAGTCATCAGGTTCCTTTGGGGGCCGAGAATCTGCATTTCTAGCGAGCTCCCAGGTGGTGCCGATGTTGGACTGTGCTTTGAGACGAAGGACCAAAGGAGCTCCAAGTTCACTCCAAGCTCCGCAAGTTTCTAACTCTGTTCATTTTTATTCTCAGTGCACTTCTCCAGGGCACACTCCTGAGATCATCAGGTCTTGCTGGAAGAGAACGATGCTATACGACGACCTGCACTTCTGGATCCCGTAGGGTACTTTGTATTTGAGGGTTTGACGTTGATGGCAGTCCCCTCTCCCAGCCTCAACACCTGTAGTTACACACACACACACACACACACACACACACACACACACACACACATGAGCCCGGTGGCATGTCGGTTTACAGAAGAAAAATAGTCATGTCCGTGATGATCCAGTGGGGTTTGAAGATTGTGTGTCACCTACTTGGGATGCTAGGTGTTCCCCTGGAGCAGGGCTGGCCATATGGATACACAGCCCTTCACCCCAGGGGGACTCTCAGGAACCTGAGAATCCTCCCATCTCTCCCTCCCCACCTCCTTTGCCTCTGCAGTTGGCAGCATCTAATATCCCAGCAGTAACCTCATTTCGCTGTGTCTTGATAGCTTTGGTGCCCCAAGGAGCTTCTGTTCAAATGAAAATTTCTCAGCAAGGAAAGATTCTTTAATATTTGCCAGAGCTCATTTCACTGGATTCTTTTCCTGGAATTCCACAGGGCCCTTGCTTTCATAGAAGGGGAAACTGAGACCTAGAAGGGGAGAAGGACTGGTCCAAGTCACACTGTAAGTTCAGCACTGAACCCAGATTTCTGGCCAGGCTGCAGTTCTGATTCTTGGGGCCAGGCCCATCCAGGCAGGCAGCCCTGGATCATACTTTGAGAATGACCGACATAGTGGCTTTGAGTCACTCACACGTGAATTCAAACCCTAGATCATTTTGAAAGTAAATATGTATTGAGCACCTATTGTATGCCAAGCAAGCATTATGGCGAAGAACTGGGTTTACTAATGTACCGTGTTTCCCCGAAAATAAGACCTAGCTGGACCATCAGCTCTAATGTGTCTTTTGGAGCAAACATTAATATAAGACCTGGTTTTATTTTACTATAATGTAAGACTGGGTCTTATATAATAATATAATATAATATAATATAATATAATATAATATAATATAATATAATAT
The DNA here is from genome assembly GCF_057876585.1 of Rhinolophus sinicus. Taxonomy (NCBI): domain Eukaryota; kingdom Metazoa; phylum Chordata; class Mammalia; order Chiroptera; family Rhinolophidae; genus Rhinolophus; species Rhinolophus sinicus. The sequence goes on from NC_142513.1 coordinate 17,668,746, forward strand.
AATATAATATAACATAACATAACATAATATAACAGGTAAAATATAATATACTAGGTATAATATAATATACCAGGTATAATATTGTAATTGTAATATAATATAATATAATTTTTGCTCCAAAAGACGCATTAGAGCTGATGGTCCAGCTAGGTCTAATACAGTCTAGAACTAACTTTGATTACGACTTGTCAGGTGCTGTACCACAGGTTTCACATATATTTGATTCTCATAACAACAGGTACTATTATCCTCACTTTACAGATGAGAACGTAGAAGCCCAGAGAGTTAATTACCCAAAGTCACACAGCTGGTAAATAGCAGAGCTGGGATTTGAACTCAAGGTGCCTGGGAGCACAGCCCATGCTCCTACCCAGCATGCCACAGCCTCTTAATGACATACTGACTCTTCCCAACAACTTGATGCCAAAGACAAAGGCAAAGTTTCTGTCTCTAATTTTCAGAGGAAGAAATAGGGACGTTAAGTAACGCCTGGAAAGTTGTGCAGCCCCTAGGGGCTGGGTTGACGTTTGAAACCAGGCCCAGGTGACTCCACAGCCCAAGCTCTGAACACTGAGCTGAGTGACTTCGGGCAGGCCACGTCACCTCCCTAAACCTCAGACTCCTCATCTGGAAAATGGGGGCCCCTCTTCTACTTTTGGGGTTGTCATGAGGATTGAATGAGGTGAAAAGCATGAAGAGATTGGCCCAGGGCAGGGGCCCTCGTGACCGTTAACAGGATGTAGCAAAATGGTGAACACAGGGATTGTTTCCTCACGACCCACCCCCTCATCTCCCCACATAGGGTACCCCTTCATCGTATTTAATGTCACCATTTCCAAAAGGAACCCCAAGCTTAACCCAGAAGGCAAGCTTTCTAAATGGTGAGCTTTGAGCCGGTCTGGAGCGGGCAATTCTTTTTGTTTTTTAACAGCTTTATCGACATGTATCTCACATACCATAACATTCACCCATTTAAAGTGTACAGTTCAGTGGTTTTTACTATATTCACAGAATTGTGCAACTATCGGCACAGTCTAATTTTAGAACACTTTCAACACCTCCCTCCCCCCAAAGAAACCTCATACACACCAGCAGCCATGTGGAGCAGGCAATGCTTAGCCTGAAGGGAGAAACGGCTCACATAGTGGTTTCTAGGCAGCCTGGCAGATAATTTGGATTGTCTTGAGGAATGCTCCTCACATCACACCTCTAAACAACTGCCTATTTCTCAGCCATTAGAGAGAGGTCCCCAGGGCACAGTGTGTTCCACTCAGCAGTCTTTAGCCACAAGAAATATTGCACTTTTTCCCTACAGAGGGGGGCAGGGGCTGTCTGAATGTTTTGGAAAGTAGAGGGTAGGTGTGGCAAGGGGCCAGCTATGTCCAAAGAGAATGGTGGGAGAGGAGGTGAGGGTGGGGGAAGGCAGGGTTGTGTCCTTGTACTTATCAGCTCTGCTCCCCCCTCCAGCCAGAGGGGTCTTTTTAAAATGTGAATTGGATTGTATTATCCTCCTGCTCAAAACTCTCCAATGGCTTCCCTTATTTATTTATTTTGGAACAAAATCCAGAGTCCTATAGAGTCTTTAAGACCTCCCAGCCTTATCCCATGGTGTACTCCCACTCACTGTCTTCCTTCCAGCCTCACTGGCTGGTTTTCTGTTCCTACTTAGAGCCCCCACTAGACAAGTAGAAAAAGGTACATCGTCTAGGTGGACAAATTAGAGAAAGGATTTTGTTCCCTCAGCCTGGTGCCTTTTTACAGTGCACAACCTATGCAACTGAACACAGTCGTCCTGCCTTAAACATGCCAAGCGCCAAACATACAAGATTTTGACACCTGGGAGGAGTGGAAAGAGCATGGCAGAGAGGGTGGGAATCCCAGGTCTGCCACTTGCCAGCTGTGTGATTCGGAGAGAGTGATCCACTCTAGAAGGATTGAACCCTTCCCACCTTGGGGATGGAGAGTGCTGAGGGACTCAATGAAATCATTCATGGGCTATGCTTGATCAATGTCCCTCCCCTCCCCTGCGTGGCCCCCAGAGCCTCTACCTCCATTTCGTAGAGAATTGATGATGTTCGCAGACACATGTACATTTTTCTTTAAAAACAAAAAATTTTAAATGCCTTGTATGTATCTGCTTTTTATCATCACAAATGCTTCTCTCCATTGTTACTATCACCAACCTGGATGAAGTCAGAATGACAACAATAGATTCCTAATTTGTGCCCACTTTTTTCCACTCTTGCCCCTCCGATGCTTTCAAAAATCACAACAAAGCATTTTTAAAGCTAAATCACTCCGCTGCCAGCCTCAAACTCTTCCTCATCCTTCTGGTCTCAGACCAAATGTCAACAGCTCAAAGGGGCCTTCCAGGAGTGCACAATCAATTTGAACTAAAATGCTATTAGGACCCGTCTCATGGCCTGAGATAGACATACCTCATGTCCCATGGCAGGAAATGTCCCAAAGCCCTGGACGAAACTCTCCAAGGGCCCAAGGACAGTCTGGCCTGGTTATCTGGCTTCTACCCCAGCCTGGAGAGTCATGGGGAAGTGCTAACTGCAGCTGAGGATGTGACTGACTGAAAACTCCAATGGCCTCTGTCCCCTGGCCCAGTGTTCTGCGTTGGGCCCAATGGCTGGAGGAAGAGGAGAGCATAGATTAAGGGAACCATCACTATGGAGCCCAAGCGTGGGTCAGGGGAAACAGGCTGTGCAGGATAGCATTCAACAGCGACACCTTGTGGCAGTGGAAGGAACAACAGGACTAAGTAAACCCCAAGTACTCTTGGGCCATGTGAAACGAGGGGTGTCCTCAAAAAGGAGCAATGGCGTGTTTTACCAACAAAGGTGTATGAGGGCTGAGGAGAATAATTAGAGAAATAAAAAGGCATCTGTATTTGTGTTGTACACTGGTCCTGCAGGCCATGCTGGGTATGGCCAGTGAATGAATGAATGGACATAAAACAAGAAACAATACCATCACACAGAATTCCACAGGAAAATAAAAAACAGGGGTTTTTTTTGGTTATTTTTTTTGTGAAGCACCCAGAGAAATATTGTGGTTACAATTAAAATGCAATTTTTGGAGGAAATATCCGTGCAGGCTTAGCCTTTGAAAGAAGCTCATAATCCCTAAAATATACACCACACACATTTCTAAGGGACAGGGAAGTTTTCTCATGTTTATAGATCCTTTCTGAACCTGAGTTCAGAGAAGTTTGCAAGGATCTCTGGATCAAGAGCTAGAGAGGGATGCCTGAAGAAAGGTGGCCTGTGCCCCACGGGTCCGTCAGGAATGGGTGCTGACAGCCTCTTGCCTCGGTGTGGCTGACAGTTCCCAGGACCCATGGTGACTTCAGCCATAGTGAACATCCGCTCCGAACAGCAAGAAATCCTAGGGAGAGAGGAGAATGCTGTCATCAGCTAGAAGTGCACCCCTTGTGAGTGTGAGGCTGCTGGGTTTTCTGAAGGAAACTTGGGAGTCTGCCTGTTGGAGAGGAGAAAGCAGAGTGGGGCCTCTCTGCTGACAGAAAGGCAGGAGTGAATGGGGGCCACGCCAGGTCTCGCCTCTGGGGTCTGCGCATCAATGGCTGCCAACACCTGTGAATCTGTCGGCAGTTTCCCTGGCAGCTGTTTCCTTCTCAGATGTGGAAACCCCGGGGCAGCTCTAGAGGCCTTCATTTATCATCCCAGCCTCGTGGCAGCTCAAGGGAGTCCTCGCTCCAGTCAAGGCTGCAAAACCACCTCTGTTGGCTTCTTCGTGCCCTTCACTTAGAATTTTCAGGAATGAAAAAATTAAATTGTGCCACAGGCCTATTTTTTTTTTTTTTTAAGGATGAACTTGGTAAAATGTGGGGAACATAGGGGTCGTGTTTCCTCTGCTCTCTCAACTAATTTTCTAGTCTCTTAGCCCCATTAGTTCCCTGGTCTAGAGAACTGGGGATTGAATGGACGCTGGGAGTAAGGGAGAGCGAAGAATTGGGGTGATAGCGGTTTCCCATCAAGGCCATGAGTCTATCGGGAAAGCCATTGACCAAGGTAAGGAATGCAACAGGAGGTGAAGGTTTGTTGCAGAGTGATCAGCTTCGTTGGGATGTGCTGGGTTTCAGGGGCCTCAGGGTGGAGGCACTGAGGAAGCTTGCAGATGCACAAGTCTGACGTGCAGAAGAAACTGGAAATGCAGCTGAGGTACTGGGTGGCACAAAGGTGGCTGTTAAGATTGAGTTGGTGGGGGTGGCCGGATGTCTCAGTTGGTTAGAGTCTGAGCTGTGAACAACAGGGTTGCCAGCTCGATTCCCACATAAGCCAGTGAGCTGCGCCCTCAACAACTAGATTGAAGACAACGAGCTGCCACTGAGCCTCAGGAGGGGCGGGAGGGTGGCTCTGATGGTTAGAATGCGAGCTCTCTCAACAAGGTTGCCAGTTCAATTCCTGCATGGGATGGTGGGTTGCGCTCCCTGCAACTGAAAATTGAAAACGGCAACTGGACTTGGAGCTGAGCTGCATCCTCCACAACTAGATTGAAGGACAACTACTTAGAACTTATGGGCCCTGGAGAAACACACTGTTCCCCAATATTCCCCAATAAAATATTTTAAAAAAATAGACTGAGTTGATGGAAGTGCCCAAGGAAAGCTTTAGTGGGGGAAGACAGAGGCCTGGGAAGAAACACTAGGGGAATTCCCTCGGGGAAGGAAGGGGAAGGAGGAAGCAGCAAAGGAGAGATTGCAAAAATCTGGACAGAGAGTGGCTGGAAAACTGGGCGGGGTTTCTTTGAAGCTAAGAGAAGAAATCTCCCAAGGACGCGGTAAATAGTGTCTGATGCTTTTGGAGGTCGGATCTGTGGGAAAGCCAAGAGGAGGCCACCCATTCTGGTATCTAAATCGGCCAGATGCTGACCACGCTTTCTATGCCACGGGCCTCGAAGAACATTGGATGCAAAGGAAGGCATGCAACACACGTGTCAATATTTAAACGCAGGCACCTTGGAAAAGCGGCTCTGGCCGCCAAGCGAGCTCCGTTTTTACCAAGTGTCGTGTGGGAATGATGTAGCCAATGGTTAAAAGCAGGAACCTGGCTTTGGATCCGGGCTTTAATAGCTGGGTGGTAGTTCTAAGTCTTAGTCTTCCTTCTCTGTTTACTGAGAGTCCCCACCTTTCACGGTTGCTGCAAGGATAGAAAGCACTTGCCACGAGGCTGGCGTAGAGAAAGCTTTCAGCATCCAGTCGCTGTTGTGGTGGCAGATTTGGTGAAAAGGGACCTTTGGTACTTACTTGGTGAGACTGAAGCAGCAGGTTGAGGAGCTGGATGTGGGAAGGCATTGGGAGAGGGAAGCCTTTCTGCAGCCTCTCTGCAATGGAGGTTGAGATAAGGATCAGGGGAGATGAAGGTAGAGGGAGCCCAAGAAAGCCTGAACCTGTGTGCCCAGCTCTGGATGGGGATTGACACGGACATGCAGGCCTGAAAAGAAGCGGCCCCTGGAGTCTCCCACCCTGTTCGCCAGCAGGGTCCAGAGACCCGGGACCCTGGCTTTTCTGCCCCATCACCCCAACTCACATCCAGGACCTGTGTCTTGCCCGTGACTGCCCTCCTGAGGGTGATGGATGGCACTGCTGGTAGACACCAGGCCTTAGTGACCCGGGCCGCTGCTCACAGGGGTATGGACAGCCCATGGACTTGTGATTGGGGGTATCTACTCGTGTGCACTTGAAGCGCCTCAATGTTGGGAGGAAACCAGAGATGGGCAGTGGCCAGGGCCCAGCTCCTCCCATATCACCACATTCGGAACTGGAACTCCAGAGAATTCTAAATTCAACCCTGGTCTCCTGGGTCATTATGAAGCTACATTTGTTAAGGCGGGAGGATGTCATAATCTATATAAGAATTTGTTGTCTTAATTTACCATGTCTAAATATTTTAGTTACACATTATGTGGGTCTCTATGTGTACCATTGCCCCTGATTCTGCAAGGGTAGGGGCAGGCTGCCTGGAGCCTTTCCAGTGTGGCGGGCATAAGCCCTTAGCCAAGCACCTACTTCCCTGGCCCTCCTCTCAAGGTTGAAAAAAGACTGAGGGCTCTGGCTTCAGAAGTGGGATCAAACCCAAGCTCCATCTCTCACCTGCTCTGTGACCTGGAATAAGTCTTAACTTCTCTGATCTCCTATGAAAATTGAAGATATTAATAATCCCCCATCTCACGGGGCTGTCACAAGGGTTGGACGGGCGTAAGGATTGGTAGGAACTCCACCCATGTGGGTTCCCTTTTCTCCACTCCTTTTCTGGGTAAGAGGTCATTTGAGGTTCATTTGAGGTGAGTATCCCTCAGCCCCCACAACTGGGGCCAGGTATTAGAGGGCTCTAGGAATTAACCCCCTGACTTCCCGTAGGACTGAAAATCAATCGTTTCTCCAACGCTCCTTACCGTTAACCTTGGGAAGCACAACAGAGGGCACCACATGATTCATGACGGTCTGCAGCAATTCAACCTAGACATCAGGAGGATGGGACCCACGTCAGGGCACTGAGGCATCCGTAGTCTTCCGTCACCCTCCCTCCCAGGTGGGGCAACCTCCCAGATGGAAAACCGCTGACAGATGGACCCAAGCGATGACGTGAAAACCTTGCGCCCCGATCAAGTTCACAGAAATGATATCTTTTGCCCTAAGGGTTCCAGATACAAACCAAGTTCTAGACTATAAGGAACAAGGCAGAGGTAAGGAAAGTCAGCAGAGAGTATTTAAATGTGAAAAACCTTTGTGTAATCTCATGTTCTCACACTGTGGCCTAGAGGGCAAATTGGTTCAACTTCTCCAAGGGCTATTCAGCAATGTTCATCAAAAGCCTTAAAAATGTGAGTGCCTGGTGGGCTGCAAACCCTCCTCTAAGGCATTTATCTTAAGGAAATGATGAAGGATGTGGGCAGAAACTTAGATGCTCACTGGAGTGATAAATATAACCAAAACGATAAATTAAAAGCAACCTACATGTCCAACACTTGGGGAATCATCTGCGGGACAGGGTGGCATTTTGATACTAGGAAATATTATGCGGCGGTTATGAATGACACTGTAGAAATATACTTAGCATCACTGAGATATTCATGATATATTTTTGAGTATGGAAAAGCGGGCTGTAGAAACCACAGGATTCCATTTTGTCATTAAATATGCATAGCAAAAGGTCAGGAAGGATATCCTCCGAATTATTAACTAAGTGGTGAAAATAAGAAATGGGTTTTATATTCTCTGTTTTGCAAATATGTAGGTTCTGATTGTTCTACAATGTATATGTTTTGCTTTTGTCATAATAAAAAAGTTCAACAATAATGTAACACCCTCGAGAGGATTGACTGCTGTGGTGACATTTACAACCTGGAAATGTGTACATGTTTGTTCCTGGAACAATCGTTTCCTTCCCTAGGCTGTAATTTTCTGGGCTCATCAAATGTGATGCCTTTCTAGAAACTTAAAGTTTTTACTTTCTGCAGAAGTAGAAGTTAGTTGCCCACTGAGTCAAGCTACCAAGAGAGCCTTGGCAACCGTAAATCCATGAAAATACGGTGAGGTTGCTTTGGGTCCTTGAGTTTGTTGTAATCTCATCAAACGGAAATGGCTGGCTGGGTTTCCATCAGATTTGGAGGGGACATCGAGATGGTCTGACTTTGGGGTTGGGTGGATTACAAGGTACCCACTAGGTGGGGATCCTGGGGGTTCATTTCAGAGATCCAAGGAAATGTCCTCCAGGGGTTCAACAAGAACCCCTGGAAGGTTCAGGCCACATGTAGTAAAACTGTAGACAGAATCAGCATGCTGCGACTTCTCATGAAAGTCACAGGGCAATGCTCATTCAGGGCATCTGTTGATGAGCATCTGAGCTGCTATTTAGTGGGCAACCCGCCACCAGTGCCCTCCTTGGGTAAGGGAGGCAGGGGTGAGTCTACTTAATGATGGGCAGTGATTCCGGGTAGTGCAGTCATCTACCTGGGCTGGCAAGATACTTGCTTCTCTCCCTCCCACCTGCCCTTCTCCATCCCAGTAAGTGACTCTGCTATTCATGCCATTGCTCAAGACAAAACTTATTCTTCATCGCCCTTTCCCTCAGCACACACATCAGGTCTCTCACCAAGTTCTGTCTAATGCTATGTCCAACATACTGTATGTGCCCAATCCACCATCCTTCTCCTTCCTTCCCAGCCCCCATCCTCTCTCACAGAGGAAAATGCACCCACCTCCCCACTGATTCACGTGGTCTAACTCTTGTTCCCCATAATCCATTCTCCTAACCCCAGCCAGGGGCATCTTTCATACAGGTATAAATCATGCATGAAACAGTTCACTGCTTTTCACTGCCCTGGGGACACAATCTAGTCTAGGCCAGACGGCCTGGGGTGAGCCATCCCCAGGGCATTTGCTCCTGCTATTCCCCTTGCTGGTTCCCTCAGCCCAAATATCACCTCTTCAGAGAGGCTTTCCCTGATTACACCATCTAACCCTCACCCTTCTCATCCTGTCTCCCCCACCCCCATTTTGTTTTTCCTAGTGTTGATCTCAACTGAAATAATCTTCATTTCTTATTGTCTGTTTCCCCACTGTGATGTGAGGCTCCAGAAGGCGTGGCTTGCCTGTCTTCTTCAGGAGCGTATCCCCACACCTGGACCGGTGTCTGCCCCCTACTGGGTGCTCAATAAAGTAATTTACTTGTTCATTCAACAAACATTCGTTGAGCAGATTATCCAGACCAGATTTCGCACATTTAATCCCATTTAAATCACACCACACTAACTCAAGTGGAAAGGATTGTCCCTGATTTTGGGGGAAGTTCTGAAAAGGGAAGTGACTTGCCCAAGGTCTACAGTGAGTAAGAGGGAGCAGCAATTCCAGTTCAAGTCTCTGCCCACAAAGCCCCTGCCATCATTATTTCACATGCAAATTATATGCAAATGACCCAGTGGCCTCCTGAAATAATGCCAAGAACAGTCATCTCAAGCTCAGGGGAAGGAAGGAGCCACGAAGGGCCTCAGACTCACCGAGAAGTTGCCGATGTCTGAGTGCTCCAGTTTCAGGAACAGCCTGTAAGAAGGGGTTGGGGAAGCTGAGACACCATTTGCCTAGCTCATACTAGAGTTTAGTTGCTGGCGAGAAGGGGCCCACTCTGCTGGATGTTGCCTGGTTTTTCCACCCAGTACCCATCCCCCTTCCTCTAGTTATAGCCCCCTGATTTTTCCTTTGGGAAAGTCACTCATTCTCTGCATTGTTAGTGGTGAGCTCTGGGATGGGCTGGCCAAAGGGCAGAGTCCACCTCCCTTGCCACAGTGATTGCTTCAGGGATGGATGGACCTGTGACCCTTGCTGGCCCAATAAGAGTCGGCCCCAGGACTTCTGCCAGAAGGACTGGGAATGAGATGTTATCTTTTCTCCAGGAAAATTAGGGAGCTGCTGGTGATCATTTTTGCCACCACTTGGTGACAGGCTACTAAGACCTGAAGCCAACATAGGGGATAACTGAGCCAAGAGATGGAGAGAGTCAGAGTTCCAAAGGTATCATTTAATCACTTGAATCCACCCTTGCCTGAAACCCTCTGACTTTTCAATTACCTGAGCCAATAAATTATCCCTTCTTTATAGACTTTATGGCATTCTAACAGTGATCTCAGAGAAAGAGGGAAATAAATGGTTGCTTATTGAATCCGTATCATTCACCTTGTTGGGTGCTTTATCCCAATGAATTCCTTTAACACCTCAAGAGGCAAGGGCCATCCGACTCCCATGTTACAGAGGAGAAAACTGACACTCAGAGAGGTCAAGCAACCTGTCCAAGGTCACGCAGCTAACAATTAGCAAAGTAACATTTCAAACAGATCTCCCTGATGCTAAAGCGCTTGTCTCCAATACCCTACAAAGCTTGAAAACTCACTTGCTCTTGTTCACCACTTGGGAGCCCCAGGACTCCTGCCCGATGGATTCTCAACCCCCCACCCCTGCATACTTCAGAAAGTCTGTGCTCAGCTATAACCCAGCTGTATCCTCTCCGGCTCCTCTGCTTGAGAGGCCCACGGGTGTTTCAAGCAAAATTAAACCCACATGTTTCCAAAGCAGTAACACTTGTCAAAATGATGCCACAGGAAATGAGCAGCATGTAAACCTCAGGAGCCAATCTCAAGATTAAGAAGGACAGCTCTGTGCCAGGGAGAAGGTGGGTATGGGCAGGAATGTGGGTCAAGGCTCAATTTAAACAGTGTGAACGTGATTAAGAGGTAGATGCCAGGTCTAAATGTTGAAGTTATCACATCTACTCTCTCCAAGTGTCTCCCTCTCTCTCCTTTGTCTATCACCTTCTCTCTGTCTCTCCCTCTTCCCTCCTTTTGTGTGTCTGTCTTTCTCTGACAGGCTCCCTCTTAATACGTCTCTCCATCTGTCTGTCTCTTACTCTCACTCTTTCTCTGTTTCTCCCCTTCCTCCTTTGCCTTTGAGTGTGTGTGTGTGTGTGTGTGTGTGTCTTTCTCTTTGAGTGTCTCTCTGTCTCTCCCCCACATTTCTGCATTTCTTTTTTTTCTGTGTATCTCTTTCTCTTTACCTCTTGCTTACTGAACACTTATTTTATCCCTTGAAGTGTTCCAAACACTTCGACACATATTAATACTTCATTTCATCCTCACGATGATGCTGTTGGCAAAGAACAATTTTGGGGCTTATTTTAGAGCCAGGGACCCAGAAGTTTGGAGGGTTTGGTGCTCGCCAAGGCGAGCTGTGCTTCACAGTCAGGCAGCCTCAATGTCAGAGCCCAACTCCTAACCACAACCTTCTCTGCTGGGATTCAAAGCCAGGCACATGGATCCCAGCGTCTCCCAGCAGGAGAGGGCTGACAAGTCCCAATTATGGGGGTGAAGAAATTGAAGTGGGTTTTCCAAGTGCCAAGGAAGGTCGGGGACGTGGGGTGGCTGGGGACTGCTGCGGTTCAGTGTGGAATGAAATCATCAGCGGGCACTGTTCAGCCACAAGTGGGCCCAGGATGGAGGGGTTTCCTGGGATGCAGGACTTTCAGGGCAAAACTGGGACACTCTGGGTAAATTGAGCTGGTTGGTCACCCTGTGATGTGTGGCCTTGGGCAAGTCACCATCTCTGAGCATTAGTTTTACTGTCTGCAAAATGGGGATATTGTGCCCTCTGCACACTGTTTGAAGCTTACATGTGCTGGGGAACAGGAAAGCAATGACACAGTGGTTGGCACATTGTAAGGTCCATGGACACTAAGAAGGAATGGGTAGCCCCTTCCTCCCGTCCCCAAGGGCCCACTTACTTGTCCACACTGAGCTCTCCGACAAGCCTATCAGACTTGACGCCGACCTCCACAGAAACGTTCGTAGTCTGCAAAGCAATAGCCTAAGAGGTGAATCCTGATCCAGGGGCCGGGGGCTGTGGAAGGCCTTCCAGCCTGGGATGATCAGCTTCAGAGAGGCCGTCCGAGGAGCCCACACTCCCAGGTCACACCCACAGAAACCCAGGAGGCAACAACTCTTCCTTGTTGCTCCGTGCTTGTGCATGAGTCCTGCACTGTTGACCAAATACTATTTTCTCCCAGCTTCCAAGACCGTTTCAAGTTCCCAGGCTACTCCTGAGCTATGTGAGCTAGACTGCAGGACTGGAGTCCAGGCCAGCCCTAGTCTCACAGCCACACATTCAACAAATATTTACTGAGTCAGAAAACCGGGGTTTCCAGCTCAGCTTTCCGGCCTGCTGTCTGTGTGACCTTGGCTGACCCCCTGAGAACCTATTTAATCTGCAAAGCAGAGAAAAGGGGTCTCAGCTCGAGACTGGGCAGATCTGCCTGAGGCCTGTGAGTGCTTCCTGGTGGGGAGAGAGTCTGGCCCTCCCTCCCAGGGGCTGGACTGGGTGCCACCAAATGTTCGTGGAGTGACAGAGTGATCCGTTGAATGAATGCACAAATCAACAATAGAATAAAAACTTGAATAAGTGAAGGATTAAAAACACAAATGAAGGAATAAACATAGATATGTGTGGATGAATAAATGAATGAATGAACAATCATATGCAAATGAATGCTTAATTGAACAGAGGTAGAAGTGAATGAATAAATGAATAATAGTGCATCTATGAACCAGAAAAGATCTAGCTTAATTCAAGTTAGCCATGTAATGAGTCATTGAATAAATTAATAATTGAATGAATAAATGAACAACACACAAATGCATAATTGAATGACCAAAGATACGAGTGAATGAATCAGAAACAGTACCCATATTTAAAGCCAATGTTGGAATGAATAATCGAATGGATGAATTCCTGTAGGAGCCCGAAGCAGTTAGTATGTCTCAGGCCCTAGAGCCAGCCAGGTTCGAACATAGTCCTGGTTCGAATCTGGGCAGGAGTCACACTGGTCGCCTGACTCCAAGGGCAGTCTCACGGCCCTGTCCAGAGCTCCCCATCTGCCCACACCCGGGAACAGCTTACCATGCCAAGCAGGAAGAGAGGGGCCAAGGAGGAGTTCGGGAGGACAGCAAAGGCCTGGGCCTCCAGAACAGGGGTGAGGGCCAGGCCAGCGGGAGACATGGTGAGGTGTGGCGGGGAGGACGCCCAGATGAGCAGCTCCATCATCAAGTCAGGGAACATCTTGGCCACCTGCACGCCCCCGTGGGGACAGCCAACAAAAGGGATGATTTTATTGAATTGTTTTTAAATCCTATCTTGTCCTGGCCCCACATAAACACCTCCAATGTCTTCCTATTGTTTTTTGACTAAATCTAAAGACTGCATGATCTGGCAGCTGGCGCCCTGCCAGCCTCACTCCACACGCCTCTAATGCCAGCCACATGGGACCCCTGTTCTTTAAATATGGCCTGCTGTCCTCCTAAGACTCTTTGCACTCTCTGTTTCCTCTCCCTGAATGCTTGCCCCTCCATTCTTCCCTAGCTTGGCTCTTTCCCTTCCCTCGGGTCTTAGTGCGAATGTTACTTCCTCAGAAAGCAGTGGTGGCTTTTCAAGGAGAATGAGGAGGGCTTTGGTGGCACCCCATCTTTGCTGGCCTCCAATCCTCCCCCACGTAAACTCACAGTCTGAGTAAAACTAATGTGATTGTTATGCAAATCAAGCTTCAAGACAGTTCCCCTGGCCCCCTTCTCAGTGACACCTTCTCCACACCAGTACCTCCTGTGTAAAAGTTTCTAGAAGTATCATAATTGGAGAGGTCGTTAAGCACTGAATGTTTGTGTCCCCCTCAAATTCGTATCTTGAAGCCCTATCCCCCAGTGTGGCTGTATTCAGAAATGGGGCCCTGAGGAAGTGATTAAGATTAAATGAAGTCATAAGGGTGGGGCCCTGATTCAATAGGATTAATGTCCTTATAAGAAGAGACACCAAAGAGGTCACTCTCTCCATATGTACTCCCAGGAAAGGCCATCTGAGGACACAGCCAGAAGTTGCCCATCTACCAGCCAGAAAGAGAGCCCTCACCAAAAAAACAAATCGGCTGCCACCTTGATCTTGGACTTTTCAGCCTCTAGAACTGAGAAATACTTTCTGTTGTTTAAGCCACCCCATCTGTGGCATTTGGTTATGGCAGCCTGAACAGGCTGAAACAAAGGCTTTCCTTGGCCACCTTGTCTAAAGGGACCACATCAACCTATTGGATTCACTTATCACAGTCTGCATTTCCTTTTGCATTGTTTTGGGTGCCTGGATAATAATTTTCTCTCCCCACTGGACTGGAACTCGGGGAGGGCAGGGATAAGGACCTGTTGTTTTTTTTTTTTTAATTAAATTTATTGGGGTGACAATTGTTAGTAAAATTACATAGATTTCAGGTGTACAATTCTGTATTACATCATCTATAAATCCCATTGTGTGTGCATCACCCAGAGTCAGTTCTCCTTCCATCACCATATATTTGATCCCCCTTACCTTCATCTCCCACCCCCCCCACCCAGGACCTGTTTTGCTGGATGAGCAGAACAGGGCCCCTGGCAGATGCTTGTTGAGTGGGTGAGCCCCAGCAGCCACCCTCACACCTGGGCACCTTGCTACTGGAAGCCTCTATCTGTTGAGAGGACGGGCTGCACAAAGTTACTGCCACCCTCTTAAGCTGGATTGCCTCTGGATCTGGAATGGGGGCTCCCATAAGGTCACTCAGCAGAGCCCCATCCTCCCAGCTCCCCCAGACTACTTCATGAGCTGACGAAAAGGAAACAGGAGGCCTTTTCTTACCTGGGGTATGAGGACTCCAAAGGATTTGGTCGTCAGTCGGAATTTGGATTCCTTTGGAATCTGTAGCAAGGGAAGAAGAGAAAAGGATTCTGGGGGATTATGTTATAGATTGGGTTGGGCAAATTCCATATGATGGGTGAGAGATGGAATATACAAACAGACAACGGCCAGACCACGTATGACAGTGGAACGCTGACCCACAGTTTCTGCAGCAATCAACCCAGAATGGTCAGGACCGGTCAGTGACCTCCAGCTTCCCAATTCTTTTTGCCCTTGAACAAGTCAAATATGCTCCCAAACGAATCACACAGGATGCCCAGCTTCTATTAACCCACATCCAGCTTCCCCCCAGTCTGTAATGTCCCTAAGCACATCCCTGAAGCCCTCTCTTTTTCTCACTACAAAGTTTTCCCACCCCTTTGCCTGTCTTTGCGTCTCTGCCAAACCTCACGTGATAGCGGCTGACTCCCTTGCTCTGAAGAGTTCTCATGCGGGTGGTCTTTGTTTATTTCTGCAGGGAATAGGTGGGGGCTCAGCATCCCTGAGGTGCCCCTACAGAGAGGGAGAATCTGGCATCTCTTCCAGGAGCAGCATAGGAGGAAACCCACACGGTTGGTGACTGGGTTGGGATCAGGTCATACCTAGACTCTGGAGAGGTTGGTCATCTTCTCATTTTACAGATGGGTAAACTGAGGCCCAGAGCAGGACTCAGCCACGAATATATAGACTGAGACAATGAGGGTGGTGATAATGATGACGATATGATGCTAAGACTGGATTACAGAGCCTGGCATGTGGCAAGTACCCCGTCCATGCTGCCTGTCACCTGTAGTCCTCATCGAGTGCCTCCTATCTGCTAAGCCGGTGCTGAGAGCTTTTCATGCATTTATATCTCATTTAATCCTCTCTACCCTCCTTTGGAGTAAGATACTGTTCTTTGTGTTTTACAGATGAGGAAATTGAGGTTCGGAGAGGTTGAATAATTGGCTGAGAGGGGACCTAGCTGGAAAAGTGGGGGCTGATGTTCAAACTCAGGTCGGGCTGACTCTAGCGTCCAGAACTTGATCTCCCCTAGTGTGAACAAAGACTCAAACCCAGACCATCCCTTGCACTCTGAGACGTCTTCCCACATCCACCCCCAGCCCGGCCTTACCATGTCGTCCTTGACGGTCAGGTTCAGGACTCCCGCCTGTTGGTACACGAGCCCGGCCGTGTTGAAGAAATAGTCGGAGATGCCCAGATACATCATACGGTCGTGGTCGGTGGGAAAGGCCAGCGCCGGCGGGGCAAAGGGAGGGGGGCTGCGGTGGGCCAGACTGAAAAACTCCCCCTGGGGGTGGAGGCAACAGAGTGAGACCGGCATCCTTCAGGAATTAGAAGTCAGTGTGTCCATTCCAGGAAAAAATAGGCTGAGGAGACCAACCATGCGTTCACAGAGGAGAAAGCGATGGCCAGAAGCCAACAGAAGCCATCCAATGCCTCCTGGGTGCTTGTGTCTAACTGTTCTTCCTGCCAACCCTGTGAGGCAGGTGCTACAGTGTTCGTTTTACAGGAGATGACACTGAGGCACAGAGGGGTGAACTGACTTGCCCCAGGCCCCTTGGGAGGTAAGTGCCAGCCCAGAATTGAACCCGAGCATCCATGGTCTGGCAGCTCCCAACCTTTCCACCTGCTCTGCCACAATCTTGCCAGGAAGCACCGAAATTCTACTAAAAGAACAACAGGTTCTGTTTGTTTGTTTTTAATCTATCAAACTAACAATCATTTTAAAGAAAGAGGTAAACTCTTCTGTGTTGTGGGTGTTTTTTGAATCCACATTATCCAGTTTGGGGTGAGAGTTTCATATGCTGCTGGAGAATATAGGTTCATATGTGTCTGAAGAACAATTTGGCACCATGTTACGAAAGCAAATCATTTATTTAGCTAAAAAAATAATTCTGAGTTATAAAAAAGCACATTGCAGATGGATACATATGGTAGGATACCATTTATGTAAAATTTAAAGACCTATAAAACATATTGTGTAAGAATTATTGACAGACATAGATATGGAGTAAAAGTACAAAAACACAGGCAAGAAGGACACACGACGTCATCAGTGTGATCACCTCAGAGGGGTGGGAGGGGCAGGTTTGGAGAGGGGGTACAGGGGGGCCTGAGCTATTTATTTCTATGATGTTTCATTTTTAAAAAATCAGAGGCAACTATGACAGAATGGTAACATTTCTTAAATGTGGGTGGTGGGTATGTGAGTGTGTCATACTTTCCGTACCCTTGAATCACTTCATCATTGTAAGTGAATAACCATGACACCCACATTGTAGATTACCACGTGACTCTTAAAAATAGTAAGATGGACGTGTGTGCCAACCAGGACTCCTCTCTGAGACATATTGATAGGTGAGAAAAACCAGCGGGAGGAAGAAGAGT
The DNA here is from genome assembly GCF_057876585.1 of Rhinolophus sinicus. Taxonomy (NCBI): domain Eukaryota; kingdom Metazoa; phylum Chordata; class Mammalia; order Chiroptera; family Rhinolophidae; genus Rhinolophus; species Rhinolophus sinicus. The sequence continues at coordinate 17,685,394 of NC_142513.1, forward strand.
GTGGATCCATTCAGGGAAACAGGTCATCAGGAAAATCGAGATGGGTTTTCATGGGCATGTATTCAAATGCTTAGGACCAGCAAACTGGAAGGTTAACACACCCCCTCCCCCCAGGGCTGACAGTCATTACTTCTGGGCAGGAACCTGGGGGGGGGTGTTCTCGAGTGATGGGGGGATGGGGCGGGGAACAGGACCTTTTCATCTCTCATTCTCTGGGGACAGTTTTGTATCCTTGAAGTCCTTTATTCTGCTGTATTACTTAGATTCTTTTTCTTTTTTTCGTTTCTTTTTTTTTGACATTCAGTATTATTTTATATTCGTTTCAGGTGTATAGTAGTTAGATATTTATATAATTTATGAAGTGATCCCCCGATAAATCTAGTACCCACCTGGCACCATCCATAGTTACTGTAATATTATTGACTGTATTTACTTAGATTTTTAAAAAAAGTATACTATTGGTCCAGCAATTCTATTTCTAGGAAATATTCAAGGATGGGCAGGAATCCAGCTACCAGCTCTGCTTGCATTTGTGGGGGAAAATGACAAGAGCCCAAATGTCCTAGGAAGAGGCACTGTCCTTATCACAAGCTGTCTATGGATCGACCCAACAGCCAGTAAAAGGGCTGCAGGAGGACATCCCGGAAAGGTGCTCACAAGATATTGTTCTGTTTTTAAAAAGTTATAAAACAGTATGTCCAACACGACTCATGTAAAAATATGTATGTATTTATGTCTATGACCACATATGTGGTTTTTTCTGTGCATTTGTTTCTGTATCTTTTATGCATGTATAGGTATATTTTCCTGTTTTTTGGACTAGACAATGGCTGGAGGGTTGGAGGGATCTAATTTGTGTGTCAATAGTGCATTCTCCGAGTTGTCATATTTGGGTAATCTCTCTGTCTTTCTTTCTTTTCCATCCTTCCTTCTTCCCTTCATTCCTTCCTTCCTATGTATTTATATCTCTGCTCCTCTATAGTTTCGACACTTTCTTTTTTTACAACACATGTGTTTTAGAACAAACAAGTAAACAATAAACGAACAAGCTAATCACGAATTGGGGAGGGACTGAATGAGGCACACCAAGAGGGAATTCAGGGAGTGAGACTACTCCAACTGGGACAGTCAAGGGAAGGCTGCTGTGGGAGTGACATCTAGCACAGGCCCACCTGGATTGTCAGAAGAGCCAGCAGGTAAAGGAAGGGAAGGGAGGGAGGGCAGTTCAGGCAGAGGGACAGGATAGGACAAAGTCCCTGATGAGGGAACAAGCTTGATGTATTGAAAAGGTGTCTGGTTGGAAGGTGGTGAATGAGGGGGAAGTGGCATGAAATGAAACTTCAGCCAATCCACATTTATTGAGCACTTACTATATGCCAAGCGCAGTTCTAGATGCTGTACACACAGTAAAGAACAAAGCAGTCATAGCCCCTTCTCTTTCATCCTAGTGAAGGAGACAGACTCACGATTCTGTGTGTATGTGTTAGTAATAAGTGCTGCTGAGAAAAAAAAAAAAACCGGGTATGCGGGAAGAAGAGGGAGCTAGCTATTCCAGCAACAATGGGCTGAGAAGACATCTCTAGGGAGAGGATATTTGAGCGGACTTGAAGGAAGGAAGGGAGAGCTTATGTGGATATCTGGGCGAGAGCCTCCTGGGCCGAAGGAGCAGTAAGTGCAAAGGCCCAGGGGAGAGAGTAGGCACAGTGCATTTCAGGAATGGCAGGGAGGCCAGTGTGACTGCAGCAGGGGAAGATGCAGAGAGTGGAGCAGGGATGGTGATGGTTGAGGACAGAGAGGAAAGGGGTGGGGTCATTGTAAGATTTGTTTCAAATGGGGATGGAAGACCCCTGGAGTGAGGGCATATGATTCTCAGAGTAAGTCTCACCTTTAGCTGCCCATCCAGGGTCTCAGCTGTGGCTGTAGGAGGTGCCAACAGCGAATAATCGATTCCAGCCACATCATCTATTTTGGCTGTCACTAGAGGGAAAGAAGATGGACCATGAGCTGGCTCCCCATGGCAGCGTCTTTGGGGCCTGGGATGCAGGGTCAGCATCCCCTAAAGTTGAATCAAGAACTGCAGTGTTATTCCATTCACACCTCCTCCAGGGAGCCCACCCTGAGCTCCCTTTAAAGGAAAATGAACACATACCCCATATTCACAGACACCATCTTCCCCCCAGATGAGGCTAAAACACAGTGTCAAGGAGCAGAGACACCTGGGCTTGAATCGGACTCTATATGACCTTGGACATGTCCTTTTGCTTCTCTGAGCCACTTTTTATCATTTGTAGAATGAGGTAATAGCCGTGGCTCACAGGTGCTGGAGGAGTGAACGAGAAGGTGTGTGCCCAATGCCCTGTACATGGTAGGGGCCCAACAGCCAGAAGGCATCGATATTAGCAGTGATAATATCCCAGGCTGAGCCCAGGTTGGCTCAGGTTCGAACAGCTTCTCTATTTCCCAGTGGTAATCAGTGAGAATTAAATGAATATTGGCTCCTCCTTTAGCTCCTCCTTCCCATGTTAGAGGCTCAAAAATGGCAACTTGTCCCAGATGGCACAGCTGGTGAGTGACAGAGCTAGGACTCAAAACAACATCTTTTTCCCGTCTGATGAGGCCAAACCTTGGACACTGGAACTGCACTGAACATCCCCAGGATTGGCTCTGCCCCGGGAGGGGTTGGGTGGTGCCTGGAGGACGGTAATGCATTGTCGGTGGGCACAGACTTTATGCGTGCCACACCAGATTTCCCAGAGAGGGAGTCCAGGTAGCAGTTTGGGGCACAGGTTCTGGAGGAAGAAAACCTGAATTTGGAGCCTGCTTCTGGTTCTTACTGGCTTTGTGACCTTGGGCAAGTCACAGCTCCTTTCTGTGCCTCCGTTTCTTCGTGGTAAAGTTGGGAGGCCGAGAGGGGATAATTCTGCTGGGTGCATAGCATATGGTAAGCACTCAGCCAGAGCAGTCGTCTCGCACATACTGCAGCTCTTCACAGTTTACCAAGCACTTAGGGATAGAGAGTATTGTCCCCATTTTAAAGATATGGAAACTGAGGCGCAGGGAGTTGAAATGACAAGCCTCAAATTTGAGGCCAGTTATGCGTGTCTGGCCTCAGAAAGCTAAAGGTATTTGGTTGTTTGGCCCCTACAGGGGTAGGGGAATGAGTGGTTATGGGCTGCTTTTCCACCTCCTTCTGTACCCGCCACAGGACCTGGACCATAGGGATCCAACGCCAACTGCCATTTGAAAATAATCTGTTCTACCCATTCCCACCCACATCCAGGCCTGTCTAGAAAATTGCTGACCTCATCATACTTTTTCTATCTACATCCCTCTTCCCCGCTTTATCCTAGCCTCTTCAGTCCTACCCAGCAGTCACCTGGCAGTGTCTGGAAATAAGGTTCCAGCTTGGAGGACACAGAATCGGTCACAGCCTTGCAGATCTAGGGAGAACAAAAGAAGTGATCAGTGAGGGCTGCCCACAGTGGAAAATATGCTTTGGGAATAATGATCTGGACACATTTTGCTTTCCGGGAATGTTTCCTTGAAAATCATGAAACTAATCAAGTTTCCCTTTTCTCTTTGGCTACCAGGAAGCTCGGAGTCCAATATGCAGTTTAGAAATAGTAACTGTATATGACTGGGTGACCTGTGTATCTGCATTTTATTTCCTACTCTAGAGTGGAACTTTCCTAATGGTTATTTATGGTTTCTATTATTTAATGTGGGATTTTTTGTTTGCTTGTTTTATCTGTTTGTTTTTGCTGCCTCAGATCCTTTGCAGGATGAAGTGGAAAAAAAACAAACAGGAGGTTTCAGTGGTCAGCCTTCTCCTATCTGTGCTTCTGGGAGCTAGTGGCAGGCCCTCTCCTCAAGTCTGCATGGGACCTCTCACATGTGCTGAGTATGGCCAGAGAAGCCCTCCCTGCCCCCCACATGACTCACAGGGGAACAAGTACAGGTCTGAGAAGACCTGGGTCACATGGTAATTCTGTCACTAAGAAAGTTACTCCACTTCTTTATAACTCTTTTTTTTTTTAATCTGTAAAATGGAATGTGGCGGGTTATATATTCCATTCCACTTGCTCTTCTGGACTAGGGTCTTGCTCCACCTCATCAAGAGGTGGAGTCTGTGAATTCTCCCCTAGAATCAGGGAGGGTGTAGTGACTTGCTTTTAACAAAAGAACATGGCAGAAGTGACATTGTGTAACTTCAGAGATGAGATCATAAAAGGCTGTGCAGCTTCCACTTTGTCACTTGAAAGGCTGCCTCTCTGGTTGCTCCCTCTGGAAACCTAGTGACAGGCTGTGAGAAGCCCCAGCTCCATGGAGAGGTCACGGGTAGTTGCTCCTGTCAATAGCCCCACCTGAGCTGAGCCTCCAAGTCTTCCCAACCCAGGCACCATGAGCATAAGAGAGGCCCCCTCCAGGTGGTTCCAGCCCTGATCTTTGGGTCTTTCCAGATGAGACCCAGACATCATGGAGCTAAGCTGACCCCACCGTGCCTATTAATTTCCTGATCCACAGAATACATGAGCATTATAAAGTGGTAGTTGCTTTATGTCACTATAGTTGGGGCTATTTCTTTTGAAGCATAGATAGCTGGAAAACAGGATTAAAATCACAGGCTTCCCTTACTTAAAGGCATTGGGGCTGGGGACAGTGGGGTCCCTACCTTCCCTCCAAGTGTCACCCCAAGTCTCTTCACCTCATTAATCCAATTGAGTCTCTCCAGTCCTTGCCTTTCTCGACTGTTGGCATGGTGGATCACTGTCTCCTAGAAATGCTCCTTCCAGAGTCCCAGGACCAAGGACAGTTCCCACTCTCTGACTCTTCCCGGGACACCCTGATGAGCTCCTCTTTGCTCTTGAATATCGGAGCTCCTCCGGGCTTCCTTCTGGGCTTCCCGCTCCTTCCACTTACAAGCTCCCCCAGAGCCATGTTATGCAATCCCATGGCCCCTGCTATGGTCCATGCAGAAGTCACCGCACCCTTGCTCCCAAGTGCCAAGGAATTAAACCTGCCAGTAACAGCCCCAACCAAAGAGGGCTGAGGGTTGGCGGATAAACAACCCAGCTTCCTTACCCCTTTGGGGCAGTTCTGAGGCGTGTGTTCCAGGTTCCGCTGAGACCCATCCACAGGACTGCACCCCAGTTGCCCACAGCAGTCGCACACTCAGTGACGCTCCTGTCCGGGCTTCCTTCCACACCCCTTGCTATGCTGCCTGCACCTGAATCTTTTCCCAGGAAACTACCTGCACCTGAATCTTTGTCTCAGCACCTGCCTGGGGGTGGGGTAGATCCAAGCAAAGTTGCCTCCGCCATATTCCCAACATGTGTCTAACAGGCAGGCCTTGGTGTGCAGCCCAGACTTCTCCCCTGAGCTGCAGCCTGAGGGCCCCGCTACCTCCTGGCCACAGGCCCCCAAGGCCAACCCATCCCAACCAAACCCCTCAGGTTCTCACTCCTCCTCAGGGTTGCATCCCTTTCATTTGCCCAGAGGGCGCCCTCCACACGTTCCTCCCTTTTTCTCTTCTGTCAATCAACTTATTGTATCTGGGGGAGGAAGGGAGGAAGGGGGAGGCAAGGAATGAAGGAGGGAGAAAATTTGGTTTCTTGGAGTGTGTTTTTATCACATACGAATCTGGATGTCCCAAGAGGACTTAGAACGCTGTTCTCTAAGGAGCCTGTACCTCTTCTCCAGGTGGCCCAGGGGCCAGGGCAGCACATCTGGAAGCTGGAGCCAGCTGGACTCCTGAGCTGCCGTCCCCCTGCCACTAGCCTCCAATACTGCTTACCCATGAGCCACCAGATGGCTCCAAATCACAGCAAATCACATCACAGCCTGGAGCCTGGCTTCCTGCTGCTGGCCCCCACTTCCCATGCTCCATCCTACCCGACCGCCCACATGCACACCTGACAGACTGAAGCAGGCTCCTTCTTCTCTCAGATACCCACCCTTCACTCTGGATTCCTTGGGAGTCCACTCCCCGGTTCACACCTCCCCATTTCTGGCCTTTCCTAACATCATAGATGCCCTGTCACCTTGTTCATTCTTTCACCCATCTATCTGTCCATTCATTCGTTCATTCAGGCCAATATTCGTTTCTAAACAACATCTTGCTATGACTAAGAGCTTCGCCTCTGGAAGTGGGGTGGCCTGGGTTTGCATCCTAGCACTATCACTTCCTCTCTCTGTGTCTCAGTTTGTTTATCTGTAGAACAGGGGTTATCATGATACCCTTCTTGTAAGGATTTTGTGTGGATTAAATGTTAGAATCCTTGTAAAGAGTTCTTAGCATAGTGCCAAGCCCACTGTAAGCACTTGACCTATATAGGCCATTCTCTACCTCCTCCTTCTCACTGTCACCACCGTCATCTTCACCATCATCATCTTCACTAGCAACAGCATTATTACTTTTTCGCTTGGGTGCTACTGAGAGGCCACCCTTAAGTTGCTACCAAGAAATACCGTGTTTCCCCGAAAATAAGACCTAGTCGGACAATCAGCTCTAATGCGTCTTTTGGAGCAAAAATTAATGTAAGACCTGGTATTTTATTTTGTTTTATTTTATTTTATTTTTTTATTTTATTTTATTTTATTTTATTTTATTTTATTTTAGCCAGTCTTATATTATAATAAAATAAGAGCGGGTATTATATTATATTATAGTAAAATAAGACTGAGTCTTATATTAATTTTTGCTCCAAAAGACGCTTTAGAGCTGATTGTCTGACTAGGTCTTATTTTCAGGGAAACATGGTAATCTGTTTTAATAGTTGCAAATATTAAATATATCCTAACACTCCACTCATACTATTACTTAATTGCACAGACAGTTGAACCATGGGTCTGCTGGGCTGGTGGATGAGCACGCCGCCTCCATAATCTCAGTAATCCATACAATAGCTTCATGAAGAAGATATCAATGTCCCTATTTCATAGATGGTGAAAATGAGGTTCAGAAAGGTTAAGTAATTTACTCAAGGTTACACAGCTAGTTAAGCCCTAGGACCAGAAATAAAATCCAGAGATTCTGACTCTGAAAGTCATTCTATAATCCACTGTGTTATGCATTTTGACAACCATGCATTGATTTTTAAAAAATTAAAATAAAATTAAAAGCTTTTGACAGAGTGCCTGTCGATAAATGACCTCACTTGGTTGATGTCTACCTACGCACACTGTCGGTGGCTTCGACAGGGAGACACGTCTCCCATCTGGAAGACTGCACAGCCTCCTCAGTCTCCCCAAGACTGCTGCCCCCACTCTTGGCCCCTCCAGCCATTTCACAGCAACCAGAGAAAGTGTTCTAAAACACAGATCTGGCCAGGTCCCCCCTTTGACCAGAACCTTCAATGGCTCCCCACTGCCCTCTGGAGAGAAAGCTCATGCTCACTTAGCTTGTGAGACAGGCTCACAGGATTCCTGGAAGCTGATGGTCTATTAATAGAAAACAAGCCCAATGAATGGCCCTGTTCTCCACTGACAAAGTTGCCGGGAGATTAGGATGTAGGCAGGGTTGGACACTGGCTGGTGCCAGTTCCAGCCTCAGGAAACAGTTTAGCCACACACCAGACTAGCAGCTTCCTCAATTGCACGTTTTCTGGGTGGGGAGCACACTGAAGGGGGTTTGGCATGTGATGGGGCTGGGGAAGGAGGCCTGAGGGCTATGAGAGGCGAGGGTAGGCAGGACTGTTGGGGAGAGAGCAGAGGTGGCCCAAGTGGACGTGGTAGGGGGTTGCTGTGGGGATGCGACCCTTTCTTAATCTCTCACTGGACCCCTCCGAAGAATGGACATGACTGCATTTTAGAGCTGGACTTGTGGTTTCAAAGGGTTGTAAGGACTGCCGGAGAGGTTGGGGTGAGAGCAGGAGCGTCCGGTGATGCGTGAGGTGTATGGACATGGAGTGCCCGTCGGGCTCGGACCGGTGAGGACAACCTGAGCCCCTCCTACCTTGCTGTTCATGGTGTCTCGGAGCGAATTCTCGATTTTTTTGTGGAATAGTTGGATCAGCCACCTGGAAATTGACATGTGGGGACATGCATGAGGCTTCCCAGGGGTCCCTGGGCTGCACTGGGGAGGCTGCCTCATCTGGGAAGCCTTCCTCCCTCCTCCAAATAGGACTAGGCACCCTCATCTCTGGGCTCCAACTGCACACAACCCATTAGACGTCTCGCACCCTGTGTGTGGTTACCTGCGTATGAGGTTGTATCTTCCAAAGGGCACGGCTGGGCCCCTGCCCTGTCTCAGCCTCATTCCTCACTACTCCGCCTCTTCTCTGCACTCCAGCCACACTGCTCTGTCCTATCCTCTTGTGTCCAGTGCTTCCTCCCACTCCAGGGCCTTTGCACACGCTGTTCCCTCTGCTTAAAACACCCATTGTCCCCAATAGCTGCCTAATCAACTCCTACTTATTCTTTTCATCTCAATTCAAATGTCTTTTCACCCAGGAAGAGCTGGTGAGCCCCCAGATTAGGTCAGATCCTCCTGTACGCGGTGTTCGCAGCACTCTGTACCTCTTTTTCTTAGTTCTTACATCCTTTTGAAAATTCCTCATGAGCCCCTCGTTAATGCAATGATTTGATTAATGTTTGTCTTCCCCACTGGGCTGGAAACTTTAAGAGAACAGGGACTGTGTGGCTAAGAATCTGGGGCCATGTAGTTCTGGGCTGCATTCCTTCTCAGCGCTCACTAGGTATGAAAACTCAGGTGATTTCCTGTCCTTTCCATGCCTTGGTTTTCTTGCCTGAAAATGGGCAATGATAACCTCATAGCCATTGTGTGGATTGAATGGGACACGACACAGGCTTGAAATAGTGCTGGGCACACCGTAAGCCTCCAGTTGCTGTTAGCGATTGCTAAATTGTTGTTGGCCACTGCTGTTTCCCGGGCGTGCTGCACAAGCCTGGTACATAGTGGATTCTTAGTCGATACTTATGGGCTGGATGGATGGGTGAACGCTTATACCTTTGTGGTGAGGAGTGTATAACTTAAGTCCACATCCAGTGTTTAGCCCAGAGCCTGGGCAGAGTAAGTGCTCAGTAAAGTCAGCTGAATGCATGTTGAATGAACGAGTGACCCTTTGAGGCAGGGAGAGTATCCACTCCATGTGGGACCCCTGTTCCCTCCCCTATACCCGCGGCCTCTGAATGAGGCCTGGCATGGAGGTGGCGCTTGGGATGTGTTTTCTGAATATGGAGAAGATTAGGACAGTTCTCTGTGATGTCCCGCCTCCCATCCACAGCCCCAGGAGGTCCTACCCCAGGCTGCTGCCTGAGACGTGCACGCTGACGCTGTCAATATGGCTACTGCAGCTGGAGCAGGTGACGGTGGAGTGGCCTGAGGTGGGGTCACAGCTCAGCTTCAGACCAGCCGAAATGGAGATGCCCTCCACTTTCAGGTCAAAGTTGCCACTGATTTTGCTGAAGGGAGACAAAAAGAAGACTTGGAGCAATCACTTTCTTCCCCACTGCCATTTGAACGTTGGTTTTGCTATTATCCCCACTTCAGGTGAGGAGACAGAGTTCAGAGAGGGAGGTAGCTTACCCAAGGTCACACAGCAGCTGAGTGAAAGAGCCAGGATACCAAACTAAAGTTTCAACGCATGTCCTCTTGGCAAAACCCTGCTCTTACTCACTGCCTCAGACTCTATCCATGCTGTGTGGCTTTGGGAGTGTTTCTTAACCTCTCTGAGCTTCAGTTGCCTCACTCGGACCCTGGATCCGAAGTAGGCACCAGCTTTGCCACTAAAAAGCTGGATGCTTGGGGCCAATGACTTTAATTAATGAATACCCTTGTTCATTAAATGGGGTTAATAATGCCTCCCTCAGAGATGAAATGCATTTTGGATAAGACAGTGAACATGAATGTAGTCTGTCAGCTCTTCTATAATGTGATGAAATATCGTGTTTTTTTTTGTTTTGTTTTTTTTTGTGACCAATAAGTGAAATGAGATGCAAAGGAGCCCAAGTGAAGAGTTAAGCAATTCTTGTTGTGGGGACCAGACAGACCCAATGGCCCTTGTAAGGGAAGGCAGATTCACAGTCTAATTCTCATCAACGTGCCTTCTCCATTTTCTCCCTGGATTCCCCACAAAGAAGTCGCTAAAGTGATTGGTCAGTCCATGCCACTGTCATTAGTGGACAGAGTCACTGTGGTGAAAGCCCAATATTTAGATTTAGAGTTGTGGTTTGCATGATTTGCCCCAAGTTTTCACTCCTCTCTGCACCCGTACTCTCGCCCTGGCCTATGTTGGGGGAATGGTGCAGTCCCATGGTCTTGACTTTGGGCGTGGCTACATGACTTGCTTTGGCCAATAGCGTCTGACTAGAAGTGACCGTGGGCCAGTTTTGAGTCTAGGCCTTAAGGGGACCTGCATGTTTCTGGTTGCTTTTTTTGCATCCCTGTTATCACCAGGAACATGCTCTTGCTAGCCCACTGGTCCAGGGAATAGGAGGAGATACAGGTGAAGCGCAGCTGCCTCGGCTGAGCCCAACCTAGACCAGGGAACCCCAACTGACACACAGATATGTAAGTGATAATATATGACTTGCTTTAAGCCACTGAGTTTGGGATGTTTTTTACACAACAATATAGCTAACTGATAAGGGGTAACTTAAAGGTACCAGTTAGTCTTCCATCCTAGGCAGATGGCACCAGCTTAGCCTTGCCAGTGTCCTGCATTGAGATGTAAACAAATGTTCAACTATTAACCAGGGGTTATGTTGAATCTTCTTATGTGAAAAATTCCCTCAGGGGCCGGCCCGGTGGCTCAGGCAGTTAGAGCTCCGTGCTCCTGACTCCAAAGGCTGCCGGTTCGATTCCCACATGGGCCAGTGGGCTCTCAACCACAAGGTTGCCAGTTCAATTCCTCAAGTCCCGCAAGGGATGGTGGGCTCCGCCCCCTGAACTAAGATTGAACACGGCACCTTGAGCTGAGCTGCCTCCCGGATGGCTCAGTTGTTGGTTGGAGCGCGGGCTCTCAACCACAAGGTTGCCAGTTCAATTCCTCGACTCCCGCAAGGGATGGTGGGCAGCGCCCCCTGCAACTAAAATTGAACACGGCACCTTGAGCTGAGCTGCCGCTGAGCTCCTGGATGGCTCAGTTGGTTGGAGCACGTCCTCTCAACCACAAGGTTGCCTGTTCGACTCCTGCAAGGGATGGTGGGTTGTGCCCCCTGCAACTAGCAACGGCAACTGGACCTGGAGCTGAGCTGCGCCTTCCACAACTAAGACTGAAAGAACAACAACTTGAAGCTGAACAGAACCCTCCACAACTAAGATTGAAAGGACAACAACTTGACTTGGAGAAAAGTCCTGGAAGTGCACACTGTTCCCCAAAAAAGTCCTGTTCCCCTTCCCCCAATAAAAATCTTAAAAAAAAAATAAAAATTCCCCCAGGAACCCTGTGAGGACAAGTAGTGATGTGCAAAGTAAAAATTGTGCATTCCAGAGATCTTGGCTCTCATCCCTTTCAGTACCACCAAGAGCTCACCTATACACTCAACAAACCCCAAGCTTGGAAACGTACATGAAATCCTTTCGTGCCTTCCATTTTCCATTGATCTTGATATTGGCATTTGTCACGGAGAGTTCAAGGCCCTCATTGGGTAATAGTTTTATCTGGGAACTGGGAAGCTGGACTCCACGGATAGCCATGCTGCAAAGAAGAAATGTTCAGTTAGCCTCAGTCAATAGCTAAAGTAGACTCACCACACCCCACTCCAGCTCGTCACCTCATCCATTCCAGGGGAACCCAGAAGCTATGAGAGCAGCCTTGGGAATTCTGTGGGCATTGGGCAGAGTGGCTAGGCTTTGAAGTCAGACAAATCTGCATTTGAATCCTGCTCTTCAGTTTACTGTTGTGTGATCCTGGGCATGTCACTTAATCATCCTGAGCCTCAGTTTCCTCATTTGTAAAATGGTACAGTAATCTCTATCTTGCAGGGTCTGTGACTATCAATGAAGATAACAAATCTTATTCCATTGACTATAGGTTCTATAAAGGGGTGGAATGTGTCTGTCTTTTTTTTGCTATTGTAGCAAAGCCTACTGTGTCAGACACATAGTAGGTGCTCAAAAATATTTGTTGAGTGAACAAGTATATAAAATTCTCTATAGGACATTTATGGGTTGTTTGCCCAGCATCCACACCCTCTTCTTGTGGTAATAAAACTGTCATTTAACTTTGGAGGAACGTCCTCCCCACATACATGCCATGTTGTTCCAAAGAAAGTTGATTTCACCTCCACCTTCAGGGGGTGGAGCTTGGGCATAAGCTAATTAGCATATCCTATTCCCCTGGCCACAGTGATTGGTTCAGGAGTATGTACATAACCTAAAATGGACCAATCAGAGTGAATCTTAGGGTTTTTTGCTTCAGTTGCAAGGAGAAGGTGCTCTCTTTCCACAGCACTGGCAGTGCCGAGGAGATGCTGGCAGCCATCTTGCCTCTTGGAGGGGACATCCTTGCTGGGAATTAGACCTCCCAAAGGTAAGTAATACTGAGAAGTGGCAAGAGAGAAACAGGGTTCAATGACATTTGATCTTGTCTCAGGCTGAACCCAAAGCCAGACTACTCTAGGGACATCTCAGTAATGTGAGCTGATAAAATAGGCAGTTTTGGATTAGGTTTTCTGTTCTTGAACCCCCTCCTCCAAATCCTAATTGATATATGGGCCTGGCATAGAGTTTTGGGGTTCATGACATCCCCCAAGGAGTCATGGTGAATGCCTGACAGACAGTTTTCGTGGCTTCCTCCATGCTCAGTTTGGGGGATTGTATCTCCCTGGGATGGTGTAAACACTGCCTTTGGGATCCTACTGTCTCCGAGTTTAGCAGTTGGTGGCTCAGCAATTCAAGAACTTGGTGGCCCCAGAACACTACAAAGTTCTGCATACTGAGGACTCACCTGTAGAAGTTATATGAACCTTTCCCCAAATGCTTGATCTTAAAGCTTCCTGAGAAGGAGGGAATCTCCATCTTCTCCAGCTCTTTCTGCAGCGCGGCCACTCCCTGCTGGCTGGCTGAGGGCAGAGAGTAGGGGTAATGGTCAGAGGCAGAGCCTGGGAGCCTGGGCTGGCAGGTCAGGGCAGGTTCTGGGCCTTTGCCCCTGTCCGTTGCAGGGACAATGGGATTGAAAAGGTCTACAGCTAAGGTTTTCTGTAAAGGGCCAGATAGTAAATATTTTTAGCTCTGTGGGTCATACTGTCTCTGTCACAGCCATTAAGCTCTGCGGTTATTGCCCCAAAGTAGCCATAGACAATATGTAAATGAATGGGTATGGCTGTGTTCCAATAAAACTTTATTTATGAGCACTGAAATTTGAATTTCATATAATTTTCACATACTATAGGATATTATTCTTTTGACTTTTTTTCTATTATTTAAAAATGTAAAAGCCATTCTTAGTTCATGGGCCACACAAAAACATGTAGTGGCCCAGATCTGGCCTGTGGGCTATAGTTTGCCAACCCCTGGTCTAAAATATCACCCCCCAAACACCCAATCATGCATCCTATGGGTATTTATTAAACACGTACTCTGTGCCTAGTTCTGTGCTATGCCCTCACAAATACTGCATCTCTTTGGCTTTTGGACTCTCTCCCCACAGGACTTTTGCACGTACCATTCCTGCTGCCTAGGAAGCCCTTCCCTCCTACTTCACCAGGTCAACTTGTAGTCAGCTCGGTCATCACTTCCTCTGGGAACATTCTCTGACCCAGCAGATGAGAGCAAACCCCCTCGTTACCATGCTGTGGGCACCTCCTCTGGGGAGCCCATTACTGTTTGTACTAATGCATTTATTCATGTGACTTCTTGATTAATGTCTCTCTCCCCCCAAGGTCAGTGGCAATGTCTGTCTTATTTACTAATGTAAATAAACGTCTCCTACACTTACCACAGTGACTGGCACTTAATATTAGAAGGCACTTAATATTTGTTGGATGAATAAATGAGTGAATGCCCTAATGTCAGGAATTCTACCATCCGTTATTACATCGCTAACAGCATCAAAGAACCAATGAGAAGGCAAATGTTACCTGAGAAGGAGTAATTAGTAAACTGAGGGATCCCAGGTTTTGTGTTTTCCAAGAGCCAGTTAGGAAATAATAATAATAATAATAAAACATTTTTCAAGCTCTGACTCTGTGCCAGGCACTGTTCTGGGCTCCGTACATGTATTAAGTTACTGAATTTGAATAACCTAGGAAGTAGGTCCATTACCACCCCCAATTCTCAGGTAAGGAAGCTGAGATTCAGAAAGGTGGCCACACAGCTGACAAGTAATGGAGGCAGATTTGAATCCAGGCCTTCTGGTCCCAGAACCCCTGCCCTGGGATAGGCCTTTCCAGGGGGGTTCAAAAGTAAACAACGCATACATTGTCAGTATGTGGAAGAGAAAGAAAATGTGGGATGGCTGGGATCGATGTGTCAGCAGAGGCCAGGTCTTGAAGGGTCTTGAATGCTATGCTTAGGGGTCTAGACATCTGAAGGCCTGAGGGAACCACTGAATAGGGTAAGTCAGGAGAGGACATGAGCAGATTTGCTGCATTTCAGAAAACCCACTGTGATTGCCACCTGGGATATGCATAGAAAGGGAAAGTGAGTCTGCCGTGACAGAATCAGAAGACTTCTGGGTTTAAAGTCTGAGCCCTAGTCTCTGTTCCCATGAAGCCTTCAGGGCAACCCTGGCACTGTGTTCAGAGCAGGGCCTGAACTCCTTTCTTTTAGCTCATGTGGAGCTTTCTGTTTGCCCCCTCGGGATTCAGAGGTGTCCTGCCTGGGCTGAGGTAGGAATTCAGGGATGATATACCAGGTTCCTCTGATGTCCTGACGCCCCTAGTGGTACACCAGCGGGTAAGGTTCTGCCTTCTCGGTGGGACTTCTCCGGGGCTGGTTATGCCCCACTGTTCTGCCTTTTTGCCACTGGGAGGCAGCATTGAGCAGTTTCACGCTGGGCCGTCAGACTAAGACCACAACTCAAATCCAGGCTGCGGTCTGGCCTACGCAGTACCTTGTCCAAGTTTCAGTTTGCTCATCTGCAAATGTTGCTAGGAACAATACGTCCGACCCAGGGGTGACACGAGAGTGAAACGAGATGGTGTGTGTAAAGCTCCCAGAGCAGTGCCTGGCACAGATCTGAGTGGGTCAGCAGGACTGCTTCCTGGCCCCTCTCCTCTATCGGGGCCTGGAGGAGTGGCCTGGGGGACCCTCTCTGGGACACCCAGATGGGTAGTGTGCACAATATGGCTTCTAAGCCCTGCCTGGAGGAGACCATTAAGAAGGGCCCTCCCCACACTCTTCCTGCACACGCCCCATCCCTCGCCCCCCAACCTTCTCAAAGCCTGAGTTATGCTCATGCTGAAAACTGAGATAGTGATCTCCAGGCAAATGTCAGGGCCGAGAACCAGCTTTGGAAGAAGTAAAAAGCCTGAAAGCTCAAGTTGGGGTTTGGGTAGAGGCAAGGAGGGGACTGTGAAGACCCTCAGAGGCCTCAATAGCAGACTTGGCGTCCTCAGGTCCAGCACCTCAATCTCAGCACTGCCACTTCCCAGACCTGTGATCTAGGGCAACGCACCTCGCCTCAGTTTCTTCCTATGTAACAGGGTGAGAAGGCCTATTTTGACGAGCCGTGAGCAGGCCATACACTGGATTTAAAGGGCTGCACACAGCAGGTGCTCAATAAATGCCCCTCAGGGGTGGGAGAGGAAAGGGAGGAAGGCATCTGATTACCGTAGTCCAGGCCCTTCTGGGTGATCCTGGCCACAATACCGGGGTTGGTGGTCGCTGTCACAGCTGTGCCCAGGGCAGCCAGCACCACCAGGGTTGCCCAGCTCGGCGTGTTGTCAGGGCCCCTCGCCATGTCTTCGTGCTCCAGAGCTGCCAAAGCCTTGAGTCCTTGGCAGGGAACCAGGGACTTATAAATGAGCAGGCTGGGGAAACGCAACTCACTAGAATGTGGAAAGGAGGAAGGAACCTGGGTGGGGGCGGGAGAGGGGGAGGACAGCGGCCTGTGGTTCCCCACAGTGGTTGGGGCCACAGGCCCAGAAGACAACCAAAAGTAGAGCCTCGGAGAGGTGTGTGTGTGTGTGTGTGTGTGTGTGTGTAAGTTGGGGTCTCTGACTCTGGGCATCGTTCCCTTCCCAAAGCACTCCATCCCCCTCTCTGAGTCCCCACCCAAAGCCCTTTATCTAAGGACTTTCTTAAAGCTGGATGGTGTCTGCAGTAGTGTTCATTATATTTTTCTTAATTTTCCTGCTCTACTGAGGTACAACTGACATATATAATAAAGTTACATATATTTAATATATACAATGTGATTTGATATATGTATACATTATGAAATGATTGCCACACAAAGCTAATTAACACATCCAGCATTTCATAGTTATTATTTTTGGTGTGGGGTGAGGACACTTAAGATTTACTCTCTTAGCAAATTCCAAGCCTACAATATAATCTTAACTATCGTCACCATGCTTCACATTAGAACCCCAGAACTTACTCATTTTTTAAACTGAAGTATACAGAGGGTGCCAAAAAAGTATACATATTTTAAGAAAGGAAAGCTATTAAAATTGTAACACTCAATATATACCAATAACAAAAGATGAATATAAGTCACGTTTGACTTCTGCAATTATAAGAGGTGATCAGAGTGGTTACCATCAGCGTCCAGACACTTCTGATTACGGCGAACTACTGCTTGAGCAACACTGACCAAAGTGTCCACTTGTATACATTTTTTGTCACCCCTGGTATATTTTTCTTTCTACTTTTGATTTCCTTGATATTTTCTACAGTAAAACATTTAAGAAAACAGAATCGTTATAATTTTCTTGTCCTGAGAGGCAGTAGTGGTAATAATTAAATGCTTGAATTTTGGAATCCAGTGTCTTCGTGTGATTTTAAATCTTAGCTCTGCTACTCTCTGGCGGTTTGACCTTCCCTTACCTTCAATTTCCTTTTCTGTAAAGTGGGGATAATCAGAGTGCTCTCCCTCCCTGGATGATTGTGAAGTCAGAAAGGGCTTTAAACCATGTAAAGCACAATGCCCCTGCATAATAAGCACACAAATGGTAGCTATTAATGTCACTCTGATGTTAAAAGTAATCCATGCTCATTGACCAAAATTTGAGAAAGAACCAAAAGGATAAAAATTAGGTGCAATTCCAGAGACAACAAACGGAAGTGAGAATTTCTCCCCCAACTCTTTTTTGTTAAGCATAAAGAGAGTGTTTGATTTTCTAACAAATAAAAATGGGATCACCCTGGTCAGCTTTGTAAAGTTCCGTTGTTTCAATAAACAGTATGTAGTGAACGTTCTCCCCCAACACTAAAAATCTTACATTCACAATATTTCATTGCTTCCTCATCCCACAGTTTTCTTCATGAAGCGTTTCTTCTTGTTACCCCTTTTATTGACAGATGTGGGACCTGAGGCTTCCAGAGGGGAAATGTTCCTTCCACAGTCACACAGCTAGCTGCTAGCACAGCTGGGATTCAGATGCCAGACACATCCCCCACTAGCCTGAGTCCTTCAGTGCCTTGGGGGTTGTGGGGTGGGTGACACAGACATTCTGCCTCAACCTCAGCTTTCCAGACGGGCCTCTGTCTGCTCAGCTCCTGCCCCTCCCTCTGCAGCAGCCTCAGGCCCTCGATGGGTGGGAACCCTGCCGGGCAGCCAGCTTGGTCTCCATGGTGATGAGAGGAGGGGTGGGCCTGCAGAGGGGAAGGCCAGCTTCTCTCCTGCTGGGTCCTCATCAGCCCCCTGGCATCCTGTCTCCATGACTCTGAAAGTTTAATGAAGCCCCCTGAGCTTGGAGGACATGAGACCTACTGAGTTTTTTTTTTTTTCTTCTTCGCCTGTTTCTAAAAGGGTCTCGCTTCATGCCCCCATCCACAACAACAAGAATCCTTCTGGTTTGCTTAAGAACGAATACAAGGGCAGCCGGATGGCTCAGTTGGTTAGAGTGTGAGCTCTCAACAACTAGGTTGCCAGTTTAATTCCCGCATAGGATGGTGGGCTGCGCCCCCTGCAACTAAAGATTGAAAAACGGCAACTGGACTTGGAGCTGAGCTGCGCCCTCCATAACTAGATTTAAGGACACTGACTTGGAGCTGATGGGCCCTGGAGGAACACTGTCTCCCCCAATATTCCCCAATAAAATTAAAAAAAAAAAAAAAAGAACGAATATAGTGGAGGATGTGGAGAAAAGGGAACTCTTAAGCACAGTTGGTGGGATTGCAAATTATTGCAGCCACTATAGAAACTATAGAAACTAGAACATTATGACCTAGCAATTTCACTGACCCAGCAGTTTCACTTCTAGGTGTTTATCTGAAGAAATCCAAAACACTAATTTGAAATGATATATGCACCCTATGCTCATTGCAGCATTGTTTACAATAGCCAAGATACGGAAGCAACCTAAATGTCCATCAACAGACATTGGATAAAGGAGATGTGGTACAGTTATGCAATGAAATATTACTCATAAAAGAATGAAATCTTACCATTTGTGACAACATGGATGGACCTGGAAGGTATTATGCTAAGTGGAGTAAGGCAGACAGAGAAGGACAAATACCATATGATCTCATATGTAGAATCTAAAGAACAAAATAAATGAACAAACAAAACAGAAACAGACTCTTAGATGCAGGGAACAAGCTGATGGTTGCCAGATGGGAGAAGGGTTTGAAGGTGGGGTGAAAAAAGTGAAGGGATTAAATACAAATTAGTGGTTACTTAATAGTCATGGGGTTAGAAAGTAAAGCATAGGGAATATAGTCAATAATATGGTAATAACTATAGTGCCAGGTGGGTACTACACTAGTAAACTATATAAATGTCTAACCACTATGCTGTACACCTGAAACTACTATAAAATAATATTGAATGTCAACTGTAATTGAAGAATTTAGAAAGGAGGGGAAAGGTGAAGGGGAATAAGAGGTCCAAATCTCCAGGTATAAAACAAATAAGTCATGGGGATGTAATGTGCAGCCTAGGGAATATAGTCAATAATACTGTGATAGCAGGTACGGTGTCAGATGGCTGCTGAACTTACTATGGTGATATTCTCTAAGTATATAAATGTCAAATTACTATGGTGTACACCTGACACTAATTTAATATTGTATGTTAGCTGTATTTTAATGAAAGTATTTTTTAAAAAAAGAATGAAAACAGTGGCTATCGACAGCATCTACTATATGCCAGACACCTTACACATGTTTTTTCCAAACAAAAACAACCCATGAGGGAGATGAAGAAACTGAGGCACAGAGCGGTTATATGCCTGTCAAGTTCTCACCACCTTTCCTCAGAGAAGACTTCCTCCCCCTACTTGGGGCAGTTGCCAGGAGGACTTGTCACCCTGGGTCCTCACCCCAGCTCTACCCTTCTGGGGCCCCAGAGTCTGTATCTGTATAAGGAAGATGGCTAAGAAACAGACAAAACACAGAGATCAAGGACCTGTCAGAAAATTAGATTTTTGAAAAATTATCTTACACAATTTTGAATACCTGCAGTGCTAACTGCACAGAATTCCTGAGTCCCCTGGGCCTGGACAGATACTGCATTTGTGAGGGTGTCAGACAGGAAAGGCGCATTTAAGAAGAAATTCACAGGGGCGGCAGTTACCTCAGTTGATTAGAGCACTGTGCTCTTAACAACAAGATTGCCAGTTCAATCCCCACATGGGCCACTGTGAGCTGCGTCTTCCGCCACTAGATTGAAACAACTACTTGACTTAGAGCTGATGGGTTCTGGAAAAACACACTTTAAATAAATTAATTAATAAATGAAATTCACATGACTGTGACTTACATTGCGACAAAATCAGAATCTTAAACCCAACTGGCAAGTTTACGAGTAAGCCACCCCCATTGGCTTCCCTTTGATGGCTGACCCCCAGCCAAATCCAGATGAGTCCATCAGTGACCCCCCCACACCTCTTTTTTAGTACTGCTGCTGACCATGGAGGTTACTCCACTGCTTCAGATCTGACTCTCCAATCTGTTTGAGTGACAATGTCTTCAACCCAAGTAACAGAAATCCCAAACCCATATTGGCTTCAACAATAAGCATATTTATTATCTCAGAGAGGAAGTTCAGAGAGGGCAGTTTTGAGGTTCTGGTTAATTCATCAGCTAACAGACATTTACCATATTGCCATCTCTCTGTTCTGCAATCTAAGTGTCTCAGATTTACCCTCACACTGGCTTCTTTCATGGTTGTAAGATGGCTGCCACAGCTCCAGCCATTGCACTAAACAGACTTATTCCAATGTCTCCTCCTCCTTCTCCTCCTCTTCCTCTTCGTTTTTGGTCTTTTTATTATTGTCGTAAAATATTTCAAACATATAGATAAGAATGGACCACAATGAGATATCACCTCACCCCAGTCAGAATGGCTATCATCAACAAGACAAATAGTAACAAGTGTGGGAGAGGCTGTGGAGAAAAAGGAACCCTCATACACTGTTGGTGGGAATGCACACTGGTGCAGCTGCTGTGAAAGGCAGTGGGGAGGTTCCTCGAAAAATTACGAGTAGAATTACCATATGACCCAGCAATCCCTCTCCTGGGTATCTACCCAAAAAATCTGAAAACATTTATACATAAAGACATGTGCTCCAATGTTCATTGCAGCTTTATATATGGTGGCCAAGACATGGAAACAACCAAAATGTCCTTCGATAGATGAATGGATAAAGAACTTGTAGTATATATACACAATGGAATACTGTTTGGTGGTAAGAAAAGATGAAATAGGACCATTTGTGACAGCATGGATGGATCTTGAGATTGTAATGCTAAGTGAAATAGGTCAGGCAGTAAAAGCTGAGATTTCACTGATATGTGGTATATGAACCAAAAACAACAAAAGAACAAGACAAACAATTGAGAAACAAAAACTCATAGACACAGACAATAGTTTAGTGGTTACCAGAGGGTAAGGGGGTAGGGGGGTGGGAGATGAGGGTAAAGGGGGATCAAATATATGGTGATGGAAGGAGAACTCACTCTGGGTGATGAACACACAATGAGATTTACAGATCACAATTGTACGCCTGAAATCTATGTAACTTTACTAACAATTGTCACCCCAATAAATATTAATTTAAAAAATTTTTAAAAATTAAAGAAATTAAAAAAAAAGAATAGACTACTCAGGTTTATAAAATCTTAACATTCTGCTATATTTATTTCTTACAGTTTGTCTTAGTTCTGTGAATTTGAATATATGTATAGCTATGTGTAACCAGGACCACAGTAAGGCTATGGTTCTATCATCCACTCTGACTCTCTCTATTCCAATTCAAACATGGCTTAACTGAGAAGGAAAATATATGATATCTGTAGGAATTCAGAAGTGAGATGGATTAAGAGTTGGTTAATTCAGAGATTGGTTCTGTCCATCTTTCTACTCTGTTGACTATTTCCAAAGGAAATTGCATTGGATTTGATTATTGACTGTTGACTATTTCCAAAAGAAATTGCATTGGATTTGGAACCTGCAGACCTGGGTTTATAGTCCCAGCCAGGCTACCTATTCTGTGTGTGACTCTGGTCTTGACCCTTCTGAAATTTGGGTTCCTTATTAAAGATAGGGAAACCCATCACGGGGGTTGTTCTGAGGATTAAATGAGATTATAGATGTGAATCAATTCGCACGGAGAAGGTGCACAGTAAATAGTCATCATTCAGCCTTCATCACTAGCTGGCTGGAGAGTCCCAGAGCCCGCAGGAAAATATACTAGTGGCCCCACAACTGAGCTGTCTGTCCTCTGGTCTTTGGATCTGGGCTGGGTACATGCAAAAAGAGAGAGGAACGAATGAGCCTGCCATTCAGATGGCACCGTGAGGAGAAGCAGCCAGTCGCAGCCCAGCACGGCAGTTAAGAGGTGGGCTGGGAACTTACAGACCTGGGTGCAAATCCCAACTTGCCACTTAGCTCACTGTATGAGTTTGAACTTAACCTTAGTTTTCTCTTTTGTCCTCAGACTCCATCCTCAGGTGCAGGCCCTTCGTCAGGGCCAGATGCTCAGGTGTGACCATGAGGCCATACCTGTGGTCTGCTGAGGCTCCATACGCCTATCCCTTCCCTTCAGCCCCGGATTCTCCCGCCCTTTCTCTCCTTCACCCACCCAGTCTTGTCTCCTCTGTGTACTCGTATACCGTCGGTCATTTTCGGATTCTGGATTGGGGATCCAAGAGAAGGAGGGGGCTTGTGTTGGGTTCTGAGGGTGCAGGTGGGGAGAGGAGGAGGTCCTCAAGACATGTGGCCTCAAGATGTAGTATCTAAACGGCAATTAGACATTTTGCCCCATGGAGATAACCTCTTGAGATGTTGTCTCCCCTCCCTTGTTCTGCTTAAAAAACGTCTGTGTCCTGAGACTTGAAACTCATACAAGGGCTCCTTTGGGTTCCCTGGTCGTGAGGTGGGGGCAGATCTTTCTCATGGCATTATGATGATGATGACGATGATGATGATTCTTATTATTGCAGTCCCGAATGAGATCACAAGGTATATTTAACAGCGGATAAATGGAAGAAGGGTCAGAACCCAGAGCATAAATTACAGACAATAAGTGATTAGGGCCTGAGGAGGAGAAGCTCGGTCTGACCTCGCGATCCCCACAGGCTTCCAGGAGGAGTGAGAACGGACCTTGGCGCTGGGATTGCCTGGGATTGCAGCCCACTTCCCTGTCTCGGGCTGATGGAAGGAGGGCTGCTTCTGCTACTGAAGGCATTGGCTTTGCACGAACGACAGTTTCTCAGAAGAGCTGAAGGTCGAAGGGAAAGCAAACAGAAAGGAAGTAGCTCCGGGGGGCGTAGAGGGGAGAAAGAGTGTTGCTCTCACTTCTCCTTTCTCTCCGGAAACTGAAGAACTTGGCCTGTGTTTCAGGGTTGGCTGTAGGAGGATCACAGGAACTACAAAGCAACAGGCACTTGCCAAATGTCCAAGGGCCTCCAACTTCCAGAGCTATTTCCCCTCAATCACATTAGGAAATAGGCATGTGTGCTCAGACAGCTTCAGGGGACCAAGGGTCGGTCCCAAAGAGAACTGTTGCTTGTAAAGAGCAAAGTGTTCCCTGCCTAGCCCTGTCTAGTCTGGGGACACAGACAGGCCTGGACTAGAGGAAGTTCAGTGAAGACTGGCCTGGCTTGGAGTCCTGGCTCGCCTCTACATGGCTGTGTGAACTTGGATGGATCTTTGCTCCAGGGTCCTCATCCATAAGAGCTGTTCCATCTTTGGAGGGCTTAAACTGCACCAGAAACCAAGCCAAGCCCTTGACTAACATTCTCTTTTATTTAATCCTCACCCATCCCTGAGAGTTGGTCTCATTGGCTCCATTTCACAGATGAGAAAATTGAGGCTCAGAGAAGTTGAGTACCTTGCCAAAGGTCACACACTGAGACGTGGCATAAGGATGTTGAGGGCTTCAAAATGAGGAAGGTAGCACTCCCTATTGGGTTGTGTGATGGAAGTGAGTATGGAATGCCAGGACTCTTGGAGAAACATGTCCCCTGAGCTGAAGGTGGGGGAAGGGCAGACCAGGTGGAGGGAATAGCTCAAAGGCAGTGGCAGTGAATCCCCAGGGGATGCAGTGTGGAATTGCAAGGGGGAGAGGTAACAGGGGCTGGGCCATGGGGTCATAATAAGGTCTTATTCTTGGAGGCCAGTGACCTTCCTAAGGTTTTCAAGTAGGAAGGTCCTCGCATGATAATCGTTAGGCTCCGCCAAGAGCATGCCTTTTATATGCAAACCACTAGGATCCAGTTTCTCTAACTCTCACACACCAAGCCAGTATTTCCCGTCTCAACCTGTAGGTTGAGAAAAAGAGCCCGTATAAATTTAGCAACCTTTTAAAATGAATTTGTATTGTTCTAACTCCCGGTTTACAGACATTTGAGATGCGGAGAACCAGAGCATGTTTGATGACATTTGATAGTGTTTGGCTAAGGGACCTCTGCATGCCAGAACTTGCCCTGCCAATTCCCTGTCCCCTCAGCCTCTACACCTGGGGAGTTGAACCCAGAGACTATGATGCTCAGAAACAAAGTACTGATTCATGGTCAGCTGGGCCAGTGGCCAGTGGCTGAGGTTGGGCAGGAGCATAGAAGGAGGTCAGCCTGGCCTCTTCCCACTGCCCACCACTTCCCCTGTCAGCCTTCTGGCTGGCTGCACGAGGGAGAAATCCCAGCATGACTGGCTTGGGTGGAGGGAGAGAGAAAGGGGGAGAGTTTGGGCTTAACTTCCTGGTCGCATGGCACAAATTCAAGAACAGAGAAAGGGCACCTACTTGTGTGGCCTGTAGCACAGAGATTCCTGACCACTAGAAAACAGGGGCCAATCCATGTCCTAAAATCCAGCCAATCAGAGTAGCCATTCCAAAATGCCTACCAGACGGGGAAGTGAGCTGGGGACAGGAGAGAAGCAGGTGGGGGTGAGAGTGTTTCTTCCCCCACTTGGGGATGTGTGCTGGCCTCCAGACAATACTCATGATTGCGTGGGTTTGCAGGCCCTTGGAAAGAATTCAGAGCCTTCATCCCCACCCCCACCATGACTGTCCACAGCCCCGAGGCCAGGACTTCCCTGGTGACAGTTGAGCTATTAAAAGATTTTTAGCAGAGATATCACATGAGAAGATGTGCTTTTATTATTATTAGCTGGCATTTATGGAGCACCGGCTCTACACGAGGCACAAGGTTATCTGTGCTTCCCAGTTCATTTTGGTCAAGTTCATTCTGCCTTCAAGGTAGAGGCCTGGAGAACCTGGTATGATTTCATACATCAAACTTTTATCCTTTCCATGATTTCTTTTCTGCGCACATCAGCCTCAGTTGTTTTCTGTTGCTTGCAGTTGGGAACCCTGATTAGTACAATATCCGTCAGTGTCTGTGTGTCTGTGGGATGTACGAGCATGCACGTGTGGCCCTGAGGGACAGAGGTGCCCCCAGTGATAAGAACCACAAAAGGCAGTGTCCTGGGATCTGAGAGTCTGAAGAGGGAGGCTTCTTTTCTGAAAGAAAAAGGCAGACAAGCATTTACAAAATGTTTCCATGTGACACATCTCATTTAATCCTCTCCACCAAGGAAAGGGTTAATATTTGATGTTTGCAGATAAAGACCCCGAGGGTCAGAAAGGTTGCTAGTCTCAAGGATCCTAAGGGATGAGGCTGAGAACAAGTCTAAACTCTGGCCTCTTCCCACTTGCCACTGCCTGTCCCATGGAGCTCACAGAGGTGCCTTGAGGACAAAATGGGTGGGAGACTGGCCAGGTGGGGACCTCAAAAGGGATGGAGCCATATGACATCTATAAGCACCCTCCCGCCCGATAGCTCCAGGGATAGCTCTGTAATCCACATGTGGATGATAGTGTTTCTTACCTGTTTTGTTCCTTGATTTATCCTAAAGACCTAGAACAGCTCCTGGCACGTAGCAGATGCTCAGAAAACACTTGTTGGCTGAAAGAGGACCCTCAAAAGAGATGATAGTGATGGTGGTGAGGGAGGTGGCCGGTTGAAAAGAGGGAAATATTAGGAAGTATTTCTGTAGATTGTGCATATTCCCTTCCGGAAGTTCTAAATCACAAGTGAAGAACTTGAATCATTTAAAAATTATTTTGGGGATGTCAGGACTATTACCCTGTGACTGCCACATGCCCTGAGATGGGACCAGCAGGCTCATACGTCTATCAGCTGGATTTTCACAATAATCCTAAACATTTACTGAGCACTTCAATGGCCAGGCGCCATTCTAAGCTCTTTGTACACGCACGCACGCACATATGCACACACGCTATCCTGACGAGGTATGCGCTGTCCTCATGTTACAGAGGAGGACACAGAGGCACAGAGAGAGTCTAGGGACACACAGTTAATAAGTGATTAATTGGGAGCCCATCCAGTGGAAACCAGAGCCCACCCTCTTGACCTTACTCACATCTACAAGAGCGCAGGCAGTGGGGGAGGGACGAGTTACTGGGGGCCACTGGCTCTGAGATGACCAGGCTGCCTGGTGGCAACTGAAGGGGGTCTCTGCAGCTGAATTCTGCTCCCTTTCTCAGTCTCCTGTCTTGTCTGCTCAGGGAGGAAAATAAACATGGACAGGACGAGGCTCAGGGTTCATCTCGGGGCTGCCGCTTTCCCAGCTGCGGTGTGGCTGCCTCCTCCCAGCCTCCCCAAGCCAGCCCTGGATTCCAGCAGTTCCAAGGAGCCAGGACAAAGTGTGGCCATCGTGGGAAAATTAGCAAACACAGGAGCAAAAGAAAATAAAGACCAGTCTTCACTCAGAGAGACTCGTGGACACCATTTTTGGGGTTTATCTAGCAGTTTGTCTGTCTAGCAATGTGTGCATATTTGTATGTACACAAACAGAAGGAAATCTATTCTGTAGTTGTGTAACATGTATATTCATTTGACAATATCATGGGTGTTTTCAACACCATTAATTAATGTTCTTACAACCTATGTTTCTTGAGCTTTCCCACTGTTGGTTTATTTTAATTTACGAAGATATTATAGGCAGCACCTTGTATGCAGTATTTTTTGTTGAGGTATAATTTGCATACAGTAAAAGTCACCCTTCCTACCGTTTATGTCTGTATTTTGATAAACCCATAGTCAAGTAATCACCACCGTAATCAACATATACAACAGTTCTTTCACCCAAAAGAAGTTCCCTTGTACCCCTTTGTAGTCAATCCCTCCCACTAACCTAGTCCCTGGCAACTTTCAATGCTTCCTTTTCTTATAAATTTGCCTTTTTAAGAATGTCATCTACGAGTGGAATCACACAGTACATAGCCTTTTGAGGCGGACTTCTTTCACAGAATAGTATGTTGAGGTTTATCCATCTATCAACAGTGTTTCTTTTTATTGCTGAGTAATATTCCATTGTATGGATAAACAACAGCTTGTTTATCCATTCACCAGTTGAAAGAATATGAGTTGTTTCCAGTTTTGTTGATTGCATATAGAGCTGCTATAAACATTCACGTACAGGTTTTTGTGCGGACGTAAGTTTTATCTCTGTTGGGTAAATACCTAAGAGTGGGGTTGCTGGATCCTATGATACAGCCTTAAGTATATTCAACATCATTTTAAACAAACTGTGTTTTCTTTATATTTGTCTGATGTCATTATTTAAAAACTCAAACAATACAGATAAACTGCTAGCAGTTTAATATAAATCTTACTTTCTTTGAAATGTATCTATGAACATACCTCTTGATTATATAAATAGGATTATATTATATATGCTCGTATGTATATAGCATACAATCTACTTTTTTCAATATTTCTTTCCATGTCACCACATTAAAATCTATCATATCTTTTTACATTACTACACAATGTTCCTCTATAGGGATGTACAGAAATTTATTTAAACAATCCCCTCTTGTTGGACATACAAGTAGATTGTTTTCTATTTTTTGACGCTTATAAACACTTGAGCTAAGTGTTTCACTTTTAGAGTTTTATTTCTTTAGGACAAATTCCTAGACATGGACTTTCTGGGACAAAGACTTACATGCCACTTTATTTCAGTTTGCTTCTTCCTTAACATATTTTTCTCATGTGTATATGAAAAGCTGATATACAACACAACCTGTGTTGCAAATCCAGAAGGAAAGAATGGTCTTTCCAATAAACAGTGCCAGAATAATTGTCATATGGAAGACAATGAAAATGATTCCTTACCTCATACCCTACATTGAAAAGCCTTTCCAGATGGGTTAAGGATTTAAGCATCAGTGGGAAAACTCATGATTTTAGAATAATATATAGGAGAGGATCTTTATGGAAAGATCCTTACCAAAGCTTCGTAAAATAAGATATAAAAAGTTTAAACCATAAAGGAACTATTTGATCATTTTGACTACATTAAAATGGAGAACTTCCATTCATCAAAAGAACCCATCAAGAAAATGAAAACAAGTCACAATTTGCAAGAAGATATTTGTGACACACATAACGAACCCCAAAGTAGCATCCATAATATATAAAAGTACCTATGAATTAATGAGACCAAAAAAGAACACAATTGAAAATGTGCAAAACCATGAAGAGAAAATTTCATAGAAGAAATGATCCATAAACATGAGAAAAGACACTGCACCTCATTATCAGTCAAAGAAGTACAGACTAAGACCCAATGAGATATCATTACATACCCCTGGAAGGGCAAAAATTTGAAATTCAGAGAGCACCAAAGGATAATGAGGGTCTGGAGGAAGCCGGTGGGCATATAAACTTTGAAAAACAGTTTTCCATTCTCTTCAGTAAAACTGAAGATGCTGCAATGTGATGTGAACACAGATGTATATGAACTTTCACTCAGGTTTACCCCAAGGAAACACATCTGTATGTCAGCTACGTATGCAGGAATAGTCACAGAAGCATTTTTCACAATAGCAAAAAAACTGGAGGGAACCGAAATATCCATTAACAGTAGAAAATCGATACATTGCAATATGCAATTGTACACTGAAATATGCAGACAATGAAATACTACATAGTGGTGAAAGCAAATGAACGCCCGCTGCTGTGTTCACATGGATGAATCTCAAAAGCAGAATGTCTGGGGGGAAATGCAAGTAACAGGAGAATGAATATAGTCACTATGACTCCATTTATATAAAGTCTGAAAAGGTACAAAGCAAAAGAAAACCTTGTGTAGGGATTTATATGTAATGAGTAAAACAATAGAGAAAAACGAGGGAATGGGTTACCTCCAGCACGGGGCAAAAGCATGTTTTTGTTATTTTCTGTATCTTACGGTGTTTTAACATCCTAAAAATCTTGCTGGCCTAGGAGAGAGGGCCCTCCCAAAGCTAGCCAATTTTTAGAGATTCCAGAAGGTTCGGCCAAGAGCATGCCTTTTATATGCAAACCACTAGGATCCAGTTTCTCTAACTCTCACACACCAAGCCAGTATTTCCTCTGCCCTAAATCGTCCCAGGGCGGGCTATCGGAGACCATCTCTCTAGCCCAAAGTCCGCTGGAATTATTGAAACCAGCCAATCCTAAACTGTTTGCTCTGCCCTGCCTTGCCTTTCCCGTGGATTCCCCAATAAAGGCCCCCCTTCAGTGCCCCCTTCTACTCTACTTCGTCTTCTAATCACCCTCCTGTTGTTCCCACTTGGCCCGGAGTGGCGCGGTGCGCCCTCTTCCGTTGGGAAATGTAAGTAACAGATTCTTCTTGCCATGACATTAGGCCCTTTTAGTCACCAGTCTCCTAGTCTCCTCCACAAATTAAAATCTGCGAGTACAACCCTTGAGACCGGGATTTGATCAGCGCGGGCACACAGAAAGCACCAAGGTAATGGTAAAGTTCTATTTCTTAAATGCACTAGTGGGCTCAAGGGCATTTATCACTGTTCTTCAAATTGTCCACAGATGCCTTTGTATCTGTGGAACAAGGCCACAAGGAAAATGAAAGCAATCCATAATCATTTTGTTTACTGTGAACATAACACATCATTGGACCAATGTTTTGGTAAATGTACTGTGGTTATATATGATGTTAAAACTAGGAGAATCTAGGTGAGGGGTGTATTGGAACTCTTCATACTATTTTTGCAATTTTTCTGCAAACCTAAAATTATTATTTTTTTAATGTTTTAAGTACTTCAGAAGCCAAACCATGCAGGGTCTTGGAGGCCACTCTGAAGTGTTTGGATTCTGTTTTCTGAGCAATGGGGCGTCACTGGAGGATTTCCAAAAGGTGGGGCAGCGTCCAATGGATGTGAAGACAAAACATAGCTTCTTAAGAATTTCAAATATTGGCAGAGATGTGGAGGCAAAACTTCCTGTCGACCAGATGGAGATTGCCGTGACCATGGCTATGTGGGCCCTGTGATGGGGGGACAAGTGTTGGGGGGAGGGCCAGAGAGAACACAGCATCTATTGATCAGAGTGGACAGCAGATGGGAGGGAATGTCTCACAGACACGTCATAGGAGGGTCCTGGGGGAGATGGGGAGGAAATGGGAAGGACAGAGGCTTCAGGGGCTGGTGGGGGAGTGAGAAGGAGGTCTGGGAACTGAGTGAGGTCTGGGGAGCCCCACCTCAAGCTTCCTGTGGCCCTCAGCCTTCTCCGTCCTCACGCCGTTCCACCCCCTGCACCTCTACTTTTAGCAGGTCGCCTCCTTCACCTCTTTTCCCCTTTTCCCCAACACCCAGGCATATACACCATATACACCTGCCTCTTCCCTTCCTCCCTTGCTCTCAGCTCCCAGAAGAGTCCTAACCCTCCTCTTCTCTGATTTTTTTTTTTTTTGGAGTCTTCTCAGCTCACAAAATTCTCCATCATAAAATCAGATAAAACTTCCCTTTAATCCCAGGCCTCCTTCCAGCTACCATCTCCCTCCCTTCCTCAGCGAAACCTCCTCAAAGCCTCATTTGTCTCCGTGGTCCAGACTCTCACTTCCTGCCCTCAGGCCACCCTCCCCACTCAGCCGCTGGAAACTTCCACCCCACAGATAAGAGCAAGACCTTGCCCTGGGTCTGCTCATCCCCGTGTCTTGCTGTGTGTCTCTCTCCATAACACCCCTCACCTCCTGAGGTCTTATATACTTATTTGCTTATCATCTGTCATCCTCACTAGATTGTAAAGCAGATGTTATGATTTGCATTTGCATTGTGTCCCGCCCCCCCCAATTCACATGTTGAAGTCCTAACTCCCAGTAGCTCAGAAAGTCACCTTATTTGGACCTAAGGTCTTTAAAGAGGTCATCAAGTTAAAATGAGGTCGTTAGCGTGGACCTTAATCCACTAGGACTTGTGTCCCTTATAAAAAGGGGAAATGTAGACACACATATACACAGGGAAGAGGCTGTGTGAACATGAAAATGGCCTTTCACAAGACAGGGAGAGAAGCCCGGAACAGATCCTTCCCTCATAGCCTTCAGGAGGAGGAAAACCCTCCTGACACCCTGATTTCTGGACTTCCAGTGTCCAGAACTGTGAGAAAATAGATTTCTGTTGTTGAAGCCGCCCACTCGGTGGTATTTTGTTATGGCAGCCTTGGCAGACAAATCCAGCTGATGACAGCAGGAACTTTTTGCTCAGGTCACTGGTTCCAGTGCCAAGAACAATGCCTGGCACACGGTAGGAACTCCATAAAAATGTTTGTTGTGCAAAGGAATGAAAGAACTTCTTTCCAAACTCAGTGAATGCTTTTTTGGTCACCTGGTACTTATTTTTTTTTTTAAATAGATTTATTAGAATAAGGAAACATGTAAAAGATACACAGGGATAAACAGTGGAAAACATATCCTCCCAGAGAAGTTTTATGAAATAGACATCAGATGCTTATGTAGGTGGGTGGCCTTTTGAAGACGCTCTGGTTCTCTTGTGGGATTTTATTCCACTCCTTAAACCCAGGGGTTTCCTGGGGTTCTGTCCTGGGCCTTCTTCCCTTCCTGCTCAACAGTCATGAACCATCTCAAATGACCAGTGGGTCCAGCCTCTCCCTGGCCCTTTATTACGCTGCCAACTCCCTAACTCCGCTTTCCAGCTCAGATCTCTCTAGAGCCCCAAATCGTCATCTCCCTGGACAGGAATGTTCCACAGGACCTTAGGCTCAGGAGTTCAAAGCTAAAGGTATGTGTTTCTCAGTCCTGCTCATCCTGGTCTGCCTCCATCTAACAGATGGCCCCGCCTCCCACCAGTAATCTGATGCCATCCTGGACTCTTTCTCCCCCAACAATAGCAACCAATTGAGAGCCCTGTGCATTTTGCATCCCAGAGAGTTGCTTTAGCGTTTCTTTTCTCCTCCTCATCCCTGCAAGCCCTCCCACCACAGTCCAGACCACCATCTCCCCCACTGCCTGGACCACTGCTGTAACCTCCTCACTGATCTCCACATGGCAGTCAGAAGGACCTGTACAATCTAAATCTGACTATGCTCCCTCCTCTGCTTAAACCTTTTGCTGGCTTCCTACACTTTACAAAAAGAAGAAAAAAGAAAATTCTTGGCATGTCACTTAAGTTCCTCCTTGAATTGGCCCCTGCCAATGTTTCTCTAGCTTCATCTCACTCCTGCCTCAGGACCTTTGCACTTGCTGCTCCCTCTTCCTACAAAGCTCCATCCAGTTTCTTCACCACTCACTCTCTTGTTTCCTTCAGGTCTCCACCAATGGCCATTTGCTCCGACAGGCCTTCCCTGGCTGCCCTTCCTGAAATAAGACTCCCTAGCCACTTCCCCTGCATTATATTTCTCCTCAGCACTTTTCACCTCATATATGTTATGCACTCAATTGATTGTAGTTTGTGTGTTTTTCTCTCCTTCCCACTAGAATGTAGGTCATGAGGGCAGAGACTTTATCTACTTTGTTCACTGTGCCCAAACCCAGTGCTTGAATAGGGACTGGCATACAACAGACATAATCACTCAACAGACATAATTACTAGTGAGTGAGCTTCTCGCTCCTTCCTGTCTCCCATTTTGGCCTCCAGCGTCACTGAACTGCTTTAGGCTGCCCACACACACCATGCTGCTGCTCACCTCCCAGCCTTTGCTCATGCTGATCCACCTCCCTGCAGCGCCCTTCCTCCTTTGCATAGATGTTTCCTACGACTCCTTTAAGTTTCTGCTTGGATTATCATCTCCTCCAGGCAGCCTTCCCTGATACTGTCCTTTGCCTGGGTTAACTACCCTTCCCTGGGCTCCTGCAGAACCTTGGACATCTGACCATTGTGTTTTGAAGAACCTGTTTGCTGTTTTCTTGCTTGCTGATTGTGAGCATCTTGTGAGCAAATCCTCTCTCTGGTAAATCCTTAGCATACAGTCTGGTATAGTCAGTGCTGAGTGAATGTATTTATGAAGGAAGGAAGGAAAGAAGGAAGGAAGGAAAGAAGGAAGGATTCTGCTTTGGTCTAGCCACACAACTTGCTCTGTGACTGAGTAAATCCATGTCCCTCTCTGGACCCCAGTTTTTCTCAGTCTGTATAACCAGGTGTCTCGCTAACCAGCTGTGTTTATTAAAAACACAATTTCTGGTCTTAGCCCTGGGGGTTCTCATCCTGGAGAAGGACACATCTGCATGTAATGCGCCCAACCCCCCCCCCACACACGGGTCATGCTGATGTGGCAACAGCTGGACACCATGGCTTCTGAGGCCGCTTCTCACTCTACAGACCTGAGATTCTGCTTTGACAAGAAACCAGGAGTAGAAGATGGCACTTGATGGCCCCTGGAGGACAGTCCTCGGTGGAGTCCTCCAGTCCCTGGAGGACTCCGGTGGGGGAGCTACAGTCAGGAAGAAGACGATGACCCCTCTCCCCAATCAGGGCTGCAGACTGAAAGGAGAGGAAAAATAGGCACAGCTGCACAGGACAATTTAGCCCTTTCCTCAGGAGCTAAGTTGTTGGCTGGCTGAGAGGGAGAGGCCATAGAATGACCTCGGCCCCCTCCCTGTTGCTGCCTCCACAACACCATCTGTCCAGTGTTTTTACACTGTCTGAGCCTTTTCAACCCAGAAAGAGGCCCAGGGTGACCTTGGGTGGTCCTGCAGTCCTGAAGTGGGACCATGGGGGACAGGTGCTGTCCCCATGAGGAATGAGACGTTTCAACGCTGAGAATCCCAGAGATGTGGGTAAATGAGGATAAACTGCACCCCTTGTTGGGGGTGTGGCTCAGGGAGCCCTGCTTTCTATTTTTTTGCAGCTCTGCCAGTCCAAGGTGATGTGGGGAAATTCCACATCTTACCTTGTCTGTGAAATGGCTGTCTCCACAGTGGCAACTCTGGCAATGCCATAAAGAGGCCTGTTCGGGGCCTGCCATGCCCGACACGCTGGGATTTTCAGGTAGTTGGAGCCCTGGTCAGGACGGTGAGTTCAAATCCTGACTCTGCCATGGACATGCTGGGTAGCGTTGGAGAAGACTGTTGCTTTCTCTGGGCGTTTATACAAGGCAGGTGGGGACAGAATGGGGGGTGTCTAACGGCAGTCTGTAATTCAGTTACCCTATTCTTGCACAGCATGTCAAGGGTACGTGCTATCAACAGACTTGCCACTGTTGAAGTTGCCTTAGTCACCTGGCTGAGGTAGTGTTTGTCAGGTTTCTCTACAATAAAGTTATTCTTTTACCCCTTTCCATACCGTTTTCTTTGGAAGAAGTCACTAAATGCATCCACACTGGGGATTTATGCTCCATCTCCTTGAAGGTAAGGATCTACATACATTATTTGCAATTCTTCTGCATGGGAGATTTGTCTGTTCCCTCCTACTTACTTATTTATTCACTCATTTATTTTTATTGCTATAATACTTTATTTTCTTGCTCACATTGTTCCACCTTTGGTCATTAGGAGATCTTTTGGTTGGATCCTATGTCCCCTTTCCTTCATTGCGGGTTTTGTTCGTTTGTTTTTAACACTTCCTTATTTTCTGGCACTATAAGATGCTCCAGGCTCATCTTGTATATTTTCTACTCCAGCCCTAGAATGAGACATTTCTCAAAAAAGTTCTGTTTTCATTTATTGGAAAAGAATATACAAACCAAGATTTGGGTGCTAGGTATGCTTTTTGCTACTGGGGTGTCATTCTGTGCCCACTCAGTTGATGGCACAAGGGAATATATGTGTATATGCTACCTTCTGTATACACACATATCTATAAATATTTCTACACTAATCTATCTATAAATCTACCTATTTATCTACATCTGTATCTATCTATATTAAGCTAAGCATGAGGTCATACTGTCTCCAGCTCTCATCCATTTACCACATGTAGCCGCTTGCTTGTCTATAACGTGTTACTCCAACAGCGACAAACCTGCACCATTCTTCTTTTGATGAGCAAATGGTCAACACTTTGGCTACCCCTTTAAGTTGACACTTTTCACTTGAACTATTCATTCTTTGAGGGCTTCCTTGCTTTCTAACACAAGATATTTCAGGTTTACCTTGTACTTTCCCTCCCCAATCCTGGAATCAGCCATTTTTCTAAGGGCTTCATTTAGTGGGAAATGATATTTAGGAACCAAGATCTAGGTGTGGCGGGCTAATTGCTATGGGGTGTTGCAGTTCCTGGTGCTCTCAATAGGTGGAGCCAGGGAGTGCGTGTGTGTGTGTGTGTGTGTGTGTGTGTGTGTGTGTGTGTGTGTGTGTGTTAAAGCATGAGCTCATACTGCAATTAAAACTCGTGTCTGCTATTAAAACTCATAGCCATATATCCTTCCTCGGTTCCATACTTTTTTTTTTTTTTTTTTTCACTTTATTGGGGAACAGTGTGTACTTCCAGGACTTTTTTCCAAGTCAAGTTGTTATCCTTTCAGTCTTAGTTGTGGAGGGTGCAGCTCAGTCAGCTCTAGGTCCAGTTGCTGTTGCTAGTTGCAGGGGGAGGAGCCCACCATCCCTTGCGGGACTGGAGGAGTTGAACCGGCAACCTTGTGGTTGAGAGCCCACTGGCCCATGTGGGAATCGAACCGTCAGCCTTAAGCATTAGGAGAACGGAGCTCCAACCACTTGAGCCACCGAGCTGGACCTCGGTTCCATATTTTTAACGTTTTTTCCCATAGTGAGAATCCAGGTTCCCAAATCATCAATATATGTACTCATGTCTTCTACTGTACAACAAACAGATAATTGTTTCAGAATTACACCATCAGTACCTCTGTTAATTTTTCTGTAGTTCTCTTTGTCTTTAGAATATATTCCACCAAAGTTACTCGAATTAATTTTTTTCTTTGTATGGTTATATTAATCTGACATACAGTTAAGCTCATTTTTTTTCTCTCTGTTTTCAAGTTTAGGGTTTAGGTTTTCATCTTTTTATTTAATTTTATTTTTGAAAATGTAAAATGTTTACATAATTAAAAAGTCAAAGACATATAAAAATATATTCAAAGAAATCTCACTCCCATCTCTTCTCCGTTGCATTCCTGCTAACTTCTTATGCGTAACCATTTTCAATTAAGTTTCTCATTTATCCTTCCTGGGTTGCGTTTGCATAATTAAATAAATATGTGTGTAAACAAATAAATGTTTTTAAAAAAATGTTCCTACATGAAAGGCAGCATAGTATATACAGTCCTTTATACTTTGCTTCTATTTTATTTTATTTTTTACTTAAATATATGCTGTAAACCACTCCATATGGCTTCATAGAGGTCTTCCTTCCTGCCTTTATGGCTGCATAACGTTCCCTTGGGTGGTACCATGCATAGCTCATTCACCCAGTTACATACGGATGGGCATTTGGGTCATCCAACATTTTACTCTTATAAATAATGCCTCAATGAATGACTTGATGTGTATATTTTTCATATTTGTGGAATCATATCTTTAGGATAAATCCTAGAAGTAAAAACATCTTGGGTCAGCGAGTACAACATATATCCTTCTGGCAGATATTACCAAATTCCCTTCTATATGGCTTGTTACCCACTGGCGTCCCCACCAACGATGTAAGAGAGTGCCTGTTTGCCCAAAGCTTCCCCAACATATGTCATCAAACTTTTGAACTTTTGCCAACTTGATAGATGAGAAATGGCATTTCAGCATGGTTTGGTTTGCATTAAAACTTCTCATATACATTTCCCCAGAACATGTGATGGGCCATTTCTAACAACCCCAATAGAGAGGATCAGGGGTGATCTCCCCCCACTGGTGGTTGGTGTTTGTGGCTCCCCATCACGCCTAGGGGACAGTGGGGTTTCTGCAGAGAGTCAGTGCCTCACTCCCCCTCTTGGGTTTCTGAATGTCACTGACCCTACCCTGAGCTTCCCACCAGCTGAGGGAGCAACTGCTTCTTCCACACAAAGGAGACTCTGAGTGAGGGGTATGACTTGGCCTCTGAGAAATGCTGAAGTCTTGACCTCCTCCACAGGTCAGAGAGCCAGCTGGGGCTGAGGGACGAGCAAGCCAAGAGCACAGGGTGTGAAAGACTGGGTGGGACTGCTGCTTGAGGAAGCTGGATTTGGAGACACAGGGCACCCCGTCTCTCCAGGCTGACTGACTCAGCCTCTTGCTTACCTCTCAGCCTTAAGGCTCATCAACTGCATCTTCCCCTACCTGGCTGCCTGCCTAAGTGACCTGCCTAAAACTTAGAGGTGACCGTGGCACTCTTGGATTACAAACTTCTTACCGCTCTCCAGGATGATGAACTCAGTTGGGATCTGATCCCCACTCACTTTCTCAATGGAATCTCCCTTCCTACCGAACGCACCCCATATCCATCCATCCATCCATCCATCCATCCATCCATCCATCCACCCACCCATCCATCCATCCATCCATCCATATTAGTTATCTATTGGTTCATAAGAAATTACCTCCAACTCGACATCTGAAATAACAATAAACGTTTATTGTTTCACACCATTTCTGTGGGTCAGGGTTTTAAAAGCAGCTCAGCTGAATGGTTCTAGTTCAGGGTGTCTCGTGAGTTTGCAGTCAAGCTGTCAGCTGGGTCTGCAGCCATCAGAAGGCTAGACTGGGCTAGAAGGCCCACTTCCAAGGTGGCTTACTCACATGGCTGGAAGTTGGTACGGCTCATGTCAGGAGACCTCAGTGCCTCAACACATGTGTGTTTCCATGGTTACTTGAATGTCCTAAGAACATGGTGGCTGGCTTCTCCTACAGCAAGTGATACAAGAGACAGCAAGGTATCTTTTATGACCTAGTCCAGGGTTGTCCAAACGGCGGCCTGCGGGCTGACTGCGGCCCATGATCCATTGTTAATTGGCCCGCAGCAAATTCCAAAAATATATTCAGTTTACTTAAATAAACCAGGTGAGGCAATACGTACTTCACCTCGAGTGAGTGGCCCGGCTGTTTGTGTATTTTACCACATATGGCCCTTGGTGAAAAACATTGAAAAAAGTTTGGACACCCCTAACCTAATCTCAAAAGTCACACACCATCACTTTCTCCATATTTAAAGAGGAGTCTCTAAATCCAGCCCACACTGAAGACGGCGCCACCTTGGGAAGAGAGGAGTGTTATGAAATTTGTGGGCATGTTTTAAAATCATCACACTATCCGTCTAACCTAGCCAATGAACATTTATTGAACACCTGCTCTGTGCCCAGCCTTGTGGAGCAGCTCGTAGTACAGAACCTTGAAGAACATACCATCTAGATTGGGGGGTGAAAACTCAAAGGCCCACGAGGTCCAGGAAGTAGCTTGAATGAGTAAAGGGAACCAGGTGGGGCTCCAGTGAGCTGCTACCATGGGCCTGGATGAAGGGAGAGGCTGCTGCCCTGCTCCACAAGTTGGTGGGATGTGTCCCTATTGGTAGATGTTGACAACTAATTCAGTTTTTTTTTTAAAATGCTGTTTGCCTCAGTTGGCCTGTATATCACCAGTTTGCAAACTCTGATGCAATCACTGAATTTCTTAATATTCTCCCCAAACATTCATTCAGTCAGCAAACGTCTATAGGCATGGGGCCTCTTTCGCATATTTCAGGAATGACTCTCAATCTCCGCCTGCACACACTGTTTCATGCTTTTTTTATCGTTCTCTCTTCAGTGAGCTTCTAGTCTTCCTTCACAAGCCACGTGCCATTAGCCCTTCCTCAGGGTAACCTCCTCTGAAGCCACCTCTGGGGGCTGTTACCAATTCCCTTTCCTATACTCCTACCATATTTTTGTCCACAGCTCCATGATTTCACTTCCCTGCCTCCCTCACCAGAAGGTGAGCTCCTGAAGGATCAATGAAAAGACCACGTGCTACTGAGCAGAGGCGGACCAATCACCCTAGGGCACTGGGCAGGGCTTCCCCGAGGATATGGTCCTGGGAGAATGACTAGGACTGGAAGAAAGCAGATCCCCTGGCAGGGGGAAGAGGGGGAGCAAAATCACAGAGGCAGGAGAGCAGGAGAGCGTGGATGGTGCCTGAGGCTGGCAGAGTCCCAGCTCCTTCCTCCTTAGACCTCCCCCCAGCTGGCAGGGCTCTCAGCCACCTCCCTAGATGGTGAGGGGCGAGGTCTGAGGAGCTCCAAGTGGCAGAGGAAGAGTCGGCTGGAGCAAGAAACCCAAGTCCTGCATGAGTCATCGATGGAGTCTGTCCCACAATAACAAGAAAGGGCTGGACTGGGAGGAAAGAGAAACCCCACGGGTGCAGGGCCCAGAGTGGTGGGGACTAAGGCGTGGGTTGGGGGGAACAGGATGGCCCTTAGCACCCCCTGCCTTGGGGCATCTAGCCCCAAGTCCTCTTGGGGCCTTGGCTTGGGTTTACTGTCCTTGGAGCTAGACCCTTCTCCAGCCCTCCATGGCAGCTCCCTTGCTGGTGGGTCTCCTTTCAGCCCCCTGCCCCCCTTCTGCTCTTTCCTCCACCCAGCAGCTAGAGGAATCTTTTGAAAGAAACACATCTGATCACATTACTCCCTCTTTAATTCCCTCCATGGCTTTTCAGGGCTCCTAGGAGAAAATTCAAACTCTCTGTGATCTGCAGAGCCTTGCCACCTTTCCCACATCTTCCTGTGTCCCCTGTATGTCTCACTCTGCCTCTTTTGTGCCTCCAACCTGCTCTCCTGCCACAGAGCTTTTGCGCGTGCTGTTCCCTCTGACTTCAATGCTCTTCCCTGACTTCTTTCACTAGTTAATTCTTCCTCTCTTCAGATCTCAGTTTAAGCCTACTACATTTTGAGCCACACGAGAGCAGGGGCTGTCTGTCTCGCTCCCCAGCGCCCAGCACACTATCCCTGGCATACAGTGGGTGATCAATAAATGTACCTCATGACCTCTGTTCTTTGCAGGACACGACAAATGCTGGTGGTTATTGACTCACAGCCAAGAGGGGAGGGACAAAGCAGAGGTACTTGTTCCAGGGTACAGCTGAGAATGCTGAGGTTCAGAGAATTCAGACAAACTCCCATGACCCTCCAGGGAGTTAGTGGGCAGGCAGGGACTTGAACTCAGGGTCCCTATATATACATCATGGGCTCTGCTACCATGAAGCAATTTTAGGAGCAGACCAAGTATAACAGGTAGTTATCTTAGTTGGGCAGTGTGACACTGTAGGAGTCACCCCTCTCTGGGTGGAGGTCCCTGCTGTAAATTAGGACAGTTGAAAAGGAAAATTTTAAGTCTCAGGGTCTTCCACAGGCTTTGTTCCTGTGGGTTGTTTCCATTTCTGTCCCTGCCATCAGATTGTGGGCATCCTAAGAGAGAGTGGGACAGTCTCTGAGGTACCTGTGTGTCCACAGGCCTCCTTCCTTCCCATCTCCAGACATGGTATCGGGAAGCTCATTTAAACATCCCATTTCCCCTGTAAGAAGAGAAGCTCCTTAAGGGATTAAACCATGTCTTTTCATCTTTTTTTTCTTCCCAGCGTTTATGAAGTGGGCAATAACCATGAAAGCTTGTGCTGACTTAACCTGTGTTTCCATCTCCCTCTTTCTGGCTTCTTTGACGAACTTCTCCCCACTCCATGCGGTCCTGGTAGCGCTGCTACCGTGTGCTCCCAGCCGGGGTGGGCTTTAGAATCTATTTTGGCCAATCAGACGGAGCTGCCTGGGCTCTGCGTTGAGGAAGATTCTGAGGCTGCTTCTAGGTTCAGCATGAAGTTCCATGATTGATGAATGACGTCTACTATGGGTAGGAGAGGGGTGAGTGCACACACGTGTGCCAAGTGTGTGCTATCCTTGTAGTAGGAACAGATAAATGTGTATTGAATGAATGAATTCTGAATTCCATGACATTCTGTTTAAATTAGGTGACACCCTTTCTCCAAGAGAAACCATCCCCTGCTGAGATGTCCTGACACCTGGCCCTGGGCATCTCCAAAACATACATAGAGCCACTATTTGCTGGGAACGTATGCTATGCCCTTTCAACGTATCACCTCAGTGGCTTCTCACAAAAGTCTCATATGGAGAGGATTATAATATCCATTTTATACTGAGGAAATTGTGGCCCAAAGAGGGGAGGGATGTACTCAAAACTACACAGTGAGTCAGGAGCAGAGTCCATTTCCACATCGCTTCCCCATTTCCTCCACTCCGCCATGTTGTGTAAGACCAGTGATGGGTTTTGTTATTTTTCCAAATCTAGTGTGGCAATTGGAGCATGATTCAGTTATTCATTTACCAA
This sequence comes from Rhinolophus sinicus, assembly GCF_057876585.1. NCBI lineage: Eukaryota > Metazoa > Chordata > Mammalia > Chiroptera > Rhinolophidae > Rhinolophus > Rhinolophus sinicus. The sequence continues at coordinate 17,726,465 of NC_142513.1, forward strand.
AGAGAGGAAATGAACACTTGAACAATCCTTGGAAAATCCTCTGGAAAGTCCCTGAGAGGTGAACCCAGCCCAATCCAATAGTTAAGCCTGTGTATTTGGAGGCGATTTCACAGCCATTGGCCCCTAACATAAACACCACCATTTTATGTGTTATATGCTAATCCTGCTGCATAGGAGGCACAGTGTGAAGCACTTACATTCATTAACTTATTTAATTCCCACTCTCTCTGTCTTACAAAGGATGAATCTGGAGCTCTGAAAGGTGAACTTCCTTGAGGCCACACTCAGTACGGGGCCAAACCATAGGACGGTGTATGTGCATATTTTGGGGTGCATGTGGAGTTGTACTGGGTCAGTAGGGAGTAGTTTTGGAAGAACATGCGTGGGAATAAATGATACCAAGAGGCCCGAGGTGTGGACTGTAATTGAGCACTTGTTGTTTATAAGCCATTTCAGATCCATTCTCACCATTCTTATGCAATCTAATTTCCTTTTGGGTGACCAGCTAGTCCTATATGTTCAGTGTTAGGGGACCTTGGGCATGTGACCCAATTAGAATCTCTCCTTTAAGTCTTTGAATCTAGCAAGGAGTGACATAAGGCTTGATATTCATTCATGTAGCACAGGAAGGGGGGTTAATAACATAATTTCTGGAAACGGATAGCCTTATCCAATTCTGGGCTGTACAGTATACTAGCTATCTTACATTGGGCAAGTTGCATAGCCTCTCTGTGCTTCGGTTTTTTTGTTTGTTTGTTTTTTCCATCTGTGAAAAGGAGGACAATAATAGAAGCTACCTCATAACTATTACACACTTGGAGAAGTAGCAGAAATGTAGAAAATTCTACTTTGGTGTGTGTGTCTGTCTTAATGTGATTCCATCAGTCTTCATGGGCTCTCAATCCATTCCTGCCAATGAGAGCCTTGGAGCATCTCACTTATTCCCGTGTTTTGCAGAGGACAGGCTCCCAGCCTTCTCATTGATTTTGTGTGCACCTGCTTAAAATTTCTCTGCTTAACTCAGAGTCAATCTCTGTTGCCTGCAACCCCAGAACGCTAGCTGTCATGCCAGTTCTGTTTCACTGCAAAGCTGGGATTCTAGAAACTCCAAGCTCTGATCCCCTAACTCCTAGTGGAATTCTGCACCTGACATCAGCAAGTCTGTTCTCTCCCAAACTCATGTCTGAAGTAGTGATACCAAAACCATCCAGAGTGACTCCCAAAGGCTGGAGAAAGTTTAGCTGATTGCTTAGTAAATACCACTGAGGGATCCTCTGAGCTATGTGGCATTGTGAAACTATTGGAGATTACTAGTCCTAAATTAACAATGAGCAAATGGAAGTCCAAAGATGTAAAAGGACTTGTTAAAAAAAAAAGTGACATAGTATGATGGACTGGCTCCTAGCTCAGGTTCTTTCTGCTAAAACATTGATTAACCTGTGTGGGGTGGGTGATGGGCTGTGAATAAGGCTTGGGCTTTGAACATAAACCCTTACTATTGCACTTGTTCTTTTTCAGTTCTTTGCTTTCTTCAAATTTCTTTAAGCTTAGTACTACCTCAGGGCCTTTGCACATGCTATTCCTTCTGCCTAGAACTCTGTTTCTCCCCTGAGCCCCTCCCCCACTCTTCATCTAATTCTTTCCCCTCTTTCAAATTTAGGCTTCTCTGTCCCTCCCAAGAGCATGAACTCTAAGGTTATCCCCTTACAGTTCCCATGGGCAACATTTTTCTGTTTCCTTAGCAGTTAACACACTCAGTTATTATTATTATTTTTTTGGATTATCGTTTTCTTGTCTATCTTACCCCACTAGATTGTACTTTCCCTGAGGGTAGAGACCCTGACTTGTTCTGGCTCGGTGCTTGGCACAATGTTCGATAAATAAATGGATGAATCCCAGAGTCATCCAATCAGAAATCATCTAGTTTCTAGTCTCTCTCCAAAGTTGAGGAAAAATGGCTTGGCCAAGGTCACAAAGCTAGTCATTTTCTGGGAGATACAAGACACTTCATGCTACAAAATCTGAGTCAGGTATCATCGTCATCACCACCACATCATCACCAGCCCCATTTTACAGATGAAGAAACTGAGGCTTACAACAGTTCATGACTGGCCCAAATCTCCTAACTGGGAAGTGGACGAGGAGAAGACTCGAAGCCAGGCCTGATTCCGAAGTCTGTAGGCTCTGCCTTGCTCTGCCAGTCTATAAATGGGGGCCGTCGAAGTGGGTGGCGCTGTGAGATGGAGACTGCAGCACGGGGGGAAAAGGAGGGGCGGTAGGACAAGGCGGCGGGCCGGCTCGAGCTCCTCTTGGCAGCCTGCGCGGCCTGGAGCCCGGAGAGGGGCGCCTGGTTCTCATCACGCGCGGGGCGGGCGGGGCGGAGGCGAGGCGCCGGCACAAAGGGCCGCCGTCGAGCTGCCTAGTCCCACGCAGGGAGCCGCGCTGGGACCCGGGCAGGGACCTCGGGCAGCCCCGCCCTGCTCTGCCCCGCCCCTGCGGCGGCCCCTAGTTGGTGGCCCGGCAGCGCCGTCCGCGTCTCTCCCTAGTCTCCTGTCTCTCGTAGTCTCCAGCCTCAGTTTCGCCCGTCTCTCGGGCACCTCCTCTTCCTGTCTCTCCCGCCTCCTCTCGGAGATGAAGCCGTGGTCGGCGCCCCGGGCTAACCTGCTCCAGTGCTAGGCAGGCGCCTGGGGACTGCACCGGACAGACTCATCCGCGGAACGACTGACCAGGCGCCCAGGAGAGGAGCAGCCGCTGCAGCTTGTAGCCCATCACCATGGTAACGCCTGCCAAGGCCTGGACCACCTCCCTCTATCTTCTTTTGGTGGGGCCCTCGAGGGGGTGTCCAGTGCAGACCCCGATCTGTTATGTAGAGACGACCCTCAGTACCAGGGGTCTGTACTTAACTGCCCCTCACCATCAGGGTTGGGGTGTTGGGGAGGTGCAGGAGCCCACCCCTGGCGATGAACCTCTCTGCGTTCTCGGCCTCCCTTTCTCTATGTGTAAAGAGAATGTTGTAAGACCAGAAGACTTGTAAACTTTGATATTGTCTCATCGCACGGCTCTGGAATCCTGGCTCTTGGGCCTTGGACCAAACTTGGGGAGGTACTGCATTTCAGACTTGGGCCTGAGCGTCAGATGTGCCCACTGTCCCTGTAGGGGATTTGGATGGAGATGGGGGTTAAAGACCCCTCCCAGCCTAGTCAGACCCTGCAGGGCAAGGAGGGTTAGGGTGCAGAGAGGAGAGGAGAAAGTTGCTCACCAAAACTTGGGATGGTTTTGCTGTTTTAGACACAGGACAGAAAGTCAGATATGCACATTGTCGTGATTTGAGGTGCTCCCATGGGAACTGGGTGGGTGGTAAGCTTGTGGGGGGGGAGTGGGAGGGCAATACCCCCCATACTGTGACTTCCTGGGCTGGCACCTCAAGATTGAGACGAAGCATGCGTGTGTGTGCGTGTGTGTGTGTGTGTGTGTGTGTGTGTGTGTGTTTGAACAGAGAATGAAAGAAAAGTCTGTTTTCAGAGAATCCCGGCCCAGCTCCAGAAAGGTCCAGGAGCCTTGGGCAGATTCACACCAATCCACAGGAGTGGTGGGGATTTGGAAAAGGGCTGTAAAGACAGGCCAGGGCTTTAATCCCTTGACTGTGACGGACTGTGCTGCATTTGTGTGAGTTTTCACTATGCGCACATCCACATGCAGAAGAATTCTATATAGAGACGTGTTTACACACACACGCAGAGCACACCACAGCATGCTCCTGCTGACTCACACTGCTGAACACACATGCCCTCTCACACAATGCAAGCTTTGTCCACCTGTTCTCCCATACTGCTAAAATATGGGCACACACCTGCGTACACACCAGACATATTGCAAACGCAGGCTCCTAAATTCATACACCAGCAGGGCAGGTGTACACACGCATTGCTCTTGGAGCTGTTTGGTAATAATCATCAGAAGCTAATGTTATTCACCTCTCACCACAGGCAAGGCCCTGTACGAGGCAATTTACATGCGGGAGCTCTTGTAACTCACACCACCTCTAAGAGTAAACCTGCCCGAATCTCCACGCACAGATGGAGACCTGAGGATTGGGACCTTAAGTGGCTGCCCAAGGTTACCCTATCAGGAAGTCGGAGTTAGGGCAGTGTGAATTCTGAACCTGTGCTCAGCGGTCACCCCAGAACCACCCCAGAGGCAGCGGGACCAAATGGTGGTCACTAAACCTTGCCTAGTTTTGAACCTAACTCAGTTGTTAGTTTTAGAATCCAGAAACTGTTTTGTGGAACCCCAGGCCTAAGATCAAGGGTCAGGCACTGGGTGGTCCTCTCAAAGGATGAGCAACTCTTTCCTGAATGGGAATGATGGACAGAATTCCTTCCCACCGTTGTCTTTAACTATTAAAGGTTGTCACTTGCCCACCTCTTTGGCCTCCTCACCTTTGGACTCCAGATGCTCTGACCTTGGAGCCTCTTATGTTTCATACTCCCTCCTGCGAAAGGGCCTTTGCACGTGTTGTCCTGTTGGGTGGAACCCTTTCCCTAATGAATCCTGTACATCTCTACCCAAATGTCACCTCCTCAGGAAAGCCTTTCCTGATTTCCCCCACTCTCTAGCATGCCGTATATCTCTCCTTCATAACACCCATCACAGTTATAATTTTCGTGGGATGATTTAATTAATGGCTATCTAGCATTCTGAGGCAGCCCAGTGTCAGAACATCTTATAACAAAGGGTTTTAGGGTTTATCCAATCCCACGTTGCCAAAATTTTTGTATCATCATAACAATTTTTGCATATCCACGTAGTCCTGGATAAAGTATTATAAGGAAACAATAAAACCACTAGTTATTATTTGCTTAATATTTTTCTTTAAATCAACTTACTTTATAAATTTAAACATATATTTAAATAGGAAATTTTATATCATGGCCATGGAAAGTCATCCATTGTCAGAAACGGATAGTAACTATAAAAACATGTACAGCAAAAGCAAATCCGTGTTAGAAAATTCTGGCTGGATGAGGTTGGCTGTGGATGATTCAAGCCCAAGGACTGCTTTCTTTTTGTTAAAAGGAATAATGACTAAGTGTTGAGAGGTATTTAAGCTATACTGAGCTGAGACTTTCTCTTTGGTGTCATCAAGAGGGCCAGAAGAGAATTGGAGTAACTTTCTTACTGTGATTTGATGTCGAGTTCATGTTCTCCCCAAATCGTCTTGTGGATCCCATCCCATGCTTTGAGAAAAACTAGCTGAGTCCAATCCAATTCATTCAACATTGCCAAAGTATTGACTTCATGGTGGCCCCCACAGAGCACCCACTGTGTGCTAGGTCCCACAGAGCACCCACTGTGTGCTAGGCCTTGTGTAAGGAGCTGGGGGAGAGATGTGGAAGCCCTGGTTCCTGCCTTGGGGGCTTGCAGTCCATGGGGAAGGCGGGCCCACTCACTGAAGATTCTGGGCTGTGTGACGGACGGTGGGTATCCCACCCTTTGCTTGAAAGCACATGTGCAATGAGAAGAGAAGAGATACAGATGGAACAGAGCTCTGAAGCATGGGAGGGAGTTTGCCCAGTCCAGGGAGGGATGCACTGCTTCCCAAAGTGAGGTACCTACCATGAGTCCTTGGAGGGCAGACTTCCGATGGCACTTAGATGAATATTTTTTTATTTTTAGCTTCTCATCTTAATGAGTATTAGGAAGTGATTTTAACACCACAAGCACATGATAATAAATACAAATAAATGTATTCAAGTTGAAAATGAATTGACAAAGAGATGAATATGAAGTAAATAATAAACAATATTAACTAAACAATAAATGAGGACATGTGAACAGCAAGAAAAACTCATGAATGCAGCATGTGGGTGATTGCAGAGCTCTGGCTAGAGTGTAAAGTGTGTTGGAAAAAGTAGGAAAGGTATGCTGAGGGTAGACTGATGGGCCACCAATGCCAGGCCGAGTTGCTAAGGCAACAGGGAGCCACTCGAGGTTGTTGAGCAGTAGAGGGTCACAAAGGCCACTGCAGTGGCCAAAGGGAGGCCTGGCCTGGTGGCAGAGAGCCTGGAGAAGAGGCAAAAGAGTTGGTAGTTACATGCATAGGTTCATATCCCATGCATGTAACTAGAGGTGGAGACTTGGGCTCAGTTTCTTACTGGAGGTGGAGACTTGGGCTCAGTTTCTTAACCTGTAAAATGGGAATAAAAATACCCATCCGCTAGACTTGTTGGGAAGATGAAATAAAATAATACATGCAAGGTACTTAGCACTAATACAGAAACGTTGCTCAGAAAGAAGAAACTCTAGTTATAATCGTTAACATCATGTGGCTTGGGAGGAAGATGGTGAGCCTCAGGGCAGGGCAAAGGGGACAGGAGAACAAAAACAAACAAACAAAGGCTCAGAGAGGTAGGTGAAGAGACCTGCTGAAGATCACACAGATGATACATGACAGAGCTGGACTGGACATGGGTCTTCTGACACCCACTTGCTTCTCAGTTCACTGCAACTGGGCTGTTTTTCCAGTTTCTGAAAGTTTTTTTTTTTTTTTTTTTTTTTTTTTTAATAAGGAGCCAGTTCTCACTCATACCTCCACCCACACAAAAATAAAAACGATTTAAAGCAGGAGAAGTTTTAGTTGGATGAGAGCGAGAACTTCCTGGCAGCCAGAGCCCCAGAATGCTCGTTTGAGAATCTCCAGCCTAGAGAAGTTCAAGAGGAGTGTCCCAGGTGGTTGAAACTGGTGGTCACCACCTGACACCCCCTGAGTTGTATCTGGCTCACAGATATGTTTGTTTTGGCCACAACCAACAGTAACAATTGGGAGGTTTTACTCAGGGATCAGTAGATCAAGCGTTACTGGGCTAGGGCAACACTCGGCTAAAGCTGATGAGATGAGGTGTGTGCCTCAGGCTCCACTACTCCCTTTTGTTTCCTGACAGTGAGGGTGACTGTCAGGGGCCACTCACCAAGGGGCTAGAGGGGTTGTCTTCTCACACTCAGTGCACTCCATCTTCCATGTCACCTGTCAGGCCCCTGTAGGCATTTGCATTTGCAGCTGCTGGTTTAGACTCTCCCTGGGCCTGAGTAGAGAGATGGACGGGACAGATCGTTTTAAACTTTCTCACCAACTGAGGAGTAACTGATCCCATGTAGAAACCACATCTTAATTCTGAAACTTCCTGGACCTGATTATACCTTGAATTCTAGAATGGCCCAGCTGGAAGGGCCACTGGAGATAGATAAGTCCAATGTACCCATTTTATATGTGGGCAAACTGAGGCCAAGGTCACCTAGTGAGTCAAAGGTGGAATCCCACCTTCTCGAAGCATTCCTGCCACAGAGGAGAGCAGGTGTTGAAGGCAGCCCTAGGGCACTGCCGACTGCGACTTTTTTCAACGCTCTGTCTTCCCAAGCTAGGAGGTGCTGATGCTGAGTGATTCTAAGATCTTTGCCTGGTGGAGCAAATGAGTAAATCTGAACCTTTAAGAAAAGTTCAGCTGACATCTCAGGAAGCCCGACTAACAACATCTGGTGAGACCATTTAAAAAGAGAACCAGCCTTAAAAATATATACAACCGCACTTTTATTCCCCCCCCCCCCCCGATGATAAAAGCTCTACAAGTTGGTTACAGAACGTTTGGAAAATCCAGCAAACTATGAAGAAAATGAAAACGGTGCCTTACAAGGCCCTGCCCGTCACAGCCCTCAGGGGGAGCCAGTTAACACTCTTTGATGGCTTCTTGGCTTACACACGGTTTTTCACAGTGGAGATCAGACCGCATGGGAAGTTTTCTTTTTAAAAAATTCCAATAATCAGAAGAGTAGTTTGTTACTTTTGGGGTGGGAGTGGGGGTGATGGAAATCCCGGATATTGATCTGGGTAGTGATTATAAGGGTACGTACATAGGTAAACATGTATCCACCTGTGCCCTTCATGTTTGTTTATTTTACTATATAAAGAGAATACTTAAGAGTACGATAATAATTGAGGCACATTGCAAAGACATTGAGACAGAAGTATACAAAAACATTCCTCTTTTTTCTTCCTGTGCCCAGATGGAACTACTGAGAACAGATACTTCTCTGTGTCCTTCCGCAGCATGACAACGTCCCCATGTCAATCTAGAAGGTCCATGAGCATCATCTACCTGGGTGCCAGCCCTGTGGGCTGGGTATAGCTGGTCCCTTGGTGGGCGCCTTCTCTGGCCCTGAGTTGCAGGGGAGGGGCCTGGAGGCTGCAGACTGGCTCTGGCTTGTCTCACCTCTTCCTTTCCAGCTTCACGCTGTCTCCTGCCGAGGAATAGTTAAAGGCCCAGCCAGGCTGTGCTCACTGGGAAGGAATGGAAACATGTCGATTAAGTTTCACGGAAATCATTTTGAGGGGCCCACGTCTGGCCAACGGTGTTTGGGTTCCTGTGGTCCCAGGCTAAGCTGCCCGGTTGATTGTGAGTGAAGAGTGGCCAGCTTTCCTTCCTGCAGCTGCCAGGGTCCTTCATGACATGCTTCCCCCAATACTTGGAAGTCTTATGAACCCCTGGGGTTCAGGCCTGTAGCAGGTAATGCTCTGGCCAAGGGCTCGGGGTCCTGTTAACTTGGAACATTCTTCCTCGTTACTGGCTGCTCCTTAAATGGTTACAGTGTGTGCGGCCAGCTGAGCCAATTTGTGAAAGCCAAGGGCGTCCCAGTCTGCGAGCCTTAGTCTCTGAGAGGTAAACAGCTTCTTTAGGCCCCATTAGAAACAGCGCAGGACAGGCAGTTGGGAAGGCCACCCCCCAAGGCTGGTGGCTGCTGGTGGCCCCAAAGGAGATGAGTCCCCAGGGTATCGGGAAAGAGGGCAGACTTGGCTGATTCAGACCTGGTTTGGATCCTGGCTCTGTCTTCTTTTCTCTGTGATCTTGGGCAGGAGTAGCCTCAGTTGTTTTATCTGCAAAATGGTATGTTCCAATTAGGCCCTAGCATCATTGTGTGGCTAAGCAAGTAGGTGTGAGGAGAGGGCCTGGTGCACAGTAGGTGCCTGGAAACTGTTGTTATTCTTGGAGTGACCAGAGTGGATTCAGGTAGAGACCAGGCGAGGGAAGATGTCTTCACACAGAAGCTGTAACTTGAGCTTTGCCTGACAGGATGAGGAAAAATAAATAATAATTAATAACAACAGCAGCAACGTCTTTTATGTTTCTCAAGATGCTCTGTATCCGTTATCTCCTTGTATCTCCAGAACAATCTCTGAGCGAGACAGGATAGGAACTAGAATCCCCATTTATAGAAGAGGAAACTGAGGCATGTCAAGGAACAGCTGGTTTAGCTCATTGCTCCCAGAGGTTGGGATGTAGACGCAGTTGGGACACAGGTTGTCACAGACTGGAACTAAGCGACGTGGAATCATGTGGTGAGAGAGTCGGTCCCTTTTGAATTCTCCTCTCACCTTCTGTGGACCCCAAGAGAAAGCCTCTCTCTGGGGTTGATGTGTTAACACCTTTCAAATGTAAGGCAACCTCACTTTGAAAGAAAGAGAAGACTTACTGAGCATTTAGCAGGTGATCAGATGTGCCTAGAATTTAATGGCAATATTTGTTTTCCTTATTTACTTTTTATTTTGGAAAATATTTTATTTTAATAGAAATAGAACAGTAAATATAAAACATAGTTTATGTAATAAATGTGAATTTATTATATATTTATATAAAGTACATACTATAGCTATGATAATAATAAATGACGTATGTTTATAGAAATGAAATAATATGAAAACCACCCAATGCATCATTGGGTTTTTTGTGTTTTTTTGAGTTTCATTCTATTTATCCAATTTATACTGATTTTTCCATTTAAAGTGGTGATAGAATAATAATATAATATGACCACAAAAATAGCAGTGATGCGTGTTGTTGATGAGCACCTACTAAGTGCCAGTCCTGTGCAGAGAATTTACATGTATTATTTCATTCAATCTCGCTCAACTCCTTAAGGTGGGTGTGATGACAATCTCTAGTTTTACTGATGAGAAAATTGAGGCAGAGAGGTAAGTAACTTGCCAGGTCCAATATCAGAAAGTGACAGAGCCAGAACTTGAACTTGGGCAGTCTGGCTATATTCTCATAACCAGTATGGTGACATAGAGTCTCCTTTTAAAATGCAATTATGTAAGTTTTTTTTAAAAGTGAGTGGATTTAAAGAAAAATAGTAAGTGCTAATAGCACCAATGGTACTAGGATATGCTAAAAGTCATGAAGGTGACAGTGAACGACTGAATTTCCCAAAACTAAACGAAACAAACCTAGCCCAACACCATGTGCACACAAGAGGCTCAGAGAGGAAAGACATTTACCCAAGAACACACAGTAAAGTGGAACCCCAGGGAGCCAAGGCCCTGGGAGAGGCTAAGTAGAGTGGGGAGGGCATGTGGCAGGGGAGGGGTGCTGGCCTAATTGACTCAGTGTGTCTGTGTGTTCACAGATGTCAGACATGGCCTTCCAACTCCCTGTCCCTGGTCCCACTGCTGTCATTAGGATTGCACGGGTGAGGGGTATGTTTTGGGGTTTGACCTTGTTTGGAGGGGTATTAGTAGAGGTTATCAGGCCAGCTGAGTCAACCAGACTGCCTAATTGAAGACCCCTACCCACCTCGTTGTGAAAATAGCCCCTCCTGGGCAAGCGGACTTTCAACATTAAGGACCTGTGGTCCATCGTCCCTTCTGAGCTTACCTCCATGACAGTGCCAGGTCCCTCTTTCCTTCAGAGTGAGGGCGACAGACATCCATTCATTCATTCTACAAAGAACAATCGAGGGCCTGCCCTGTGCCTAGTGCCATGTGGGGAGTGAGACACAGTGGTGACACTGGCATTTGTCTGAATGCCCTGGGCCAGAGTCCCGTTTTCCAGCCTCCTGACATTAGAATCTTGCTGGGATCGAGAAAGGCCATCTTCCTCCTCCTCTAAGTCCGTATTTTACTTCCTTGTCTCCAGAGGCCGCATTTATAAAAATGAGGATTCTTATTTATTCTCTTCCTTTTCATCCCTTATCAATAGATGGACTCAGAGCGCGCAACCAGTCTGGGCAACTATTAGGCTTTTTAATGGCTTCCATTAGGCTTTTTAGGAGTTGAAAATCATAACCATGGATTCCATTACTGTACCTCGGTGGGAACCTCTGGCCTTGTCCATTTACAGATGGAAAAACTGTGGTTGAGGGAGAGACATGTTATTCATCCTTCCACGACATTTACTGAGCTCCTATTTTGTGCCAGCGGCTGAAGGCCCGAGAGGAATAGGAGCCAGTGCCTGCTGTATTCATTTCTGTTGCTGTTGCAGCAAGTGATCACAAACTTAGTAACTTAAAGCAACAGGAACTGGTCATCTTGTGGTTCCACAGATCAGAAGGCAAACTCAGGTCTCACTGGGCTCACGTCAAGGTGCTGGCAGGCTGCCTTCTTTTCTGGAGACTCTACGGGAGAATCCGTTCGCTTGCCTTTTCCAGCTTCTACGTGCTAGGAGCCGCCTACATTCCTTGGCTCTGCCTCCATTTTCAAAGCTAGCAGCATCCCCTCTCACTGATCCTTCTTCCATAGTCGCATTTCCCTCTGACTCTAGCCTCTTCTGCACTCTCTTGCACTTTTGAGGATCTTGTGCTTGGATTGGACCCACCTAGAAAATCCAGGATCATCTTCCTATTTTAAGGTCAGCTGATCAGCAACCTTTATTCCATCTGCAACGTTCATTCCTCTTTGCCACGTAAGGTAAGAGGTTCACAGGTTCCAGAGATTAGGATATGGGTATATTTGGGGGCCATTATTCTGCTGACCATTCCTGTCCTCGGAGAGCCCGGAACCCACGGAGGGAAACAACAATCCATGTGGGAACAACTGTGATAGTGGCACCATTGAAGCCCAGAAAAGGGGGCACTTGACCCAGGGGGATGGGAGGAGGTAAGTGAGAGAAAATCTCAGCCAGGTGAAGAGGGAGTGAACATGGAAGGTCTCCAGGGAAGGAACAGCATGTGCAAAGTCCTGGAGATGAGTGAGAGAATGCACGTGTCATCGTGAGAGGCAGTGAGGCTGGCGATGAGGCCGGGTTGGTGCTCAGTGGCAAGGTCATGGGGCATTTGAACGCCTGGTGGCAGGGTGCTTTCTGAAGGCAGTGGGGAGTCTTTGAGGGTTTTAAGCAGGAGACTGATGAGGTCAGGTTTGTATTTGGGAAAGGTCACTCTGGGGTCCTGGTGGAGAGTAACTGGAACTGAGGCTGACTAGAGGTTGGGAGCCGATGAAGAAGTGATTCATGGACCAGGTGATGGAGGCCTGAATCGGGGCAGGAGCAGGGAAACAGCAGAACGAGTACGTTTTCGAGCTTTTGGAAGCGAGAAGACTATATAAGACATGGCTGAGAGCTGTTTGTGGGCAGGGGAGGCAGGAGTCGAGGGCAGGATGATGAGCAGATTTCTGGCCTGGCAGCTGACTAGATGGTGGGGACATCCCTGAGGTAGGTACATGGGGTGGGGGGCGGAGTGGTGTGAGGACGGTATTGAGTTGGGTTTGATGTGTTCATGGTCTGTGCTTAATAGACCTCTAGGGAAGGCATCCAGGAGGCAGCTGGATATAGGACACTGGAGCTCACATATCAATTATATCAGCTAGTATTAATTAGTTACTGCTGTGTAAAAACCCACCCCAAAATTCAGTAGTAAAACACAGCCATCACTTATTATCACTCAGGCACCTGAATGTTGACCAGGGGTTTTCAGATCTAGGCTGGGCTTCACTGATGGTTCTACTTCTAACTATAGGTCTTCAGGTCAGCCAAGGGGTGGGATTTGGAGATACTGATCTCTCCTCCCTGTGGCCCTGACCTGGGTGCATCCCCTAATTCCTCCACCCCACCTTGGAGCAGCGGATGACATTTGAGCAAAGACCTGCAGGAGGCGAGGGAATGAGGATGTCTTGAGGGAGAATATTCTAGGCAGAGGGAGCAGCCAGTGCAAAGGCCCTGAGGTGGGATTGTGCCGAGTGTGTTTGAGGAACGTGAAGGAAGGCTAATGTGGCTGGAAGGGGTGAGTGAGGGGGAGGGGGCAGGAGAGGAGGTCACAGAGATAGCAGGGGCCTTCGTCACGTGGGGACTGGAAGATCATGGGAAGTGGACACTACCCTTACTGTTACAGCTACTGTAACTTTTTTATCCTCTCGCCCTGTCCCCCCCAGGACCCCCCATCCCTGGACGCTGCCATCCAGCATGCCCTGGCAGGCCTCTATCCTCCTTTTGAGGCCACGGCGCCCACTATCCTGGGGCAGGTGTTCCGTCTCCTGGATTCAGACTTCGGGGGGGATGGGCTGAGCTTCCTCCTGGATTTCCTCATCCCTGCCAAGCGCCTGTGTGAGCAAGTGCGAGAAGCAGCCTGTGTAAGTTGGAAGGGATGCCCCCTAAATGGAGCAGGAAGGTCACTGGGCCCTTTGTTCTCTGACATCCAGGAGTCCATCACATTTACACTTTCACGAGCGGGGAGGAGGTCTGGATAAAGGGCATCCTTGTGGGTTCCCTGGCCCCCAGGAGCCTGCCCAGGGGCTGACATTGTTGGCATCACCAGACTGCTTTGGCTGGAGTGGGGCAGCTTCAATGGAAACAGCAGAGAATGTTCCAGATCTTCCCTGGAGCCCTTGAGTCCGTAGGACTCGCACTTTTCCCCCAGGAGACGCCTTCAAACTCAGATCTCAGGAGGCCTCTCCTGAAGCAAAATGGAAAGAAACGTGTTTTAGGCAGGACTCATTGGCTCCAAATGACAGATCCTTACTCAGACCTGGGCAAGGTGATCCAGCTTCAGGCCCAAGTTTATCCACTGATCAATCCCCTTAAGGACCCTTCTGTCTCTTGTTTCTTTTCTCTGCTTCTCCTTGCTTGCCAGCATCATTCTTACAGGCTAAGTGTTCCCACAAGGCTGGAGCCCAGGGCAGCTCTGGGATCAAATGCTACCTTGGAGAGGAAAATGAACTCTTCCCCATCAGCTGCACATAGAAAAATTGCCAGGAAGGATCACGATTCGTCAGGCTTGGGTCTTATGTCTATGCCTGGACCAATCACTGCAGCCAGATAAATGGAGAACCAGGATTGGCCAGGCTTGGGTCATATGCCTTCCTCTATGGTCAAAGGGTAGACACTGTTTTAAGAAAAGACTAGGGAGAGGCCTTTGGAGACCAAACCTCAGATGCCCACTGCTGGAACTTGCCCACACCCTTCACAGGTTTGCCAACTGTGCCCTGCTCTGCTGTTATTTAATGTCCATTCCCTGCCACCCCAGCCTCAAGAATCACTAAGAGGCTTTTAGGTCCCACCAGCCTTTCCTCAGTTGCTGATACTTGCCAGGGACATGACACACCAGGAGCAAAATGTAAAGGTGGGACCATGTGCATTCTTTCAGGGGATAGAAAGAAATGGACTGTGGCAGCTAAAAGGTCAGGCTTAAGAGCCAGAATTAGAGATGGTTGGAGCTGAAAGGAAATTGAAATCATTCATTTAATGTGCTTAGCTCGCAGAGCTAGCTCTGTACACATTCATTGTTATTATAGGAGAAGGATGTTCTCGTTTGCAGCCAACTCCCACATATCCACATTGCATTATTTCATGTGCATCCTTACCCATCATTATTTCTTCTCCCTGACAAGCTATACCACTGCCCACTTCCGTTATTTGGCCGTTAAAACTGCATTTGTACTGTCCTCTTCCCCATTTCTCCCAGGGACAAGGGTCACAACCTTTTGATTTCTTTATTTTTAATTATAGGTGACTTTAATTTAATTGTAATGATAGGTGAATTTTTGTCACCTCAGAGCAGTGGGTAGTAGCATGGAATTAACAGTATGGCCTCAGGTTATATGAACCCCAGGATCAACTCCAGGCTCCATCACTATGAACTTGGGGGATCCATGTCACTGCTCTGAGCTTCAGTGTCCTTATGTGGAAAGTGGAAATATTAATAACACAGCACCTACCTCGCAGATACGCATAGCACAGAGCCTGGCATGCAATAAGGGCTCAGTAGCTGCTGCCTGTGCCTATC
The DNA here is from genome assembly GCF_057876585.1 of Rhinolophus sinicus. Lineage (NCBI taxonomy): Eukaryota > Metazoa > Chordata > Mammalia > Chiroptera > Rhinolophidae > Rhinolophus > Rhinolophus sinicus. Next base: position 17,741,504 of record NC_142513.1, read on the forward strand.
CCATTTCCTCCTTTCTCCCTCTGCAATAAGAATGTGCTAGCCTCCATGTTTGCCTTCATTACCACCAGCACCCAGAGGCAGACAGCTACCCTCCGAGGAAGTCTCGTGGGGCTTGGGGACAGATACAGCTGGCTCCAAACATGAAGGTCTTGGCATAGTCCTGCTTTTGCCACATGTCAGCTGGGTGACTACACATCCATTTCACCTCTTCCACCTCTCTGAGCCTCATTTTCCTCATATGGAAAGTGGGACTAATAATGCCTGAACTGGCTGCACCCCTGAGTTCCAATGAGAGTCAAGCAAGATGGTCATAATCATTATCTCTGTGGTGCTTTGCTATTTGCAAAATACCGCTGGGCTGTTCTGTCTCATTCAGTGAGAAGGTGAGGAAAGCATGTGGCAAACAGCAGAGGGTGAAGTGAAAGGGGTGGAATACCCCACAGACTCGTGGGCTTTATGGATATGCAGCTTCTCTGAGGCAGCCGGGTCGACAGTGTAACCGATACGAGCGAGTTTATCAACTTGAGGTACAAGTATGATCAGACCTCATTATTTCTCCAACCAATAATTCCAGGAAACACCTGCTTCATTAGAAGGCAGTTCAGTGTTCCCCATACACATCCAAATTATGTAAGATTATCCAGGATTTACTCAATCTATAGGAATCAGACTCTTTTCCGAAAGCCAGGTAGAGAAAGACCTGTTGTCAGTTCGATGGAGTGTTGTTTCTGTGGTTGCCACATGGTGTCACTGTTGGACACGGGTCCTGCACAGCCCAGTGAAGACGCTCAACTAAGTGGAACACACCGGGGTCCAGACAGACTCCAGGAAGACTCGCTGTATCTGTCCATGCAGAGAATTGCCGGCACCTTCTGTTAAACAAAAAAATTTTTTTTTTTAAATTTTGCTTCCCCTGCCATGTTGTTACCCCTAATGCAAAATGAAAAAACAATAAACAAATAAATAAAGAATAAACATTCAGGCCCAGGAGAGTGGAATGTCTTTTTCAAGCTCGTCTAGAAAGTTACGGACAGGGTCATATTTCCTGACTTTTCACTCAGTGTTGCTTCTACTTCACTCTGTAATCTCTCTCTTTAAAAATTAGAGAATGGTATAAAAGCAGTAAATGATCTTTTTTGTTTTTTAATTGAAAAATCTCCACAGTTTTCCAAAGAGTGAATGCTGTCAAAAAGAGAGGGAATTAATATTTATTGAACATGTACCTATTACATGCCAGACATTATGTTGGTTTAATATATATATACATATATATATATATATATATATATATATATATATATATATATATATATGTCAATCATTGTACTTCATCCTCATACCAGCCCAATAATACCAATATGTATCGTTATTCCTATCTGCAAATAGGAAAAATGAGGCCCGATGAAGTTAACTAATTTGCACAAATGAATGATTCAGGCCTTGGAATCCATGTCTCCCTAAAATGGAGGGCTCCAAGTTGAGCTGGGTTGAGAAGAATTTTGGAAAGGTGCAGGGGAGAAGAGATGATCCTCATGGGAAAAGTGCTTGCTGACCAGGGCCTGGCACTCAGAGCTTTTCTCCCTTGGCCCAGTAGGCTAGCAGGTATTTTCAAGGCCAGGGCCAGGACTAGGGTGAGGCAAGAGGCACCAAAGGTGCAGTGTTTCAGAGGTGCTCACTCTCAGGCTGTGAGGCTTGCAGGACCCCGAGAGTGGGGCCTCCTAAGATGCTACATCCTAGCTTCTCTCTTGCCTCACCCAAGTCAGTGACCTGTTCCAGATTCCTTCTGGGAGGGGGAAGGAAGTAGACCCATGGGCGGGGCTTTCAGGGCCAGATTCTCTGACATCGTCCCCTTCTCTCCACAGGTCCCCTACTCACACTGCCTCTTCCTGCATGAGGGCTGGCCGCTGTGCCTGCGGGATGAGGTTGTGGTCCATCTAGCACCCCTCAATCCCCTCTTATTACGCCAGGGAGACTTCTACCTTCAAGTCGAGCCCCAGGAGGAGCAGTCTGTCTGCATCGTGATCAAGTGCCTCTCCTTGGACCTCCGCACGGTGGACACAAAGCCTGTTCCTGCATCATCCTACCCTATACTTTTCACCCAAGAGTGGTTGGAGGCCATCAACAGTGACTTTGAGGGCAGTCCCCTACGCAACTGCCTGGTAGCCTCAGAAGAGGGGATTGCCCCTGTGCTCTGGGCCAAGATAGCCAGCCCGGAGTTTGTGGATGACACCCCCCCGGCAGTGCCTGCTCTCTCCCCGGCCTGGGGGTCCCTGCAGTTAGAGGCACTCGATTTGAGTGGCCCTCAAGAGTGTCACCAGGCCAGGTCCCCAGGAAGCCAGGTGCTTCTTAGCCGGAGCTTGGCCAAAGGTAAGGGCAGGACATCTGGGAGCAAGTACCCAGGACTCATCAAGGTGGAGCAAGCCGGGCCTGGGGATGTGGCCTTCAGGATGGACGATATGGTCAACCAGGACTTGGGGGGAGACTATGTGGCTCTCCTGGACTTTTCCCGAGAAAGCAAAGGAGGGTCTCCCAGTAGGGAGGTAGAGACACCCAGTGGGTGTCCCCTTGGAGCACTGGAAGAGCCATCTGGAACTAAGGCAATACCTGTCTCTCAAAGGCTGCTGCCTCTCTCAGGGGCCAGCAGGGGACTTTCCTTGGAAAAACTGGCTTGTGCAAAGCCAGCAAGCTTGGAGGAGGAGCCCTGCACTTTGGGCTTGAGGGGAAAGGTCGACCACAAAGCCTCCTCCCACAATTCAGAATGCCCGTCCCAAGAGCCCTACCTCAACGTCCTCGAGAAACCACTGCACTCTGCCTCTGTCCTCGGGACAGGTGTCTCAGAAGAGCCAGCTGCCTCCAAGATGCAGGGGCCTCTGGGAAACCCAGAGGACATGGTCCAGTTCAGGCCTGGACCAAAACAAGCATCCTTTCCCTGTCTGTGCCCAGCTTCTCCTCCTGCTGCTCCAGCCCTTGAAACCAAGATGGGAAAGAGGACCAAACAGGAAAATGGGAGATTTCCCCAGTCTGTGACCGACACCTCCTCTTCCGGATCCCCAACTCCTGGGCTCAAATTCTCATTCTTGAAGGGGCAGAGGCAAGGCCCCGTGCCCCCTGAGAAAGCCTTGCTCCAGCATGACGGGCCCTGGAAGGTCTTGTTTTCACTCTATTCCCCGAAACCCAACCGCGCCAAGTACTTGGGGAAAGGTAAGGTGCCCACTTGCTCAGCTGGAGAGGGAAACTGTTCTCTGGATGGGATCAGGCTGTCAGGAATAGAGACCCACCTGAGCTGGCTCAGTCTCAGGAGTTTAGAGCACAGGGTGGCATGTCAAGAAGCTTGAAGTCTTTTGGGTCTGGAACTGAGCAAAGTACTATAACTGTCCTATGGTGGCCTGAGTCCACACCCCAGGGTCATCACACACTGGCTGGGTGACTCTGGTCAAGGACTTAACTTCTCAAAGTCTGGGTCTCCCTCTCTGAGCAATGGGGATCTCACTTGCCTTGCAGAGTTGTTTTGAGGTTCCAAGAGACACGAGAAGCAAGGAGCTTACCACAGTGCCTGGCATATAGTAGGAGATCAATAGTCGTAAGCTATTATTATTAGTCAGAAGGTCAAAGAGAAAACATTTTCCCAGGAAAATCCATCTTTTGCTTAACACCCTTTTCTTTGTTGCTTTTTCCAGCTGGAACAACTCAGACCAAACCATCTGGCCCGGCTGCTGACTCAGGCCCACTGACTGGAGAAAAGGCTGGTTTCCCAGAAGCTTCGGCAGGCCCTCCGGGAAAAGGCCCTACTCTGGATGAGGAGCTGCCGGGGCCTGAGCCCAGGATTGGGGCACTGAGTGTGGAGATTGTCTACTCCAGGATAGCATGCCTGCCAGGTCCTGGGGTTATAGGGACCGGTGGAAGTGGAAGGGAGGGAGCTGGGGATGGGGAATTCCCTGAACATCCTCAGATGCCGGTGGCTGTGGGGGAAGACAGGGAAAGTTCTGGAGGCCTGTGTTCTGGACTGAGCCTCCCTGGGACTTAGATTCATCATCTTCCCAATGAAGGAGTTGGATTATATGAAAGCAGTTTCTAGGTTCCCATCCAAACATCCATCCATCCGTCCATCCATCCATACATACATCCATCCTTCCATCTACCTACCCATCTAAAAATCCATCTAGCCATCCATCCATCATCCACCCATCCATCCACCTACCCACCCACTCATCCAAACATCCATCCATCCATCCATCCATCCATCCATCCATCCATCCATCCTACTTTCAGTGAGGCACCCAACGTGGTTGTCTTAGGTTTCCCAGAGAGAGGGATCCTTGGGAAAGTGATTTGTTTTATTGAAGGTTGCTCTCAGGAAAAGAGGAGTGAGGGAAGCAGGGCAGGATTGGGGACGAGCTAAGCAAGAATGTGGCCTGATCCCACAGGGAGCTCTGGGGCATGAATTACAACACCGACCTGATTCTATCTTAAGGTGCAGGAGGCTGGCCTTTTTGTGCTTGAGTCTGTCGGTCATTAACCCAGGCTGATCCTGGGTGGGAATGCAAACTGAGCCAGTGCTCCAGTTCAGCAGGGGATAATTCTTCAGAGAAAAGGGCATCTGTGAGCCATTTACAGCCAATACTTACAGCTGCTGGGGGATGGGTGCTCTGGCCTGATGAGGGTGTCTGTGTGGGTCATTAATAGCATCAAATACACAGGGCGTTATCATTCCTGTTTAATATTTATTCACCGTTGCAATAAATATTTATCGAACACCCACTGTGTACCAGGCCCTGAGTTTAGCACTGATGATTCAGCAGGGAACATGTCTGATATGTTCTTTGCTTTCAGGAAGTCTATATTCTAGTGGTGGAGAAAATTCAACAGGTTATTACAACAGGGCATTGCAACTCAGTGTAGAAACATGGTGACCAGGGGCTTCGGTGGGACAGATGTCTGTGTAACCCCAAAACTCATTCCATGGGCTTTACTTCTCAGGGTGCCCAGGACAGAGGGAGACCAGAGGAAGGTGAGGCTACCTCTTTATTGAGGAGGGGTTCAAGGATGAATTTTCTGAGGAGGTGGCTTTTGAGCTGGGTCTGGAAGGATGAAGAATTCAGAGTTCACAGGGGGAGGAAAGGGCATTTCATTTCAGGCAGAGGGACCAGAGACCTGGAGGCCACAGAACAGGTTCTGGTAGAGACATTTCCACTGAAGTTCTCACTGCATACATGTATCCTCTCTCCCCTAGGTGGTCGGGACAAGGTGGGGCGGCCCCTGCTTCTGGTGTCGACTATCCAGGAGGCCTGGGAGGCGCCATGGTGCACGGTCTCAGAGGTCACCAAGCTGCTCTCCTACCTGTGCACTGTCCCCAGGTAAGAGGCTGGGCTGGCTGGCCACTCCATCGCCTCTGATCTCTCAGCCCACAGCCCAGGACCAGGCACCGAGTGGAGAGACCCATATCCTCCCATCCAGTCATCGGTTCCTGGAGCCAGTCCCAAGCCAGATGCTGGGGACACACTTAGTCCCCGTCATCGGGGGTTCCCAGGCTGGTGGGGGAGATAGACAGCGTGCAAGAAACAAACCACGGACAAGCAACTCTCGGGAGTTGTTAGTGTGGTAACGAAAACAGAGGAATGTTGTAGATCCGTGATTCAAACTCGAGTATGCATCAGAGTCACCTGGAAGACTGTTAAAACAGTCTTCTAGAGTTTCTGATTCAGTAGGTCTGGGGTGGGGCCTGAGAATGTGTGTTTCTAACAAGCTTCCTGGTGATACTGATACTGCTGGAGTGCAGACCACCTTTTGAAAGCCACTGTTGAGAGTGAGAAAGGTGGGGGCACTAATTCCAATTAGGACATCAGGGAAGGCTTCCCGGAGGAGGTGATAATTGAGCTGGCATCTGAATGATAAATATTTGTGGAACAAATGAAGGGTGAATGAGTGAATGAATGAATGAATGAATGAGTGAGTGCATGATAGAATGAGTGAGTGAATGATGCGTGACCCAGCTGATTTCTAACACCCGTCACGCCTGCTCCCCCCAATCCCCCTCACCACCATTCAGACTTCTTGTTGGACTGGCTGGAGAAGAGGCACCATCTTTTCCTCTGAGTTTCAGCCCCAGCCAGGGTGTTCTCAGAGGTGATGTTTGCTATAGACCCCAAACCAACCTAGAGGTTCTTCTGCTAGGGGTAGTGGGTAGCGGGATTGGTGGAAACCTTTGGAACCTTCTCCATGCACTCTGCCCCATGGGAGCCATCACTGCCATCTGCTGGCCACTGAGATTTTCTTTCTCTTTTCCAAGGTTGAGTGGTTTCTCTGGCCCGGCAGGGAGGTGGGACCTCCTTTCCTGTGCTGAGAAGTGGCCAGAGTGGTAGACAAAACCCTGGAATCCCACCAACTTGCTGTGTGACCTTGGGGTGGTAACCTCCCCTCTCTGAGGCTCACATGAATAAAGGGGATGACCAAGTGGGCTCTGAGGACCAACTGTGGTCACAAGAGGTGGGAGTGAGGTGTAGTGTAAACTGTGGAGTGTGGAGTGCAGAGTGCATGAGATTCCTGTGTGCTGGGCTTGTTTTTCCCTCCTGCTTTAAACCAACATTGTTGGCACCTGCTCTGGGCCTGGCTTCATGCTGGGACATTCCAGGGACCCAGACACTCCTCACATCAAGTCTTGTGCTCCCGGGCTGGTGGCAGAGGCAGGTGTGGAAATAAACTGCTCTCCCAACACGGGCATAGTCCAAGGCAGGTGAGGCGTGGGCCATGAAGTCAGAGACCTGTCACCTCTGAGAGCCTCCTCTCACTGCCACGTTGCTGCTCTGTGCCTCAGTTTCCCCTTGGAGGACAGTAATTATATCCTTCCTCTGCACAGTCACTGACTGCTGTACAGTGATGAATTCACCACAGCCCTATGAGGCTAGCACCAGCATTATCCCCATTTACACGTGGGAAATAGACTCCCGGCGAGATGAGACAACTTGCCCAGGTGACCAGATACCAGAGACAGCAGTGCCCCAGCTCCACCCCCATCTTGGCCACTTCTGCTTTAGTCTGCGAACTGGCTGGTTGTAAGGCTTGGAAGCAATTGGGGTTATTTTTCCACACTGCCTGATCGTCAGAATGGCCAAGGGCATTTGGAAGCACACAGACTCCCTGGCTTCACCCCTTACCTGCCAGCCAGGTGTCTGGGGGAATGGGGTGGAGGTGGGGGTGAGGGTGAGGGATCGGTGTTATAACAAGTTCTGACAATTGGCTAGTTTGGGAGATCCTAAGGTAATAACTGAAAAGTGCAATGTGAACCAGTGAGGGTGTTTTAGCTGCACGTAAAAAATTCCAATTCAAAATGTCTTATCTGATAAGGAAATTTATCATTCTGTGTCTCTGCCTTATGGCTCTTTGTAAGAACTTTTAAGGGACAGACTGCCTTTCCCCAAAGACCCCTTGCAAACTTCCCCTCACATCTCATTGGCCAGAAAGATGTCACATGACTCTTATCTAACCCAGTCATTGGCCAGTGAAATTGGGTCCCTACTGTTGGCCTCAACCAATCATAAACTGGCCCCTGGAGTGTGTGTGGGGGGGGTGGGGGGGTGGGGTGGAGACATGATCATCTGGAGGAAGTTGGATTCTTGAACACAAAAAGGGTGGGTGAATGCTGGGTGACTCACTCAGCATTGAGTGGCTTATAGTTTATGATTGGTAAGGTTTAAGAAAGGGCTGTGTGAGGTACTGGAGGAGCACAGAAGAGGGAGCAATGGACTCTGAAGAAGAATTCTGCAGGGCTTCCTGGAGGGAGGGGCATTGGATCTTGGTCTTGCAGGATAAAGGGTCCACCAATTAATCAAGGCTTCTAGCAGCCAGAAAATTTTGCCTTTCAGTAGGTCCTTCACCCTGAAGAGCCTGGTCTGGCCAGCAAGACTGCCAATTCTGTTTATCACCTGCAGGCCAGAAGATAAAACCAAGGGTCTGGTGATCGTGATTGATGCCAGGAAGCAGCCTCCACACCCTGGTCTGGTCAGTGCCCTGCAGGCCACCCAGGTGAGTGAGAGATGGACAGCATCAGCCTAGTAAGTCTCAGAAGCACCAGGGACCTTCTGATATTCATGGAGCCCAGCGGGCTCCGAGCTGGGGCCAGGGCTCCCAGGCAGGGACTGCTAGTTGCAGCTAGCAGAAACCCCAGCCCGAACAGGCTGAAAGACAAAAGTTGTTTATTGGTTCATGTGACTGAACAGTCCAGGAGTTAAATCCAACTTCAAGTATGGCTTGATTCAAGGCCTCCAATATTGTCACCAAGATCTGGTTCTTCTCTCTCAATTTCTGGCCCCATTCTCCTGGGAGAGTGCCTGTCTCAGCCAGGTCCCCCTCTTGGTGGCAGTCTTGCTCCTAGCAACTCTAACTGCACCTGGTCTTTCATTCAAGTTCAGTAGGAAAGTGTGCGAGATTCTTTTCCCAGAAGTCCTGGCAAAAGTTTCTTCTTAGAGCTTTTTGGCTCAGATGTCCATCCATCAGCCAATCTCTGTGGCCAGGGGAATGTGAGGCTGATTGGCTTAGATTCAGGGCACATGAACCTCAGGAACTGAGATTGGGAGAGGGAAGAGATTCCTCACTAGCAGGTATAAGCAGTAAAGTAAATGGTAGCTCAGCATATGCTTACCTCATGGTCGGATCTCCTCCTCCTCACTATGTAGGTGGGGAAACTGAGGACTGGAGGGGGCAGATCATCTGGGAAGTTTACAACACAGCTTGGACCTGCTTCTCTCTTGGTGTCCAATGGTTCACCCTCCAAACATACCACACAAGTGTCCTAGGCTTGGGGAACCCCTCTTAGTGGAGAGGTTCAGAGGACAGTGAAGACCTGGGCAGAGCAGCTCTGAAATCATTCTCTCTGACAGGCTCTGAACCCAGCCTACATTGGTGCCATGCTCTTCCTTGGGGAGAAGGAGAATGCTGTTCCACTGGAAACATTACCTGACATCCAGGTGAGGGGGAGGCAGCATTGGCAGAGGTGGAATGGAGATGCTGGGCTTTCGCTGAGCTGGGGTGTAGAATTGCAGAAGTCACAAGACAGGAGAGGTCCTGAAACCATGCAGTGTAGGTCGATAAATACAAGGCCCAGATGCTACAACTCTTCAGCCCTGCCCTGGTGGCAGGAGCTTGCCAAATTAGTCACAAATTATTTCTCTCTGGCAATCCTAGCAACACCTGGTGGGCACCACCATGTGACTGAGAGCTGCACATGGCACGAAAACTATTTGAAAAGCTTCATTCAGTCAACTCCTCCCCCCTTGTTTTCAGATGGGGAAAATGAGACCCAAGGCCACACAGCAAGCTGGCGGTAGAGGTGCCTTTTCCACCCGATCTTCCCGTGTTTCTCTCCCTAATTTCTCTCAGCATCTCCAACTCAGATGCAGAGTTGATTTGGGACTTAGCGGGGAAGAGCCCGGCAGCTCCCTTTAATTAGTGCCATGTACCACCATCATGAGTGTGGGCACTCGCCCTCTACCCTGCTTCAGGAAATGATTTTAAAGACCTCCTTCTTCCTGGTTAGTGACGAGGCCTTGTGAGCTAGAGATGTGCCCTTCAAGCTTGGATGTGCCTATGAGTCACTTGGGCATATCATCAAAGTGCAAGTTCCAATGAAGTAGCTCTGTCTGAGGCATTTCTAACAGACTCCTCGGTGATGCGGATGCTGCTGGTCCGTGGACCACACTTTGAGGACCAGGGACAACAAGTGGGCCCCCAAACCACAGAAACTGCCCAATCCCAAGCTTAGGTATCTGGAGTTGTTCGTAGCATAAACCTCAAACTTCACTGCCTGGGTGAAGCAGTCACCTAGTCCCTCCTCCATGTCTTAGGGGATACTGTAAGGATGTGATGACCTTTCTCAACAGCCTCAAGGAGGAGACACCACCTTGGTGAGTCACCAAAGAATAGTGTAAGGGTTACAAAGAAATTACATGACAAGGGCCACCTTCAATCAGTGTGTGATTGCCTGGAGAGCAGGGCTGGGAAAGAACAAAGCTCAGAGGGAACCAGTGCTGTGATTGATTAATGATGTCTGCCTTGGGCATAAGCAAGGAGAGTAGTAGTACAGTGCTGTTTATTTGCCATGCCTTACCCAGGGTCTGGTTCTGAATTTTGATCTTTCAGCATTCCCAGAGAGGATCCATTGCCCAGAAAGCAACTCTTAAAGCAAGGGCCAGACTTACCTGTAGGAGGTAGAGTGGTGCTGGGGCTGGGATCTGGGCAGGACCTTCTCAAATGTCTGCCCCCACCCGGAGTCCCCTGGTCCTCCTGACTTGCTTCTTTTGTCTCCAGGTAGAGGTGCTGACTTCCTTGAAGGCCCTCAGTCACCACGTGGACCCCAGTCAGCTGCCCACAGCCCTGGAAGGCCCCGTCCCCTATTGCCACAGCGAGTGGGTGCAATTCTTCCAGGTGGCTACCATCACAGCCCTTAGGCCCGCACCCTCACTCCTTCTCTTCCTCCCTTCACTATCCTGTCCCGTGGCTCCATCTGCACAGTCAGGTTCAAAACCAGTCACACAACAAACATTTATAATGAGGGTGCAGAGTGGAATGAATTGAGAGCTCAGGCTCTGGGGCCTGATTGCCTGGATTCCAATTCCAGCTCTGCTGTGTGACCTTGGGTAAGTTATATACCTTCTCTGATTCCTTTTCCTCATCTATAACATGGCGGGTAATAGTAGTAACTCCTCAGGGGGTTACTGTGAGCAGTAATTGAGTTAATGTGGGTAAAGAGCTTAGAAGAGCATCTAGATCATGCTAAGAGCTATGTCTATGTTAACTGAAAATAAATTTATAGACATCTGCTCTGTGGACCCACACAACTCAGGAGCTCAGGGTCTGGTGGGGGAGGCAGACGTATTCCCTTGTGTAAGAGGGAGGAAATAAGGAAGCTGCCAGTGCTGGGCTCTTTTCCTGTGCGATTTCAATCCCTCCTTACCACAACCCTGGGAGAGGGCATTTCATACCCAGTTTCATACATGAGAACACCCAGGATGGGGCAGCTTGAACAACTGTGCACAGAAGGTTACCAGCTTAAGCCACACCGACACCATGCCCACCAGTGCCCATGCAGGGCTTTCTAAAGACCAGGACAGTGCATCCTCAGCGCTATTCACATTTGGGGCCAGATAATTCTCTCTGGTTTGGGGGCTGTCTTGTGCACTGTAGCATGATTAGCACCACCCCCGCCTCTACCCACTCTGACAGTAGCACCCCAGAAATGATGACAACCAAAATGGTTCCAGACATGACCAGTATCCCCTGGGAGGGCAAAATCACCCCGACTGAGGACCATTGGTCTATACTACTAGTCTGTCACCTGGTGGTCTTCTATTAAAAATCCTCTCTGTTTCAAAGTAGGCGTTATGTTAAAAATTCAAATGGTACAAAAGGGTATAGACTGAAAATTTTTCTTTCCTACTTGTCCCTCAGACCCCCAGTTCCCTTCTCCAGAGGCCTCCAGTTAAGGCAATGGCTTTCGAACTACATTTTTATTTTACAATCTTCCCTTTAGATGAAATCTTACCTACAGACCCAGAATATAAAACATTGATGACTACTATAAGACCCGGTCTTATTTTCAGGGAAATACGGTAACACTATATTCCGGTTACTATTCTAAGTACCTTGACCAAATGAACCCATTTAATCCTCACACAAGCCTATAAGGCAGGAACTACTGTGATCCATTTTACAGAGGAAGAAGCGGGGCACAGAGAGGTTAAGTCACTTGCCCAAGGCCTCACAGTGCGTAAGTGGTGGGGCTGGGCTGAAGTGGGACCCAGCAGAGGATGTTCCTCCCCCCTGCCCTCTCACTCCCCCTTCCTTCCTCTCCTCCAAGGGATCCCCACTGGCTTGGGGATCGCTCAGGCCTGTCTTTCTTCTCCCTCTCTCATTTCCAGCATCATTTCCAGTGGTTCTCAAAGTGTGGTCCTTGGACCAGCCTTGCCAGAATCACCTGGGAACTTGTTGCAAATGCACATTCCCAGGCCCCATCCCAAAAGAATTAAGTCAGAAATGGGGGAGTGGGGTTCAGCAGTCTGGATATTAACCAGCTCTCCAGGTGATTCTGACGCAGCTAAAGTTTGAGAACCACCACCTCATGTTCCCCCTGTGTCCTCCTGGGTTGGGGAGGCACCCTCCTCACTGGCCTAGGCTGACACCCCCCATTCTGGCCTTCCATCCTGCAGAAGTCAGACCCTTTCCTTGCTGATCTCCGCCAGGCCTCCTCCCTGCTACAGGCTTCCATCAAGGAGTTTGAGAAGGGTGACCCCCCTGGAGGGGCACAGGTGAGCCAGGAGCATGGGGTGGGAAAGACACACCCCTTCCCAGATTGCACAGAACAGGGGCTCAGTGAAGGGGACCGCCAGGGCGGGCACGATCACCCGTTTGTCATGCATTCATTTGACTAATATTTATTGGGTACTCACATGTGCACCCAGAGGCCCAGCCTGGGGCAGACTGACTTGTCCCTGCCCTCATGGGGTTCATGGTGCAGTGGTAGAGGTAGTTGTTTACAAAGCAAACAAAGAAATGGATATATAGTTACAAATTGTGCCGAATGCCATGAAAGTAAGATTGAGAATAATGGAGAAGGAGGGAGGGCCTCCCTGAAGAGATGGTATTTAAATTGAGGCCTGAAGGATGAGAAGGAGACTGCATGGGAATAGGCAGGGGACTGGGTTCCATGTGGAGGGAAAGCACGTGCAAAGGGCCTGAGGTGGGATTGTGCTTGGTATGTTCAGGAATAGCACAGAGGTCAGTGTGAAATAGAGTGAGATGGGGTGGGGGAGGTGAGAAGAAAGCTAGAGGGTCTTCTGGATCCAATGGGGGCTGTATCAAGGAGGAGTTGGGTTGAGATTTCATTCTAAGAGGGGAGGGAAGCCACTGAAGAGTTTTAAGGAGGGGGTTGATCAAATTTACACTTGGAGATACTTCCAGCTGCCATGTAGAGAACAGACTGCAAGGGGGAGCCAGAGTGCAGCAGGAAGACCAATGAAGAGGCTGGGATGGGTGTCCCAGCAAGAGATGATGCCACTTGGACCAGTGAGGTTGCCATGGCATTGAGAGGAGTGTCTTGAGGATGCGTTTTAGAGATAAGAAGGATAGACTTTCTGTAGGACCTTGAATGTCCAACTGGGGGAGTCAGTGTGATCTGGGCGGGAGGAGCCCTGGAAGGTTGTAGAGGGAGAGTAGGGATTGGGTCTCAGGGCACCTCCTTCCACTGGCAGGAGGCCTCCAGGTGTCTGAGCAAGTCCAAGTTGCTGATGGAGGCTGTACTGAGGGACCCAGGCCTGCTGGGCCTCCAACGGGAAGGCGGAGCCACCCTGGCCAGGCTGCAGCAGGAGGCCAACAGGCTAGACTTCAACCCAGATGTCAGGTATGGACACCCAGGCTTTTCCTCTCCCACCCCCACCCTGTTTCCTGGCCTGGGAGCTTGGAGCTGAGAACACATAGGGTGGACCCCACAGATGCCCAGGATGGGGATGTTTGCAGGGCCCATATCCTGGGCCGAGGCCTTGGCAAGTACTCCGTCCCTTCTTTGCTGCCCTCCTACAGCCTTGGCTACCTTCAGGCTGGGATGGGCATCGGAGGACAGCCCTGCCTATATCTGGTCATCCTTACGGACCAAGCACTTTCTCTGACCCAGACGCTGAGCTGAGCCTGGCCAGGAGAACCTCACAATGTGCCAGGGGTCTCAGAGCCACAGAACAAATAATATTATTCCTGGATAGGAACGATTTCCTTAAATTTAGCAGGGGTGGGGGGGTGTGTGCAAATCAGTAATTAAATCAATCAGTAATTGGAAATATTTTATCTCTGCTAGAACAAACAGTTCCAAAGTTTGCAAAGGCTTCTGAGGACAATTTTATTTAACCAACACCTAAACAGCCCTTAGTATGAGCACAACATTGTTTTAAGGCTTTTACAAGTACTAAGTCGTTTGATTCCCACCCATGAGGTGGATCCTGGTAGTATCCTCATTTTACAGTAGAGAAGGCCTAGTCACAGAGAGAGGTTAAGTGACTTGCCCAGGGTCACACAGCTGAGATGTGGTGGGGCCAAGACTTGAATCCCGGCAGCCTGGCCCAGAATCCTGCACACACCACCCTGAGCTGTGCCCACAGACAGAGTCACCCTGATGTGAGCACTGGGAGGCAGAGGGCCCTGGTGCTGGGTGTGGAGTCCTCTCCTTGTCCCTCATGCCATGTAGTGGTACTGGCACTGTTGTTCCCAGCATGTTTCCGCCTCACTGGCTGAACGCCAGCCCCTTCTTGTCCCCTGGAGGCGCCTCCAGACAGTTGGCCGCTGGCAGCTCCACCAGGGGGCGCTGTAGTCCCACGTGAGCCGCTATGCGTGTTTGTTCTGCAGATGAGACCCTGTAGCTCCCGCCTACCGCCCCTTTCTCCCTCCCTCCCTCCGCCAGGCAGACTGGCATTTTCCATTTCGTTCAAGCACCCTGAGCCCTCATCTGGAAGGGCAGTGACCTGTGGGGAACGGCAGTCAGATGGGGAGGCCCAGAGCAAGGCTCCCTCCAGGCAAGCAGGCTTTCCTTTCATGTCCTCTTTTCCTTTTCCTTTGGAAGTAAGACCCTCCCCAGGGCGGAAGAGGATGAGATGGGATTTGAAGGATGTTGGGAAAGCCCCGCGATTCCTCCCTTCGTGCAAGCTGTACCATACCTGGATCCCATACACGGTCCTCCGTTTATGCTGGCTTTGACCATTTTAAAAAATTATGTGCAGAAAAAGCCCTGGACTGGGTTCCAATTCAGACTGCCATGCTTAAGAGTCAGATCCTCTCTCTGGAACTCAGTTTTCCCATCTGTAAAATGGAGGCCAGGTGGGGAGTTGTTACAGCTACTCTTTATCACTGCAGTAGAAATAACAAGCACTAGCAAACACTGTGCTGGGCCCTGTGTTAAGTGTTTTGAATGTGTGAGGACTGGTTCTCAGCCCTGGATGCCCCCGGCACCTCATGAAGATGTTTAGAAAGCACTGGTGTCCAGCCTGTACTCAGAACTGACTCATTTAGCCTAGGATGGGCCTGGGCATCAAGATTTTTAAAGCTCCCAGAGGGTGTTCTAATGTGCAGCCAGGACTGAGGGCTAGGGCATTAGGTCATTTCACCCTTGCAAGCACCCTGTCAAGTGGGTTCTGTTAGCTCCACCTTTGAGAGGTGAAAAACAGAGGCACAGAGAGATTGAAAAATGTGTACAAGGTCCCATGATTAGAAGGTAGTGAGCCTGGGATTTGAATCCAGATCTATCCAGCTTGGTTCACACCTGCCTAGGTAAGGGGAAGGTCATTTGTTTTCCTGCTGTGTCCTCTGGTCCTCCCAATCTCAAGGAAATCCCAGGTTGAGGCCCAGAAAGGTATAGAGACCTGCTCAAGGTCACACAGCAAGTCAGTAGCTGGAATACCCCAGGCTGGGACCACAAAATCACTGGGAGTTGCGGGGACAGGCTGATGCTGGGCAGGGGTATGGGGGCTGGGGTGCATCTTGGGCCTTCTCTACTCTTTTTTGCCTCCCAGGAGCCATCTGGCTGAAGCTGCCGCCCTCTATAGCCTCATGGATGAGCAGCTGCACGTCCTGGTCACCACATCCAACCACCTCCTGGGGAGGCTGGAGCTCCGTGTCCGCCTGGGCCGCCTGGAAGCTGCCATTCACCAGGTGAAAGGGGAGCCTGGCCTGGGGGATGTGGGAGCTTCTGCCTGGCAGCCCACCACAGGGAATGCCCTGCTCCAGGCCTGGCCAAGCATTTGTTCTGGTGTAAGGACAGGCTGGCCGTTCTTTGAGGGCAAGGCAGGCATCCTTGGGACATGGCACATGATGTGGCACTCAGTGAGTGCTACATGGGAGAAGACCTAACCCCAAAAGCTGCACTTACTGAGCACCAACTGTGTGCCAAGCCCTGGGCCAGAGCTTTTGCACACATCATCTTCTTCCAACCTCATCACTTACCAATAATGTGGAGACAGTGCCGGGATGTCCCCCTCTCATAGATGAGGAAACTGAGGCTGGGAGACGTATGTCACCTGCCCATGGTTGCACACCTGGGGATCTGATCCTGGAGCCCATCCAACTACCAGTGCCTAAAACCATATCCCTCCATGCTCTGGGATGGAGCTGTGCTCCACAGCCCGATGGCCTGGGTTCCACTCCTGGCTCTGACACTGACTGGCTGTGTGACCCTAGACAAGTTACTTAACTATTCATTGCCTAGGTTTCCTGTTAAATAGGGGTCATCTTAGTGCCTGCCACGCTGAGCTTTGTGAGGTTAAAGTGAGTGAATGCACACTCTTGAAGATACCCCAGAAGGGGCCTTCTGCTCATGGCGTCAAGAGCCATGTTACCCCCTCTTTCCCTCATTAAATCCTCGTGTCTGCCTCATTTTGCCGCTGAATAATGGAGACCCAGGAAGGGGAAGTGCCTTGCCCAGTTCACACAGAGAGTTCATAGCAGGCCCAAGCACCTTCTTCTACAGCAGGCAGCCTCTTTTCCAGCACTGTTTATGTGCCCCCAGGGATGGGGAGCTCATCACTCTTGAGGCTGCCCCTTTTATGATTGGGCAGCACCGAGTGGTTAGAGTGAGCTGAAATTTGCCACCCTGTGACTTCATTCAAACAAGTGTGCCCTGAGGGCCTGCTATGTGCAGGGCACTGGCCAGGCCAGATGCTCTGGAGTCCCACTCAGAGAGCCCTTTCCCCTTCGGATATTTGTAGGATATGACAATGCACTCCCCCTCCCCAAGTTGTCTTTTTTCTTTCTCAGACTGGGAGGGTTTCACTCTAGGCCGATGGGCACAGACCCAGCCACTGAGTGATTGAGGACAAGAAGACCTCAGCCTCCAAGGACGTCAGGGAGCTGGCCAAGGGACAGCTCCCCAACAGCCCCTCAAGTCCAAACCTCCCTCCCCTGCCCCAGGTCAGCAGCTGGATGGAGCAGGAAGGAAGCCGGTGTCTGCAAGCACTGACCCCCAAGGACAGAAGCTTGGAGACAGTGGAGAAAGCCCATGCCGAGTTTGAGGACTTCTTTCTTCAGGCTGCAGTGCGTTCCTAAAATTGAGGAGCAGGACGGGAGCAGATGGAGAGGGTAGTGGAGTGGGTGGCACTGCTAGGGCTACGATGTGGAGATGGAAAAGTGCAGAAAACTTCCAGAGACAGTGAGGAGACCAGCTTGGATCACAAAAGGTTCAGCATAGATGCTGTCTCTTCCAGGAAGTCTTCAGGGACCACCAAGTCCAAAGACAACCTAACCTACCTCGGAATCCCTCATGGAACTCCCAAGGCCAGTGGGGGATGGAGGTAGAGGACAAATGGGGAAACAGACAGAAAAGTTAGAACTGTGGGGACACAAAGATTTTGGGGTCAGGGAAGTTTTCCAGAAAGAGGTGATGCTAAGCAGAGTCCCAGCTAGGCCAAGTGAGCTGCCTCAGCAAAGGCCTATCCCCATTGTGTAGATGAGGAAATTGAGGCTCAGGAAGGCTCATAATTTAGCAGTGGGGCAGTGGAGGTTCCTGACCCTGAAGCAGGCCTCAGCCAAGGTGGGAGCTGAGTGGACCCCCTTCCTCTCCCACTCAGGCCCAGTACCGCCGAGGCCTGGAGCTGTCCAAGCAGGCAGCCCAACTGGGAGCTGCAGCCAGAGGGGCCGGTGAGGCAGAAGGAACAGAGTTCCCGGAATTGGCAGCCTTTGCTTCCACACAGCGGGCCTTCCAGGCTAAGCTGACCCACTTCTACATGGCCATTGAGCGGCAACGCACAGACCTGGAGACTCTGCTCCACCTGTACCACTTCTGCAAAAAGGTGAGCCTTGTTGTCTGCCTGTACAGACCACCCGCTCCAGCTGAGCCGTAGGGTGGGGGCAGGGCGCAGCCCAGACATAGCGCGAGGGTCCTCGCATGCTTCATTCCATAGTCCTGCTGGGGTGGGGAAAGCATTACCTGCATTTTCCAGGAGGGAAACAAAGTTGGAGAGGTTAAGTCACTCTCCTAAACCAGGTCAGGCTGATCCCTGACCCTAGTTTGTCCCACTACACCAGGCCACCCTCAGATGCTTCTTAAATGTTGGAATTAGGGGAAGGAGCTGAGGTATTTCTCAGAATCCACTCAAAAACATAGGCTTTCTCGCCATGCATAGATCTCTGCAGGCAACTCCAGGTGTCAAGACTAGGCTAAGAACCTTGATCTTGTCTCACTCCAGGTTTGGAAAAACAGGATCAGAGAAGGGCTGTCACTTAGCCGAGGTCACACAGCAAGCCCATGGCACCATTACAGTGCTCTTTTCCATGCCTCACCTTGCCTGCACAGATGGCGCCAGCAGGGGAAGGAGGGGACAGTTGGCTGAGGTTGGGCCCAGAGGCTGTTCTGAGCTTGCTCAGAGCAGAGGTTTCAGTCGTAGCCAGGACCCCAGAGTTTGGCAAGAAGGGTGGAGGGGAGCAGAGGGCTACTGTGGTGGGGTGGGGGTCTGGGGCAAGCACAGAGTATTGGGGTGGGAGGCAAAAGAAACTCCATTACTTTGCATTTATCATCTCTTGGCAACCCAATGTGTGAAGGTTTATCAGCCCATTTTACAGATGAGGAAACAGAGGCCCAAAGAGGGGAAGGGCTTTGCCTAAAGTCACACAGCTGGAGAAAAGAAGAGCTGGAATTTGAACACAGATGTATCCATGCCCTATAACATGCCCTATGTTCTTCTCCAAAGGTGGGAAGGGAGGTGGGGAAGTGGCAACCAATTAGTCACGTCCAAGCAAGCATGCTGATGATGACAATTAGGTCATTACTCTGAGGGTAGCCTACATGTTGACTTTTTACACGACAGACTCTCCTATAAGTGCTTCACAAACCTTACCTGATGGAATTCTCACCATATCTTTATGGGGGAGGAGGTACCAACATTGTTTCCATTTTACAGATGAGGAAACTGAGGCCCAAAGAGGAAAGTGGCTTGCTCAAGGTTCCCCAGAGGGTGGATGATCAAGCAGGATTTGACAGAAGAGCCCCCCACCCCTCCTAAATCTCCTACCCCTCCTAAATCCTTCCTAAACTCCTCACTTTTCTGATGGAGAAATGGAGGCCTATGGGGACAGGTGAGCAGCCTGAAAGAGCTGTGACCCAGCTGAAACAAGAACCCACCTCTCTGGCCTGGTTCCAGTGCCCTCAGCTGCCCCTCATACTTCCACCCAGGACAGAGCATGGGAAGAGCTTGACCCCAGCCCCCTAGCTGTCAGGCGAGCCCAGCACACAGGGGACAGAGAACACAGGATGCTTCGGAGGACAGTGGGAGGGACTCTAGTCAATCACTCCTGGGGCACTGGGAGCACAGGCCACTCTCTGTCTCCCTGGGGCAGCAGGCAAGGGAGGCAGATGTGGGTCTTGACAGCAAAGGGACCTCCCCGCTCCCAGCTGTCCAGTAGTTAGGGAGCGAGGCAGTTTGCGCCTGCATGAGCTGTGTGACCTCAGAGACAGTCTCGCTGCTCTGGGGTTCAGCTCCTCGTCAATAACAGTGACGATGACGATGATGATGATAACAGTGGTAACCAATGCTTCCGTCCTTCTTATTAAGTGCCCTGTTTCAGTCATTTCACACATTGTTTTATTGTCACACTAACCCAACGAGGCAGCTACTATTATTATGCTCCTTTTGTGCACAGGAAACACAGAGAGGTCAAATTACTCATCTGGGGTCACACAGCTAAGAAGGGGCAGAGATGAGATTCAAACCCAGATCACCTGGCTCTCGTGCCAGCCTTGCTGGGTAGAATTAAATTGCCAAGAGAATTGAATTAAATGTAAGTAACTACCCCTGCTCAGGCTTTGCTCAAATTTAGAATTTGTGTTTTTAACACCAATATTATTATAATTAGTAGCAGTAAATGCCTCATGGTTGAAAGGTATCTGGAAGCTTCTCCCTTGCTCATCAATTTTAGCCAATTTCAGCCTCATTGGTCTTCCCTGGGGAAGCCAAATTTGCTCCAGCTCTGAGGCCTTAGCACTTGCTGTTCCCTCAGCCTGGAATGCTCTTCCCCTCGACCACCTGGCCTCTTGTGTTTCTTCAGCGCTCAGCTTACATGTCTCCTCCTCACAGAGGCCCTTCCTGACCACCTGCCCCCCCTTCCTTCTTATCACCCTGTGCTTAACCCTTCATGGGTCCCTTGGTGATCTGGAATTATCCTGTTGCTTCATCACTTGCTTGTCTCCTGTGAGGTGAGCTCCTAAGGCAGCAACTGGGTCTGACTGGGTCCTGGTCCTGTGTGCAGCGCCCAGCGCAGGGCCAGCACTCAGAGGGACAGGACTGTGGATGCCTGGCCAGGTGGCTGGAAGAAAGGTGAGGAATCAGGCAGAGGAAGGAAGGCTGGGAGTACATGTGGGAAGGTGGAGTCCCACCTAGACCTAGAAATCATACAGGAGGTGGCAGCCCTGACCTTCAGTTCCACTGTGGCCACCTCTCCCTGTTTGACATGGGCAGGCCTTCTCTCCTCTCTGGTCCTGAATTTTAACCCATACAACAAGGGTTCCAGCTCAGGCTTGAGGATGGAGTCCTAGACGAATGGACAGGCCAGCCCAGTGCCCTGCTCAGCCCTGGATGGAGAGCGTGTGTGCAGCAGCTTTGGCACTAAATAATAATAACACGATTGTGCCGCTAACGGAGATTTATGGAGCCCTTTCCCAGCCATGAGCTCCGTGTGCTTCCGTGAATATGAAGCCATTTATCTAAAGACAAGTTCCCTTAATCCATGGAAAGATGGTTTCCTCAGAGAAAATGGTTCTCCAATCCCCCACAGCCTAACAGCTCGCTGTCGGCTTCTAAATTAAGGGAGAGAAAGATTATGTTTTTCACGAGCTGCTGGGAACATGTCGGCTGCTTTGCAGCCTGCAGACATTTTGTGGGTGAAGTGGGGACAGGCAGAATCCCAAAATGGGGCTGAAGGGCTGGTGTGAGGGGGCCGCTGGGCTTGGGTTGGCTGGTGGCAGCAAGGACCTGGCCCTACCTGGGTCACTTTCTCCTGTGCAAGGAGCTGCTTGGAAGATACTCTCTGAGTTCAAATCCCTGCTCCTCTCTGACGTGCAGTGTGACCTGGGCAAAGGATTTCACATCTCAGTTTCTTCCTCTGTCAAGTGGGCGGCTGGTATAGCTCAGCGTGATCCGACGTGAGATGCACAAAGCCTGGCAGACAGGCAGTGCTCCATAAATATTAACCAGACTCCTCCCTCAGTACCATTCTTAAGGGGTTAATGCAATCTGAGAATCCAAATGGGCAGCTCTCAAAAAGCTTTTCATGTTCCTCTCTACCACCTCCCATTGTTCAAAAGGAGAAACGGAGCCCCAGAGAGTCGTAAGGCCTTGCTGGCCCCTAGGTGTGTTTGACTGTGCCCGAAGTTCCCAAGGGTGCTGGGGACCATTTCCTGGTGGCAGGTGTGTGTGCCCTGGGGAAGAACGGGAAACCACTGTCATCACTGACAGCAGATAATGTCATGGCCCCCTGAGGGGGGCCCTATCATTTTGGGGGGCACATTATTAATTCAATCCAGCAATACTCATTCTTCGCGTTCTCGCTCTGCTCAGAGAAGTACATCCTGACCTCATGGAGCCCCCATAGTCCCGCTCCTGACTTGAATCCCACCTCCCTCTCTCATCTCCCAGATGACCTGGTTTCACATGGATTGTCAGGACCTGATGACCCAGCTCCGGCTGGGCAAGGTGCAGAGGGCCAGCCCTGGGGACCAGCGTCGCCTCCACCGCTACCTGCAGCGCCTGGCATCCGAGTTCCCTGCAGAGAAGCTCACGGCCATGGGGTTGCAGGCGGCATCCCTAAGCCGGGAAGGCCTGGGCCAGGACCTGTGGGAGGAGGCCCGGGTGAGATACGGGGAGATCCAAAGCCTCCTGAAGAAGGCATTGGCACACTGTCCGTGCCCAGCGGGTCCCACTGCCCACTCAGCACACCCGGAACTACGAGGGCTAGCCACCAAGGGCCAGGGTCTGAATGGAGAAGTCACATCCAAGGAAAGGCAGGACTGGCCCCTCCAGGACTCACTGGGCTTGAATCATTCTCCAAAATCCCGGTGGCCTCGTCGGGCTCCCAGAATGGGACAGAACAGAAATTTCCAGGCAGGCCCTCTGCCCCAGGATGTTGGCCAGGCCATAGAGGCTGATGAAGGCAAGGACCCCCATGAGTCCCTTGATCCTGCCCCTGAGCGTTTTCTCACCACCCTCTTCTCCCGGCACCGGCTCCCCAGGAAGAGTCAGATGCCCCGTCCCATGGGGGGCAGCTCCTCCTCTGAGGGGACAGACTCACAGACTTCTTTGGAGGACTCACCCCAGACAAGTCCCCCTGCTTCCCTCTAGCTGGGAGCCCCCCCACACACACACAGCCCATCAGAACATGGTCTGAGCACTCAGCGTGTGCTTGGCCTGTGCTAAGGCGACAAGAACCGCACCAGGAAACTCTGGGAAGACCCAACCCTCACAGTGAGAATAGAGAGAGTGGAGGTCAAGACAGGGTGCCGTGAAGCGTGGGGTTGGCTCCATCAGCCCCAGGTACACACCCCTCCTGAGGTCTCAGCCTTAGGCAGGCCACATGCCCAGCTGGAGTTCAGGGGTACACAGCTTCCCCTTTGGGACACAAGGGGCATAGTTGCCCTCATACAGAACCACAGGTGGGAGATTCGGGAATGGCTTCTGGTCTCAGGGTCCTATGGAAACAGACCCCAAGACAAAGATCCCAGTGCACGTGTACTTGACATTGATTCCAGGAAGCACTGGGGGAGGAGCAGGGAGGTGAACCTATGAAAGGAATAAAGGGGATGTTTTCAAGCAGATCACCCCAAGCTGTTTATTCATCCAATGGCACCACTGGCCCCAGGCAAAGATATTCACCTGCTGGAGGCCAGTTAGTGCCCAGGGAAGGACAAGAAAATGTCTTCTGCATCTCTACTCTCTCACTCAGCAACTCCAGCTACCATGGGCCATCATTCTAAATTCAAGGAACCCCTAGTCTTGTTCTTGCACTCCAGAGAGAACCCTCAGTCTGCTGGTGTTCTCTGTCTTCCCTCCCTACCACATCTCCTCAGACTCTGCCATCCATTTCCCCCCTCTCTTTAGGCACAGCCTCTGGTGCCCAGAGACGGGTTCTGCTGGTGGAACGGGCCAGACAAGGGTACGGAGCCCTGTCCTTTCCGACAGGTGGTGCGGGAAGCTGGGGACAGTGGGCAGAGGCCCTTACATTTCTGATCTCAGAGAATCTAGAAGACACAGAGCGTTTCACCCTGCCCAGAGTAACCCCTGCTAGCACCTCCCCTGAATGTCATTATCCCGAGAGAGTGTGTGCCCTGTCTCTGCCTTGGGATGCATTGCCAACATGGCCTTCTGGCAGCCTAGCCCTGGAATTTTCCTTTCTCCGGGGAAAGGGTGGGGCACATGTCCTCCCACAGATGAGGCTGTGGAAGGAGAGGGAGGCAGGACTGGAGCAGGCCGAGGAGGACAAACGGGACTTCTCAGGAGTCATGTCAGCAGAGAGAGCCACACAAACCTTAATGCCCAAAATGGCTTCAGGAATCTTCCAAGACTCCAGATTTCATCAATTTTGGTCTGGGCCTGTCTGCCTCAGAACCAGTAGCAGAGCTGATCTAAGGCAGCTTCCGGGGGGGATCCCACCCCAGATAATTAAAATCAGACCCTTGGGGCCAGCAGTGCCTGGAATGTGCATTTGTAACCAACTGTTCAGGTGTTTGCCATGTGACACAGAGAGGTGGGGGCTGCTGTCTGGAAACACTTGGGGCTGGAGTCTGAGCTGGCCCCCACCTCCCAAGTCAGCTCTGATTCTCGCATCCACTCTCCCGCCTTCCATCCAGACAGGCCTGAGAAAGCAGGAGAGTTTAATCAGCCCATCTCCATCCATGCCTGTAGCCTCAGAGGGGGGCCTAAAGCTCTAAAAATGCTGTTGCTATAGCAACAGCATCCAGCCAGTGGGGACCACAGGCAGGGAGCCAGGGTACCTGGGGTGCAAGGATGGAAACTGACTTCAGAGAGACTATAGCTACTGTGAGGGATGAGGAGGGGGATGGATGGTCCAAGAATCCTTGAGAGGGAGGGGTCTCCAAAGCCATCTTGGGTGTCCCTCTGTCTACTCACAGCAGCCTCTGGGGGGAAAGGGGGTGCAGAAATGAAATATAATAATGAATAATAACATGAAAATAATGAATAACAACAACACTAATAGTTAACATTTATTCTGTGTTTTCTTTGTGCCTAGCTTGATGCCAAGCCCTTTAAATGCTCATTGAATTTTTCACAACAGTCTTATGAAGCCAATACTAATTTCACCCCTTTTTAATGAGGAGGAAGCTGAGACTAAGAACTAAGTTTAGTTGTGCCTTGCCCAGTGTCAAGCAGCAAGTGGCAGAGCTGGGGCTGGATACGATGGAAGCTTCTGGCTCACACTTGGACAAGCCTGGGCTGATTGCTGGGTCTTCAGTGGCCACGGGCTTTATCCCACAGCAGTACTGCTGTGCCTGGCCACTGCCCTGTACCCAGGGCTTGGTCTTGGTCCTTTGGGCAGCACTCATGTCTGGTCTCCTGTAGCACACGAGGCAGTGCTGTCCAGTGGTCAGTCACACAGCAAGAATTGGATGGATTGAGTTCCTGCCTAGGTCCCACCACTCACAAGGTGTGAGTCCTTGGCCAAGTTATGCTACCTCTCTGTGCCTTATTTCCCTCCCCCGTAAAGTGAGAATAATTAGACCTCAGAGGTATGTTGTAAGTATTAAATGATTTAATATGTGGAAAGCCCTTAAAAAGGTACCTGGAACGTAGTAAGTGCTCATTAAATGGTATCTAGTCTTGTACTTGGGCACCAGCCTGGTTAGCCCTGCTTTCATTACCTGACAAATCAATGAAGAAATTTCTCCAGAGGCCACCAATAAATGCCCAAAGAGTTTTTCTCTCCTTGAATCATGTCGATTTCCTACTTAGTTTTCTGGATCCTCAGTTGTCTCTTAAAGGCTCAAGAGACCTGATTTATTGACTTTTGCCCTAAGCTGACCATGGTGGGTGCATGGGGTGGCCGGCCCTGGAGATTCCCCACTAGTGACCACACAGTTTTGCATCAGCAAAGCCTCCTCCCCCAAGAGGCTGCTCTGAGGACATGGAGGTACAATGTCCTTCTGTGAGATTTTTTTTTAGAAAATTTGAAGCCTGTTCTGGTGGGAAGAAGATGGGATGACAAGGAACTCCAAGTCTGCCAGTAACATGGCATGAATATCCCACTGTGATGAAAACTCCGTTTTCAAGCTCTAGAGGTTGGTGGGCAAGCGGTGGTAGAAGGAGCATGGCCTGGGTGCCAGGGACGTCACATGCCACTTCCACCTCTTGTTTACTGCCTGTATGACCCCAGGCATGTTACTTCCCCTCTCAATTTACCCTATCTGTCCAATGGGGACATTGGATAGATAAAGGTGTTTCTCATCTTTGGACTCAGAGAGCCCTGCCTTTGAATCCAGGCTTAACAGCCTGGTGACTCTGAGCCAATGGCTCTCTCTCAGTTTTCCCCATCTGTCCAATGGGTTTGTCAAGCCTGCTGGCCCAGGATAATAAGATCTCTGAATCCCTGAGCTCCACACCAGGCCTTTTTCCTCTCCAGAGGGGTGGCCGTCTTGTGAAGGAGCAAAGCTTTAGAAGTCCACTGGGCAGTGGCGTGGGGCACACGTAGGACTGGGCCCAATAGAAGTTTAGGCACTTTATAGTTTACAAAGTAATTTTTTGTCCATTTCCCTGTTTGATATTCACTACAACTTTGAGGGGCACAAAAGTCATACTCTAGGATGTCCCCATTTTACAGATGAAAAGACCAAAGCCTGGAGAAAGGAGGTGACTTGCCCAAGGTCGCACAGCAAGGAAAGAGATAGAGAAGGGAAATTTCAGAATCTGGACCTAGTTCTGATCAATGCCAAAGCCAAGACAGCAGATGAGCCTCCGTCTTGTTGTCAGCCACTCTGAGGTGGTGCTACATGCATTTATGCCCTCAAATTACACCAGACCCAAATAGGACAGCTGGCTGGGGTCAGGGCACAGGCTGCCCTCATGAAACAGAACTGTTCTGTTCTCTGGGGGCTGTGAACTGGCTACCAGCCCAGGACAAACCCATCTGGCCTGAAACCCCACCCTCTTACAGATGAAACATAGCTCTTTGAGGCCAGAATCTGTGGCCTCATGAAAAGTAAGTGCTCTGGCCGGGCAGCAGGACTCTTAGAGTCCCATCCCCCTCTGTGTAGGATGTGATGGGGGACCCTGGGTGAACCACCGCATTTCCTCAGGCCTCACTTTCCAGATCTTTGAAATACGGGGGATGGGCCAAATTGCAAACTGGTGTCATCTTGCGTGCAGAACTCCTGATCTGTCCTCCCAATCTTGCCTCCCTCTGTTCACTGACCATCCATCCAGGCACCCTGGCTGGAAACCTGAAAGTTGTCTTTGAATTTCCCCATAGCGCCTAAAGCTACACCCCTCCCCCCCAATTCTTGCAGTCTTCCACTTCTCTCTCCCTCCACCTTCCCCACCCTCATCCCAGCCTCTAGCCTCTCTCTCCTGGACAGCTATAACAGTATCCCCAATGGTCTTCCTGCAGCCATTTGAGCCCCTTTCATCTGTCCTCCACGTAGAAACTACAGGGACCTTTGCAAAATGTAAAATAATGTCAATGGATTCTTAGATATGACACCAAAAGCGTGAGCAACAAAAGTAAAAACTGATAAATTGGACTTCATCAAAATGAAAAACGTTTGTGCATCAAAGGACATTATCAGGAAAGTGCAAAGACACTCTACAGAATGTGAGAAAATATTTGCAAATCATGTGTATGATAAGGGTTTAATATCTAGAATATATAAGAAATTCCTCCTGCAACTCAACAACAAAAAGACAAACAGCTCAACTGAAAAGTGTGTAAAGAACTGGAATAGGCATTTCTCCAGTGAACATATAAAAAATGTCCAGCAAGCACATGAAAAGATGCTCAACATAATTAGTCATTAAGTAAATGCAAAACAAACCACAATGAGATACCCCCTTACACCGACTAGGATGGCTATAATTAAAAAAGTAGAAAATATTAACAACAAATGTTGGTGAGGATGTAGATAAATCGGAACACTGATACACTGTTGGTGGGAATGCAAGATGGTACAGCTGCTGGGGAAATGTTTGATGGTTCCTCTAAAAGGTCAACATGGAATGACCCAGCAATTCTACTCCTAGGTATATATACCCCAAAGAATTGAAAACAAGGACTCAGACAGATACTTGTATGCCAATGGTCAGTGCAGCATTATTCATAATAGCTAAAAGGTAGCAATAATCCAAGTGCCCATCAATAGATAAATGGACAAACAAAATGTGGAATTTACATACAATGGAATATTATCCAGCTATCAAAAGGAATGAAGTTCTGATGTGTGCTACAATATGAATGATCCTTGAAAACATTATGCTAAGTCAAATAAGAGAGACAAAAAGAACCCATATTGCATGATTCCATTGTATGAAATATCTAGAACAGGCAAATTCAGAGACATAATTAGTTTAGACGTTACGAGGAGTTGGGTGGAAGGGGGAACAGGCAATTATTTTTTAATGTGTATAGAGTATCTGTCTGAAGTGATGAAAAAGTTTTGGAAATAGATCATAGTGGTGGTTGGCTGCCCATTATGAAAGTAATTAATTCCATTGAATTATACACTTAAAATAGTTAAAATGGCAAATTTTATATTATGTGTCAATTTGCCATAATTAAAAAAAATTTTAAAGAAAAAAGGACTGATACATGCAACAATATGGACGAACCTTATAAACTTTAGGCTAAATGAAAGAAGCCAGTCATAAGAGATGACATATTGCGTGATTCCATTTATATGAAAAGTCCAGAACAGGCAAATCTATAGAGACGGAAAGTAGAGTAGTGGTTGGTTAAAGCTGGGGAGTGGGATGGGAGGGTATGGATCCCTAAAGGGTAAAGGATTTCTTTCGCTCTTCGCAGGTCATGAAAATGTTGCACAATTGACTGTGGTGTTTACACGTATCTCTGAATACACTTAAAAAACTCTTGAATTGTACATTTTAAATGGGTGAATTGTATGGTATGTGAACTGTATGTCAATAAAGCTTTTTTTTTTGCTTTTTTTTTAAGCCAGAGACGGGTTGCAAAGAAACAAAATGTGCTCACAGGGACTCTGGGTGTAGCACTGACAATATCTGCTTACAAGCTCTTCTTTATCTCAAGACCTGGAATGTTCTCCCCCCATTTTTTAAAATTAAAATGTATTGGGTGACAATGGTTAGTAAAATTACATAGGTTTCAGGTGTACAATTCTGTATTACATCATCTATATATCACCTTGTGTGTTCACCACCCAGAGTCAATTCTCCTTCCATCACCATATATCTGACCCCACTTATCTTCATCTATCACCTCCCTCCCCCTTTACCCTCTGGTAACCTCTAAACTATTGTCTGTGTCTATGAGTTTTTTTCCTCTGTTTGTCTTGTTCCTTTGTTGCTTCCCCTTTTCAGTGGTTAAGCCCTCCTTATCCTTCAGATATTAGCAACAGGGTCAGGCTTTTCTGGCCACTCTGAATGAGTCAAAACCCTCTTTTATTAAAAACCATGTACTTCTCCTTCATAGCACTGATCTCAATTGCCATTTTGTAATCTTTTGTTAATGCCTGTATCACCTACTAAACTGTGAGTTTCATGAGAATAGGAATTGAACCTGCCTGTTTAATGTATCCTTGGCACAGGGAAGAAACTCAAAATTTGTTAGATGAATGGGTAGATGAATGAATGAACGCCAACTTTGATCGATTAGTAGAGACTGCCTAGAGCACCTGGCTGTCTTGGTAAGAAAAAAAATTCTATGATTGATTAATCATGTCTGCCATGGATGCCAGCAGGTATAGAAGTAATAGAGGTATCCCAAATTTGCCATTCCTGAACTAGATAGGGCTATGCCTCAGGGTCTCCCATCAGAGGGTGCTCTAGAAACAGTCTCATCTCTCCCCTGCTCCCAGGAGGGGAATTCAGTTGTCATCCCAGCTGGCTTTGATAATCAATCACACAGCCTTTCGGTGCCCATTAGGCTTTGTCACTGAGCCACATCCAGGTGTGCCAGGCAAGAACAGGCAGGCTCATTTGCATCTCATCTGCATGGAAATTTGCATACGCCTCCACAGCCCTGTCTCCTTGTAATTTTCAAGTTAAAATGTCATTATCACTCCTATGAACGATGTTATTTCTTGATTTCTTTCTCCCTGCTCCCCTACCCCCACTCCCTCCTCTGCCTCAGATACTCAAGCCTGGGCTGGGAGAAGAAAACCAGTTTGAGCTCTGTTTCTGCTGCTGATTCAGTTGTGACTTCACTTTCTGGGTCACATTTATGCCATTAGGCACGGGGCAGGGATATGGCTGTGGTAGCTACCCTTCAAGCAGCCACAGGAAGGTGCACCCAAACTTGACCACTCAGTGTTCTCCACACACAGCCTCCGATTCCCCATCTCTCAGCCTTTGCACACGCTGTGCCCTCCTCCTGGAAAACCTTCTTCCTTTGCTAAGAGTGAGTGTTCAGTGTCCCCACCCATTCGTTCTCTATTTATATTATGTCAGTGGCCCTGCCCGTTGGCCATAAGCTGGTTAGATGAGGAGATGGACATGTGATCCAAGCTCACCAATAAGATTCTTTTCCCAGGATTTGGATTTGGGGATCAGAGCTGCTAGGCAGTTTCTGAACTGAGCATGTGTAAACTCAAGTGTAGAGGGCCACTGTGTCTAGCCATGTCCATAGAAAATAGAAAAGTCCTTGGTGGGGGATGACTAAAGTTGACAGGCCCAGAGCCAGACTCAAGAGTCCCAGAGGCAGCAATTGCCCTGGCTCCAGGTCCAGCCCCTACTCTCCACCCCGGAGGTCAGGCTGGCCTGCTTACCACTGGTTCTACCATTCACCAACCCCTCCTATCTTGCCTCATTTTGCCCTGTCTCCTCTTTTCCTGCTTTAGCAAGCTCTAGGGACTTGTGTTCCTTGCAGCTGCGATGAAACACTAGGCAGATGAAATGTGAGCTCAAGGACCCCAAAAGGAAATTCGGAGAGAAAAGAATTGAACATTTGACATTTCAAAGAATGCATGGAAATTGTCATGAAGATAAAAAGCTAACTTCAGTGAACTTTCTTTTTTGGTACTCGTACCGAGAAATGGGGCCATCAGAAGCTCTTTAGAAATAGGAGCTATGACTCTCATCTTTCAAAGAGCCTAGACTGTGACCCTACACAGAGGTCACCTCCTTCAGGAAGCCTGCCCTCATGCCCTACTCAAGTCAGAAAGCCTTCCTACCTGTCTGAACCCCCCAGACCTCGGTCTATCCATCGTGTACAGCACTCTCTCCTTTAACCTGGCCTTCTTCATTCCCATGGGATAGTGTATAAACCAAGGGCAAGGCTGTCTCTGAGGTCTCAAGATTTGCCCCTCTCAGTACCCGGCATTATGAATTCATACCAATCAAATTAATACAAACTAACAATGGCCTCTGATTTACTGAGCACTTATTCTGTGCCAGCATTGCTGTGGATGATTTACCTGTGTTATCTCATTTCATCCTCACAACAGTCTTATGGGGGGTCAGTCAATTTTATAAATGAGAAAACTGAGGGCCAGAGAAGTTAAGTAACAGACTTCAGCTCACACAATCCATAAGCGGTAGCACCAGCGTGCGAACCCAGGCAAGCTTATTTTGAGTATGTGCTCTGAACCTCTACATGTAGATTTGAATCTCTTTTGGGGTGCCCCATGACTTGAGGAGTTCTCAAAAATATACTTGCCCCAGAACTCTTTGGCCCTCGCCTGTGGCTGGTGCTTCAGTGTCTGACATTTGTGTTTCTAATACTTTGAGTTCAGCAATGACCTATTGGTAGGGTGACCAGACATCCGGGTTTGCCGAGGACAGGCTCGGTGAATGTCTACTGTCCCCATGTAATTATTAATAGCTCCCCAAAGTGTTCTGGTTTGGACAATCAATCAATTACACGGTCACCCTGCCCATCTGGTGCCTTTCACTGAAGAACAGTGACTTCCTGGGAATGGGGGGCGAAGGGATGGGCACGTCTGCTGCCCTCTTCACACCTGAAGAACTCCCTGGGGCAAGGAGGCTGAAGCCAGAGCAGTCTCAGACCAACTGGAATGTGGGGATGAGTCATGGGAAATGTCTGATCAGCTGAAGTCGTAAGGAGGGTGCTGCTGTCTCACCTCTGTTCCTCCCTCCATCATCCCACTTACCCTGGGGAAGGAGCCATGGGCAGGATAACAGACAGGGTCCAGCTGCAGCTTCTTTTCCCTACCCTGAACTCCTCCAGAAGAGGCGTGATCTGGTTTCCTCACTGGACCTCAGTTTGTCAATCTGTTAAAGTGGGACAAGTTATCCTGGCTCTAACTGCCAGGATGTGGGGATAGGATGGCTGGGAGTGGGATATCTGTGGCTGCTTCCACACCCCCGCCCCCTCCAGGAATTCCTGTTGCCATAGCCGCATCTGGCTGGACCACTCAGTGGAAGGAGGCGGGGCCCTGGGTTCCAGTCCCAACTCTGCCCCTGGTTTACTGGGAGACCCTGGGGCAAGACCCTCTCCTTCTCTGAGCCCTAGTTGCTCCTCACATTGCTGGGGAGAGCATCAGATGGTGGAGGCAGAAGTCTGGAACAAGTGGGATCAGAAGCTGTTGTTAATCTAACTGGGGGCTGGTCTGGCTCTCACATCTCCCCTCAGGATCTCAGCAACCCTGATCTCAGTGATTCTTTCCACTCTGAAATCTGCTTACGGTCATGTGACCCTGGTGTACGCTTTCGGGGGCCCTATTTCAACCATCTGCCCGGAGGTTCGCTCTGTGGGCGCAGGCCAGGAACCCCGCTCCACCCTCCAGCCCTCAAGGCATAATCATATCCTCTGGCTTGGGGAGACATTTCCCAGTTGGTTTTGTCTCGACATTTCCCCATCTGCTTGGCCAACACCCTCCTGCAAATGCTGGCTTCACCAAGACAGATGCGTAGGTGGGGTATTTGCTTTTGTTTCCTTCATTGTTTATACGAAAAGGCTAACAACCCTGATAGTTAATATGTTCTCCTGCTGGAGGGGCCCCAGGATTAGCTCTGGAAGCTCATCCAGGATGGGGCATAGACTGGGTTTGACCAAAAAAGGGCTGGACTGGGTCTGAGGGAGGGGTCTGAGCAGGATGGGCTCCCAGGGACGGCGCTGACGCTGCCTTGAACCAGCGAAGGGAGATCCAGGGTCCTTGCACCATGTAGATGGGACAGACTGCATTTCCCAAAGGTGCCCGTGACGTCTCCCATCTCACACGCATTTCTTATGATGTGCTTTTCTGCCTGTTGAGCAGTGGGGATCTATGTTCCCTCCCATATGCGACTACTTTGACCAACAGAAAATGGCTGAAGCGATGCCATGTGGCTTCTAAAGCTAGGTGATAATAATGCACTTCCACTTTGCTCTCTTGGAACCGAGCCACCATGCTTTAAAGAAGCCTGAACTAGTCCACACGGAGAGAGACTGCTCGGAGGGGCCATTGTAGGTGTTCTGGCAATACCCCCACTGACCTCCCAGCTGACAGCCCGCATCAGTCTCCAGACCTGCAAGTAAGGATGCTTCCAGCTTCCAGCCACTGAGTCGCCCTTCACATATTCCCAGCTGACATAATGGATCAGGACAAACCTTCCCTAGTTGTTCCAGGTCCGAATTCCTGACCTACAGAATCTGGGTGCATTATAAAATGGTCCTCTTACACCACAAGATTCTGGGGGGTGGGGACACAGAGATGGTACCGGACACAGTGGGCCTTGCTGGCGGCTGCCCCACTGGAAGTTCTGAGCTGTCCCTGAATGTTGTGGGTCTCATCACTGAACCTCAGCCAGAACATCCCCTTGTTCAGGTGAGGAAACAGGTTCAGAAGGACCAGGGACTTGCCCAGGGTCACACAGCCTTTACTGGCTAGCTGCCCTGCTACAGGGGAAGCTCTGATTAAACCAGATCCCTTAGCGCAATCAGCAAAGACAGCTGCTTGGTTGGTCCCCTACCTACTTTTTGTAAATAAAGTTTTATTGTAACACAGTCACACCCATCATTTACATATCACCTGTGGCAGCTTCCACACTACAAGGGCGCGGTCCAGTACACCCCACAAAACCTAAAACACTGTGTCCACGAAAGAAATGTCTAAACCTGTAAAGAATTTTTATGAGTTTATCTGAGCCAAACTGAGAACATATGCCAGGGAGCAAGATCGCAAATGCTCTGGAGAATGGCAGTTTTGTGGCTTATTTTATACACTAGAATCCAAGGAGGACACATAAGGAGGGTTCCATGAAATCCATTGGTGGTAGATTAACGAGGCGGGAGAAAGCAAAGCAGGGAAATCTCTGGGATTGGATAAAAAGCAAAATGGAGACACACACACTTCTTTTACATTGGTGGGTGCAGGACATTTATAGCACATAGAGATGGTATGGGGGTACAAGATAACATTGAGGGGTTCTGTGGTCTCGTGCTCTGGCGCCAGTGGTCGTGCCTTTGAGGAGTAGGAAAAAAAATTACTCTGACATTTCAAAGGTATGTTATCTTACGTGCAGAAGAACAGTGGACAGGACTCACTACAGGTAAAGACTGACCTTTGCTAAAGAAGCTATCTATGGATTCTGGGACGTGACAACCCACCATGACCTGCTCAGTTAGGAATTTGTGATTAGGCCATCCTGTGTGGTACTTTTGATCACTGAGCTTGTCAGGACTGCCATGTGCATCCCTCCCCCAAGCTTGTCAGGTTTATTATATGGCCCCTTTTTCATTCACAACTGACTATCTGGACTTTTACAGAAAGTTTGCCTTAAAGGCTTGAGGAAGCTGCAGCCCCTCCTGGAAGCTCAAACCTCCCCAATGGTGAGGTGGAAAATTTTCGGCAAAAAACTTAACATTTGACCCCCAGGAGACCTAATGAGACCTAGGGATTCAAATGTCCTTCTCTCCAGGCCTCACTTTTCTCTTCTGCAAAATAGAGCAATGACTGTTCCTGCTTCTGACAAGTGCTGGGTAGATGGAAAAGCCCCTCTTTGCACAATCTCTGGCATACAGCAGGCCCTCACTCGTCCCCTTCTCTTCCACCCAGAGAAGTTTCTGGCATGCAGGGATGGAGCTGGAGACCCTAGAGAAATTGCTTGCTGGCACCCGGTGGCTTCACCTCATTTGTGATGTTAATTGCACAGATTTGCATAATGTGTTCACTGAGGTGTTATTTCACTTGCCCATTTAAATCATTTAATCATTTGTGGTTTTTCCTCTCCTAATGTTGATGATGCCAAGATGGAGGAGGGAGGTGAAAGAAAGAAGGTGACCGAGTCTCCAGGTCTCTCCCTCTTTTTCTTTCTCTCTGCCTTTCTCTGTCTCTCTCTCACACATACAAACACCCAAACACACTGACAAAATGAGCTCCTGAATGCAACCCCATGTCCAACATACGCTCCGTCTCCATCACTGGACTTCAGCCATAATGGCCTTCTTGCCATTTCTCACACATTAAGCGCATTCCTGCCTCAGGACCTTTGCCCTTGCTTTTCCTCTGTTTGGTAAGCCCTTTCTCCAGATGCCCACGTAATTCCCTCTCTTACTTCAGGTCTTTATTCAAACATCACTTCTTCAGAGAATACTTCCTTGACCTCCCTGTTCTATTTAGTAGCTTCTATCTTTCGGTCTTTTTCTGCGAAGTACTTGTCACCACCTGACATTGTCATACATGTTTGTCTATTTGTCCATTGTCAACTCCCTTAGCAGAATGTAAGCTGGGCTTTTGTTTTTTTGGCTTGTGTGTTGTTTTTTTATTGCTCTCTCTCCTAGTCCCTAGAACAGTGCCTGGCACATAGTAGATCCTCAGTAAATATTTGTCAAATTAATGAACTTGCTCGTATTGAAGGATCTAAGGCCCCAAAGGGATAAAATGTGATGCCCAAGGAATTACACTCAGGCGCTGTCAGCTCTGAGTCCAGGACCCTACCCAAGACAGGCAGGGCTTTCTCCAGAAATGGAGTTGTTTCTGCAAAGGTCCTTACAGCAGTGACCCCAGGTTATCTTCCCCCAGGGGCTGACATTTTCCAGCAGGCAAGAACAGCCGTCTGGGCCAAGCAAGCCTGAACTGTCAGCCTTCTGGGGAACTGGCAGTTGTTTTACAACCCAGACATCATATGTGGGGGCCCTCGGTGTCAAACTGATAAGCCCAGAGGTCACGGTCTGACTATGGAGGGCTCAAGGAGGAAGGCACTAGGTCACAGGTACAGAGAGCTCAGAGTCCTGAGATGGCTGCTGTTCCCACTTTTCAGTCGATGTTGTGAGCTGAGGGTTAGAGCTGGAAGTCCAAGCCTCTTCTGCGCCATTGCACAGATGAGGAAACAGACACAGCCCAGGAAATTGGTTTGTCCATATGTTCCGAGCAGGACCCACCTCCCACAGGAGTTCCCAGGCTGAGAGGCCCCTGGTCCAGAAAGCATTGGTAACTGTTTCCATTGCCTGTGTTGTGCCTCTTCCTCCTCCAGACCCACTGAGACGTCACTAACTCAGGGAAGCTCCCTCCAACGCTTTTGGTTTAGGTCAAGTTCCCCTGTTCTCAGCAAACCACACTCTTTCCCTTCAGAGCCCATATCTCTTCCTAGTGACAATCTGGTGTCTGTGTTCCCAGCCAGGCTGTAAGCTGCACGAGGACAGGGACCGTGCAAAGCCATTCCGTTCACCACCCTGTTTCCACAGCCTCATACATACATGGTGGGCACATCGCAGGGTCTTAATGACTTTTGGTTGAATGAACACGCACACAGCATATGCAAATATGGGACATTACAGATGATGAGGCCGCCACATGTTCTGGCCTGAGGACTGAAGTGATTGCTGAGCTCCCCTCAGCACCAACAGCAAAAGCTCTCAGGCAGGGCTCTGCCTATACCCTCGGATCCCGTCTGCTGCACACCAGCTCCAAAGGTGCTCTCGTTTCCAGCAATGTCGTGCGGGGCGGCCTGCGGGGTCTCTGGTCCCGCTCCCCACATAAGAATGCAGGATATGGCTACGCCAAAAAGGACACCCACGGAGCCATAGATGGGGGAGTCATACCACTATATTCTCGCCGGCGGCTGGGTTGGAGACACAGGAAACAGGAGCCACACAATTCTCAACCCTCACTGCGCCGCTTGCAGACTCAGCCACCATCTTCTTGCTAGCCCCCATTTTCTTGCTAGTGTAGCCATAGCAGTTATATTAGTGGCCAATGGCGCACTGGTTACAGCTGACGGCCAACTAGCCACAGCTGATGGCCATCCAATCACAGTTGATAGCCATCTACTACCTGAGCCAGCACCTTTCTATGTGAGGCTGAGAGCCTGGAAACTGCTCTCTGGGGCTCTGTCCCCACACTCCATCCCTACAGGCTCTCGCCTCACAATCTACGCGACAAGTATCTTCCGTGAGGGGTCCTGTGCGAGGAGCCTGGAGGTGAATGCAATATCCTGGGCACAGCTAGGCTCTCTGGGCACAGCCAGGGTTTCTCAGGGCACCACCAGTGCTTCTGGGCGCAGCCAGACTTCCTGGGCTTCTTAGGGTACCACTAGTTTTCCCAGACACAGCCAGGGTTCTCAGGGCACTGCCACTCTCTCTGGGCACAGCCAGACTTCCTGGACTCAGCCAGGGTTCTCAGGGTACCACCAGTACTTCTGGGCACGGCCAGACTTCCTGGGCTTCTTAGGGTACCACTAGTTTTCCCGGACACAGCCAGGGTTCTCAGGGCACTGCCACTCTCTCTGGGCACAGCCAGACTTCCTGGGCACAGCCAGGGCATCTCAGGGCACAGCCAGACTTCCTGGACTCAGCCAGGGCTCTCAGGGCACTACCAGTCTCTCTGGGCCTCTCAGGGCACTGTGCTGAAACAACCGCGACTCACAGTCAAGGTGCTTACATATTCTCAATGGTGGCCAGTCAAGACACAAAAGCAAATATCCCCCAGTTCCACTACATGGTGGTATGTTCCCAAACAAACAGTCAAGCTGTCCATTAAATTAGGGATGGAAGGCAATTCCCCATAGTCCATAGTCATTCGCCAGGGCTGTCCTGGGGGTGAGGGACAACCTTGACCTCACCCACATCTCCCACAGAGGACTCAGCAAGCCTTTCCTCCTGGGACAAGTCCCGCATCTGGGCTGCCTGAGCCAGAACTTCCCAGCCCGCAGGGCCGCAACGACCTTTGCTTTCTCCAGCCTGTGCTGGTTGGGGAACCGTCCACATCTTTCCACCTCTCCACAGGGCTCCATCTCTCCAGAAGCTGCATGGCTTTTCCTGTGCTGGTGGGAGAAACGTCCACGTCCTCCCACCCCTCCATGGGAGTCACACTCTCTGGCAGCTGCTCCTCCTGGTCTTCCTGAGACTGAGTGTTCACACGCACAAACTGCTCCACTGTCCTTTGGAGAGCTTTGGCCAGCACCGTACCCTGCTCGCTGCGCCATTTGTCGTGTGGGGAGGTCTGCGGGGGTCTCTGGTCCCGCTCCCCACACAAGAATGCAGGATATGGCTACACCAAAAAGGACACCCACGGAGCCATAGATTGGGGAGTCATACCACTATATTCTCGCTGGCGGCTGGGTTGGAGACACAGGAAACAGGAGCCACACAATTCTCAACCCTCACTGCACCGCTTGCAGGCTCAGCCACCATCTTCTTGCCAGCCCCACATTTTCTGCTAGCGTAGCCACAGCAGTTATATTAGTGGCCAATGGCTCACTGGTTACAGCTGACGGCCAACTAGCCACAGCTGGTGGCCATCCAATCACAGTTGATGGCCATTTACTACCCGAGCCAGCACCTTTCCACGTGAGGCCGAGAGCCTGGAAACTGCTCTCTGGGGCTCTGTCCCCACAAGCAGCCTGCACCTACATCCTTATCATGGGCTGCTCAGGCTTCCAGAAGCCCAGGGAGAGCTAGCTGGGAACTGATGCCCCCTGCCCACTCCCGGTGGGTGCAGCTCTCCACCAAGGCCTGCTGGCTACAGGGTAATAGAGACCCTGGTCTCTGTACCTTCTGCCCAGCAGGGGGACGTACCTGGCTGGCACACCTTTGCTTGACTTCTTACTTTGCCCTGTTCCACTTCCCTGCTAGGCTTCTGGTGTTTCCTGGAGACACAACTTAAAAACCACTTTTGCACAGATCCTGTCTTGGGGTCTGCTTCAGAGGCTCCGCCTAAGAGAGTCCATCTCACTCAGGATGGACCCTTTCACACCTGGCTAAAGCTCGAGTCAGACACACCTGGGTCCAATCCCAACTCAGCTTCTGACCAACTGTGGGGACAGAGCCAGGAGTGCAGTTTCCAGGCTCTCGGCCTCACATGGAAAGGTGCTGGCTCAGGTAGCAAATGGCCATCCACTGTGATTGGATGGCCATCAGCTGTGGCTAGTTGGCCGTCAGCTGTAACCAGTGAGCCACTGGCCACTAATATAACTGCTTTGGCTATGCTAGCAAAAAAAATGGGGGCTAGCAAGAAGATGGTGGCTGGCAAGCGCGGATTGCA
The DNA here is from genome assembly GCF_057876585.1 of Rhinolophus sinicus. Taxonomy (NCBI): domain Eukaryota; kingdom Metazoa; phylum Chordata; class Mammalia; order Chiroptera; family Rhinolophidae; genus Rhinolophus; species Rhinolophus sinicus. The sequence goes on from NC_142513.1 coordinate 17,780,130, forward strand.
GTCAGCACGGCGGAGTGCGGGTTGTGGATTGCAGAGTAGTGGATGGCAGGCTGGGGCCAACCCAGCCACCAGTGAGAATATAGTGGTATGACTCCCCTACCTATGGCTCCGTGGGTGTTCCTTTTTGGCCTCACCATATCCTGCGTTCTTATGTGGGGAGCGGGAGCTGAGACCCCGCCTGATGCCCTGAATGACACCAACTGTGTGGCCCTAAACAACTTCACTGACCTCCCCGGTCACCTCTGCAATAGGGTGTGGCAAGAATTAGAAACGGTATTTGTGAGGATCTGATCCAGACCAGGCCCACGTGTTCACAGAGAGTTAAGTGTTCCGCATTTTCACCAGCATATTCTATCTCTAAACATCCTGGACCCCACTGCCTGTTGAAGCCCAGATGGGGAATACAAGTTCAGAAAAGCAGCCACCCTGGTCCTGAGCTGTGCATGTGCTAAGGGCTCAGGGGTCTTGTAAGGGTGAAATTCAGGGAATCAACGCAGTTAGACTTATCTAGTTTGCAGTTTAACTCACCGCATAGGTTGCTATTTAGCCACCTGTAATTAGACTTAGTTTGTCTGCAGTTTGATCCATCCTGATATTCAGCTGTTTCTCTTTCTTTCTCCTCTCCCTGATTAACCGAAGAACTCTGTTCCCTTTCTCACAGCTACCCATTCCTCGTTAATTAACAATGTCCTAACCTGGAAAAAGCAATTTCTTAATCCTCAAGCTCCTGGACACTGGAGTCCAATTTACGACTCCCTTGCAGTTTTTCCTGGTGACGCGGCCAGAGCCTGGAGATAACATCATCTTCAAACACCCCAGACCCCAGGAAGGGTGTCAGCTCTCCACCCTGCCTTACCAACGCCCACTGTCCTATATAAGAATACGCTAACCTGAAGTTAGGGGCAGCTGTCCACTCTGAGACTCTGGACTCTGCCCCAGCAACCCCTCCCCGCCCCCCGCAACCCCTCCCCGCCCCCCGCCCACCAGTGTTTCTCTCCTTCCTACCCTGGCATCCGTCTTCTTTAGACACTGCCATGGGCATTCTCTCTGCCCTAACTTTAATAAAACCTTTCTTCATTCTCCCACTTTGTGGAGTCTGTGAATGCGTTCACCTTCTGTTAATGGCCAGGGGTTAATTTTATGCCATGACAAGTCTGTTCTAGAAAGTTCCAACAAAACTGTCTTGACGTCAGCTTCCCCATTTCCTATGAATGTCCTTGGCTCCGTTCCCAGCACCCTTGTAGCATCTTCTTGACCCTTGTCTGGTGTAGAGGAGGTTCTGGGGAACCTAGAAACATGAGCATCGGGCTTGGGTGACCCTCGGAAGATCTGTTTGGGTTGGCCCGTGCTTTATCTTTCCCCAAGCCTTGCTTTGGCCTCCTAGCAGCTCCTTAAAGAAGTTGCCCTCTCCTGATCTCCTGTTCTTCCAAGCCTTTGCATCTGCTGTTCTCATTTACCTGCCTGCCTAACTCCTACACATCCTTCAAACCACAACTCCAACATCACCTCTTCCTGGGAGCCTTCTGAGACCATGCTCCTCCCCAGGTTGAGTTTAGTGCTTTCTCTGGGCACCCACATCTCCTCTTTTGACCTAACCTCGAGTTGGCCACATTTGTGCGTCTTTGTAATTGCCTCTAGTCTTATCTGTCTCCAGGAGAACTGGGATTGATCTGCTCATGACTGAATCCTGAACACCCAGCACAGGGCCTGGAACACAGTAGGCAGTCAAACAAATGTTTGGTGAATGAATAAATGAATGAATGAAGACACCAAGCCACCGTCAGATATCTCATCTAAGTTTGTAGGGCTGGGGTAGGGGTGGGTACAACAACTCATCGTGGGTTTGCCTGTTTTTTAAATTTTTTTTATTTTTTTGTTTTTTCCTTTTCTCAGGAAATGGTTTCAAATGTGAGGGGCCCTGTCCTAACTCTCTCATTACCAGGAATGTGTGGATCCTGGCATTACGGGAGTATCTGGCAGGGGTTGGGGGAGCTACTGACACCCTCCCCGTTGGAGCCTCCTCCCACCTTCTCTGTGAGACCCTGTAGTGTTGTGCAGAGCTGGACACAGGGTCAGCCAGATCTGAATTGGAATCTTAGGCCTGTCACTTTACTAGCTAATTGCCCTGTTTGCTGCCTCAGTTTTCCTACTTGTTAAGTGGACCAGCTTAGAAGTCCTTGCAGGCATTCTGTGGCTCCTCTCCCTATCTCTTTCCCCTGGGAAAAATAAAGAGTCAAAATATGTGTCAAGAGAGAACAGGGGAGTCTTTTCAGGAAGAGAAGGCTGGAGCTGGGGGGCAGGGCTGGGGGCTTCCCACTCTTGAGGTTTAGTGCCCTGACAAGGCCAGTCTAGGTCCGGGGAGGGCAGCTTTGCCACTGAGGCCCCCAGCTGGGCTGGGCAGGCTGAGCTGGCAGAGGGAGGAGGCTTGTTTTTCAGGGCCTGGCCTTCCCTGGGGGAGGCCCCTCCTTGGCCTGCTGGGCTTGGCCCAGCCCCTGGCACAGCCAGGCCTCTTTGCTAGGAGTTGAAGGTAATAGGGGGGCAGCTCTGGCCTGGCCTCAGATGCTGACCTTGTCCTGCTTTGACTTTCCCGCTTTAAAAAACAGGGACATTTCTTTCCTCCTGGCCACCCACAGGGGCCTGGCTCTCCTAGACCAGGGACCAGTAGTGGTTAGGACCGAGATGAAGCCTGTAGCTAGCAGTGACCACAGGAATTGATGAGGGTGACATTTATAGACAGCGTAGCATGGTGGTTAAGGGCCTGATGGCCATTTTATTTGAATCCCAGCTCTGCCTTTTAACTTCTCTGGGCCTCAGTTTACTCATCTATAAAATGGGACTCATAATAGTGTCTATCTCTTGGGGTTGCTCAGAGGATTCGATATGTGATTATTCACTGGTAACAGCATTTGGTACATGGTCAGTGCTCTGTAAGAAGTTTGTCTGTGGACCTGTGGGAGACAAGAAGTCGAGACCCTTCTCTGAAAGTCTAGTTCGTGGGGCCTGAGTAATGTGAAATACATGGGTAGCAAGACAGACAGGGAGAGTCCAGGGCGGGAGGAAGGAGAGAAGAGGGAGACTCCCGGGCAGGGTACAACATGGGGTGGGTGGATGGGGTATTGCTCTGACAGGGAGGATGGGCTGCTTTTTGGGAAGAGACCCTGAGAGTGTGGGCATGTGGTGGGAGTAGGACGGGTGCAAGGCCCTGGACTGGCGTCAGGAAAGCCTGGGTCCCAGCCCCAGCTCAGACCTGCCTTACTGTGTGACAGGAAAACCACTGTCCATTTCTAGCCCTTGATTTCTTGGAAGCTGGAAGCCAGAGCCGTCTGGGGTCAAAGGGTTGCTGCCAGCACAATCCATGGTTGGGGCTGACTTCCAGAAAACCAGCTCAGGAGCCTGTCAAACTCTGAGCCAGTGGCAGAAAAAATGACTCATCCTCACTCTGATTATCGCTTCCCTGTGGCCCCGGCAAAGGCCTTATGCCCATTTCACAGATGGGGAAACAGCCTCAGAGACTAAGCCACTCAGTAATAATTCCTCACCTTTCAGTGGCAGGGATGGGTTCCAGAGCCCTCTGTATGTATGAGAATCCATTTAAATACAATAAGCTATGTTTGTCTGTTACCATATCACACAAAACAACGGAGTGGATTTTTACATGCTAGGGATGATCTGATTTTAAATATAGGCCACCTCGAGTATTCAGAACTCACTTTGGGATTTTCAGGTCTACCCAGAGCATCTCAGGAAGAAAGCAGTTACCATCTAGCAGGCCTGAAACTGAGGTACAAGGAGAGGCCGATGGGAGATGAGGCAGTGGTGGAAGGATGGGTGCTCCAGAGGCAGACATCGATTTCTGACCAAGCTACCACCAGAAGGTCAAGGGCGTGCTGTCGACGTCGTATGCTCCTTGGGGACAAATAGCAGGACTTATTTATTTAATGACTGACATGACATTCTCACTGGGGTGTTTGAGGCCAAGTCCCAAACCAAACTTCTGCTCTCATCCACCAAACCAGCGACTCCCACAGCCATCTCATCCCAGACAATAACAACATCCTCCTTCTTTAGGTCGGAATCGCTGGAATCATCTTTGATGCCCCTCTCCCACACTCACACTTAATCAGCAAATCCTATTGGTGCTACCTTTAAGATAGATCCAGAGTCTGACCCTTTCTCATCACCTTGCCGGGTACTTCTATCATCTCCTGCATGGATTACTGCAGTGACCCCCGTCACTCGTCCATCAGTGTCGAGCCTCCCCCATCAGTCTAATCTATTCCCTCCACAGACTCCAGAACATTCTGTTGCAACCTAAATCTGATTGCTTTTGTCCTCTGCTCACACTCTTTCAATGACTCCCATCTCACTCAAGTGTAAAAGACATTGCCTTTGGAATGTTCTAGAAAGCCTAAATAGTCTGGTATTCCTTGTTGTCTCCTTACAATATATCTGGGAGGTAAGCATGGGAGGAAGGATTGCTCTAACTTTATACATAGGGAAACAGAGGCCTGGGGCATGGAGCATTTGTGCCTGGGGCTGGAGTGCAGGTCACCCACTTGGGGACTCTGTCCACCACTCTCTCCCAGATGCCTAAGCAGGCAGCTGCTGGTATCTCTAATCTGTTGAGACCGCTTACCCCACCCTCTCCATCGAGCGCTGGCTCCCTGCCCATTCTCCAGAGACAAGCCAGATGCTGAAATAGGCTTGTGGACACTCTGCACTTGGCTGGGACCAGCCCCTGGATTCCACCCCTTTTTAGGCCAGATCAGAGCAGTGCACGGTCCACTCTGGGCTGCTGAGTAGCCACCAGAGGAATTTAAATCCCCTGAGGCCTGGAGTGGGTCAGCCCTAGGGCAGCCTGCTCTACCATGGCTATTCCTCTCACTTGCCCAGTGGCCGTGGTCAGGTCCCTTCTCTGTTCTGAGGTGCACTCTTTCCACTCCTATGGAGTTCTAACATTTAAGAATTCGAAGAACAAGTCGATGACGCATGGGTTGCCTCCTACGAAGTCAACAAATAACCAGAAGCCAAAAGATGCCAGAGATCAGCTCACCACTGCCCAGAGGAAAGGTCTGGGGTGGAATGTCACGCGGTTCTGTCCCCAACCCCATCCCGTTCGACATGTCTATCAATCACTTTAAAGGTGGAAAGATGGCCTCTTACAGAGTGGCTGAGAGAGACGATAAAGCATTGAAAACCAGAACCAGAAAATCCAAAGACCTTGAGCAGCTGGAACAAAGGGCTGCGTATAAGAAGATGAAATATTAGGTGGGTACAAAAGCCATTGCAGTTTAAAAGGTTAAAAAATCATTGCAAAAACCGCAACTACTTTTGCACCAACCTACCATACTAAGAGTGACTGTTAAACCCTGTATTTGAACCAGACACAACCAACTGAATTTGAGATCAGGAAGAAAGGGGTGAGATGGAGCCGTGTTAAGTCAGTAGTTCTTTAAGGGGCACTTTACAAATGCATGGGGTCATTTTGGGCTGTCACTATAATTGAGGGGTTCTCAGGATATTTAGGTGGCAAGGACCAAGCATACTGCCCACCCCACAAGACAGAACAGTTTCACACTGTTGAAAATCTTCCTACGTTCTTCACAACTTTCAAATGTCGACCACTTGAAAACTCACAACAAATATGAATGGGGGGGGGGATTTAGTGTATCCTAATGTGGAAAGGTTTTTACAAGAAGTTGCACGAAAAACTCAATAACTTAGGAAAAGGTTGTTATTGACAAGGAAGCATAAATGGAGTAAGGACAGTAACTCAATTATTGAATCATTTTCTTTCTGCCCAGCCTGTCTAGTCGATGTATTAGACCATCACCAACTACATATTTCGAGGGAAAGGGTTCCAAGGCATGAATGCAGTTACTGCAAAACAGTGAAACCAACTGTAAATATTTAATAGAGGAGATACGTAACTCTTTTTTTTTTTTTTTACAGGCTTAGAGTCAAGTATTAGTAAATTAGAGATGCAAGAAATCTCATTGAATTTCTTTAAGGATGATCGTTTTGAGTCTATGTTGGGAAAATTACATTTTGAGTTACTTCTTGTTTTGCAATCTTACTCAGAAATTACCGCCTAGATGCATTGCATGGTTTCTTGATGGAGCTGGATGGAAAGATTCCTTTTGTGATCCATCCACTTGCCTCCTCTGCTTAATGAGGGATGTGGTCGCAAAGGGCTTTTTGTTGTTGTTGTTTTTAAGTTCTGAAGGTGAAATGCACCCCTCTATTGAGAAGTGAGATTCCAGGGAAGAGGTGTTTCCTCTGTGATCACACCACTACCCTGTCCTGTGTCATCAAACGGGAATTATTTCTCCTTACACTCAGAGGCTCACCTTTCTTATTCTCTCCCCTTGACAGGATGCAATGTGCCCTGCTGTGTTCTCCCTACTTCAGGTAAGGTTATTTCTCTCCTTCTCTCATCTCACACAAGTAATTCAGGTTTGTTATGTCTTGCCCTAACAGCAGTTTTAATTTTAATTTCCACCTGCACCTTCTGCCCTGTCATTTTCCTGTACTTCTTGTGTGTAATAATGTCTGATCTGTTTACGTCTTTGGAATCCAAACTTGTTCATTATGGGTAGATATAGGTTATTATGTCTTAAGGAATTGTGGCCAAGAACATATTGAAATACACACGATTTTATTATAAATTGCTTCATGTTTATATCTCCTTTATATTACAGACTGGGTACCATATTGACATATATGCGTGTGGGTAGATTATCATCCATGAATTTCATTTCAGAAAATTAAAATGGAAGGAAGCATAAAATATATGCTATAAAAAAGGAGCTTTGGCAATTACGCTTTGGGGTTTATACCCAACTAGAATGTTTCACATGTTCACTAAAAGACGTGCAAGGATACTGGCAGCAGCACATTTGTAATAACCCAAACAGGAAACAATGGGATATCCATCAATGCTGAATGGACACGTAAATTGAGGTGAGTCACACAGCAGAAATCTCCATAGCAAGAAGAACGAGCCTTTTACAACTATGTTCAACAATGCAGATGAATCTTATCTGAACATGCAGTTGAGTGAAAGTAACCAGACACAAAACAGTACGTACTGAATGATGACATTTCTATAAAGTTCTAAAACGAGCACGACCAATCTATGCTGTTAGCAGTCTGGAGAGCAGTTACCTTTGGGTGGGTTGTAGTGATTGGATGGAAGCATAGGGAGGACTTCTGGGGTGATGGTCATGTCCTGTTTCTTGATCTGTCATGTTCAGTTTGTTGAAAATTCATCAAGTTGTACACTTATGTACACGTTTCTGTATATATGCTTGCATTGGTCAAAGTTCTTCAGAAAAGGAAAACCAATATATATATATATATATATATATATATATATATATATATATAGAGAGAGAGAGAGAGAGAGAGAGAGAGAGATCTATATATCAATACCTCTATCTATCTATCTATCTATCTCTCTATCTATCTATCTATCTATCTATCTATCTATCTATCTATCTATCTATCTATGGGGGTGGTATTTTAAGGAATTGGCTCATACAATTTTGGAGGCTGGCAAATCCAAAATCTGCAGGGTAGCCCAGCAGGCTAGAGACCCAGGGAAGAGATGATGTTGTTGTTCAAGTCCAAAAGCAGTTCTGCTGGTAGAATTCTCCAACAGAGTTTGGTTGTTGTCTATTAAGGCCTTCAACTGATTAAACGAGGCCCACCCACATTATGGAAAGTAATCTGCTTTATTCAGAGTCTACTGATTTAAATGTTAATCCCATCTAGGGGTGGCCAGATGGCTCAGTTGGTTAGAGAGCAAGCTTTGAACAACAGGGTTGCTGATTTGATTCCCACATGGGCCAGTGAGCTGAACCCTCCACAATTAGATTGCCAACAAGGAGCTGCCGCTGAGCTTCCGGAAGGACAGCCGGATGGCTCAGTGGGTTAGAGTGCGAGCTCTCAACAGCAAGGTTGCCAGTTCAATTCCCGCATGGGATGGTGGGTTGCAGCCCCTGCAACTAAAGATTGAAAACGGTGACTGGACTTGGAGCTGAGCTGCACCCTCACAACTAGATTGAAGGACAACGACTTGAAGCTGATGGACCCTGGAGAAACACACTGTTCCCCAATATTCCCCAATTAAAATAAATAGATAGATAGATAAATGTTAATCCTATCTAAAAAATATCTTAACAGAAACATCCAGAATAATGTTTGATGAAATATCTGGGTACTGTGGCCCAGCCAAGTTGACACATAACAATGCTCTACCTCAATAAAAAGTTATTGGGGAGTGGGGAGTCTTTGGACTGACAGGGTTGAGAACCACTCATTTAGGAATTCACATTATGATTATAGTCACCATGGAGCCAGGTCCACATTAGGTTGCATGAGTAGGAGTATTGTAACTAGATTAAGGGAGGTGATTTTTATCTCTCTATCTCTATCTCTTTCTGCTGATCAATTATTACCTGGAGAGTTTGGGTCATTTCTGGAGGCTACCCCTTCATAGTAACCCAGGTTGTCACTGGAATGATGTGCCTAAAAGGTGGCCAAAGGATAATGATTTGGCATGTTTGGGGCATGATTCACATAACAAAGGAAAAGCCTTAAGAAATGAGTGAGTCCTTAACATGATAAAGGACATGTACGGAAACCCCACAGCTAACATCATCATACTTACTGGCAAAAGACTAGCAGTTTTCCCCCTCAAATCAGGAACAAGACAATGATGTCCGCTCTTGCCACTTCTATTCAACATTGTACTGGAGGATCAAACCAGAGCAATCAGTTAAGAAAATAAAATAAAAGTCACCCAGATTAGAAAGAAGTACAACTATCTCTATTTGTAGATGACATAATCTTATATAGAGAAAACCCTAAGGAACCAATTAGGAAATTATTAAAACTAATGAACAAGTTCAGCAAGGTTGCACAATATAAAATCAATATACAAAAAAAATCAATTGTATTTTTATACATTGCAAATAAACAATCTGAAATGAAGTTAAGAAAACAGTTCCACATACAATAGTATCAAAAAAGGATAACTATTTAGGAATAAATTTAATAAAAGATGTGCAAGACTTGTATACTGAAAACTACAAAACATTATTATTAAGAGAAGTATTTCATGTTTATGGATCAGAAGACTTAATAGTGTTAAGATGGCAATACTCTCCAGATTCAATACAATTCCTAACAAAAATCCAGCTGGTTTTTTGGCAAAAATTGACAAGATGATTCTAAACTGCATATGGAATTGCAAGGGACCCCAAACATTGAAAACAATCATGAAAAAGAACTAAGTTGAAGGATTAACACTTTCCTGTTTCAAAACAAATTACCAAGCTATAGTAATTAAGACAACATGTGTGGGCATTAAGGATAGACATACAGAACAAAGGAATACAACTTAGAATCCAGAAATAAACCCTTACATTTATGGTCAATTGATTTTCAACAAGGATGCCAAGACCATTCAATGGAGGAAAGAAGTTTTCAACAAATGGTACTAGTACAGCTGAATATCCACATGCACGCAATACACAAAAACCAACTCAAAATGGATCATAGACCTAAATGTAAGAGTTAAAATTATACAATGCTTTGAAGAAAACATAGGAGTAAACGTTTGTGACCTTGGGTTAGGCAAAGCCTTCTTAGATATAATACCAAAAACACAAAGGGCCAAAGAAAAAATAAATAAATTGGACAATTAAAAACTTTTGTGCTGCGAACTATCATTAAGAAAGTGAAAAGACAACCCATACAATGGGAGAAAAACATTTGCAAATACATATCTTATAAGAGAATTGTATTCCAAATATATAAATAATGCTTACTGTTCGTATACATAATAAAAAGACAACTCAATTTAAAAATGGGCTAAGGATCTTCATGAAGAGACATTTCTCCAAAGAAGATAGACAAGTGACCAATAACCACATCAGTTATTAGGGAAATATAAATCAAATCTGTAATAAGATACCACTTCACACCCACTTGAATGGCTATAATAGAAAAGAGAGAAAATATGAAATGTTGCAGAGAGTGTGGAGAGAATAGAAATTCATACATTGTTAATGGGAATGTAAAATAGTGCGACAACTTTGGAAAAGAGTTTGGCAGTCTCTCAAAAAGTTAAACATAGAGTTACCATATAATCCAGCAATTCCACTCCTAGGCATCTACCCAAGAGAAATTAAAACAGTCACAGAAAAACATGTACACAGGGCCCCTGGTTAGCTCAGTTGGTTAGAACGCAGTGCTCTTAACAATAAGGTTGCCAGTTCGATCCCCACATGGGCCCCTGTGAGCTGCGCCCTCCACAACTAGATTGAAACAACTACTTGACTTGGAGCTGATGGGTCCTGGAAAAACACACTTAAATAAATAAAAGTTTTTTAAAAAAGCAACACAAATGTTCACAGTTGCATTATTCACAACAGTTTAAAAGTAGAAACAACCCAAATATCCATCAACTGATGTGTGGCTGAATAAAATGTGGTATAGCCATATACTAGAATATTATCTGGCAATAAAAAAGGAATGAAATTCCTATATATGCTACAACATAGTATAATGCTTGAAAGTATTATACCAAGTGAAAGAAGCCAGTCACAAAAGACCACATATTTTATGATTCTCCTTATATGAAATACCCAGAATAGGCAAATCCATAGAAACAGAAAAGAGATTAGTGGTTGCTGAGGATGGGGAAGGAGGGTGGAGAGTGACTGACTGCTCATGGGTATGGAGTTGCTTTTTGGGGTGAAAAAAGTGTTTTAATATTATATTATGCTGATGGATCCACAACTCTGAATATATTAAAAAGCATGAAATTGTGCACTTTTAATGGATGAATTTTATGATAAATTAATTATATCTCAATAAAACTATTTTCAAAAACAAAGGGTAAATCCTCGATTCCCTGGGTAGAAGTTTATCCTGAGGCAGTAATGTCAACAGACTTAAAAATGTAGTTCATGTTACTTAGAGTTCAGTAGCAGAATGCAGAAACCACATTTACTACTTTAAACAGGAAGAGGTTTAATACGGGAAGTTGGGCTCTTGCAAAATTATTGAAAGACCTAGACAGTGGGCTAGGCCTCCAGGAATGACTCTCAGAATATTACCACTAGACCATTACCCATGGGAGCTGCTGCCTCTGCCACAACCCAGAAGCTTGGAAACTGTTGTCCTCAGGAATTTGTCACTTTACTTTTAATCTAGGGGTTAGATGTTGCTGATGTTCCAATTACCACCTGTGGACACTCATGAACTGGCGACTGGACACTGAGACCGTGGCTGCAAAAATCTTAATGCCTTGACAACCAGCAGGAAAAGCCAAAGCAGGAAGAATAGACCTCTATCTTACTTTTGCCTTCAAAATCTCACACATGTGCACTTAAAGGGCATGACCTAATTGATCTCCAAAACCTAGCTGCAAGGGAGTCTGGGAAATGCAATCTTCAATCTTCAACCTTCAGCCTTCCAGCCCCTACAGTACAGGAAGGCACATCAAAAGATGTTGAAATGGATGTTGGATGAGCCAACCCACCATAACCAATGGCTGCTAGGATGGCTAGTGTTTGCAATAGTGAAAACATGGGAAACAACTTAACTATGCAACAAAAGGAATTTGATAAATTAAGCTTCATCTACTTGGTGATATTCTAGACAAATAAATTTGTGTTGTAGAAATACATGTTGTGACTTGAAAAATGTTGTGCACACTCTAAAAAAAGACAGGTGACAAAATAATACTTACAGGCAACTTTCATGAGAGCAGGAACCAGCTCTGTCTTGTCCACCTGTGTATCCCGCTGCCTGGCACATGGTTGGCACAGAGTGGGTGTGCAATAAACATTTATTGAATGATTGAAAGTGATTCTATTTTTAGAAATTAAAAACATTAATATTCCATTTTTAGAAATGTAAACCATTTATACATACACATATGTTTAAATATGCTATAGCAATATTGAAAGAAATACAACAAACTGTTAACCGTTATTTTCTCTAGGGGTGATACTTGAAGTGACTTTTACTTTCCTCTTTTGGCTCTTCTGTATTTTATAAATTTTGAATAGTGAACACACATTAATATCAATTAGGAAAAAACCACAGATGTTCTGCTAAAGCCACAGAAAGAAAACATCCTGTCTCATTTCTGCAGGGTCTGACACAGGGCTGAGCCCGGAGTGGGTCCCCATTCATGCTCGGTGACCAAGGGAATACATCTCCATTTGCTGCCTGAGGGATTTCTGGGTCACTCTCAAGGAACCTGAGCGTAGAGCTGAGTTCTAAGATAATCCTGACTCTAACACAGTATTGCTTCGCCCGGCTAAAACTGGCCAAATGTCAAAGCCATGTGACCTTTCCCAAGTGCCAATCTTGAGTGCTTATAGAGGCTGTGCCAGGGTGAGGTCATGCTCCAGGGTCTTTAAGAGCTAGATTGATGACTCATTCCTGTTCCTCCTGTGTACCCATCAGACCCTGGGGCCATTGCGACTTGGCCTGCCACGCCAATAAGCAGGACTGACCTCACTGCTACCAGCTGGGCTCAGACAGGCCAAGGCTCTGTGGAAACCGGAAGGGGGGTGGTGTCTGTCCTCTAAGGCTGTCCCTTGGTATTGTGAGGAGTCCCTCAGGGGATAGTTTTTACCACTTCCACTTACACAACTGTTGAGGTCTTAGGTCATCTTGAGAATTGCATAGAGACCAGAATGAGAAAAGTGAGAATCCCAGTTGCCACCTAGAGCCACACTTGGGCTAGTGAGGTAGAATATCAGCCTTGGTTTCCCCATCTCACCAAGAGCCAATTTTGAACACACACTTTCTGCCAGTGGACAGGAGAACTGGTAATAGCTGGCCTTCATCTTCCTTGGGGTCTTAGTGAGGCCTGAGAATGTTTAATAGTCAGCACCAGCTAGCATTTCACTTATTACATCCATTAGCCAGATGGGAAAACTAAGGCTCTAGAGAGGAAGATCCAGGGTCATACAACCAGAACAGGGTGGTGTAAACAGAGGACTCTCAGATCCATCACGTTCTTCAGAGACTCCAAGGCAGGACCAAAGGGGAGAAACAGAGAGGGACATCACAGAAAGATGGGAACTGGTCCTACTGGGAACAGCTTCCCTCATAGGACCTGCAAACATACCCCAGCCTTGGGCTCAGTCCATCATGAGAAACTAGGTGAGAGAAAACTGTTTTCTCCCCTGACCAGCTCTGGGTAACATTTCCCTTGTTAGCTTCAATTTGCTTATATTTAAAATAGAGCTCCGGAATTATAATAATCACTAAATTCAAGCTCTAAAACGCTATAGGTAATGATTACACCATTATCTTCCCCAAACTCAGCCCTAACCATGCCACTCTCCCATTTAAAAGTGTTCCCATGGTTCCCTGTGGCCTGAACCTGAACCTGACATACAAGGCACTTTGTGGTCTGGGCCTCACTAAGCTTTCCAGCCTTAACATTCCTTTCAAGTACACCTGAATTTCAGTCACACTTTTTGACACCCCCTTGCTATGAATTCTCCACATTCTTCCTCACCTCTGTGACTTTGCCCCTGTCTGGAGATAGCTCCCATTGCATCAAATGCTCCTCTTTGACTTGTCTCCCTGACTAACTCATTTTCACACTGTAAAACCCAGATTAAGTATTACCTCCTCCGTGAAGCCTTCCCTGATCTGCCACATAAAGAGTTTCTCTCCCATCTCGCTTCCCTCAGGCCCCAAACTTTCCTCCACCACAACCCGGAACAGTTTATGAGAATGACTGTTTACCTAGTGAGTATATTATAATCTGTTTCCTCCACTGAGTTCCTTGATAGCAGGAACTGTGTCTTATTCATGACTCAGCCCACAGTAGGTGCTCAATAAATGTTCAATAAATAAATTATCCAATAAATAAAGTAATCTCAAAACAAAGAAAAGGAAAAAAAAAAAACCCACACAGTTCTGTCTCTAACTCTTTATGGGTCTCTAGACAATGTGAGTCATATCTGGACCTTAGTGTCCCTAGCTATCAAATAGCAAGGCTTAACCAGTTGGCCTCTGAGGGTACAACCTCTCTCTCCCACAGCTGTGACAAATCAGAGGCCCCAGTGATGCAATCAGTTTACGTAAGAGCTAGTTAAAATGAAGAAGAAATTGAAACAGAAAAGTTAAGCAATCTCCAAGTTCACACAGTATCTAATGTGTGGGGGCCAAATCTTGACCCCGTTCATCAGTGTGTTTCCTCCAAGCTCTCTGCAGCCTGCCACGCAGATGCAGCACACATTTCTCAGGTCCCCATGCTGTGCCCAGGTGCCCACATCAGGCAAAGCATTACTCTCTGGCAAAGAGAACAGCCAATGCAAAAGCTCTAAGCTGAAAGCATGCCTGGTGTGCTGAAGAAATGGCAGGGAGGTCAGCATGGTGGGAGCTGAGTGAGCAGGGAGAGCATGACAGGAGAGGAGGTCAAGGACAGCAGGGTCAGACCATGACAGCACTGGGGACGACAGATGAGAACTTAGACTTTCATAGGAGTGAAATGGGGAGCTATTGCAGGCTATTGAGCAGAGGAGTGGCACGATCTGACTTACATTTTAAAGGGATCCCTTTGGCTGCTGTGTGACTAGGGGTAGAGGGGAGGGACAAGGGAGGAAGCAAGGAGACCTAATTCCAGATGAAAGACACCTGTGGCTTGGACTAGATTGGCGGCAGTAGAAGTCCTGAGAAAGAGTAGGATTTTGGAGATAGTTTAAAAGCAGAGCCACCAGGATTTGCTGACATATTGGGGATGGGGCCTGAGTTGGGGGGCGAAGGCAGAGTCAAAGTTTGGGGCCTGAGCAGATGGAATGGTAGCGCTGCCATCCACGGAGATGGGGAGACTGTGGGAGGACTGGGTTGGGGGTTGTGGAGACCAAGAGAGTCGAGGAGGTGATTGGAAACCTGGGTCTGCAATTTAGGAGTGAGAACAGGGCTGGAGATGCACATGTGGGGTCATCCGTACACGGACGGTGTCTAACGTCACAGGCTGGCTGGCTGTGCGGATGAAAGGAAATGATGAATGTCAAGTGCGGGTAAGTAAGCGCTGAGTGAATGATTGCCACACAGCTGTGTGGTGGCTGTCGTCGGGACATGTGCCTCTGCGGTTAAACTGTGAAGGATACACAAGCAGGAGGAACAGCATGGGCAAAGGCACAGAGGCGGGAACCGGGCCCTCCCGCCTCCCTATCCCGGCCTGTGTCCTCTCCCGCCTGGACTCTGACACCAGCCTCCTCTCTGCGCTCCTCACGTCCTTTCTCCCACCCCAGTAACAATTGGCCCCTTATAGGGAAAAGGTAGTTTGTAAAAAGCATGGGTTTTGGAGCCAGGCAGCCCTGGTCCTAGGCAAGTGCGTCAGTTTCCTCACCTATAAAAGGAGGGGTCATTCAAAGGCTTTCACAAAAGCCACTGGAGGTGGCTGAGCTGGGGTTTGCTGCTCCCTGTGAACCTGGAAGGGAGGATTCAGGAAGGCCAGAGTCCTGCCGGCCTCTGCCTCTGCGGGGTACCCCAATGGGTGGCCTATCCGAGCGCCAGCAAGGCAGTGGGTGTCTTGGAGCTGTTGGTCTAGAGACATACACTTTTCTCTTTTCTCGGGGCTACCTGACAGCAGTCAAGAAGGGGACGGCAGTAGGGGGTGGGGAGTGGAGCTAGCCTGTTGGATTTAGCTGGTGGGATGTGTCAGAACGGAGGAGCGGGACCCACAGGGAAGAAACAGACTGAGCGTGAACCCAGCCTGACAGATGCCAGGGCCCGTCCTATCTCCAGAAGTGTCACCCAGTAACCTCAGTCAAGCTCCTGCTCTCTCTGAACCTCATTCTTATCTGGAAATTGGACGACAAAACCATTCATCACGCAGACAGAGACCTACTTGAGAGAATGACAACTTAGGGTCTTTTGGAGCCAGACTAGGCTGAAAACTAATGAGGAAAAAGAAAAAGCCACAACATGTGTAAATCTTCTCCACACAGAGCCGGCCCACAGTAGGTACACAATGATGCCAACATCCCCTCACCTTTGCCCCAGAGCTGACTCGAGGGAGCAAATGGAATCAAGGTTCTTGAAGCCCTTGGAAATAAGAGTCATGAAAACAGCCAAAATTTGTGCTGCTTGTCCCTGGGCCCAATGCTCGGCCATGCAATCACTCATTTATTCTTGAGTCTGGGAGGTTGGTACTCTTATTGTCCCCATTATTTGGGTGAGAAAACTGAGGTGCAGAGGCAAAACGGTGTTTGTAATCAGGTCATGCAGCTGGAAGCTGTCCGACCCTGAAGCCCTCCATCAGCTCGGCTTCCAGGCTTCCTGATAAGCCTGGGGACAGCCCTGAGCATCCAGGGACGATGATCTGGGAAGAAGGTGGGTCCTGAGGTAGAACTTGTCCTGATCCCAGATGAGATATCAGTCACTTCCATCTTCCCACCTCCATCTCCCAACAAGCCAACAGCCCCACTTTCTCTTATGAAAGGACAGGGTTAATCTAATTTGAGCCTCCAACACATGCATTCCGTGACTCATTTTTATTTTTAAAAAGCTTAAAAAGAAGAAGAACCTCACCTGTCAGGTCTCATTTAGAAACCTGAACGTTCTGAAAAGATTGACGAAGAAAGGGGACTGCGTCTCTGAGAAGACTCTCAGCAAAAAGGGTGATGCTAATCCAAGGTGACAGAGGAATTTTTTTTCCTAGGCCAAGAAGGCAGAGACTGAAAATTGCTCTTCTAGGGGTCAACCAGCTGGGGTGCAAGCTCAGGAAGTCGTCTGTGGGGTGAGGACTGAGTTCCCCTCCCCACCCCACCCCCACCCCCCACCCCCCCACCCCCGCTCCATTTCCTGCGATTGTTTATCAGAAGATAAAGCCTTGTGGACTTCACTCTTAGAGTCGCAGCACGTGGGAATCATGGACTCTAGGCGCATCAGAAATTCATTATTTGATCCAACCTCGTTATTTCTCAAATGGGCAACTGAGGCCCCCAAAAAAGGAAGTGAAGATTCATTCAATCAACTATCAGTGAATACACATTGGCTAGACCCTTCATGGTGAAGCTGCTAGCCTCCCACCAAGGTGACCAGGGATTTAGAAAGGCCGCTGGGCAAACGTTATGCCTTTGATTTGGATTCAAGTTTCTGCTGTGTGGTCTGGGGAAGCTGATTTAGACTCTCTGAGCCTTGGCTTCCTACGTGAAATGAAGAGAATAACCCCAAACCTCATAGACTCGTTGGGAGGGTTAAATCAGCCAAATGCAGGTGTCTCCATTCAGCTCTTTGGTGGCATGAACAGGCACAGACGGAGGGCAGCTTAACAACATCCAAAAAATCAACTGGAAGGACATGGGGATGGCTCACAAGTATTTATTCCAAAGAAAAGAAAACATATGTCCACACAAAGAGCTGTACCTGTGTGTTTATAACAACAGCTCTATTCATAATTGCCCAGGACAATCCAAATGTCCTTCAACTGGTTAATATATAAACAAACTGTGGTATATCCTTTCAGTGGAATCCTAATTATATAGCAATAAAAAAGGATCAACTGCTGACACCACCACTACATGGATGAATCTCAAATGCATTACGCTCAGTGAAGGAAGCCAGACTCAAAAGGCTATCTACTGTGGGATATCACTTAGCTAACATTCTAGAAAAGAGAAAACAATGTGGACAATAACCAGATCAGTGGTTGCCAGAGACAGAGAGAGGGCAGGAGAGAATTGCCTGCAAAAGGGCAGGAGAGATGTTTGGGGGTGATAGAAACGTGCTACGTCATAATTGTCCATGTAGTCACATGACTGTATATGTTCGCCAACTCATTGAGCTATATACCTGAAAATGGTGAATTGTATATCTATTGTAACTCAAAAAGTCTACCGTTAAAAAAAATCAAACAAAAAGCTAAAAAGCCTAGTTTCAGAAAAGACAAGATGTGAAGTAGTTCTAGGAATGAAACAGTGAACTTGAATGATTCCAGGCAATGGTGGAGATATTGTTGGTTCCGTTCCAGACTACTGCAGTAAAGCAATAAAGCAAATCACCCAAATTTTTTGGTTTCCCAGCCCATATAAAAGTTATGTCAACACTATACTATAGTCTGAATAGCATTATGTTTAAAAAAGAAAACACTGCATGTGCCTTAATTAAAAATAGTTCATTGCTAATAAATGCTAATCATCATCTGAGAGTGTCAGGAAAATGGAGCTTGCTCAATGCAAGGTTACCACAAAGCTTCATGTGTAAGAAAAAAATGCAATATCTACCAAGCGCAATAAAACAAGGTATGCCTGTATTTGGAATCTGTATTGGAACCATAAGATTCAAAGTCCCAGGAGAGACTCCGATTGGCTGAGTTTGGGTCACAGGCCTGCCCTTAGCAAGAGTTGGGTGGGGTCATTTGATGGACAACTCCATCAAGATTGTAGAAAGGGGCCCTTACCAATTGTACACCTGAAATCTATGTAATTTTACTAACAATTGTCACCCCAATAAATTAAAAAAAAAAAGAAAAGGGCCCTTACCAAGAAGCAAAATGGTGGACAAGCTGTCTCTACAAAGAGGGTGCTGTCAACTGCAGAAGCCTGTAGGCGTTGGGGTTTATTATCCTGGACACTGAGGCCTGCCCTTCCAGGAATGAGGCCAATCCTCTCATTTCCTGTCATGTTGGGACATGGTGACCACAAGTCCCACTCATATGGAAAGGTCAGGTTTCAGACTAACTGGGTCAAGCTGAGTGAGGCTTCAGAACTACAAGAGTTCAGTTCAGGCAGACAGTCACTCAAGTGTCTCATCCAACAGTCAGGAGAAGCAAGTGGTCAGTTCATCTAAACATGTGTTCAGCCACTGCCCTAGAGGATCGTTTATTTCCATGAAAGAAAGTGTGTTCGAGTCTTATTGACTGAACTGGGTGTGTCAGGCAGACACAGCCCATGACTCAGCCTAAGGTGGGGAGAGGCAGGGGAATGCTGCAGAATCGGTGGTTCATTGCCTCTGCCTCCCTCTGGCAGACCCAAATGGCCGTTGGAGTGTGGCCAGGCACCCACCCCCAGCACTTTACTTCCCTTGCGTGAAATTCTAGCAGTATCAGTTACAAGCATGGACTTTGGGGCACTCACTCTGTCCCTTCCAAGCTGTGTGACTTTAGGCAAGTCATTTCACCTCTCTGACCCTCATTTTAACAAAGTATGAGATTTTTCAAGAACTTTGTTGGAGCGTGTGTGTGTGTGTGTGTGTGTGTAGGAGTGCTCCAGAAACATTTTAAGACATAAATAGGGTTGTGAAGTAAACCAAAACTCAGTGTTCAATCCTCGAAATTCTGAATTTTAGACGTGGGAGCTCTCATTGTGAATTTTCTCCTTATTCATGTGCTGGGCTTGTGGGTTTGGTTTTATAAGACTGTGCCAATACTGACCAAGTTTTCATGGGCTGATGGCAGATTTTTTTTTTTTGACACGTTTATTTATTTTCTCTTTTATATGTTTATATTTTTTCTACCTACTTTGCCAGAAGTTCTTTATTTTGGAGTATTTCCATTTTTATAAAAGCTCAATTCTAAATGCAAACCAGGTTATTCTTTTCTTTTGAAAATTAATCCTTAATTACCAAAGTGATATATAAAAACATTACCTCACTTAAAATTTTTTCTCACCTTCCATAAAATACTGAAACCACCTTTAATCACTACTACTTGGCGCCCATTCATGGCTCCCAATATTCCTCCCACCATTGGCAGCAATTTGGAATGGTTTTTTCCAAACTTTCTCCTGTATATTCACATTTACATATTTTACATATATTTGCCTTTTTGTTCTTATAGAAAATGAACAGACTTGTGGAATCATCCCCCACATAATATTCCCATATTTGCTTTCTTTGCTCAACATTATGACTTGGAATTGTTTCCATGTCTATACACAGAACTGCCTCTTCTGTTTTTTTCAGTGCTGTGTAATATTCCCAGGCGTGGTTATTTACCCATCCCCCTTTGCTGGGCATTTAGGTTGTGGTCAGTTTTTGCCATAACAAATAATGCTGTAAAAACTCTTCCTGTACACATCCGATGGGCACACGTGCAAGTGTTTCCCTTAGGTTTTTGATTGGAGAATGGGACAATATTTGCAAAGACTTCCAGAATTTTATGATTGGCTTTTTGTTTTATTTTTCAATCACTATTTCTTTTTAAAAACCATGTTATTAAGATATAATTCACATCCCATAAAAATCATCCACTCAAAGTATACAATTCAATGGTTTTTAGTATGTTCATAGACTCGTGCAACCATTAGCACAATCTAATTTTAGAACATTTTCTTCATCCCCAATAAATGCCCTGTACCCATTAACAGTCACTCCTCATTCCCCATCCTTCAGCTCCTGACATCCACTCATCTACTTTCTGCCTCTATGGATTTGCCTATTCTGGACATTTCATATAAATGGAATCATACAATATGGGGTCTTCTGTGACTGGCTTCTTACACTGAGCATAATGGTTTTGAAGTTCACACATGTTGTAGAACGGATCAATACTTCATTCCTTTTTATTGTCAAATAATCAACCACCCTTTCTTGAGTGCTTTCTCTCTACCAGGTATGGTGTTAATCCTCACAAAAAGCCCGTGAGGTAGGTGCTCTATTGTTCCCATTTTACAGATGAAGAAACTGGTGCTTGGACAGGGGCTGTGACTTACCCAAGATTACACACGTCTGTTGAACTCCCAAGCCTGTGTTCTTGTAGCTGAGCCATGCTGCTGCTAGAAGAAGCAGGAAGGGAGTGAAAAGTATCTCAGGGTCCAATGTACAGATTATAAAGTCTCTTTACTCACAGGATGCCTCTGGGTCACTGTCATGGCTGCCGATGATTGCCCTGTGAGGCTAGACAGAGTGAACAAGACTATTTACTCAGCTCCAAATGGTCCCAGATATTACCAACGTCAGAGCTCTTGGGCCTGCTTGTACGGTTTTTCTGACATCTCCTTCTGTCGGCACCTCCCACCTCTGGTGTTTTTTCTCCCCAATCCTAATGTCTTAACTTCTAATCTTTTGGAGCTGTTATATCACGTTAGGATGTTACATCTTTGTTAGGATTGTATGCCAAGGATGTGATAACTGGTTGTGAGTAAGGGTCTGAAGTGGGTAGTCCTATGAGTAAAGCAAATCTTGCTGCCTGAAATGGTCAGGGTTCCACTCTGCAAGAATCCTAAAACTCCCCATTCCTTGGGTGTCTGGACAGTTAAGAAATGGAAGCACTTAATGGTGACAGCACTAATAGAATCAATTTATTCTCCTTGGAAGGGGCTTTCACTTCCTTTTACTTCCTTCCAGTGGGTTAGGGGTGTTGAGTCCCTTTTTTTAAAGACTGATATTTGAGGCTACATGGCCAGTAAGAGGGGGGCCGGGTTGGAGCCTGGAGCTATCGGACTCCATGTCAGACTCACCACTGATTCCATGCAAGCCTCGTGTTTTACCCTACTCCCTGCTACAAAGCAATACCCACTTGCAAATTAAATAAAAGCAGTTTCCTAAATTTTCAAAATTGAGGGTAGAGGTACAGGGCAAGTACTTACTTTTCTATAGTGTTTGGAGGCCACACCTAGGGGTGAAAGCACCCAGACTCTGCCCTAATTTGCTGTGTGACCTGGGGAAAATGGTTTGCCCTCTCTGAGGCTCAGTAGTGGGCCTTCCTACTCCTGGGATTATAGGAGATCCGATTGGAAAGTATGTTGGCCCCAGACCTCTTGTCTTTGATGGAGGCAACCAAGCCTGAGAGAGACCACAGCACTATACCCTGGCTCCTAGTCTTGCCATGGGCAACTGGAACTACAAATCTGCCAACCAAGGCTCTGGACTAACCGCCAGAGCCTGGCCCAGGCTTGGACAACTCTCTCTCTCTCTCTCTCTCTCTCTCTCTCTCTCGCTCTCGCTCTCGCTCTCGCTCTCGCTCTCGCTCTCGCTCTCTCTCTCCCCCCTCCCTCTCTTTCTGCCACATTCAACAAACATTTATTGAGTTATCACTAAAAGCCAGGTGGGTGGAGGGAGACAGAGACGCAATACACTGGTCCTTAGACAGGCAGACTGTGACTTTCCTGTGGTGCTGGGGGCAAGAGGGAAGTCTTGCTCTAGGTGGTTTCTGGAAGGAGGTGTCTCTTGGATGGGGCCTAAAGACCAAGTGAAATTTTGATAGGTGAAGTGAGGTGTGTATCCCAGGTAAACAGTACAGCTTGAGTAAAGGCCTGGAGGTGGATAAAATTGCAGCATGCATCTGGGACGTAGTAGAGGGTCTGGTGAGCCCGGAAGGTACAAATGTGGGAGATGCTATAGGAGGGTAAGTTGAGACACACCTGCAGAGCCTCGGATGCCAGGCCAGATGCCAGGCTGAGGAGCTCAAACTTCCCCCTGAGGGGTTTCAGCGGAGGAGGGGCAAGCTCAGACTGCATCTCAAATGGTTCCCTCTGGCCCCAAGGCTCCTCTCATCTTCACACCAGCCCTGTGAGGTCCGCTTTCACAGAAATGGAAACTGAAGCTTCAGTGAGGTGAACTAAAGTGCCCATGGCCCACAGAGCTTAAGTGGCACAGTTGGGGCTGAGATCCAATGCTGGGGACAAGGGCAGTGGGGAGGGGGGATGCATTGTGACTGTGGAACTGAGGACACCATGGTCAGGTCAGTTTCTCCATCTGTAAAATGGACACAACGGGAGGGCCATCCCAATCAGGTGCCCTGTTTTCTGCTCTCACAACCTGGGACACACAGATTTTGCTTCGGACAGGCCACCAAGCACATTCCCTCACATAGGGACTGAAACGTCACACCTACCTCTTGACCTTTTCCCCAAGTCTCCCATCTTCAGCCCATCCCACCTCAAGGGAGTTTGGCCCTGCCCTCCCTGGACTTGCTCATGCCAGACGCTGCTAATCTAGCATTAGTCACCATTTAGTAGAAATCTGAGGCTTTCTAATACCCTATCACTATTGCCTCATCCTCCCTGTCCCCCAGTTCAGCCATCGGGGGCCATCTTTGGCTTTTGCGCCCCTTATCCTTGAGGAATGGCTCAGTCGAGCCAGAGCCTGGAAGTTCAGTTTTGCTGTGTGACCTCAGGCAATTTCCCCAACCTCTCTGAACTTTAATCTTCTTCCTTTCCTTTCTTTCCTTTCCTTCCATTCTTCCTTCGACTCTCTGTGACACATCCCACTCTCTTTCTCTCATGCCAAACACTTATTGAATGTTCACTGTACACCAGACATCATGGATAAGAAGCATGGACTACTGCTCTTGGAGGGCTCACTTGCCATGGGCTGTAGGACATGACCCAGGCCACTGAGGCCCCACCCCCAGGGTGGTGGCAGGAGATAGGACTGACCCCTGAACCATGGAAAAATCACTGCTGGCTTTTGAATCAACCCTAGGCTCCATGCTCCACTTCCTGACTGTGTGACCCTGGGAAAGTCACTTCACCTCTCTGAGCCCCGGTTTCCTCATTTAACAAATGACAGAAATCATATTGTGAGATTTAAATGTGACATCTGGCTGGTAATAAGTTATTTCAAAGTTGTAAAAATTCACCTTTTTTTCTACCTCGAGCCTGGAAATTCTTATATCAATGAAGGACTGATTTCTCTAATGGTGGGGTCCAGGTGTCATTGACCCTGGGTACAAGACTTACGTAGGAGACAGGGAGTTCTTCTGAGCACCCCCCTCAAATATTCTACATTGTTTGCAACCTGCTTTTCATAGGAACCTCCCTTTGTGAGAGAAGGGGAGTCCTGACTCTTGATAAGATCGTCATAAAAAAGCCTTAGGTACCATTAATTGAACACTTACTATGTGCCTGGCACCGAACAGACATTATCTCTAACCCCCAGAGGTGCGGACTCTTATTACATTGAGATTCAGAGAGGTCTAGTAACTTGTCCAGGGTCACTCAGCCAACAGGGACCCCAGATACTCCCTGCTGTAACCATTCCACAGCACTTCCCCTGCACAGGATGATTAAGGGCTCTGCCTGTACTGTCTGGGGACCTTGAGCCTATGACCACCCTCTCTGAGTCTCCATTTTACTCTCAGGAAACTGGAGTTTTGAATCTTTACTTGCCCAGTGAGGTCAGATAAAGCAGAGTTTCCCAGCCCATCTGAACAGATGGGAAAACTGAGACCCAGAGTGGGCCAAGGGCCCCTGATCACAGGGCCAAGAATCCAGGTTTCTGGCCTCTGCCTGCCAATTCTCAGAAGCTAGTCCTGACCCCAGCTGGTTTTGTTCTGGGGTTGCTCAAGACACTGCATCAGTCAGACGGCCATTGTTCTATGGAAAGGGGAGAGGAAGGAAGAGGAGGAAGCTGGCTGGGTCAGACACAGGCCAGGACTCGTGCCAAACCCCATGCTGGGCATCAGAAACAATCTGATGGGTATTCTAAGACGACATGAGTGCATTCACTTTCCCCAGGGAGCTCCCAGATGGGGGTTATAAAGGACAATTAATACCAAGTTCCATTTTCAATGGAAAAGAATGGACGAAAGCAAAATCCATCCTTTCATTTGAGGTAGGGCTGACAATGGTGGACCATACAGCTTGCAGCCTTCCTTCTGCAAAGCCTGACTGTCCCCATAACTCCTGTCTTTGAGGTTCCTGTCCTTCAGGGCGTGGTTCTGGGACAATTGGCATTTTTGCTCCAAAACTCAGGGACTCCAGTTATTGATTGCTCACTATGTACTAGATGCCTGATCTTGATCATGTTGGCTCAGTCTTACTCCAGGCCTGTTAGGAATAAATCCTTGACTCCATTTTGCAGAGGGGGAAACTGAGGCCTAGAGAGCTGAAATACCTGCTGGTCAGGGAAAGAGTGGGCACTCAAACCCTGGCTTCCTAACTGACGTTCACTCACCCTGCTCCTTCCTTTGAGCTCTTGCCAGCTGCTGGGAACAGTTTCTGCAGCAATGCCTATGAAATGGGGCAGTTACAAGGTCCACCCATGGGGCTATTTTCTAGGTCAGCAGGACCCAACACTGTGTCATGAGTTTGTTCACTAAGACCCCAGGCAGGGCGCATTTGACCCACAGACAAACATCCACTAAAGCAACACAGGTTTGCTCCTGCGCTGTGTCACACAGGCATGGAAAATGGGGCTAGTTCTAGAGCCTAAATCCATCAACAGATACGGAACTTATTCTAGAAAAAATGGCTGGGGGGGACCCACAGGCTCCTGTCTCTCCAGAGACCCTCCTCACTCAGGCCTCCCCATGGGTAAGAAGCATAGGAGGCCAAGGGACCGGAGAGACCAGGATGGGCGATGGCGCCTCCACCCAGGATGTTAGGCAATTGAGTCCCTGGAAAGTTGGTTTTGTTCCCTATGGCACACAGTGGGACTGCAAGGAAGATCAGTGAAGGGAGGAAGGGAAATGGGGGGGAGGCAGAGAGGATTGAATGGATGGGTGGGTGGATGGGTGGTTGGATGGATGAGTAGACGAGCAGATGGATGGATAGATGATTTGATGGATTGAGGGATGGTTAGATAGGCAGATTATGTGGGTTTTGCCCCAGAAAGATATGTGGATATGCCTGTCTTTTTGTGAGTATGTGCCTGTGTTACTTTGTGGTTATGCCTGCATCCGCACTAAGTCTATATCTGTATGTGTGCCATCTCTGAGTATCTGCATCTTTGTGTGTCTGTGGGTACCCCTATCTGATTTTGTGTCCACCTCCGATGGTGTGTTGGTGTCTGCGAGATCTGTCTGTGTGTGTCTATGAGCTGGGTGTGTGTGGACACCCGCTGTTTTATGTGTGGCTCTTGGTGGGTACCTGTGTGTCTAGCTGTGTCTTTGTTCTGGTGTGTCTCTGTGGTTTTAATCTGATTTTGTGTCCATGTCACTGTGTCTGTATGTCCAGGTTTGTCTGCATATCTGTGGAAGTGCGCCTGTGTCTCTGTGTAATCCCATCCCTACGTCTCTGACTGCGTCTGTATCTGCATGTGTGAATTTTTGTGTCCAGGTGTCTCTGTTACCCCCCAACGTCTGATGTTGTGGGTCCAGGTATGTCTGTGTGTCCGGGTCTCATTGTGTGTCTTCATCCTTGCTGTCCCAGTCCTGTGCTGGGTCTGCTCCCGCAGGGGGAGCCCTTGCTTGGCTACCGCTCCCTCCCTCCCCTGGGCTCCTGCCCCAGCCGGCCAGCCCAGAGCGTGGGCTCAGACTGGGCAACAGTGGCCGCACCAGGTCCCCGCCTTCCTTGTGGCCCCGCCCCCTGCCCTCTCCAAAGCGGACTATAAGTTGCCGTTGCTCTCCGCCTCAGCAGTGCCTGCTGCCAGTGGTCCGCACTTGGAGGGTCCTGCCGCACGTGAAGAGTTTGAGGAGTCACCGCCAGCACCTGACCATGGCCGAGGGTGAGTAGTAATGTCAGCGCCACTGCCACCCCGTGCTTGACTGTCCCCTCCTGGTCTCAGTGGTCTGCCAGTGGTCAGGACAGGCTTGGGCTCAATCTTGAAGTCCCTGATTTGGAGAGCAGCAGGAGGGTTGGGCTGGGTGAGAGGTCCTGGCTCCCAGTCCTGGCTGGGCTTGGGGCCTCAGTTTCCCCATCTCCAGGGAATAATCATTAACCCCTGCCTCCTCGGGTCAGATGAGGCAATGGAACAGGAAGGCGTGTTGTAAACTGTAAAGCACTATGCTAGTGGACCTTTGTCCAGGTCCTCAGTCAGTTAGCAGGACTGGTCCCTGCTGTGTGCCAGATGGTGAGAAGCTGTGTATGGGGTGCTGGCCTGGCCTCAGAACACTTAGCTTTGTTAGTCCCTGCCAGCGGGAAGGAGGTGTGCATGCTGTCCCTGGTGGTGTGCAAGCCAACCCTGCCTGACTCCTTGGCCTGGGGGCCAGAGAGGAGGTTCCAGCTTCGTGGGGGAGTGGGCTGAGAGCATGCATGTGCTCTTAGGCCCCTTCCAGCCCTCAAGTTCTACAACCTCGTCCTTGGCCACTTGCTGAGTCTCAGTGTCCTCTCCGATAAAACATGGATGATAATGCCGACCCTTGGTATATCTGTGAGGGCTGAGAGGAGTGGAGAAGGGGCTCAGTTCATTTCATACCTGCCCCCCCATACACACACACACACACACACACACACACACACACACACACACACACTGGCAGCACTATTGCCCAGAGGAGGGATTTCTACAACGGATGATGTCCCTGCACCAATGCTGCTGGACCCAACTTCCCAGCTGGCTCTTGGGTCAAGTTCATTTGCAGATGATGTCTGCACCACTGCCACCCCCAGGGAGGAGGTGTGGGGAGAGGGAATGTCGAGAGAGACATGGGGCAAGTGGAGCCGGGATGAGCGGGAGGAACCACAGACCTGCCTTACTGGCTGTGTGATCTCAGGGCACCTCTTTCCCTCTCTGGGACTCAGCTCCCCAACACATGGGTTTGAAAACCAGCTCAGGGCTGGCTGTGACATGTAACCTAGGTGACCACTTGTCCCCAACACAGCTTCCCATCCCTGTCCCCAAGAGTGACGCTCAGAGGGGGTGGGAGACCTTGGAGATGCCAGTTATGATAAGCCCTCAGTCCCATTGCCACGGTGGCCACTTCCTACAGTGGTCCCCTGGCATGGAAGACCTCAGGTTCTTCCTCAGTGCAGAAACCCTATAATTCCAGACCCCATTATTTCTGCACCTTTGGAGCTGGGCATGACTTCTGGCAATGCTTCTTTAGATAATAGCCTGAGACCAGGGACTGACCAACTCTCTAAGTTCTCCCAGGGGGACACCTTGGTCTTTCCTGCTTAAGAGCTTAGGGGGTTGAAGTTTCCAAAAACAGTGTTTCCTCACCCCAGCAAAGCCAGCAGGAAGATCTTTCTTCCTTGTGGAAGTGTCTCTAGCTGTGATCGTAGAGGGTCAGCTTCCAGAGGACCCCTCCCAGGCTAGAGAACAACACAGGCCATGGAGGGAGGGGGAAGAAAGGAGCGGGGGAGGATGGAGAACAAACCCTGAGTTCTGACTGAAGTGCACGCTCCAGAATTTATAGCCCTGGATTCAAGTCCCAAAGTCGTCGCTTACCCTGAGACCTGGGGACAAAAAATGTCTCTCTCTACAGTCACTAGGCACTTTACACCTCACTTTTGGGATATTCTGCGGCAGGAGGCAGGAGACCTGGGTTGATGTCCCAGTAGAAGGATTGACACGCAGGGTGACTTTGGATAAATCCCCGCCCATGGGACTTAGTTGAACTACCTACTCCCCAAGGGCCCTACAACTCTGAGAGTCTGCCACTCCCCTCACCCTACGGCTTCTTAATCTTGACCTTGAGCTTGCCAAGATTTATGTGGTTTGTGCTTCCCTCAGACGTCCATCAACCCCATCAGCCCCACCTGTACCTTGGTCTTCGTCTCCCTCTGAAACTATACATAGAACTTGCACATATCAAGCTTCTGCCCTGGGATAAGCCCTGGCGAAAAGGTATCCCAAGATCCTCTCCTGGAACTCAACAGTAGCCCTTTGAGGATTCAGCGAAGGAGGCACAGAGAGGGAAAGATACCTGTCCAGGGTCACACACTGGCACAGCAGAACTGAAACCTAGGTCCCAACCCCTGTCATTTAAAGAAACCTTTTATTATGGATAATATTGAACATACATAAAAGTAGAAAGAATAGAATAAAATAATAATAAATGCCTATGTTCTCATCACCCCGTCCCCAAAACTACCAACCTATGATTACTCCTGCCTCTGCCCTTCCATCTCACCCCCATTATTTGGAAGCAAATCCCAGACATCACATCATTTCATCTGTAAATATTTCAATATGTATCTGTAAAGGATAAAGACTCTGTTTTATACATAAACTAACAAAAATTCCTTAATATCACCATTTTCCCATCAGTATTCAAATTTCCAGTTGTCTCATACATGTAATAAATAGTTTTGGGGTTTTTTTTTTGTTTTTTTTTTTGTTTTTGGTTTTTAAAGATTGTATTGGGGAAGGGAAACAGGACTTTATTGGGGAACAGTGTGTACTTCCAGGACTTCTTTTTTTTTTCCAAGTCAAGTTGATCTTTCAGTCTTAGTTGTGGAGGGTGCTATTCAGCTTCAAGTTGTTGTCCTTTCAGTCTTAGTTGTGGAGGGCGCAGCTCAGCTCCAGGTCCAGTTGCCGTTACTAGTTGCAGGGGGCGCAGCCCACCATCCCCTGCGGGAGTCGAACTGGCAACCTTGTGGTTGAGAGGATGTGCTCCAACCAACTGAGCCATCCGGGAGCTCAGTGGCAGCTCAGCTCAAGGTGCCATGTTCAATCTTAATTGCAGGGGGCGGAGCCCACCATCCCTTGTGGGATTCCAGGAGTTGAACTGGCAACCTTATGGTTGAGAGCCCACTGGCCCATGTGGGAGTCAAACTGGCAGCCTTTGGAGTTAGGAGCATGGAGCTCCAACCACCTGAGCCACCGGGCCAGCCCCGAGAGTTTTTTTTTAATCAAAATCTAAGTAGGGCCCACACAGCACAAGGGGTTGGAATGTCTCTTAACTTTCTCCTAATCTATAATTCTCCGTTCAACATTTTTTCCCATTTTTTTCTTGCAATTTGGTCATTAAAGAAACCAAACCCTTTGACTATAGTTTCCCTGAAAATAAATTTTGTTGATTGTGTCCTAGTTCTTTGCTTACCATGTTCCTCAGTCCTCTGTATTTCCTGTAAAGTGGAAATTGAATCTAAAAGGCAAAGGCTGTGTAATCAACCTATACCAAATATTGCCTTTGCATTAACCGAAAGAACCCCCCAATAACGATAGAATAGCTCAAGTTTAGTAAGCATTTATTATGCGCCAGGCACTGGGCTAAGTGGCTCACAACAGCCCTGTGAGATGGATCGTACTATCCCCACCTGTGGATAGATGGGGAAACTGAGGCCCAGAAAAGTTGAGTTGCTGAGGTTACACAGCTGGGAGGTGGCAGAGCTTTCTGCGGACATGCCACAGTGGGCGCAACCTTGTGATTAAGAGTTAGGGAGATTCATCCTTGGCTAGACTCTAAGTGATGGGGTGGGGTCGGGGTCGGGAAGAGAAAGCGTTGGTTACTATTGCGTAGCCAGCGTAGAAAGGGCTGGCTCCCTGGGGGCCCCGTGTCCAGGGTGCAGGTGTGTGGCAGGGGTTCACAGCTGGCTGAGGGAGGC
Organism: Rhinolophus sinicus; assembly: GCF_057876585.1. Classification (NCBI taxonomy): domain Eukaryota; kingdom Metazoa; phylum Chordata; class Mammalia; order Chiroptera; family Rhinolophidae; genus Rhinolophus; species Rhinolophus sinicus. Next base: position 17,810,279 of record NC_142513.1, read on the forward strand.
CACCACGACTCATGGTCCTCATTGACTCTGTAGAGCTGGTTCTGGAGAGATGCGACCTGGAGCTGGAGGCCAATGGCCGTGACCACCACACAGCAGACCTATGCCAGCAGAGGCTGGTGGTACGGCGGGGCCAGCCCTTCCGACTGACGCTGCACTTCGAGGGCAGAAGCTACGAAGCCAGTGTGGACAGCCTCACCTTCAGTGTCGTGACCGGTAAGTGTCTGCACCTCCCACTCTACTCTGACTTGTTCTGTGATTTCATTGTCCCCTGACAATGAGACAGGTGACCCCGTTCCTATTTGCCCCCTGGGTGTTTCCCAGCAGTCACTGGCTCCACTTCACAGATGAGGGCACTGAGGTCAGTAAGTCGAGAGATGTCACCTCAGGCCACCCAGCCTTGTAAACAAGTCTGTGCTTCTGCACACCTGGGTTCCTGAAAACATGTTATCAGCAGGCTTGGGTCAGCTTCCTACCATGCAGGGCCATCAAGATCTTGCTCGCTCTTTCCTACATCAAAACAACTTTGTAGCTTTATCAACAGCCAATTCCCAAAAGCCACGTAACCTGACCAGAGCTCTGGGCTTGGGTGGTGGAGAAAACCCAGCAGTCTCGTCTTCTGGAGGCTACCTCAGGTTCGGGGTCTGGACGGACAGACCTGGGTTCTGGTGCAGACCTGGGTTGCATACCTGCTGTGTGGCCAGAGGCAAATTGCTTAGGCTCTCTGAGCCCATGTGAAAAGCACTCATGGTGGAGGTTTGTTAAGTGAGAAGGGCCTGAATTGGGGGAGTACCCTGTAGACATTAGGAGACGTTGCTGGTCTTGCTCTAGGGGCTCCAGTGATGGGTGAAGGGACATCAAAGCCCCATTCCCAGAGGCCCAGTGCCCAATCCTGGGAAAGTGGACTTGAGTGCCGTATTGGTTACTTTGGCTTCTGGTGGGAACCACTCCTTTGGGGTCAGCGAGGGGCCACCTGGCTGGGACTCTGGCCCAAGGGTGGAAAAGGTCAGCTCTTTCTGAGGTCTCCAAGGGCAAACAACAGCAAGCAGGAACTGTACCCGCCTGGCTGAGGCCTGTATTTACCTGGGAAGCCATTTGATAAAGCTTATCACAATGCCTGCAGACTGACCACAGAAATCCCCTTTATCCTTTGCCTCCCCCCTCCTTCCCTTCTGGCAAGGACTCACCCGTTAGCCAGGGGCAAACCACCCCCCCACGCACACCTAGCACCCATGGGGCCCTTTCTAACAGAGGGGCCTCCAGTTAGTCTCTGATCTTTTTAGCGTCAGTTTCCCTTCTGTAAAGTGGAAGGTTGAAGTATATGACAGCGGGTACTCTAAGAGTCAGGCTTAGGATGATAAAACTCACATCCACGGAGCACCTACTGTTTGCATTCCTATTCTATTAGAATCCTCCCATCTTGGAAGCATAAGGAGCGCCCATTTTACAAATGGTAACACTGAGGCTCAGAAAAGTCAAGTTCCTTGCCCAGGTCACACTGTGAGCAGGGAAAAAGCAGGATTCAAATCCTGCCCCGCCGAGTTGGCGTTTTTCATCACTATGACCCCACAGCAGGCATCTTCACTTATTAACCCCAAGCGCCTGCCGGCCCTTGGTTTGTTTCGCTGAGAAATGGAATGGTAGATGAGCTGCCAGCCTGGTGGGCAGCCTATGATTCCCCACTTGCTTTTTTCTTCTTTCATTCTCAAGGTGTCCCCTTTCTTTCTCTTTCTCAATTATCTAGGCAACCTGACCTTCGATAATTAGGGCCCCAAGTTCAAGGTTGTGGAAGCAACTGGCCTTCCCACTCCAGCAACTAATCTCTGTTCTCTGGTCTTTACTAGCTTCTCTCAAACTGTAGCCAATTGGCCCTGATCACTTCCACAGTTCCTGTGAGCGGCCATTGAGGGCACTGTTATCTCTAGAAGCACACTGCTTCCCTGCCTGAGCATCCAAGACCCTCCCCAACGCTGGGGCAGCCTGAGAGACAATAACAGGAAGCCAGGCCTCCTACCTCAAGGCCTGGCTTGTGTCAGCTCCCAGCCCCGGAGCCTGGCCTGGGCACCCTGCTCCTGTGTTGGAACATTCCAGCTTGTGATCGGCTTGTTCTACGTCTTCAGGGAAAATGAGGCCCAGAGAGGGGAGAGAGCTGGGCAACGTCACTCAATGAATGGAGTGTGTGGCCTGATCCCACACATCCCCAGGGACTGTATATTTCACCCAGACAGTTGGAGACCTGGCAGGCTCTGTTAGAGGGTACAGCCCCCAGGAGACAGCACTATCTTTGTTACAGGATTAAAGCTCTGCTTCCCTCTAAGGGGAAGTCAAGGCTTGGGGGTGAGTAGGGAGGGAGTGAGGTCAGCCTGAAGGAGTGAAAAGAAAGCTTATGAGGCTAGTGGAAGGCTTTATTCTGGAAGATTCCTCTCACCCACCCAATCCAGTTCCCTGCCACCATGGTCCAGGAGAGTAGCCAGGACGCTTCAGGTCCCCAGAGTCATTTAGGCCTAGAGGGGTCCCTGTGGTGTCTCTGGCCCCACAAAGAGTACCATGTGGAACCACAGCCCAGGAATTTTCAAAGCTAGCTTATGTGAGCAGAGCAGCGGTGGGACGGGGGTGTGGGGGTATCGTCCTTCCTCACCCCACCCTCTAGGCCCCTTGGAAGAAAGGGGCATGTGTGTGTGTGTGTGTGTGTGTGTGTGTGTGTGTGTGTGTGTATAGCTGGTTTGGGACAGAGAGGAAGGGAAGTGTGTTTCCTGACCTTTCCCCAAGGGTGGTATGTCAACAGTGATCGTGGCTATGGGACCTGGCCCAGGGTGTAACCATGGTGACCAGATCATTGATCATCCAAACAGGGACCTTTCTGAGAATGAAAAAGATGCCATAAATAATTATGCTAAGACCACAGGCATAAACTGGAACATAGAGTCACCCTAACTGTACTCCTGTTAGCCTCAGTTTCCATTCTACTCCAGTCCTCACATCTATTACTTGACCTGAGAATTCTGATTTTTAATGGTCTTTTATGATGATACTGAGGATAGCCCACATTAACTGCATAATTAGTATTTGCTAGTCACTATTTTAAATGCCTTCTATGAACTCTCTCACTGAATCCTCTAAACAGTGTTAGGAGGGGGTGGTGACAATAAACAATAACTTTTATTTATTGAGCACTTACTATGTGCCAGGTACCTTGTGATATGCCTTTACATGCCTCACCTTCTTTAAGTTTCATACTGACGAGGTACTACAATTGACCCCATTTTACAGATGAGGAAACTGAGGCCCAGAGAAGCTACATAGCTTGTCCAAGTTTATAGAGTCAGTATCAGACCCAGAATCAGATCCTCCCAGGCATGTGGTCTAAGCCTATTTTCTTCTTTGATGAGAAAATGGCAGATCAGAGAAGCCTGGTGACGTAGTCCAGGTTACACAGTGCTCAGGGTCTGAGTGGGAGAACCAGACCCTGGTTGGCCCCAGGACTGTCAAACTCCTCTCTCAACTGCTGACTCTGGAAGACAGGGAGCATTTAAAGGCTTACAGCTGGCTCCTGGCACCCAGACAGGGTCCTGGAGGCCTGGATCAGGCCTGTTAGTTCATGGTTATATTTGGGCCTGGGTGTGGGTGGGAAGCAGGGGTCTGGGTGATGGGAGGGAGGCCCTCAGTGAGCAGGCCCCCATATTGTCAGCAGCAGTGGGCAGAGCTGCAGGGAGGGAGATGGAAGAATAAAAATAAACCTTCCTGGGCAGCCGCCCAGTCGAGCAGAGAAGGTTCTGTTTCTCCTCTCCGTCACATAAGTCCAGAAAGGGTGACCAGCCAGTTCTTGCCCTCCCTATGACTCAGACCTGCCTACATGGGCCAGGCCCTCCCCTCCACCTGGAAAAGCAGCTGTTTGAGGAGGGCTTTCCACCTCCCTGAGCTTTGAGATCCCGAATAGGGAGCATCCTCTGGGAATGAGAGGTGCCATGGGGGATAGCCCAGAGCCTAGAGACCTGGGCTCAAATGTTAACTTTGCTATAGACCCCTGGGATATCTTTGTGAGATGCCGTCTCTTTCAGGCCTCAGTTTTCCCACCTGTATAATGGGTCTTAGAGGAAGCAGGAAGTGCCAAGGTATTTCATAAAGTATAAAAGGCTGTAGGAAGGTGAGGGATGGCTATGACCACTCCTCAGATCTGCCACTGGAGATCCAGAGGCCAAAAGCTGGAGGGGACACTGGGGAGATAAACACTTAGAGGCTGTATGGGACAGCACCCGACAGCACGGGGACTCTCAGACAGGCCCCCGTGGAGACGTCAGAAAGCCAAGGGTCTATCTTACTCAGAGCCTGGGCTTCTCTTTCTGAAAAGGAAAGGACACTAGCAGGTAAAGGAACTAGGCAGAAAAGGAGGACCCTTGGGGGCATCTGCCTATTTTCTATCCATGTTCCAGATGCACAAACTGAGACGGGGATGGTCTAGTCCAAAGTTGTGCCATCCTAGAGCAGTATGACCGAGACCCTGTGCCAGGCTGCACTGCCCTCTCTCCCAAGAGAAATCTATCTAGTTGAGGACCTGCTGAGTGCCTGCAGCTTTTCGTGCATTCCCACAAAACCACTCTGTAAGATTGGGGTTTGGTCCCTACTTTACAGATGGGGAAATTGAGGCTCAGGGAGATGAAACCTCTTGGTGAAGTTCCCTCAACGTTTCATGGCAGAACAACTAGGTCTTGATCCCAGGCCCATGGACCCCCAGCATGTGCCTGGTCCTTGCCATCCCTGGCTCCCTCCCTCCCTGCCCACCCTGGCTCACAGCCCCTGTTTTCTTCCATTGCAGGCCCAGCACCCAGCAAGGAAGCTGGGACCAAAGCCCGCTTTCCGCTGTCCGATGCCGTGGAGGAGGGTGCCTGGACAGCCTCGGTGGTAGACCAGCAGGACAATGCCCTCTCATTGCAGCTCAGCGCCCCCGCCCATGCCCCCATTGGCCTGTACCGCCTCAGCCTGGAGGTCTCCACCGGCTACCAGGGCTCCAGCTTCGTGCTGGGCCATTTCACCCTGCTCTTCAACAGCTGGTGCCCAGGTGAGCCGCACTCCATCCACGGGCAGGTGGGAGATGGGCTGGGCTAGACCCACCCATGGGAGCCACTGAGGGTGGGGAATGGGGCAGAAGAGACATCAAAGTTGATTGAGTGAGGCCCACTCTGCAGCTCCGTGCTCAGCCTCACAAAAACTTGCTGATGTGAGAACTCCAGCTGTTCCCATTTACCAGCAAAATGACTTGCCCAAGGCCACACAGCTACCAAGTGATCTTACAGGTTCCCATGGCACTGTGAGCCAGTCATGGAGGTGGCCCAGGTTCACAAGCCCTGTTGAGGACTAGGGTGGCCAGTGGATACCCAGAGCCATGACTCCACACCCGGTTCTGTGTCGTGGGGCTCTATTTTAAATCTCACCAGACTGGCTTGGAGAGGGGAAAGTGAGGGAGGTGGAGGGGTGCGGTAGCCAGGAGAGGTGGGCAGGAGCAGTTCAGTTACCTAAACGCCTCCTCGTACATGCTCTCAATTATTCCTCTCAACAATCCCAAGGAGAGAGGTCAGAGTTCTCATTTCACACAGGAAACTAGGGCTCAGAGAAGTTAAGTGGCTTTTGGCAGTTCCTTCAATGGACAAAAGTAGAGAGTCAGAGGGGAGAGTTCAGAAGAACCAAGGCTGACTGGAGCAGGAGGGAGGAGGCCAGGGCTGCCACGCCACTTCCTGGACCTCAGTTTCCCCATCTGACTACCAAGACAGTCAGATCTGTTTCCTTCCTGTTCCTACACAGCAAGGCAGAGAGAAAGGCCTTGTGGGCAGGCCCCAGATTGGGAATGAGGGTGTCCCGCCTCAAAGCCTGGGACCAGGGCAGAAATTCTGGCCTCTCCAGCATCAGAAAACCAGCTTTTTACAGCGCCACTGCTTTATTTTTTTTCTTCTCCAGGTTGGGGGCATTTTATGACACATTTGAGCAGAAATACTTTTTATTTTCTCATTTATATGCTTTGGCTTTTATGTCTAATTATAACAGTACTACAGGAGAAGATCTCTTTCTAAACGTTTTAAGCACTACAGAGAAACAGCCCCCCGACTCCCTTCCCTGGGGAAGACCATTATTAGCCATCTTGGGGGTTCATCTTCCATTCAGGTGCACGTGCCTGGAGACATGGCTGTATTAATGGCTTCCTCTGTCTCTCTTAACCATAAAAGGATCCCGCAGTATACATCAACCTACTGGGGGTTTTTCCCTCTACAATATGTCTTACGGTTCTTTCCACATCATCTGCATACATCAGCTCATTGTACTTAAGAGCCTGAGTGTCCGGCCCATATGGATGGTTCATTCATGTGACCCATGGCCATCCGGTCGTCCCCGGTGACTCCTCACGGGGAAGGGTCACATCCAGCACCCTTGCTCACATGACCACGTGGAATGATTTCTCAGGCGGGAAGTGGGCTTGCTGGTGCCCCGTTGTCGGTGTGGTTTGATTTTTGACAATCTGCAGGGCTTACAGCTGGTTGGCAGCCCGACCTGTGGAGCAGGAACAGGCCGGCGTTCTCCTGTGACCAACAATGCAGGGTTTCAGAGTACAGGGAAGCAAGGTTCTGGGGGATGTCCTCCTTCCTCCGGAACTGTCCCCACCCTGCCTAGCCCCTTGGGATGGCCGCCAAGCAGCACAGTGACTAAAGTGACCCATATCCCAGGGTGGAAGCATATCCCAGGGTGGGAGTTTTGAGGAGGCGGTGGGGCTGGTGATGGGGAGACAGGAAGTTGGGCTCGGTGGGGGTGGCAGCGCTGGGCCAGCACACTGCTCTCCCTCTGCGGGGAGAGGGCGGGATCTGCCTGTGAAATGGGAACCTCCTGTCTCTGAGTTCCAACATGGACAGGATCGAGTGCCCGTTATGTGGGAGGCTTCTGTCCCCAGTTCCCCTACCTTTACCAGAAAGAGACCTGAGCTGAGGACAGAAGTCCCAGCGTGCTCACACCCTCATTCCAACACCGTGGGGTTTTCCTTCTCTTTCATTCTTTCTCCCACACTGCCAGCTAATTTATAACCATGACGTTCACTTGTCATAAGGCTAGTTTTTATTGCACAGTTTCCAGAACCAAAGAACAGGATACATAAGACACTGAGCCACTTTTGCATCTGCCTTCCTCCATGCAATAAGAGTGGGAGGTCCTGGTCACTGCAAATGGGCCTCATGGAGCCCAGGGGCCCCAGGGGCCTGGGCAGCTGCAATCTAAGCTCACCTTTGCCAGCTTCTAGATGTGCTTCGCAAGCTGACTTCACTAGGTACAGTGCCTGGGCCCACCATCCTTTTAGGGGTCCATGAACATACATTCATTTCTTTTAAAATCAGAAGAAAAAATGAATATTTAGACCAGAGAGTGTTTGAATATGTACTATTAATATATTCATCATTATATCAATGCAGTCATAAGCATATTTTTGATATCTTTTTTTATGGAGGAAAGGGCCCACTGAAGCAAAAATGCCCCGGGCCCACCAAAGGTACAATATGGGTCTCAATATCCCCTTCCCAGACTCAGTTTCTTCATCTGTGAAGTAGGGATGGTAAAGGTCAGCCTGACTTTTGACCTGCTGCCATCTGCCCCCACTACCTCAGCCCCCTTTTCTGTCTTTACTAGTCACAGGGAACGAAGTGTCCCTGCATTTTCCAGCAGTTGCACCTTTGCAGTGTCTGGCCCTCTGCTTAGAATGTCATCCAGGCATCAGGTGCCACCTGCTCCAGGTGGATCTCCCTGACTTCCCAGGTAGATAAGACCCCACCTCCCCAAGGTCACAGTCACCCTTTCTTGGCTTTCTCTCTACCCTGAATCATGCTTCTTCCTCATGCTGGCTCAGGGCTTTAGCTTGCAAAACATCTTTCAGTTCTGAAATCACATTTTATTCACAGGGAACACAGAAAAGTGAGCAGGAGAAGGAGAAGTGCCTTACCCAGGGTCACACAGCAAGTGAGGATCAGAGCGAGGGGCTCGAACTTCTGTCCAGGGCTCCTCCGTTTCTTGTTTTGGCAGCAGTTTTCCCATCTGTAAAATGGGGCTTTCATGGATGCCTTGTATACAAGGCTTTTGTGGAGAATAAACAAATAAATATATGCCACACACTTATCACAAATCCTGGCATGGGACAAGCGTTGGATAAAAGGCAGCCACTGTTGTCACTGATAGCATCTTATGCCATTGACAGAGTATTATTAATTAATGATTAGTTTTTCTGATTAAAAGATAAAAAGGCTTCTGAGACACCAACCTGGCCCTGGGGAATTTGGCAACTTAGCTGCCATGTCTGCGGGGACTCTGGGCCTTGCCAGACCCAGAGCTGAGGTTCCTTCCTTCTCACCCATAGCGGATGCGGTGTATCTGGACTCAGATGAGGAGCGGCGGGAGTACGTCCTAACCCAGCAGGGCTTCATCTACCAGGGTTCTGCCAAGTTCATCCAGAGCATACCTTGGAACTTTGGGCAGGTAGGGCCACACCTTGCCCCTCTCAACCATCTCAGGCCCACTGTGTGCCATGCCCTGGGTCTGGGCAGTCAAAGCTGCAAAGGTGTGAGCAGGTCTCAGGGTGAGGATTCAAGGGCCCTGAAATGGCTGGAGTTCAGAGAGGAACCAGGCCAAACCTGAGGTCACACAGCAAAGGGTTGTGCTGCCCACAATGGCAGCAGCAGCCCTGGATATTCAAAGTGGAAAAGAATCAGGAGAGTCTTTGGGAGTTGTTGGCTGACAGGTGCTCCGGGAAAGAGAAGGGGAGCATTCAAGGCCATGTATCAAAATAATAGGCAGCATTTAGAGAATGCTTACTATGTTCTAGGCATGTGCTGAGAAGGAGCTTTAAACCATTGTCGAGATCAGTGGTTCTCAAACTTGAATATACATGAGAATCACCAGAAAAGTATATAAAACACAGATCACTGGGTCTACCCTTAGTTTCTGATTCAGTAGGTCTGGGTGTGGGCTGAGAATTTGCATTTTTAACAAGTTCCCAGGTGAGGCTAATGCTTCTGACCCAGTGTCCGTACTTTGAGAACCCCTCGTCTGGTTGTATCGACTAGCTACTGCTGAGTAACAAACAAGTCCAAACCTTAGAGACTGAAAACAATCATTTATTATTTCTCAGAAACCTCTGGGTCAGCCAGGGCATGGCTATCTAGGCTGGGCCTGGCTGACCTCAGCTGGATGGATCCTCTCTGTTCCATGTGGTTCCTCATCCTCCAGCAGGCCAGCCTGGGCTTGTTCTTCAAACCAATGCTCTGATTTCTTCTACCATCCAGCCTCCTTTAAAAATTCCTGAGATATTTCTAAAAGAAGTCATGAAGCAAGAACCATCCACCCCTGGCCCCTTACCCTCCTTGTGTGTTAGTGGGTGATGGCCTGCTGAGGTGGGGTTCACCTTGAAACATCTCCATCATCCCCTGCATCAGAGGCCATATTCAGATATAGGGAGTCCTATCCTGGGACCACAGAAAAGTTCTCCCTATGTGATTTCGGACTCTGACCTCAGTTTCCTCATCTGAATATTGGGGGTAATCATTGTAAAACTATCTGCCCAGAAACCCTGTAGCCTGTTGTGGGATATAAATGAAATGGTACTGTGACCGGGATACATAAAATATATCCAATATTGAATTGGTTCTTATTTCCCAGGCTCTGTATTCTCCCCTGAGAAACAGAACAAAGCCAAGGCCCTCTTTCAT